>NC_088777.1:43875888-44559694 GCF_954871325.1 Gordionus sp. m RMFG-2023 | reverse complement strand
TCAATAATAAATATAATGAAAATCCGTCCTTGCTATCGTTACGGAGAAAGCAAACTTTTGTTATGCAACAGATATTTTTCTAATTAGCTTCACCTTTTCTGGTGGTAAGCTCCTTCAACATCTCTCTCCACTTTATGTTATTCATACAATCTCTTTTATCTTCTTTATATTGGCTCTTTTATGGCTCCATTGAAGTTTTGGCCTTCCTCTTTTACGTTTGCCCATCACTTCCAAGCTCGTATGTAGTTCATAGGCCTTCTCATTGTGTGCCCATACCACCTAATTTACCATTAACTTAGTCTTAATGGGCACTACCTTTCAACTTCCTTAGTATTCTTGTACTGCGCACTTTATCCTTCTCTTGTTACACCAGCGATCATCCTCAAGCATTCTCATCTCCATAGTTTGTAGACTTCTCCTAGTCTGATTCTTTGGTTGGCCATGTTTCTAAACTATATAGAATAGATGGTGGTACTATGGCATTGTAAAATTTTCCCTTTAATTTATGTTAAGATTCTTTTGTCAAATAGCACTCCAGATAAAGATCTCCACTTTAACTACCCTTGATTAATTTTTACTCTTTGCATCTCTTTTTTCTATTGTGCCGTTTGTTTGTATAGTAGGGGCGCCAAATATTTGCGGCTTTCAGTTGCCGATATCTGCCATTCATTTATATCAATACTCTCTGTTTCATCTCCTCCTATCACCATATATTCCGTCTTTTCTCTATTTACTTTTAGTCCGTGCTTTTCTAGGATATTTATCCAACTCACTAATCTTTCTTTCATTTCATCCTTGGATTCGGCAAGTATCACAATATCATCTGCAAATATCATATCCCACGGGACTGTTTGTGATATAGACTGTGTTAATACATCTATTACTATTATGAAAGAAGTGGGCTGAGAGACCGACCCTTGATGAACTCCCTCGGCTATTGTGAAGCCTGTTGAAGTACCAGTTGTGCTACGGACCATTGTTGTATGGTCCATATTCATATGCTGTATTATTCTTATATATTTTTCGGGAATCTTTTTGTGGCGTAGCGCCTACCAGATAGGGTTTCTTTGGATTCTATCGAAGGCCTTTTCTAGATCGAGAAAGACCATGTGTAGCTTTTTATTCTTTTCCCTGTATTTTTCACTCATTTGCCTAATTGCATGGATAGCATCAGTTGTTGATTTTCCAGGCATTAAGCCAAACTGAGTCACTCCTATTTGGATTATGTCTCTTAATCTTTTTTCTAATATTTTTTCGTAGAGTTTAAGACAAAGTGACATTCGTTTTATGCCCCTGTAAATTTGGCAATTGTGTGGATCCTTTATTTTTGAAGATAGGAACTAGATAGATCTGCCTCCATTTTTGAGGGATCTCTTCATTTCCCCAATATTTTATTGTACAGATTTGTGAGGAGATGTATTCCATAATTTCTTAGTGCGTTAAGGCTTTCTATTGGAATATCATCTGGACTTCTAGCTTTGTTGTTTTTCATATGCTTGAGGCATATGATTATTTCTTGTTCTGTTATTGGTTGTACAAGGTTTTGACATAAGGAGTGTTCATCTAAATGTAGTATGTGTGGATTAAAGTTGAGAACCTGAAAATATTCTTTCCATCTATTCATTATTTCTTTTTCCTTTATTATCAATTTCCTATCTTTATTTTTAATTAGTTTCGGAGCTACGTTCATATCCCTAGAATTCTTTTCTCACTGTTTGGCTAATTTGTATATTTTATTTTGCCCTTCTTTGGTATGTAGTTCTTTATACATGTTGTTATGTGTATCGTGTTAACGTGGAGTCATTTTGTATAATAAACATTTTATTTGTGATTTTTTTGCGCATTCATTCTTTTAATTTTTATTTGTGATTAATATTTTTTGATTTTTTTTTGCGCATTCATTTTTGTGATATATTATAAAAAAAATTGCTATTTTTAAAATGAGTTAAATTATTATTTTTTTGTTTATTATTATGCATTAGTGTTGTAAACGAACGCGTTCAAAATGAACGCGTTGAACGCGTTCGTGAACGAAGTTCGTTTTTTGAAAAAAAGGTGATGCACGGCGTTCCTTTTTTGACGAACTTTGAACGTGAACGCGTTCCTTTTCTTTGATGAACGCGTTCAATTTTACGTTCGTTCAATTTTAAAAACACTTTTTATTTTTATTTATTTGAAAAATTAATATTAATCCGCATTTTTTAACAAAAAAGTCTTAGATTTTTATTTATTTGAAAAATTAATATTTAATCCAATTTTTTAACAAAAAAGTCTTATATTTTTTAATCAGCTGTTTTTACTTTTTCCTCTTTCATATTGCAATTAAAGTACCATAACGTGCTACTGCTAGAGAAGATAAGATTAAAGTTTATTAATTTGAATATTTTATATTTTAATTTAATAGATTAGCATTTGCATGGATGTAAATATTTCATCATCAGATTCTTAAAATCAAAATTCAATATTAGATGAATTAGAATTACCATGGCCCAAATATAAAAAATATTTCATTCTTTTAAAATCAATTCCGAGATATCCTTTTTTTTTGACGAGGAAGAAGAGGGCAGATTGGAGGATGATAACATAGCTCAATTTTTTGAAACAATGGATAAAACATTAAATGTTTTTAATAAATTCCCCCTTTTAAAAGAATTATTTATCAAGTATAACACCGCAATCCCTTCATCTGCCCCTGTTGAGCGAGTTTTTAGTATAGCTAACGCTGTATTAACTGACAAGCGTTCATGCCTATCAGATGAAAATTTTGAAAAGCAATTATTATTAAAAATTAATAAGAAAATTTTTTTATAAATTTATTTTTTTATCGCTCTTTTATATTGTATTTATAATTATATTATCAAAATAAAACTATGATTTTTTATCATGGCTAATATATTGTGTTGAAAAATATAAGGCATTTATTTATATCAAATTTTTAAAAAAAAATTTATCATAAAATTTTGAACGTATGAACGCGTTCATGAACTTGAACATATGAACGCGTTCATGAACTTGAACGCGTTCCTTTTTTTGAATTTGAACGTGAACGTGAACGCGTATGATTTTTGTCAATGAACGTTGAACGCGAACGCGTTCGATTTTTTTTAAAAATGTTTACAGCACTATTATGCATTAATTAAATAGATATATATATAGAGAAAAAAAGAAATAAAACTAATTATTGCGTTTTCGTTTTTTTAAAGAAAAAAGAAATAAAATATTATTCTCATTTTTTTAATTTTGAAGGGAAAAGAAATATATAAAGTACAAACTTGTTATTCTAAAAGATTAATAGGAGAGATATATTGGTCACGTAAGAACAATTTTAATTAATAATAAGTTTTGTATTAAAAGTTGATTTTTATTATTAGGCAAAGTTAAAACATGTCACATCGTGTGCCATAGCCTTAGCCCTAGTTACCGCCTTCGTAGCTATTCTCTTTGATTTTTTGTAATTTGTCTTGTCATTTGGGTTTTTGGATTTGTACAATATTTTATATAGGGCTTTTTTCTCCTGTATAGTTGTTTGTACCTCTTCATTCCACCACCATAGTTCTTTGTATGATTTGTTCCCTCCCCTTGTCAAGCCTAGTGTCGATTTGGCAGTGTCTATAAATATCTTCAGGTTTGAGTAATATTATTTTAGATGAAATATTGAGTTAGCCGTTTTAATCGGTTCAAAACGAGCCGTTTAACACACTACCGATGACCATAAATAAATTCTTTTATAAAAATCATGCACTTATAACAAGGAAAATATATTCACTGCTAGATTTAATTAGATTTTTCAAGAATGAATTATTAAATTTTTTTTTATAACTTTGGTTTCGATAGAGAAGATTTCTAATATATTATATTTGTCACTGACCTTGATAAAAATATGATAAAAGCATTAAAACTAAATCAAGATTAAACTGCATTTGACATATTAAATGATATGCATTTAATGATGGTTATTTGAATAGTAATGCACCATCAAAAACCTTTATTAGAATGTATAGTGCTGGAATTCAAAATACAATATATGCTTTCTTTATTCTTATTCGTGAGACAAATTAAACGGTGTCCTCCTATAGATAAAAAGGTCGCATATCTTTATTTTTCGTGAGAGAAGTGTCAAACGGCCTCCTCCTATGGACGAAAAAACAACTTCGCAATATAATTCCAACGGCATCCTCCTATGAACAAACCGAATTTCTTAATTTCTTATTATAAAGTTGTTCAAGATATTGGTATTTTGGTCAAAATTTTATAGACAATCAAGATAGGTGAAAGTTTTGAGTTAATGAAAAACGTTCACATTTAGCATATGGTCATGTATTATCAATCACCCATAACACTTGGGTTTAGTAATGGGTGGCGTGCTGTAGTTTACATTTTTTAATATACAGTCTTATGAGTATTTAATTTAACATATTAACGACTTAATTTAAACACATGCATATATAATTATAATCTTTACAAATGTACAACAAAAGAAATAATTGATTTACATTACAAGAAAATAAACCAAATATTTATCAAATAGTCGTTTAAGAGAAATCCTTTTTTTTTAAAATTTACTTAATTTTTTTACTACAGATAACCTTGATTCTTTCCTATAGAAAATTTTGCGTTGTTAAAGATTATTAATAAAATATATCAAATTTCTTAACTAAAGAATAAATTAGTAAAATATGAATCAGAGTTTTTTATGGCTAGACATATCTTTTTTTTAAATTTATACATGGATATTTTACAAAAATAAAGAATAATGCCTTGTAGAATTTTTTTTTACAAAATTTAGCTGCTGCCCTTATTGAAAATCAATTATAAATTCGACAATGACTTTATCAGCCAGTTTCTGAGAAATATTGGCATGGGCAATATTATTAATCATGGTTTGTGAATTGATTATTTTGGATGTAGTCTCCCCTATACCAAAATTATTAAGATATTTTTCTATCCCTTTAAAACTGATGGCATGAACATACTTACAAAATAAAAATATTATTAGAATTTAAAAATGATAATTACTATTAGGTTTTTTTGAGGTTATAATAGCTACTAGATTTATTTGAGGATATATTTTTTTTACATTTTATTTGAATTAATTTGAAAATATTTTTCAAATTTTGGAAATGGGAAATTTGTATTATTGTTATCAAGAACATTATATTCTAGAATACCTTCCACTTCATCAATATTTTCATTGTCTGACTCACACTTACATCGATTTCGATAACCATTTGCGATGACATTTTAAATAATTTACACACGATGATTTAGGTTTATAATATAAATTGAAAATATAAGTTACAATTTCAAAATTAAATAATAAATCATAAAAAATTATAAGTAATTATACTCTATTTAACTTTTCATGTTTATAGTTACATTCATTATAATTTGAAAGTATTCAAAAAAAGGAGCGCCCTAAATATATAAATAATTGGAAAATATCACGCTATCTACTAAAAAAGATAGGTTATTTTTATTTATTGAAATTAGTGGCGAATAGATTTGCCAACCCGTAATCCTTTAGCTCATATTTTTGCTACATGTTTTATAAACATCCAAATCATTCATTAATTTTTTTTTCTCTTTTTTTTTATTGAAATGTGATAGAAAATCTATTCATTAAGTCACACTAGTAATATTAATTTAATATTGGTGAAAACTACCAATTCTGGAAATTCTTCCAATTCTATCATTTATTACTAAAATAATAAAGCCCAATTTTGATGCCTCAAATCAGTATGCTCAATTAAATTATGATCAGCATCATATTGAAGAGCATTATTTAGAAAACACACATCAAATATTCAAATGCAAAATGTCACACATTATAATAGCACAATCAACTGTAGAAATAAACAAAGTATATTAAATATCTAAACTATAATATACTCCTTACAAGGGTAAATTCATTTTAGATAAATACCATTCTATCACTCTTTTTCTCTATGCTAAATTCAGGCAATTAATTATGTTGCCAGAGGAGGAGTGCAAATGACTGTTACTTAAATAAAATACACTATATTAGATTACAAGAGGATCAGGAAATAATGGAATTAGATTACCATCGACGAGTCGAAAATTCACTCCTCTTACGACAAATTGGGATATAAATAATGAAATATTATTTTTAAATTTTTTTAAAAACCAAGGCTGTTGAAAAAATTTACATATATTGACCGAAATTTTAAAAAAATTGGGCCGGGTTGCGCAAATGGTACTACTGCAGGTCTCTTATACATATACAGTTTACTTATGATTTAGATGAATTAATATTAAAAAAATAATTTCAAAAGTTTCAAAAGTTGAACATAATTTCACTTTTTGTTAAACTAAGTATTTAACATATTGGTAAAAGGTTTTTATAAAGCTAAGTAGTATAATAAATTGGGCAAAAATCTTAGTCATGATGATGCCCAAATTAGACAGTGTTGGCTGTATATATTAGTGTTATTAATCGGCTAAGTCTACAACCGGAGCCTAGTCTTGGATCGAAATAATCTACCCCAAATTGACTCGAATTGTGAACTCAGTTTCTAAACAGTAGTTATGAACTCGAATCCTGAACTCTAAGTAAGTTAATTATTTTTATTTTCGTTATTTTATATATAGATAAAATTAAGAATGCGGGAATACTTGCCTATATTTTAGTAAAAACCCTCATTATTTTGAATAAACGCCGTTTTTTCGGTAAAAGCATTGATTTTTATTATGAACTAGATTCGTTTAATTCAGCACTAAAATCGGATAAAAATATCTAAATAATTTAGATTTAGCATCTATTTAACCAATCATTTAGCTTTGCCAAAATATTGTTTATTTTTACTTTACTCTAATGAAAGCAAATATAGATGTACAAACTTAGTATAAATATACAAATCAATATTTTAGGCTTAAAATTATTGCCGGGGCCTCGAAATTTCGATTCATAACTTCATTTTATAAATTTAATAGAGCTTTTTCAAAATTTCTTGTTTTTCAGGTCAGGGTTTTTAAATCTTGTACATATTTAGTTTTATCCCTGTTGGTGTGTTTATTTTAACTAATTTTTTTAAATATTTATACCCTTGTCAGCATTTATACATTTGCTTTTGGAGGAATTCGCAGGACTTTCTAACTTATCTTATTCTTTTTAAAAAAGAAGCAGATATAAAATCTTTATTCATTCCCTGATTTTTATAAAGTTTAAGGCACTTTGTTTAAAACTTATTAAAGTACGCTAAAATTACATGAGCAATAATAAATTAAAATATTAGCATTGGGCGAAACGAAACTAGTCATAGGTTGGAACATTTATAAGACAAATTTTTCAATAAACAATTTTCAATAATTTGCCAAAAATTGATAATTATATTTTAATTTTAATTTCAAGAATTTTAACTTAAGTTGTTCTTAAATATAAACAAATTTAAGCAGCATTTAAAAAATAAATTGCTTTGGGATTATAAAGCATAGGTTAAAGTAAATTATTTTCAATATTATTTTTTCAACTATTTATTAGATTTGATAATAATAATTATAATCACATTAAGTCTTTCATGTATGCTAAATATAGTAATGCACCGAAGAAATATCGTAAAACCCCAAATTTCATGTTTCTCTTCGGTTTGTAAGGTGGGTATAATTCCTTTTTTTGGAGCTAAATAGAAGGGAGAAGAAAAATTTAATTTTAAAAATATGATAATACTATGTATATATTTTTTTCTTTTTTTAAAATTATAAAAACACATTTTACCCTATCCCAATTAATTGAGGCGAAAAATGAATGGGAGGAAATATCATTAAAACCATTTTCTAGATTGCTTCCTAGTCTTTCCTCAGGATTCTGTGATCATAATATATATAATTGATATTTTAAATGCACTAATTATTTTATCAAACCATATTGAGGAATCCATTCAATATAGAGGTGGCTTCGACTGAAACACGCCATGGACCTGAAAGTATTGCTGAATTAAACAAAAAAATTAAACATGATTACATGTTATTTAATTATAAAAATAATTTTAAAAATGCTAACTAATTATTAAAAAAACAAAATTCAAAGAAACATTAAAAGTGTAATTTATTAAACCCTGGTAGTAGCGAGAAGTTGCTTCATCAGACCCTAGTAAATCGACAGGGCCAATTAGTAGTTCATAGAGAACAACTCCGAAAGAGTACCAATCTACGCTAAAATCTTTCATAATTAATATAAAATTTTTAAAGAATATATTTATCTAAGAATAAATATTTTTTATTAAAATTTTTAGTTAAGTTTAAAAAATATTTTAAAAAAAAATTCTATATTCGAGATAGATATACATAAATAAATAACATGCTTACCATAGTATTCATTGCGCATAATCTCGGGCGCCATGTAAGGGATTGTCCCACAGAATCCTTTAACCATTTCATCTTTTGCTATGCCCTCCTAATTTAAATAATTACGATAGATACATAAATCCGTAATAGCTCGACTCAACAAAGTACGAATTTTCTCGCAGCATTAAATATAATTTTTACACAAGATTTAATAAGAATTAATTAAATTAAGAGTACTAGAACTGATAATTTGTTGAAATAATAAAAGCTTATCGATATTTCTTTGGCTTAAATTAAATGGTACGGTTCCATTTTCAAATTCTTTTTTAAGGAACGACAAAATGTTTATAATACTCTAATCGGTTTCCGGAACCTATTCCTGGAAATTTAAAAAGAAGTTTTTATATTTTGGTTTCTACATTTATATTTTGTTTCGTGGATCCAAGTATTTCGTACCAATTTTAAATTCTAAATTAAATAAAATTATTATCTCCAGCCATGCGCCAGCTAACCTTCATACAATCAAAGATCGAAAACTACAAAGGATATACCATTTATTTGGATATTTTTAAAATGGATAATGTCGGCATAGGCATTTCATAAATTTAAAAATGATTTTGATATTATTATCGTACATCATGAAAATAGAAAATCATCTGTAAGAAAATTCTTAGGGAATTTTATATTTAAAACGAAATTATAAAACAATTTCAATAAATTCTGATAAATACTTTTGTTGGTTAAAAAAGGGTTAGATAAGATAGTGAATATAAACACTACTTATGTTTAGTTCATGGTTTATATTATCTAGTAACAGGTGGATAGTACTAAAAAAAATCTTTGGTTGAAAATCTAATCGAAAGAATAAGAGAGATAATAACTGCTATAATAATATAAAATGGTAAGAAGAAGAAGAAGAAGAAGAAGAAGAAGAAGAAGAAGAAGAAGAAGAAGAGAAGAGAAGAGAGAGAAGAAGAAGAGAAGAGAAGAAGAGAGAAGAGAAGAGATGAGAAGAGAGAGAGAAAGAGAGAGGAGAGAGAAGAGATGAGAAGAGAGAGAGAGAAGAGAGGAGAGAAGAGAAGAGAGAGTTTGAATCCGAGATAATCAGAAAAAATTTTCCAAATACAATAGAATAAACACTGGAATTGCTAGATCTTGATAGCACAGATCTATACTCTGATATTCGTTTAAAATGATTAAAATTACAAAATATTATTTTAATTTAAAATTAGTTATCTTTACAATAAAGATCTAATGATATGCTCATATATCTGTTGTATATATTTTATTTCTAGCTATATTTAGCTTTTCTTAATAAAAAAAGTTAAAAATTGTATATTATAAAAATTTTAAGTCAGTGCCGATTTATGTCGCCCAAAATGACGGCAGTTAAAAGGAACGTACCGCTGGCCGTAGATAGTTTTATTGGCACAAATGTCTATTATCAAATCTTTTCAAAAATAATTATTTTACATACCTTGCAATATAGAAAGTTGCCTAGTCTTCACATGGCCTTTCCGGTCTAAAAGTATACTTTCCGGTTTGATGTCACGATGAATGATCCCTTAAAAGATAAAAATAAACTTTGTATTTGAATTTCTAAAAAGTTTTTATTAAATGATTGAGTAGAAATTAGCTAAAGATAGAAATTACTTTATCAAAAAGGTAACTATTGCAGTTAGTAAAAGTTACTTAAAAATTGTACCTAATTATATTAAAATTAACAATAATATATAATAAATACAAGAAAATATATTTTTTCTAAAAACCGTTGTCGTGCAAATATTTTATGGCAATCACGATTTGTGCAGAATAAAATATAGCGTGATCTTCAAGGAGTCTTCCGTATCTTTTTAAAAGGGATCTAAGATCACCCCCTGAAGTGAAGTCTCTCACTATTATATAGCTACGAAATAAAATAATATGAGATTTTAAACTAATTTTTTTGAAAGTTAGCTTATTTAAAACGCTCTTATCAAAGATAGGAGATAAAATTATATCTTATAACATTGCAAACAAAGAGCAGCTTTAAAGAAATGACTAGCATGAGGCATAATCAATTGATATATAGAATTCTCATTTTTAAAAATATTTGCAGTCATGCTCCTAGCTAAAACTTTTATATTTACATACTTTCTCATTAAATCGGTGATAAATAATAAAATACTTGCGCGGAGTTTGATAAAATGCATAAAGTCCAACCAGGAAAGGATGGTTCTTGTTAGTTTTAAGAACATTTATTTCTGATCGAATACACCGGACGGAAGCGATATTCTATATACAAAATATATGATTTACAATCCAAAATGGAAAAAATAGCCCATAATGCAATCACATTAAATTAAAAGATAAATAAATATAAACCTCATATCTATTGAAATATCGTCTGTTGAGAAACTTCAAAGCATATTCTTGGGTGGAATTCCTTAGCTTGACTTTAAATTCCATCTCAAATTTTCCACTTCCTGCGACACCGTGACATCTAAATTCGGACAATTTGGGCTTCGGTGTTCTTAGAACTTTATTAATAAAAAATTTCGTATATAAATTTTAAAAAAACCTAGAGGAAAAATATATTGGAGAAATAAAATGGTATATAAATTTATACCCCTTTCTTCCCTGGAATTAATGCCGCGAAATTTACTATGCGGCATAGTTTTGTTGGACGATTCTATGGGTATTAAATAAAAATGAAGATTTCTATGCGTAAATTTTAATAACTTGCAGTAATAATTTGCAAAATATGGATGGGCAAAAAGGTTATGAAGAATTAAGATTTTATAAATTCAATTAAACTTAGGGAGAAAAAAGATGTGTTAGCTAGTCAAATATTCTAGGGAAATTTGATTACCTTTATAATTTGTCCAGTCGCATATGTTCATTTTGGATTCTCGATTAGCACTAAGACCTAATTCACTATATTTTGAATATTTTGTTTAAAAGTTATCATTAATTTCAACAAAAAAAATAATATTATATTCTAAATTCTAACTAAACATCTTCTAAACAGAATTACTTTCATTTTTTATTTTTCTCTTTTAATTTATCTTTCTTCCTTTTACTTTGCACAACAATTGGATTAATTATACATTATGCCAAAAAGAAATTATTTGTTTTACGATATGCGATTCGTATTTTAAGAACTCAAATAAAAATATTATATTTTTGAGAATTCGAATCGAATAGATAAATGATAAGGATTCGATCCAATTACGTTATAATTCGTTTTGATGGACTTAATTCATATTTTCACTTTTCAAAATATTTTAAATAATTTAATTTTCAAAAATTTCAAGAATGGAATAATAGTTTTTTTAAATTCATTCTTCAATCGCTTTATTTGCTAACCTTAAAAACAACTAAATCCATCTAATTTACTTGAAATCCAAAGGTTTTAATCTATATTGACGTTGTCCGCTCTTATCGTCATCCCCCATGCTAATATCGGGAAAGGTAACTTTCTTATTGTTATTAAGTTTGACCCATATTTGTTTGTCTAATATGATACAAATCATAAGCATATCTATAATATTTATTTTACCCTCTTTATGAGCCGTTGGAGATTTCTCTTTGTGTTTGAGGCAATCACTTAACAAATTGGCATCTTTAAGATTAGTATCTGGAACTATCATCGCATTGATATTGCTAATGTCATCTTTAACATTAGTTTCTCCCGCTCCTTTCAGATCAATGGATTTTTTCTTTACCAATTTTTCAAAGAACTGTCTAATTTTTCCCTTTTGTTTAACTAATAAAATAAAATTAAACATGTCTATAATATATATTACCTTTTTTTAAAGGTTGCTTTTCAGATTTTTTTTTATCACCAAATAAAAGTTTCATCATAATATTTTCCATGTTAGATTTCACAAATTAATTTTTTATAAATAATATAATACGAATATTTGCTTATACTTAAAAGATATTGATTATTGAAAGATAAACTGATTGTTAAAACAAAATATTCTAAAGTTTGTTTGTTGAAACCTCTTATGATTTAATCAAATTATTCTTAAATCAGAATAAGAAATAGGAACCTGCAAACCGAGAAATCTTTCTCTTCTTCCTTGCAACCCGTTTGAGGAGCATATACTGAAATGTATAGTATTGATTGACCAATGCAGAGTTTTATCTTCATCTATCAGAGATCCTGTTGACTTCTACTATTAAGGAGGTTAGATCTTGACTGAGGATGATGCCGACACCGTTCCTATTGCTAGCAATTCCATTATAGTACAATTTATACCCATTTCCAATCATTCTGTCCCTTCCATTTCATCTCTTGTATGCACGCTATATCAACTTTTCTCTTTACCTTTAAGAGTCCCAATATTCAAACTTGCTAATCTTGTCTTCTTTGCTTTGACCTTTACTTTACTTTTCACAGGTTGAGGTCTACACCCTGCGCGTCGCTTGGAGGGAACGCCCTAACTTTCATATTCATATTTCCATTTGTTTCTTCATTTTGTTTATTGGACAGGTATTCTTAGCACCCAGCTGTCCAGGCCTGTCGGTGAACGGGGTGTCATCTCTAAGCTCCGAAATTCATCATACCATATTACTTTACACATCAGTCATCGAAGAAAAGCTTGAAAGTTTTCATGCTCCTTACCAGGATTGAACCTGCGTCCTTCTTCATCCTTCTGTTACCAAGCATACATCTAACTCATTAGGCCACCCCGGCCCAACAGTAAAAAGATATAAATCAAGATTAACGATAGGTTTAAAATTATATTCAAGACAAATATTCAAGAAAGTGAAAGAATATACATTAAATTATCGTCCTACGTAAATGCCCTTTTTTCGCATGGATCTATTTCAATTTCAATCCATTCTTTATTTGTTTAAATTGTCAATAAATTTCACTATTTTTTTATAATTATTTCCCAATATACCTTATTCTATTCAATAAAGTAGTTGCAATAATATATTTATATATCATTTTTATACCTACATGATCTTACGGGAATAGAATCTCCAAAGTTTACATGTTATAATTTTTATCTAAATAGTAATTTTTCTCAAATCATTCTTTATTTGTTAATAATTAACCCAATTCTCTATTACAATTCTAAGCGACAAGAGTTGTAGCGTGGTGGGTGGTCACGATTATCGTTTTTCTGATTATTAAAATAGCTGGAAGGTGCAAAAGATAGTGTACGGGTTAAGATAAACGAAAAGCATATAATACCGGTTTTTACTATATGCAATGAAATATTAAACGCTTTATTAATGTAGGATGAAATATTTATTTTTTTTAATAATTATAGTATTAAATATACTTATAATTGTGCATATGAACAAAAATTTGAAAAAGGTTGAATATGTTAAGAGGTTATAGCATAAACAAAATTATCATTTTGGAATGTAACACGTACTAATTATAAGTCAAAAGTTAAAAAGTCTTTCTATGCTCTAGTAACGAACTGAAGTCTTCTAGGTATTTTCTCGAACAATGCCTGGTAGCTGTTAGTAATCTACGACCCGGAAGAACCAACAGATCATTACCTCGAACATTTTATGCTTATCCACCGACATCAACCTGAGGCAAATTTACTATCATTATTCTTATCATCATGCGGTCACAGCCTATATTCAAAATTAAAATTAGCCTTTGCACCAAGGCCTATGTTGGAAATGTCAATAGAGGACGTAAAAACGATTTTGGGAAACAATAATAACAACAAAGGTCTATCAATCAACAAGCTTCGTCAACGCATCCAGCAAGATGGTGAAACGATTACTGAATATGCGGAAGCTTTGATAGCTTTGGCCTCACAGTGCGATCTAGGCCCCAGCTGGGACCTTTTCCTGTCCTCCCAATTCGGAGCGGAGATACAATCCTCCGGAATAAGAGGTCACGTAATCACGTCCGATAATATAACGTTTAAAGGGAAGCTAAAAATTGCGCAAACCTGGGAAATGGCCGAAGCGCTTAACCAAAATAATGCGAGAACCACGCCTACAGCAACCAAATAAACATACCCACAAAGTATACGCATGTACAAAACACCCCGCAAACTTTAGAGAATTACTATCAACCCCCACGTCGGAATTTACCACGGAATGATAACCCAACCTGTTATAATTGCGGGAACGTGGGGCATTATAAATACAATTGCCCAATGAAACAAACTTTCAACAATTATAACTCCTCTCAGTATACTCCTCGAAATATTCCTACGACCCAACCCAACGTACCAGACGAAACGACTGCGTACAGACTCAACAAATTTCAAATAACCCACATGATCTCTTGGACCTACCACCCCGGGGTAGCCCAATTTAAGAGGGGAGGAAAATGCCGTATTCCCACAAAAACACCTTTTTTTTATTTTGATTTTATATATATTGATTTTTTTATGTGTGGTCTTCCACCTGTTACAAATCCCTTTTTTTTATGTCCTCCACGTGTTTTAAAAATTTAGTCGTAATGAAATCCGCTCTGAACCAGCGGTGCGTCGAATGCCGTTTTATTTATTTTATTGACTTAAGGTAGGGTTTACCTTCGTTATTAAATCCGCTCTAAACCAGCGGTGCGGCGAATGCCGTTTTGGTTTATTTTTGTAGGAATTAAGAATGAAATCGGCGCCGACGGCCGGGTAGCCGTATTTAAGAGGGGAGGAGTGTTATGTTCTATCCCCCCTTATTTCTTTTTTGTTTCTTTTGTTTTCCCATCTTCCTTTATTTTGTTATGAAATTAATATATTATACCTTATTTTTGGTTCTTACCAGTTTCATGAATGATTATATCGCGATTAAATAACAACTTTTTTTTCCCTTTTGTTTTAAAAATTATAAAGGTGGAAAACAAAACACCATTAATTATTAATTATTTTTCGTGCTTTTTAAATTGAATTTTTTTTTGTTGTAATTTCACTTATTCGAATAAACTTTGAAAATTACGTTGTCCAAGTGATTCCATGACTAAATCGATAAAACCCGGCCCCCTGGATCCAGTCATTGACCATCCCGGACCCCCGATCACGGACTGTATTATTCCCATTCAGACTGGGGGACCCATCGGTCCAAACACAACAAATTTATCAGATCGGAATACTTTATTTTCCATGCGTATCACATTATTTCGAATACTCTTAAATTCCAATATAAACTTAGACTCGTCGCCAAAACAACTTTTGACAATTTGGTAAAGATTCAATCTTTATATTTCTTCGCAAAATAATATAATTTCTTCTTTTGAACCGATAGTAGAAATTTTTTCTTAGCCCATCATTAAACTAAAAAGTACAGTTACGGTTATTAAAATTAAAATTTTATAAATATTATAAACCAAAAAATGCAATCTTTTGTTGCAGATATTTTTTGTTATATTGCTTTTGAATCAAATGAACAAATTTTATCCGAAATTTTCCAACAATTTATTGCAAAATTCGCTTATCCTTGGATGTTGTCACATTTTGACTTCTTTTAAGGCCATTGAGAGCAGATTCGACGGGATCTATTAATATATTGATATTATATCTGATTATTTTTCTGTTGGTATGGATGAATTATTCATTCCTACTTCATGTAATTCGAGAATTTTTTTCTGGATAATTGGTTCAATTGATCCATGGGGGCATTTGAAATTAAAATTTAAAAATAATCTTGAAAAACTAAAGTTAACATGTTTTTTCAGATATTTATAAAGATATGACATTTAAAACTCATTTTTGAATTATAATATTTTCCTGTAAATTGCCATAACTTCAAAATTAGTTATCCAAATAAATTATTAAATCGTCATTGGAATCTTGAATAAATTTTGGTCAAAATATAACTATTTGCAAAATTTGATTTGCCTACAATGATCGTAAAGTCATTTGATCGTAAATTCATCCATTCTTCTGATAGGTCCATTTAACAGTTGTAAATTAAGATCATATCTTAAATAATTGTTAAAACATCACTTGGAATTATTTGATATATTAAAATAAATGCATAAATAGAATAATTAACTGCATAAAAATTTGTTTTAATTAAGGAAGTCATCCATTTCGACCGAAATGGACGGAGATCAGAATATTAAGTTGGCCCTCCCCAAAATTTTTCGTGCAAAGAGCCAACATGTATAACCAGAATTATTTTTGGTTTTGGGTGGTATATTTGTATCACACTTCATATGAATATGATTTATATTATTATTTGGTTTATTACTTAGATGAAAAGATGATAATTCCCTCTTTACCAGTCATATATATAATTACTCCTACGGTGAACCTTATCACTCAGAGAGCTCACCTCACCAGAATGACTCACACTCTGGCTTTAGTTCCTAACGTTAGATGGATCGTTATAGAAGATGCCAATGAGCCTTCATCCAAAGTTGCAAATATTTTGAAAAATTCTCAGCATCCATACGCTCATTTGTACATCCACAGAGAATATGTAATTATGTTATTTTTCGACTCTCACATTTATACTAACACCACAAAGAACCAATATAAATAATAATCTTTTAGAAAATAAATTATTGCTTCAAATGTAATAATTGATTCATTTAATGATTAAATAAAGATTAATTAAAATGTGTAGATTTAAAAAATATATTTAGATATTTATCTAGGAACGTTCCGAAACTTTCTGACTGCTGGAGCGGAACCGGAACAGAGCAAACTTTTGACCGGAACGGGAACGTAAAATGCCCTTGATTTTTTTTGTGGGGGTGGGGGGGGGGGAGAATTAATTATTACATCATTCAAAAAGAAAGTTATTCTGGTTTAAAAAACCTTCTTTATCTTCATTTAAAAAGAATGACCTGAATCATTACAGAGGATGTGCGCAAAGAAATCTAGGTATAGCTTGGTTGAGAAACTCGTTCCATGTCTATGAATCGTCTATACCCACACCTAGTTCAAAATCAAATACAACGAATCATAGGAAATCAATGTCCCAGTCAACTTTTTACACACAAATGGCATCTCACTTTGAAAACAAATACCGAAAATCTACTAATCCTTTCCAACGTAAAAGCTTAAGAAGTTCCACCAATAGTCCTGTGTGGCAAGATAATACTTATAACAAAAATGGGATAGTTTATTTTGCGGATGATGACAATATTTATGATCTGGATTTATTTTATCAAGTTTTTCTTATTTATTTAGAAAATAAAAAGTAAGGAATGAAAAGCAGGAAAGAATGCCTATTTAGATTTTAAAAGAATCATTGTACATATAATATATCTCACTCACCCTGCATTCACAGTCATAGCGAATTGGTGGCGAAGTATACAAAATAATGGGGAATGCAGGGTCACCCAGTATAATTTTTTCGATTAATTTAAAAAATGTCAAATTGTAATCTAAATTGGCGACAATTTTTTCATATGATAACTAACCATATTTTTCATATTGCCATTAAGATGAGAGAGATAAAGAGTGTTGGGGTATGGCCTGTAGCCTTTTGCGGTGGAATATATCTGGAGAGGCCTTTAGTGGTTAACGGGAAAGTGGCGGAATGGTTAGTAGCTTACGATAAGAAAAGACCTATGGCTACGGATATGGCGGGATTCGCTGTCAATCTCAATCTTTTTTTAAAAAATAGTGACGTTTATTTTGACGAATTACATAATCCAGGTTTAAAATATGAATATGTCTAGACTAAAAATTGGAACAAAATAAAAATAAAATTAAGCAAAATTTAAAAGGTGCGATAAAAAAACTCAAAAAATATGGGGGAAAAAATGACAAAAAATGCTAAAAAAAATTTCTAAATTTTTTAAAATAAAATTTTTAAAAATGAGAAGAAATAAAATGAGTGAAAAATTAAAAAATATAAAATAATAAAAAATAGAAAAAATAAAGCATATATTAAAAAAGATTCAAGCAAATTATTTTTAAAATAATAAAATACTAAATAATGAGTAGGAAAAAAAAATAGATAGGTAATCGAAAAAGTAAAAATTGAATTAAAAATTATTAATTAAAAATTATTAATTAAAAATTATTAATTAAAAAATTACTCATAGAATTGAAAAAATATATACAAAAGTTATTTACTAAAAATAATCATGATATATATTCTCCAAAATCTAAAAAAAATTCATTCATATTAGCTCGCTCAGGGGCGTCACTAGCCTTTACAATCTCAGAGGGCTCAAAATTATTTTCAAAATTGCTGTGTTTTTTATCTAGCTTTTTTTAAATTTACATGGTATATAAAAAAAAATCAGATTTTTGTGGGGGCTCGATCCCCTGCCTCCCCCTTTAGTGACGCTTCTGATAATGGTTAGCTAAGTTTGTACACTAGCTAGATAAATTTGTATATTAGCTAGCGAAGTTCGTATATTAGCTAGGTTTGCACATTAACAAGCTAGTTTGTATATAAAACTGACAAATGTGTAAATTAGTACGCTAGTTTATAGATTAGTTGTCTAGTTTGTGTATTAGCTGGTTAATTTATAAACTAACTGATAAAGATTCTAATAGTTCGTAAAAACTAGCTAAGTTAGTATATTAGCTAGCTAAGTATATTTAATAACTAACTAAGTTTGATAAATAGTTTGTATATAATAAAACTGGTAAATGTGTAAATAAGTTTATATATTAGCTAGCTAAGTATATTTATTAACTAGTTAAATTTGATAAATAGTTTGTATATAATAAAACTGGTAAATGTGTAAATAAGTTTATATATTAGCTAGCTAAGTTTGTATATAAAGCTAGTAAATAGTGTAAATTAGTTCGCTAGTTTATAGATTAATAGTCGTTTGTATATTAGCTAGTTAGATTATAAAGTAGCAGGTTTAGATTCTAGCTAGTTTGTACAAACTAAGTTTGTATATTAGCTGCAACATTTTATGGCGCAAAGTTTGATTTTTAGTTTGCTATCTTCTAGCATTATGAGCTTTCTAGTATATGGCATTAATCTAAAATAAACATAATTATGAAAATAATTATTTGGTAGTTTTGAGAATTACACCAGTTCTAATATCTTAACAGAAATCAATGAATGAGTCCTGTAGGAAAAGGAAAGTTAGAAAAAATAATTTTTAAAATACACTTTATAATCTAATTTACATTAGATGGGCTTGAAAGCAATTTTCTCCGCAAAATCGTAGATTTGCAACATTTAGAACCACTGGCGAATAGTTGTACCCAAGTATTTTGATATAAATTAATATATTTTTTAAAACTATTTATAGAATTATGTTATATAGAAAAATTATACTTCGTTACTCCATAAGCATTAAAAATTAACAATTATTATAATCCTATATAAATGAAAATAAGGATTGTCTTATTACAATTGTTTGTGATTTTTTTATTTTTCTAGGAGTTAAAAAGAGATTTTCTTTTGATTATTGGGTGCTATAGGCATTATCTGGATTTTACCTTTGACTGTGTTGTATTTTTATAAAAATAATTTTGTTTTAAAAAATTTGATAGTCATTTATTTTGTAAAATGATTAACTTTTACTAAATTTTCATTCAAACTCTTGTATATATTGTATAGATATTAGGAGGGCAGGGAGGTGGGGTAGAGTGAAATATTTTATTTACTTAAAATGATAGATATTTACAAGAACAGAAAATCATATTTTTTTTCCCCAGTGGGATTTAAATTTGCTTATTTTTTTCAACATTATATTTCATTTCCTTCATTTCTTTTCTCCCTTTGCCCGACAAAGTTTTAAATCCTAAATAATATTAATAAAAATAATTTATCTATTTTCCCCCACCTTCAGAACCCCATTCGATTCTCCTATTTTTCCTCACCTTCAGAACTCCCTTTTATTACCCTGTCGAAGGTACCCTAAGGTCGTAACCCTCCTCCCCCAGTTAAAGACCCGGCTTAGCCAATCTTCTCGGATGTAGGTCTTCTTCCCGCGAATGTTGTTTACTCTACCCCGCCGATGGATAGGTTCGGCGCAGCTGTAATGTATTTTTAAAAATATAAACTTTTCAACCGGGCGCTACTTTTAAAAGTAGCTTAACACTGTAAATTTTATCATATGTGCATCGCAAAGTTAAGCAACGCGATATATGTAGCCTACTTATATATTGATTTATTTTATAATCTTTTTAAAATATTATTTTTTTTATAAGATATTAGTATGGCATACGCAAACAAAGAAACCAATTCTCAAATTAGAATCAAACTTTAGAAAGATGTACAATGTATCCTCAATTCAAAATATGGAAATTTAAATTTTTAACAATTTATTCAATTATAATGATATTTTATAATTTATTATTATGGAGCAAGAGTAATAATTTTAATGTAGAGTTTGAAGTTTTCTGTTTAATTTAATTTTGATGATAAAATAAAAAACAAAGAATCGAATAGGAAGAGGGTTTGGGTTGGCTTCAACAATTAATTTTTTTTAAAGATTCATTAAAAGAGGCAAAGTCTTATTCACTATGAAAGAGGGTATTTTTTAAAACACATGTTATGTTACAATAAAAATGATACTTACTATAACTATATTTCTTTCTGTAATACTTAAAGATAATTTTTTAAGGTTAAAAGGGAATTAAAAATATAGAGGTAAAGTTTAAAAAAAATAGATCAAAAGTTTATAATCAATAGTGCATGCCCAAATGGTGATCGTGATACTCAATTATGGATTCCAAATGATACTCAATTATGGATACCTGAGTGTTGCAGAGATATTTGGGGGCTTGTATTTGAACAATGTATGCGCAACTGATATTAGGTGTCTTTTGTCTCACATAAATAGGAACCCCAGCTAACGTTTTGTTGACCATAGTGTTCATTATCATGCATTTATTTCCTATATTGTGTTCGATTTAAGTTATATTAAGGGAAATGTACGGTTGAAGTAATATTGTCAATTATTATTTGAATGATGATGATTGATAGTTCAAGGTGCATCTACATAAGAGAGAAAATTTTGAAGGCAATATGCATAAGCTTAACCCCCCCCCCTACCCCACATCCCAAATATATTTTTTAATCCCTACCACTGAGAGCTTACCACCACCCTACCCCCATCAGATATATATGAAATTGTTCATACTCAACCCCCCCCCCCTGTTCATGTAGACACTGGTTCAAGGTTCATGTCGGGGTATTTTGGCTGCGTGAATTGAGCCCCACAATGGATCTTATTTCTAAAACCCGATCCTATCTGAGAATGTTTTTCCAAAGATTCCAGCCCCCTTCAAAATTTTATTTTAGAATATGGTCTGAATTTCAATAAAATCGGAAAAATTATCACATTATGCCGAGGCTAAAATTAAGATCAGAATCCCCAATCCAATCCTGAATTTCGATCAACCTTACTTTTACTCGTAGGTTGGTGTGATCAGACGGTATATATTTTTAGAACTTAGTGAAGGATTTATTCCTCCATCAAATTGAGTAGATGGTTCAAATTTAGACATATAGGGGAGACCGGGGATGGTTGGGACACTTTTCGTTCAAACTTTAATAATTTTAATATTAGTAGACTAATCTGAATAATTAAAATATCTTCTGAATCCCAAAAGTATAGGCTATTAGAAATAATTAATATATATTTTATGAAGATTATATTTTTTTAGAAAATTGAATTTAAAAAAAAAAATTTTTTTTGTCCCAACTATGACAGACTCTGTGTACGTTGGGACACACATATGTGATAGTTGGGACACTCGTGAAATAGAGGTCTAAATAAATTTAAAAATTTAAAATCAGTAATCCAGTAAAACTAGAGACTATGACACATATGATTTTATTGATAATATTATAATTCATAATCAATAACTATATAAAAAAATTTTTAGCAAAATTTAGGAAATTTATTTTGGCGAAAAAAAAATTGTAAAGAAAAAAATGTAAAAAATTTTTTTTTTAATCATAAACATAGTGAAAGATAAGTATTTAATTATTTATTATTCACAATACTAAATTAATAATAAAATTATAAAATTATAAAATTGTTTATAAAATGAGCTAAAATGGCGTGTCCCAACTATACTATGACCAACTATGACCGAGCCCACTAACTTTATAAATAGCATCCAAAATCATATTAATTCATGTTTATTGATTCTGAAAGTTTGCCAGATTGGAAAATAGGGTTTAGGCTTTCCTAAAATCTATTTATTATGATTTTTGAAGCTTTATTTATAAATATAAACGATAAAGTTTGCAAATATGTTTTATTACTTTTGGTATGCCAAAACACATTTTCTTCTGTAAAAATTAAAATACAAAATATTTTTCAAATCTTTTTTAGCCAATCATGTATGACAAAATTATCTATGTTATGCTCAAATTTCCAGTCTTATAAAATAATAGCTCAAATTATAATTAGAATGTCCTAACGTTCCCCTGTACTTAATGTACCCCGGTCTCCCCTACCACATTTCCAGCCAGAGTTATTATCTAAACTAGGGCACTGGGTTCAGTTATTGTTTTTTCCTTTGTAACATTTGAAAGCCTGTGTAATTAGAGATCAGTCACATAAATATTATAGGTTAAAATAGGTATTATATCATCCATAATGTACTATTATGTGTTTTTCACAAATTGTTTTTAAAACAGTGTATATATGCGAACTACATGAGGATGGAAGATAGTAATATTGCCAATAAGCATTTGATTACCTTTTGTGGGCAGTCCTAACCCATTCTAAATATCTTTATACCGCTTCGTTTACCTCAGGGATCAGTCCAAACCATTTCCACATCACCATTAGTTTGTTATTATTAGCCTTATGATTATGACGGTGAAGCAAGAGGGACTCTGTTAGGACCGCCGTAGTATCTTTACTTTAATGGCTGGTTAGCTCAGAAGATATTTTGTTAAAGAGACCTAGGATAGGAAGAGGTCATTTGGACGAATATGGCATTTTCCCTTAGACAAGAGGGAGTGAGAAATTTTAACCTAGGTCATTATCACAAGTTTGGTAAGAAGCTTTGTCAAGGCTGGTTTAAGTGATTTCAAACTAGGACGAGGTTATGTAAATAACTCATCATGAGCGACCAAGCTCGGTTGGTTTTGATTTAGATGACATCTATTTATTTAATTCTTTGTAGTCCATCTACTTTCCAAATGATATCGTTTTCGACCTTGTACGTTTATGGTGGCCGATACATTGATTTGGAATGGGTTGATAACCGGCCTTTTGGGGGACTTGTAAAATGGGAAGAGGGGAGAGGAATGAGTAGGGGCGTTTTGTCAGAAATTCTTTCTTTAAGGACGTGATGAATGGAAGGGGAGTGTTTAGCTGAACGAAGTATTGAAGCTGGTATTTATTGCACAAAGTTGTTAGATTTCATAGGGTACATAAGTTCCAGATGTTTTTAGAATGGGGAGAAGGCTTTTCTATCCCTTTACTTTCTATTATTTTGATAGTAATATAGAGTGATGGATTATTTATTTACCTCATATATTCTGTTTACCAATTATTATTTTTTGTTCCCAACTTGGATTTAAGGTTTTAAAGCGGATAAAGTTTATTTCCTCTGAAATATGAATTGGAGTTTTCTCGTATTATGTCTGATTTCTCAGCTTTATAAGTGTGATGATGTTTTTATTAGAATATCGGATTGCTTGATATTATACGATATTCGATTCGATTTGCATTTTACAAATAGGAATACAAAATTCCTAGATTAAAATTTTCGAATTGAATGCCAATAAAAAAAATATATGTTATTTTGTCGAATAATTTTTTATCTATTAATTGTTCGAATTATTCGTATAATATAATGTTAGAATTATTCTACTTTATAAATATTCTAAATTATTTGCAACTATTAGAAATTATTCATGAATATTCAAAATTAGCCATTAATCAATATTCAAAATTTATTAATAAATATTTGAAATATTTGAAAATATTCTTCTTAAGTATTTAATATGTTTCTTGCGGAACTTTTTATTATTTTTTTTTCCCCACATCTATAAATCATTTTTTTTTAATTATAATAATTCATTTTTTCATTTTTGAATAAATTTTTAAAGAATTTAATATAGAATATTCGATAAATCAAATCGAATATTTGACAAATCAAAAGCGAATAATGTTTATATTATTCGTACGAATACGAGTAAAGAATTATTTTATTCATAATACAGATCAATTATTCTCTTCAAACATACGAATATACGAATAGCAAATATTTGATTCGATTCATTTTTATAATTCGAAATCTATATATCTTTAATAGGTTTTGGAAAAGCCTCTCATAGTGTCTTTGAAGTGTGGACAAAACGTTCAGTAAAGCCATAATTGAGGGGGGGGGGGGTTTATACGTATGATTTATTTCTCAGGTAGTTGAACTCTTGGCTTCTAAACTGGAGCCCGTTAACTGTGACTAAAGATATGGGTTAACTTATGTGTACGAATATACCTTGTAAAACCTTTTTTAACGGAATTAGTATTCATCTGAAGCACGAGTCTACGACTATTAGTCAATTTTAATCATATAAGGATCCTGCCAAGTCAGTGTGCACTCTTTTACCTACAGTATTAAATTCGGAACATGGAGCATTTGAGATGTTGTGAATTGTCTTTATATTGTTGATACTTAAATCATACTTTTTATTAACGAGCTCTGGCATTGGTTTAGTTACGGCTACAATATTTTCTGGCTGCCTTCAAAGAGACAATGTGGACTTTTCTTAATACGCATGCTAGAAATATGAATGGTAAAAAAATATGTATCTCATTATTCGTTACATAGTCAGAAAAATATCCGCTAAGATCTTGGGGTCATCCTTGACGTATATATAGCATCACTTGATTTAGTTTAACATCCCTTTCGATTTGAGCTATTTGTGATTTCTCGTTTTATATAGGGCTATTCTTTTAATCTGTGTCACAATCTATAAGGTCATTCTGTCCCTTCGGTAGTGTTTGTCTTGGTTTCATATTTAGTGGCCCTTGTTTTAAAATAATGTTTATATTGATGACAAAATTATTTTCCAACGCTGTGATTCTCGTTAAATCCATTATTAGCATCCATCACCACTTCTTCGTAATTTGTTATAAGTGGTTTATGGTAGGATATTAACTTAAAAGACCATGCTATCAAGAATTATAGGAATAAAATCAAAATATTGTCGCCAACAGGGAATAATAATATTGATTTGTCTAAGTTCCTATTGGGCTTAGGTAAAATTTCAATAACCCAAGATCTAAAAATTTTAAATTTTAAAAAAATATTTCTCTTCCTTAAACAATAATTTTTTGATAATTATTCATGAGATTTCTTTGAGAGCAAGACTGCATTATATTATTATGATAAAATAAGTAATAAATTATGCTGCATTACCAAGATATTTTGACAAATTTTCGCCTATTTTCAAAAGCATTATATTATAACCCTCGACTTCTCTCGTAATCCCTTATTTTATTCATTTTAAATAGGAACAATTTTCTCATAGTAATTCGCACATTTATATTTTATAATTAGTAAAGGTTTAACCGGGACCAATTCAGAACCCTCAGCCAAAGTCCAATTTTTTTAAAAATGGTCGATTTACATGCAGCGGAGCCTTGCAAATTAATCCTTGCCGACTTGCGGGACTCTAGCCAGGGACTCGTACCGAACCTGAACCGAACGTTAAAGCAGGTATAAACCGTTATTATTTACAGAACCTAAACCAAACCTGAACCGTTAAATATATATCCCAAACTCTGTTTGAACCTTTTGATTATAACTATACCAGTGAGTTTTGATTGTTAAGTATCAGTAACTATTTTTAGATTCTATTGCCATTTGGTTTCAAGCTACCCAAGTTAGTGCATAACAAATGTTGGATCCTTTTTTCTCTCTCCTTACCCCGAATTCACAGTTAGCGCGAATTCGTGGCCTTTCAAAGCGAGTATACAAAATATGTTCCATTTTTCTGTATTTTTATATACTTAGCCACGAATTCGTGATAACTATGAATGCAGGGTTATTGAGATAACTTGCGAGAAATCTTGAAAATATTTTAATCGTATTGCGCACATAAATTAAGCGTTTAAAAAAAACGTAACGCACATTTTGTTCAAACTAAGGCGGGATTTTTAATTTTATATTTTTGAAAAAAAATGGATTAACAAAAAATGTATTGAAAAAAAAAAGTAGTTTCTAGACCAATAATTTGAAAAAAAAAATTTAATAGGTTTGTATGTAACGGGTTGTTTATAAATGTTCAAACCGAACCTAACCGATATTTATTTTTTTTTACGAACAAAACCTGAACCATTAACCGTTATTTTTTTATCTGAATCTACACTTTAACCGATTTTCCATAAGGTCTGGATCTCTGGCTCTAGCATGCCGATTAATTTTAGAAAGATAATAGAATCATTGGAACGACGCGTTAGCAGCAATTCGTTTGGAAGGAGGGAGAGGGGGGGGGGGGGTGATAGTTTATTTTTAAAACATTTACTTATGAATATTCAAGGTTTTCAGATATTTACAATTTCTAATTACGCAAATAAATATAAATTAATGATAAACTATTAAATGTATATCGGCCAATGAATTCACTATAGGTCCGTGAAGTTGGCAGAACGACTTGAGGTGCAATTGACAAAAGTTATGCCATTATTTAGAGTCTTAGTTGCACCTAATTGTACTTCTATCCGCCGGACATCAGCAGAATGTTCGTGAGTTATGAGTAAAATAAGGAAAATGTGAAATTTTTAAGCGGGCAGAACGACATGAAGTGCAATTAACAAAAGTTATGCCATTATTTAGAGTCTTAATTGCACCTAATTTCTATCCGGACATCAGCAAAATAAACCGCTTGTGAGTTATGAGCAAAATAAGAAAGTGTTGGCACTTTGCCAAAACCGAAAATAAGAAAGATCATATTCTGAAACTTGACAAATGTCGGAAATATAGATGTGCAAAAATATTGTTAAGAATTATAATGTGTTGTTAAACGACCCATTTGTCTTTCTGCGAGTCGAGGTAGACAAATATTAAATTTCATAGAGTCCTGCTTTTCACTCACCAATGACATATAATTTATGAAATTTTTCATTTATTTGTCCTAATTTCCTTAAGTTCCAACATAATTTCGGCTATTCTCAAAGTCTAAGTCTGTCATATATTTTTTTTTGAAATATTTTATTTTAGTTTTGCAGCGATAACGTTTCAAATGATTTAATAGGAAATTTTAAAATTGTAGGTAAATATGGCGCCGAGGAAAATTTGAAATCGATATTAATTTATAGAATAAATTAGTAACGTATTTATCTCGATAAGCCGAAAATAATTATACCGGAAAAAAAAATCCCCATTAAGAAATAATTCCCCGGAATTTATTTTCTCAAAATGATTAAATATTTTATTACGATTTTTATTTCGTGGGTGGGAATTTTTTCTCTTATTTTATTAATTTTGTAAAATTTAATATCTTAAAAAGGGGGCATTTTTTTTCCTGGGAATTATTTTCCTAGATTTCATTTATCTCTGCTGTGAATGTGATAAATAAAGTAATATTTTTGAAAAATATTTTAGCCGGAATCTTTGGCTTTTGGGGAAGGGGAAATTTGCTTCTCCCCTCCCCCCATACGTTGCGTAGACGCCTGAGAGGAACCGATTACATAAGAATAGGTCAAAATAATTGTAAGCATTTAAAAAAATTTTTAAGTAAATAACTTAGAAAAATCCAATTGGCGCTTACCGGAACAAAATTTTCTGAAAAATGTCGTTTCGGAAATTTTTATTTTGTAGAAGTGTTTCGGAAAAAAATTTTTTTATAGCATGTTAATTCGATTATCTTTAAGGAAGGATATTTTTTACATGGATTTTTTTTGCATCCAGTAAAAATGACAGCTGTGTTATATAATATTATCAATAATATCACAATCACATTCACGATATAACTTTTAAAGACTATGATTTAAAATTATTAAAAAAAATTTTCATTATTAAAATTTTGTTTAATTATTATTTTAGAAATTTTTTTATTATTTTGTTTTAAAAAATAAAAGTATTAGTATAGTATAGCAAATTTTCATTGCTCATTGCGGAATTCCGTCTGATTTCATTTTTTTTTTTAAAAAAGATAAGAATTTTGTAGATTAGAAAGATAGTTAAAAAATAGAAGAATTAAAAATACACATTGCATTTTAAAATCATGAAATAATCAACATTATTTGTATTATATTATTTCATATATTTAATAATTTATTTTATTGATTGAATAAAAAAAAAATTTCTAGCAAGCATCTGTTTCCCATTTTAGGTACTTCATTCTAAATTTTTTTTAAAAAACTTTTTATCCACTGAAAAAAATTTAAATTCATTTTTAATTATTACCTTTTAAATTTTATTTTTTTGTGATAATTATTCTTATAATTCTGTTACGCGAATCAAAGATTTTCAGGTAAAAAAAATTACTCTTATTTAATAAATACGATATTTATGATTCCAGTAGTGATGCAAAATCGTTTAATTTGAGACAATTTTTTGAAAAAAACGGTTAACCCAATATTTTAGACAGAAAACTATTGCTTAAAAGTTAAGAGATTTTGCTAACATCCAAAAATTTTGTGCAATCTATGAGCAAAATCTTTGGGCTATTTTTCTGGATAAAATACGGATTAGCCGTTTTTAAGAATCGGCTCAAATGGAGCGATTTTATAATACCACGAGGGACAAAAACATATTGAAGGAGGAAGAGTTAGGCGCCTAAATAAATATTGATTTTTTTTTAATCCTCACTTGTAGATTACGGAACGTTAAAATTAAACCAAAAAAAAAATTGCTAATGAAAAAATATGGAATTTGTTGGTTTAAACTTTAAAATGTTTCATTTAACCTTCCTGTGATACGTTCTAAATGGCAAAAAAAAAATTGGTAAGCGCGCTTATATCTATTAAAATTAAAACTAATATTGATAGATACTAAATCATTCTGAGGATATTGATAGTATTTCCTCTATTTTTAGCCATTTTAAAAAAATACTTCATCTAATTAATTTTAATTTCAATTTTACTTTAAAAATATTTTCTAGAAATTATAAGCAAAATTCCCAATTTAATTTTGTTTTTTAGTGATTTTTTTTAGCGATTTAGAAACGGGAACTTTCATATTACAGTATTATGATTTTTTTTGTATTTTCCTATATTTGCAACAACTTTCTTATAAAATTGTATAATTATTTTATTTTTTTAAAAAATTTTTATCAATATGTTATTTTTTTTTTACAATAACTTCAGCAAGTTTAACAATTTTATAAGAAAGTTATAAATATATAATATAAATGTTTTACAACAAATGATATTATTTAATATTTACATAATTTACATTTTTTTTTAAATTAATCCATTGACCTTTTTAATATTAAATTATTCAATAGTCTTATTAAACGGCTTGTTTTGAACCGAATTTTTTTCCCAGAAAAATTTAAGCAAGCGTGAAGATTTTGCTCACATATGACAGAAAGGTTTGGACATGTATTAGCGAAATATCGAGGCTTAGTCAATATTTTTATGGTTAAAATATTGATTTAGCGTTTTTTTATAAATCGGCTTAAATAGAGCCATTTAACAACACGATTATTCCGTACACAAATAATACCATTAAAATTATTGTAGTTAGCTCTCCAAACTACAAAAAATTCGCAGGTCTTTCCCTTTTTTTTTTAAACCAGGGAAAAATTAAATAAAGCACTTTTTTAGCTATGATTTTTCTTAGGGTATTAATTTGTATTTGTAAGTTAATATTTTTTAAATCATTGTTTTTCGGAAAAGAATCTGAAATATTTTGCAAAAACACCCTAAAACGGGTTATACATTGAATTTAAAACAATGTCGGAAGGCTGAATTCAGGGTTTATAAGAGGTTCTATTTTTTAAAGATTTTAGCCAAAAATTATCACGCAAGTTTCCGCTGAATCCCGAAGCTTACTCTAATATTATTCTGGCTAAAAATTTTAATTTAGAATCCGTTAAATTGAAGCGTTTAACAAAACCAGCTGATTTACCTTTCGTGGGCTATAGAGTAAGTTATAATCGTCCAACACGAAAATAAGTTTATTTCAAGATTTATAAAATAATAGGTATTTATATGAATTTAAAATACAACCATTTTTCTAAAAAATATATTTTACAGATAAAGACGATAATTTGTTTTTTCGCTAAACCTCATTTCACGTATACTTTATAATAATGTCCGCTCCTAAATTTGTGAAACCCTTAACTACTGCTTGCAAAGAGGTGTGCGAGCATAGTGGATCGAGATTCGAGGCTAAGGTAACTGGAGACCCTTTTCCCAAGGTTGAATGGTTTTGTAACGATAAAAAAATTCAAGAGGGGAAAAGGGCCATATTTGACGTGGAAGAAGACAAGGGATTGGTCGTTTTAACCATCCCAGACACCAGACGGGATGAAGAGGGCGTTTACAAGTGCGTAGTCACGAATACTCACGGAAAAGCAGAATCTTGCGCGGAGGTGTTAGTCGAATTCGATCCATACGAAAAGGCCCAATGAATATTAATATTATTTTATATATACACATTTATCCCATTCATTCTACTTTTTACAATGAACATTTATAAAATCAAAAAATTAATTTGATCATACACAAAAGAAAGACATAAGTGATATAATTAAGTTTTTTTAAGTGAAATGTTTTTAAAACTGCCCACAGACATTTCAATAAAATTTGTACCACTATATTTAGAGAATAGCTAGCATACATTTTATTTTTATAAAGATATTCCTTAAATATTTTGATCACTCATTTTCGTAGATAAATTGAAGAATTGAAAATTGATTACCCAAAACGTTCAATTATTCAATTTTTATATCTTCCTTTTTTTAAAAAAATTAAATTTTAAAAAATAATGCAATTTTCCCAATTTTGTTTTACAATTTTTAAATTATATTTATCGTCATCTATATTGTATCTGACCAAATCTCTTAAAATGTCATTTCATTTAGCAAATAAAGAAAGTTTTAAAAGAAATTATTTTTTTGGATGGAAATATTCTATACTGTATCTGAATCCCTATGTCATTTCATTTAGTTTGTATTAATAAAATAACTATTAAACAGATAACCATACATACTAATATAATAAATCATTTGAAATGGTAATATAATTTTTTTTAAAAATTTAAAAATAATAATTTAATTGAAAATTAAAATTTCATGATTCCATTTTTTACGAGATCAACGATAACCTTAATCAATCTCATTTGAAGAAATTTTTGTTTAAAACTTTTTATTATATTTAGCAAGTGATATTTAAAATTTAAAACCTTGTAAAAATTTATATATCATTTTAAAAAAAAATGTTTTATATATTAGGAAAAATAACGCACAATTAGAAATTCGGTTAAATCACGTGATTTAAAAGGACTTTTTTACCCCCTATTATTGAGTCCCCCCCCCCCCAACTAGAGCAACATCCCAAGAAGGGTTTGATTTTGAAGAGAAAAAAAATTTAAGGGGAAGGAAGGAAGGAAGGAAAGAAAGAAAGAAAGAAAGAAAGAAAGAAGAAAGAAAGAAAGAAAGAAAGAAAGTTTTTTTGAACTATTAAAAGATTTGTGCTTTCGTTAGTTACTTTAATTACTAAAAAATATAATATAAGATTTTATTAGTTTAGCCTATTTTTAAAATCGATATTCTTTGGAATAATAAAGTTTTTATAAAAAAAACATGCATGCTGTTTTAACAAAAAACTATTAATTTATTTCTCCAAAAAGAATTTTAATAATGCCAGCCATTCATTTGTAAAAAAAAATGAAAGGATTTAATTCGCTGCCATAAATATATCTCACTAAGCCGCGCCATTTTTAGAGAGGGGAGGGGGGAACACGTGTGAATTATTTTTAGACGCGTGTACATTTTTTTAAAAAAAAGGTAACTCTTTAGCATTCTTAAATTATAAGTGTTAGCGAAGCCCTCTAGCAAAATAACGTCATTAGTAATGACTTTAGCTTACTAATGGTGGATGCGCGTTATTTTTTTAAAAAATGTAACTTTTAGACACTACTATAAAAAAATACATTTCTTAAAATGCGTGCGGGGGAGCTATAGTTATTAATATTCATTCTTTATTTGCATAGGGCAACTATGATATATTATCATTTACAAATTATTTTTAACCGCTCCCTGAATTACCGCTTAAAAAAAATATGAAGTCCTGTAGGAAAATTTGTAAAATATTCCTAGAACTTATCGCTTGGGGTTAATGCTAGGGGGCTGGGAAATTTTTGAAATTCCCTATATCGATGTTAATTATACTAAGTATGTTTTTTTTAAATGTGATTCATAATCGTTAATAGGTAAGCGGCTTTGAATAACAAAAAACACTGGAAAAACAGCGAAAATAATATAAAACGTTTAAATATCATTTTAGCTAAATTATTGTGATTGAAAGATTTGTAACAAAATTTAGGTAGATAGATGAATGTTTGTAAAAGAAAAATTTATAATAAAATATTGGTAGATTATATTCTCCATTATAGTATTTGATCTTGTTTTCCTCACCATTAAAAACCTGTTTTTATCCTAAAAAATTATCATTTATGCAATAGTAAATAATAAATAAAAGTTTTTGTTATTTTATAGTTACAGTTACAATTTACATTTAAAAGATTTGAATTTAACTAGTTAGGGTTTATTTCTCTTTAAAAAAAATAATTATTTGTGGGTAACAGCTAGTTTTAAGTAACAACCTATCCATGTATTTAGTTTAATTATTACATTCAAAGTAATAACTTTGAAAAATATAAATAGTAATTAGTTTGATAGCAGTGGGGGGGGGGGGGGGGGGTTGTCCACCCCTCCCTCATAAAAATTGCTGCCCCCTAAACCTGGCCCCTAAATTTCATATTTACGGCTCCACAATTTTTAAAAAAATATTCGTTATTAAATTTTCATTTAACATTAACCATTAATTAGAAAAAAATATAGCTCTAGCATGAAACATCTTAAGATAATTTAAATTCAATATGTCTTGATAAAAATGGTAATAAAGGAGGATAGAGATATATCGACAATTTTCAAGAACCGTCAAGTTGAGCTTAATCGATATTATTTAAAATTAATATTTGATTTATACAATTTCTCAATATACAAGAGCTCTCCTTTCATCAATAACTGATGCTGTAGGTGTAAATTTTTCAAAGTTTTTTTATTGAAATGTTTTCATACACCTGCCAAAAATATGAAATATAATAAAAATTATAAAATCAATACCAAAAATTGCCCCAATATACATCAATAAAATGAAGTCATATCGATTACGGCAAAAAATGGTGTTAGAATTTATCACAAGAAATTATAGCAAAAGTGCTAAGCCTTTTTTTTTGTCTTAAGGTTGATGAAACAACAGATGCACCAGAATGTGAGAATTTGATTTAAAAAAATATTATACATAAATTATGCCTATATATTGACATTGTTTATAAAGCACCGTTTAATTAATTCCTTTTAAAAGTTTGTACTCCTCCATTTCGACCAGAAATGGCGTATTCACCAATCACAATTGCTTTTTTAAAAAAATTTATATTACGATTAATCTCTAAATCATTAAGTTGTTTTAAAATGCAATAGCAATGCCTTCAGCAGAAAGACTTTCTAAATCAACTATTCCCATTAAATTCTCAGACTTTTTTCACAAAAAATATACCGAATTACCTTACAATTAGGGAACATAAAACGTAATATAAATATTTTTTGCGGAAGACATTAATTTATTCTTTACGGCTTCCTAGTATAATTTCTCAAAATCAAAGCTAATATATTTTTTTAGAATTCTTTTAACAACTCTAATGCACATTATTAAACCTTTAAGATCCCAAAGTAACTTTCCCAAGTACAACATTAGGTTGTAAAAGTTTCTAAAAGTAACAGAGGGCTTCCTGCATCAAAAGTAAAGAAAATTAATCTCCAAACTAAAATAAAAAAGAGATCAAGAATTGTAAAGACATATTTATTCTACCGGCTAGACAATTATGTCTATTATCTCGAATAAAGATGATTTATTATTAGATCGAATAATATTTATTAATATTGCGTTTATTTTATTATTATTTATAACAATTTCTTATATTATTGATTTCATTTTTTTTTAATATTTATCATTTTCCAATAAATTGGTGATTAATAAAAGTATTTTTTTAAAAAGAAAATTACCTTCTAAAAACATCTATTTATTTTTAATTTTAAAATTTCGCAAATTTTAACCAAAATCGTATGTTAAATTTTAAAATTTTTCTAGAAATAATGTTTCGCTTAATTTTTAGAAAAAAAGGAAACTTATTTTAAAAGTTTTTGAAATTTGCGAAAAAAGATTAATTTTTGAAATTTTATCCCAGCTCAGTTTGTACCTGTTGGCAGACCCATATTTTATTATTTTATTTGTACATAATATTTATATCCATTTGGTTTTGATGCACGTTGATCCATATCATTTCTCCAATATTTAATTCTTTGTCTCATTTGATATCTCGTGTGTCGGTTTTTCGTTTAGGTTTTATTTTTTTTTTCAATAAATCTAAACGCAATCTTACGTTTATTCCTATCATTTTCTGAGCTCGTGGTTTATTATTTGTAGCATGCATACGGAGTTTTCCAATAAACTAATAAGCATTTATATAGTAAATTCTATACTTTTAAGTTCTGAACGAGCCTTTCAGCTATCCCGTTAGAGCTAGGGTTGTGGTGGGAAGGGAGGGGGGCGAGTATGAATATGTTTATAGGAGAGACGAGATGTTTGGAACACTTTCAAACCTGAATAAATTTAATAATATCAGATTAATCTGAATAAAAAAACTTCATATATACTCTTAAAGCTTAGGCTTAAAAAGTATACTTTAATAAAATATTATCTGGCCTACCCATGACATACTATGGATACGAACATCTATGTGTTAGTTGGTCCACATAAAATAAAGGTTGAAATAAATTAAAAGATTTTTTGATATTGTTATATTACTCTAAAGTATATTAATTTATTGATAATTTCATAATGCGCAATAATTAAGTATATTCAATTGAATTTAGAAATTTAAGAAATTTTAGGATTATTTGTAAAAAAAATTAAAATAAAATATTATTATTATAATATAAATTAATATTTTAGAGATTGATGAATATTTATCGAAAATTATTTGCATTCGTTTTAAGCAGAATAAAGAATAAATATGCAATAATTTATAGGACCATTTATCCCATGACCAAACGTGACCTAGCTCAATAACTTTATAAATATCATTCAGAATCATATTAATTCATGTTTCGTGATTAAAAAAAATTATCAGATAAAAAAGTAGGGTTTAAATTTAAACTTTCCTAAAATTCATTTATTAAGATTTTAAAAGCTTTATTTATGAATCTAAATAATAAAGATTGAGATTATTTTTTGTTAATTTTGGTAAACTAAAACACATTTTCTCTGTAATAATTTTTAAATCTTCTTTAACCAATCATGTATGATGTAATTATTTTTATTAGGCTAAAATTCCGAGCCTTATAAATTAGTAGCTCTAAATTAGAGTAAATTAACTTTTCCCAGTACTCAGCGTGCTCCTATTTTTCCTACCATTGGTTTTGCAAAAAGTCTCCAAATATGTGACCTGTGAACTGAAGTCCGTTATCTATGACTAATTTCTGGTAACCCCATGTAGCAAAAGTATGTATAGCATCGAATCGAACGTTATTTATTTTTATAAAAAAAATATATATTAAATAACTTTGTAGATTCTCATATATTATATAAAAAAAACTTTGTTTATGAGTGTCTAAGATGCTAGAAATCCTGATTGAAAAATCATTATAAACTTAGACCTCGAAGGTTGGGCACCCATTTTTTTTCTAAATCTAAATATTTCTGTGCTTGTTTTCCTTCTTATTCATTTATGTTACAATCGAAACCGCTTAGAGTCAGTGTCCATTTCAATATTTGGCAAGATTTGGGCAGAAAATTTTTTATTTTTTAAAATGTGTATTTAAGAAGTAAATAATCGTCGGTATTTATAGTAAACTCCTTAAATTATGCTATAGGCCAATGCTAACGCCTCTGGTTCTATAGTGGTTATTCGCCACGGATTAAGTTATAGGTGCAAATTTAATTGGGCGTTCCTTATTATTTCTTCTGAAATATGACCTCATTGATTCAGTTTCCTGTCGTGCCGCTGGCTTTAAATATTTTCTTTTAGGTGTTGTACAAAGATGTAATTGGATAATTTTCTAATTTTTCCTTTAAAGTAAACTTGATTTACATTGCCATTTGGCAACTTTTCTAGTGGTTGATAATTATTGTATAACTGGCATAATAATTGGCTAGTCAAAGAAATGAGTCTATTTTTTGTTTCAATATTTTTTCGAAAATATCGGGGTATTCTTCTATACACATGAAATTTGATTTTCTTTATTTCTTATGTTTTTCTTTGATTTTTTAAAATGATTTATCTTTCTTTCTTTCTTATCAAATACATCTAAGATAAATTATTTAACACGGGCACATATTTATGCTAAACCATAAAATCATAAATGAAAATAATACTCAGTTTCCAGTTTAACCTCTTCGTATTCAGCACGATCTTCAGAAAATGTTCATGAAGAGGGTATCTCAATTAAATAAATTATTAATAAAATAGATCCCTGACCTTAAACTTATCAAAATAATGGAAAAATCAAATAGCCTTTTTGGATAATTAAGGAGGAAAAAAATTCAATATAGTTCACTTGGACATTACAAAAAATCGACTCAGAAAAACAACCCCATATTTACTTAAATCCTTAGTTATCCGCTATCATCATTCACAGACGCTCTCCACAATAAAAACCTTCCTGATTAACTTGAAAGCGATAAAGAATTTTAAATACTACTAACCAGGAATTTGAATCGTTCTGGAAACAGGGCTTTCGTTCCTCTAAATTGTTGCCTCTTTGTACACCTTCCATTAATATATCAATAAAAAGGTAGTAAACTCTTACTAACTCATATTGGTTTTGTGTATTAATATTAAAAGATAGAATTTTCTTGACATCATTTCGTATTTATTTGATGAAAAATTTTTTTCCTTGTATGATATTTAATTTTATTAAATTTTAAAAAATATATTAAAAAATAGAATAATATATAAAATTAATATTAAAATAAAATGTAAAAAAAAATCATGTGAAGAATTTATAACAAGACAAATATAAAAACTATATTTAAAAAAACATTTAAGAGGGCTATCATTGAGATCCGAGTAAACTTAGATACTTGCATCTTGGGCCTAATTCTATTTAAAATAATCGGGTTCGGGCCGGGCCGGGCTTAATATTTTTAAAAAAATTTCGGGTCGTATCGGGTCGGACCTTGAAAATTTTATTTAAATTTATCAATTTTATATTGAATTTTTTATGTAAAATAAAAAATTTTGATTTAATTTATTGAAACTAAACGCTATATAACATATGTCTTTAATTTTAAGTAATTAAAAAAATTAATTTCTATATTTAAATAAATTCGGGCCTGGCCGGGCCGGTAAACTATTTTAAAACAAATTTCGGGTTTGGGCCGGGCCGGCAAAACTTTTTAAAAAAATTTCGGGTTCGGGCCGGGCCGGGAAAACTTTTTTAAAATAAAATTCGGGCCGGGCCGGACCGGACCGGGCTTGAAAAATTACGCCCGATGCAGATCACTAGTTTAGATTGGAGGTTGGAGACTCACAAGTGAAATCCTAAATAAGGAGTTTTCTCTAAATCAAGTGATGTTTGTGTGCCCATCTCGTCTTTTCCCATCAAATAGAGAGGGATAATTGAATGGGTTAAAGGAGATTTGGTTCAGGGGCGTCGCTAGCCTTCACAATCTCAGGGGGCTCAACTAAAAAAAATAATGGGGGCTTCGCCCCCATACCCTTCAGTTTCCGGGCCTTCGGCCGGGTTTTATATTAATATATTATTACTTTTTGGAAATTTGTTAACTCTTAACAATTATACTGAATTTCATATTTTGTCATTTATTATATTATGCATACAAAATAAACTGGCATATAAATAATTAAAACATACAAAACATTTCTAAAAATAATATTTTTTAATACAATTTATTGCAGTATAAAATATTTTCGATTGCTGATATAAAAAAAATTTGCATCTAAAGAATTACAAGTGACAAAAAAGATTATTTAATTCATACATATGTCTCAATTGATAATTATTTTTAAAAACCACATAATACAATAATATAATTCTTAGCAACTTACATTGACAAAAGGTTATCAAACTAATATAACTCTCTGTTACCATTTTAGACAATGTTTTATAGAATGAACTAATAAGGAAAGGTTTATATGCTTAAACCTAATCAACAATTTTTGAAGAAGAGCGTTTAAACGACCAATCCAAATCATAAAATTATATGGTGTAGAGCTTCCTTTTAGATGACATGATGGAAGCTAGATAAGTAATCGAGAAAATTATTGTGAGATATTAAATTTCTAAAAGATTATCTTCCATTTTAAATCATATATACGACTACACAGTTGACCATTATTGTTTATCTAAAATATGCAATCATATGCTCTCAGCCATTGTAGTAATAATCTTAAATTACATAGCAACACATAATAGATGCTGGTTAATTTGCAGTAATAGCCATGACTCTCTCGATGTAAACTAATATCAGAATTTATTAAGTTGGATAAATTGATAAAATAAAAACACTAAAAATCTTTGGAAGAAATAATTATGCAAATAAATTGAAGCCTGGAGTTATTTACACGGCAATGCCATATTAGAAATGAAACATTTTCTAACTATAAAATAAGGACCAGAATGATATAATGAAACAATTAAGATTTTATATATTGTAGCACCACCTTGGTATATTATATCTTAAAATAATAGTAGTTTGTAATAATATAAAAAATATACTTGTATTAAAAATTTAACTCAAAACTGTTTTTCAAAAAAGAAAAAAATAGCTTTCCTAAAACACTTAAAAAAAGAGAAGAAAAGATATCAAATTTATTACATCTATTGCAGGATGAATAATAAAATGTATAATTATTTATAACTAAATAGATGGTGTTAAATACTTAAATGCAATTTTTTATTATATTTATTATCAAAGGCATCGCCGGGGTGGCCTAATGGGTAAGATGTACGATTGGAAACACGAGTATGAACAAAGACGCAGCGTTCAATCCTGGTAAAGGAACAAAAACTTTCAAAGTTTTTCTTCGATGACTGATGTGTAAAGACATATGGTATGATGAATTTCGGAGCTTAGAGATGACACCCCGGTCACCGACAGGCCTGGACAGCCGGGTGCTAAGGATACCTGTCCAATAAACAAAATGACAGAAATAAATGGAAATATGAATATGAAAGCTAGGGCGTTCCCTCCATGCGACGCGGAGGGTGTAGACCTCCATCCTGTGAAAAATAAAGTAAAGGTCAAAGCAAAGAAGACAAGACTGGCAAGTTTGAATATTGGGACGCTTAAAGGTAAGACGAGAGAATTGGCATCAATATTGAACAAGAGAAAAGTTGATATAGCGTGCATACAAGAGACGAAATGGAAAGGACAGAAAACTTTGATGATTGGAGATGGGTATAAATTGTACTATAATGGACTTGTTAGCAATAGGAACGGTGTCGGCATCATCCTCAGCCAAGACCTAACCTCTTCAGTAGTAGAAGTCAACAGGATCTCTGATAGACTAATGAAGATAAAACTCTGCATTGGTCAATCAATACTACACATCCTATCAGTATATGCTCCTCAAACGGGTTGCAAGGAAGATGAGAAAGATGACTTTAGAGCTATCCTTGATGAAGCTGTAATGGAAATCCCTAAGGATGACTTAGTCATAATTGGTGGTGACTTAAATGCGCATGTGGGGAAAGCAAGAGATAGCTACAAAAGGCATCATGGTGGTTTTGGATACGGAGAAAGAAATGATGAAGGAGAGCACGTACTGAAATTTGCGCAAGCCTTCGACCTTGCCTTAACCAACACCTACTATAGGAAAAAAGACAGTCATTTAATAACATATGAAAGTGGTACTAGGAAAACACAGATAGATTACATGCTAATCTCTCGCAGAAGATTAAAAGATGTAATAGACTGCAAAGTCATCCCAGGAGAAGATATCGCCGCGCAACACAAGCTACTAATCATGGATTTACAAATCTCAAATAAATCCACTCAAAATAAGATAAAACTGGAACCATGCATCAAATGGGGCAAATTAAAAACAATGACAGATGCCTTTGCAATCAATGCAAACATTGAAACAATAAATTGCTCACAAGTCAGTGAAAAAATCTGGACAGACCTTTCATCCAGATTAATAGACACTGCAAAATCGACGCTAGGCTTGACAAGAGGAGGCAACAAATCACACAAAGAACTATGGTGGTGGAATCAAGAGGTACAAACTACTATACAGGAGAAAAAAGCCCTTTATAAAATATGGTACAAATCTAAAAATGCAGATGACAAGTTAAGTAACAATTTATCCAAGAGATGAGCTACAAAGGTGGTGGCTAGGGCCAAATCTATGGCATACGATGAACGAAGATCTACATACCAAAGAAGGGCAAAATAAAATATACAGATTAGCCAAACAGCGAGAAAAGAACTCTAGGGATATAAACGGAGCTCCGAAAGTAATCAAAAATAAAGATGGGAAATTGATAATAAAGGAAAAAGAAATAATGAATAGATGGAAAGAATATTTTCAGGAGCTTCTCAACTTTAATTCCCACATATTGCATCTCGACGAACACTCCCCTTGTCAAAACCTTGTACAACCTATAACAGAACAAGAAATAATCACATGCCTCAAGCATATGAAAAACAACAAAGCTAGGGGTCCAGACAATATTCCAATAGAAAGCCTTAAAGCACTAGGAGATGATGGAATACATCTCCTCACAAATCTGTACAATAAAATACTTGGAAATGAAGAGGTTCCCCAAAAATGGAGGCAGAGCTATCTAGTTCCTATCTTCAAAAATAAAGGGGATCCACACAATTGTCAAAATTACAGGGGCATAAAACTAATGTCACACTGTCTAAAACTATACGAAAAAATAATAGAAAAAAGATTAAGAGATATAATCGAAATAGGAGAGACACAGTTTGGCTTTATGCCTGGAAGATCAACAACCGATGCTATCCATGCAATTAGGCAAATGAGTGAAAAATACAGGGAAAAGAACAAAAAGCTACACATGGTCTTTCTCGATCTAGAAAAGGCCTTCGATAGAATCCCAAGAAAACTTATCTGGTGGGCGCTACGCCACAAAAAAGTTCCCGAAAAATATATAAGAATAATACAGGATATGTATATGGGACATACAACAATGGTCCGTAGCACAACAGGTACTTCAGCAGGCTTCACAATAGCCGAAGGAGTTCATCAAGGGTCGGCTCTCAGCCCACTTCTCTTCATTACAGTAATAGATGTATTAGCACAGTCTATACCTCAAACAGTCCTGTGGAATATGATATTTGCAGATGATATTGTGATACCTGCCGAATCCAAGGATGAAATGAAAGAAAGGTTAGTGAATTGGATAAATATCCTAGAAACGCACGGATTAAAAGTAAATAGAGAAAAGACGGAGTATATGGTGATAGGAGGAGATGAAACGGAGAGTATTGATATAAATGATTGGCAGATATCCGCAATTGAAAGCTGCAAATATTTGGGCTCCACTAGGCTAAGTAAGATGAATCAAGGGTGGTTAAAGTGGAGATCTTTATCTGGAGTGCTATTTGACAAAAGAATCCCACACAATATTAAAGGGAAAAATTTACAGTTCCATAGTACAACCAACTATTCTATATAGTTCGGAAACATGGCCAACCAAAGAATCAGACGAGAGAAGTCTACAAATTTTGGAGATGAGAATGCTGAGGATGATTGCTGGGGTAACAAGAAAGGATAAGGTGCGCAGTACAAGAATACTAAATAGTTTAAAGGTAGTGCCCATTAAGACTAAGTTAATGGAAAACAGACTTAGGGAGAAGGCCTATGAACTACATAGGAAATAAAGTTGAAAGTTTGGAAGTGATGGGTAAACGTAAAAGAGGAAGGCCAAAACTTCAATGGGGCCATAAAGTTAGAGCCAATATAAAGAAGTATAAAATAGATAAAAGAGATTGTATGAATAACATAAAGTGGAGAGAGATGTTGAAGGAGCTTACCACCAAAAAAGGTGAAAACTAAAAGAGAAAAAAAAAAATTTATTATCAAAGGCATTTATTAGTAAAATTTATTATAATATTAACTGTAAAATATTATATTACTGTCAAATATGTCTATAAAAGTGGCATTATATCTAATATTTTATAAACAACTGTATATTGTAGAGAATTATAAACGATATGTCTACTTACTTTTTATAAAGAAATCTCTTATACTTATTTGAACCTAGAAAATATTTTTAGGAATAGGTATGATAATAAAATTTTAAAATAAAATACAGTTGATTAGTCATTTTGAACTCGGCTAATTACAATATCTAATTTGTTAATTTTCAAATAATATATGATTATAAATATTAATTAGGGTTATATAATAACTAAAATTATAAAAGTCAATTAAACTTCAACTGTTAAATCTAAATTAATATTTAGTAAGTTATTGATATTATATTATTAATACAGAATTTGATTGCAAGCTGACATAGTGAAAATATAATTTATATATATTAATCTAATCTAATAATTAAAATAATATTCATTTAATAAAAATTTAAATAGTCTTATTAATTTCTAAATAATAAAATTAAATCAATATATTACTTAGTGAATTATAAAAGAAATCATTCAGTGGGCAATCAAAAAAATTTTTTTTAGTTCAATGAGATATTAAGGAGCCATTAAAAAAAAATTTTTTGCTACAGGGGACTATTCAAATTTTTTGGGGAGCTCGAGACCCTGTGCCCCCTCCTAGCAACGCCACTGGTTTGGTTAGTTGGCAAACCCTAATTTGTTCGAAATTATAGAGTAAATGGCACAATGACGACTGAATGGTCCTTTAGAATATAATAGGTTAAACCATAGTCTTTCCTACATCCTTTACATTTATGGGGTACACATAGATCACAGCCTAATTTATACTCTATTGTCACCCTCACCTCCTCATTGGTTAGCAAAAGACCAAGATTGGCACAAAGGTGAGCTTCAAGCTCTTCATGGCCAGATTTTTGTTCCAAGTATTTGAGGATTGGAGTATCTTGAAATGAGGGGTTAGCCTCTGTCAATTTCTTAAAGTTAGCCAGAAGAGGGTTAAAAAAATTTCTTTAAGTCGAGGACTGTAGAATAGATAAAGGGCATAAATATTTCCTTCATAAGTCACAGGCTTTATCAAACAGACTATTTCTACCACTCAGAAGCTTACCTATAACTTCTTCGCAGGAAGAAAGTGTAAAGATTTTGGAGGGTTTAAAATATGCGTATTGGGTTCGAATTGATAGAAATGAATTAACAAGGTTGATAGTGATTTTATTTTTATAACGAATATGCAAAATAAATTTTATTTGCGAATAAAAAAATACGAAAGTTTTATAATATCACAGTCAAAAAATTCTTATCTAAAAAAGTAAATTGTATGTTTTTTATTTATTATATCAAAATATTGCCTCAGAACAGTAAAAATATAAAACTTTTAAAATCAATTGAACATATTATAGTATGAAAATATCACCTCAAAACAGTAAAATTATAAACATTTAAATCTAATTTATCACAACAGAAAGGAAGACTGACAAAGAAACTAAATTAAGAAGGGAAATTCCTAAGCTACCTTGATTGGTCAGAAATTGTGCAAAATGTTTATGATAACCTCTAGTAAGTTTTTAATTTTCTGGTCTAGGGGTAAAAGGAAGGAGTGGTTCAAAAATGAAGATGAGGCACTAAAAAGATGTATATAGGAAGTATAGCGATTTGCTTATCTTGATGGGCAGGAATTACGCAAATAGCTTCCAAATTGGTTAAACCAAAAGTGGCTTTCTCTATGAATGCTGTTATGGATGGAGTATTTAACGGAGATCCTAAAAGGGAGATTGTCTCGACTCCAAATCAATAACCTTAAAACAATTAAAAATATCTAATGGGGATTTTCTGTTTTATTTATATTTAAAACAAGACTAATAGCTTTAGATTAATTAATTAATAAATAAATGACCTTTTACACATAAGTGATAGGACCATAGAATTTGGTCTTTCAGGTACCAAAGGTTAAGGTCAAGTTTGCATTTGGACTTGATATTAGAAACGATGTCATGAATATATAGGCAAAAGAGAACATCGCCAAAAGGATCCCCTTGTTGAATACACTCCTCAGATTTCAAAACCTTATCCCTCAAAATAAAAAAATAATTCCGACCAAAAGAGAAATTTATATAATGGGAATTGTTTGGAAATCTATCATTAAAAAAAATAATTTTTACTCTATCTGTCCTACTCGAACAGATGGTCAATTTCATGATCGAACCGCGAATTGATTGTAAAGATAAAACCGCCACAGAAACCGATTTTAAACTAAGACAAACTTATGACAACAACAAATTTATTTGAAATCTATGTTAAAGAGTTTTAGAATGTTCTTTTAGAACATAACATAATAAAATTTATTTTTTTTAAAAAAGGAACTATCAAAAATATTCTATGATGATTAAGTATGAAATTATATAATTTTATATTGAATATAATGTCGATCTTACGACAACAACCCTGATTTAGGACTCAAATAGAGTCAAAGTGATGCGATGAGAATCGTTAAATGTATATAACAGCTGATTTCGGGATAACAATCATTCTCATCGCATCATTCAACACCATTTATTTACCTGATTTTTTATTATGCACGTCGCGATGAGGAGAAAAGTCGCGCTTACAAAAGATTTTGTACAATATTTTTCGTATAAATAATATTTTTTTCAATTGTATATTTATTTATAAACAAAAAAAAATAGAAACTCAACTCCGTACATAGCACACATTAGCGGGTATGTGCGTTTGGAGCAGTGTAAAGACCCAGAAAAAAATAAGGTGCTGAATTTACACCTGAATCCAGAAAAGTTAAATCCGTTTCAGAAAAAACAAGAAAGCATTTTATGTACCAACTGCCTAAAAGACAGATGTAATTACCAACCTAGTATGGTGAGTAGTTCATATAGCACTATAACGGATAGAAGCGACACTACATTGACAAACAATGGTATAATCTTATTAATATGATAGATTTCAGCTTTTGAAAATCAAAGTGTTTGGAATCTGAACTTTTCTTTTTTTACTAAGAGATTTGTTCCCGGTTTCTAAAAATATTTATTCTCTATAATTCCAGGTTTTATTAAAATTTAAACAGTGAATAAATTTTGTAGAAAGAATTACAATGTAGAATCACTATTTCCAGTTTCTTAAAAATTTTTGGTATAACCGGGGGCTCCCATTTTTTAAAATAGGGCTACTTTCGGTTTCCTACAAATTCCAAGAAAGTGGGTCCAAATGTAGGTTTCAGAATTTGTCGAGTGCTAACTATGAAAATAATCGAACGATTCATTATCTTAAATTTTATTTGTAATAAAGGTAATATATCAAAAAATTCGATTCAAAAACTTTCAAATAAATAATAATTCTATAAAACTTTAAAAATTTAACATGTAGTGAGTTGATTAAAATATCAAAACTTAAGAGTCTTTAAAACTTTTCGAATATTTTTTAAGAGATTTTGGACATAGCACAAAACAAAAATTAATCTATTTTTAGTTTATTGCAATTTGTCATTCGTTGCTCATAATCGATATAAATATCTGGTGATAGCAATCTACTGATTTAAAAGATAAAATATGGTTAAATGAGCGGTTATAATGTGTGGTACTTATCAAAGATTAAGAACCAATCCGTTTTTAATGATATCTTCTAAGTTTAATTTCATTTTTTAAAAATGATATTCCTGGACCGACCCCACTTATTTTAAATAAACCGTTGTGCATATCTTTAATACCAATTATTATAAAATTTAAATGATATTTATCATAGTACAAACTAATCGTTAATATTTATTAGGTGTCAAAGTCATTCCATCACAAAATTTTAAGAACCTTCGCAGCAAATTTGAGAACACGGAGAAACAAGATAATATAAAGAGGGTAAAAAAAAATAAATAATTTTTTAAAACAAATATAATTCAATTCATAAAATTAAAATAGGTGAAAAACCTTGAAAATAGAAGACAAGAAAAATATGTGAAGAAACTCATCTCTTTCTACAACAGTCTACAGGAGAAAGACAATATTAAAAACTTGGGTGAGGGTGATGGATAAAATATTTTATACACACACCCTCCACCCCCCCCCCCATATTTATCAGTTGTATATTTTAAGATTTTCTTTTTAATTAAAAAAAAAGTAAATTGAAAAACAATCAAATAAAAAATGTTTTTAATAAATTATATCCTTTTACGAGTATTTGAAAAATATAATCCTTTTTTTTTAAAGTGTATTTTATTTAATTCATACAAAACAATAAAGACAAATTTTTACAAAGTGTTATAAAATATTATTGTGATCCAAAATTATTCCAACAGGAATTAGTCGCGTAATTTACGTATTCTCTCAACGAGTAATTTCCAAGCTTTGCAGGCCTTTTATAATAATTTTTTTTTAAAAAAAGATAAAGAAATATATTTAGTATACATACACTTACACAAATGTGTGATAGGCAATTTATATCACTTTTGATGCGTTTTGAATTTCGGGGATCCCAGGAGACCTATATAATACTTATAACATTTTGATTCTGGTTTAGAATTAAATAGCATAATTTGTAAAGTATCCTTTCATTTCAAAGCTACTTATGCTAAATAAGTTTGAAAATTATATTTTCGCAACTTTGAAATAAGTTTTAATTCAAGTTAGAATGAATTCGCGTCGGAGAACTCAAAAATACAGCATATTCTGTATAATTCGCTACGAATTCGCGCTAACTATGAATGAGGGGTTACTAGCGTTTAAAACTTATATATCACCGATTTTTTTTAAATCAAAATTTTATCAAAAAATATCACCAAAGCCTCGATACTTGGCCAAAAAATGGCATATTACTCTTTACAAGATAATGATATATATATAATTTAAAAAGTTTCCCAATTTTAAACAGTTTCGAATTTCAGATCCTCGAGAGGAAAAACTTGTAGAAACGCTAATAGGGTCTTTTTTTTATAAAAACCCAAAATTTAAGTTAATTTCGAGCTGTTGTAAAGGCACTTTGCTTGATATCCAACTAAAACTAATAATAGATTGACCCCCCCCCCTCCCTCCCTCATTTTCAGCAATCTAAAAAAAACACATCTTCTCTATATCATATACCGTAGGCAATTGAAACTTATATAATTTAAACTCGCATTTTTTTTAAACCTTAAACATACCTGATTGTGTCGGAATAGTATTCTAACTATATCTAGAATACATACCCTACCCCGCGAATATTCAATTTTTGCGGCGAACTTTTGTATTATTAAATTTATATTCAAAAAAATAAATTGTTTAAAAAATTCAAGGGGTTAATTAGGTGCCTTTTTTTAAAAAAAAGTATTGTTGAATTTTTTTATTTTATGGTAATCACTATTCATTCAGTCAATCATATAAATATTTTTAATGTCTATCAAAAAAATTTCGATCTTTGAATATTTCCGCTATCCTCTATCTCTCAAAAAATTGAGTTAATTAAACACACAAAGTGAAAAGGAAAAAAAACTAACCAATTTTTCCGTAAACGCGTCATCGTATTGCGACGTCAATAAAACATCGCCGAAATCGATAAAATACTTGTTATCGGGCTGAGCATTGATCCTTTCTAGCGCTTGATCGTAGCTCATTTTGTTTCTTTCGATCAGCCGTTCGATGGCCTTTTTTTTATATTTTATACACGTATAATATATGATCATCATATTGCTCAGTTTTGCTAATTCTATCTCCCTAAGGCCATCCCCTAGCAACGAGATTTGCAAAATTAAATTTATATTGCCTTTAATATTTTTGATTCGCCTTTATAATATTGAATTTTTGATAATTTCAATAATTGTAATATAAAATAAACATGTAATGGTATTCATTTATAATTGGTTGAATAATTGCCATTTTTTTCATTCTGCTAAAAAAAAATGGCGAAATATAGTTTTTAGCCAAATAATAATAAATATGGTCTCTGTTTCGGGGTTTTTTTTGTTGTTGAAAATTTATAGTATGTTTAACGAATTTCCTTCGGGTGTCTTTAGATTGAGCGGGATTAGCCAATCTAAAGTCATTATTCAACTATTATTCAAAGGGGTTCTAGTTGGTAAATATTGCGAAAACATAATAATACATTCTTTCGATTCAAGTAATGGCGGTGTTAATGCTGATTACGATCAAGACAAAATCGAAATAATGAAATATCTAATTTGATTCCTTCCTTAATTATTATCCACCATCGTTTAATTTGCAACAGAGTTTTCAAGTTTTTGATCAAAAAATCTTTAAAGATAACAGTTGAATATTTTTTTAGAAGGACTAAAATTATTTTTTTAAAAAAATTTATGATTTTATCATGAAAGATTATTTTTATATTCAAGAAAAAAAAGAATTTAGAATTTTAGGTAAAATTTGATCAAAAAAATGTTTGAGCGTCGAAAAAATAAATCTACTTTTAAAAACAAAAATCTCCGTTTCTAAAAAAATGGTTCATTTAAAAAAATCTTCGGTTATCAAAATCTTTGAAGATTTTTATTATTATTTTAAAGAGTATTTTCTACTTTACATTCTTTCTTTTTTGTTCAAATATATTATATATACAAGGTACTAAGGTAAATCATAGGCATAGCCAATTGAAGGTATGAACCTCACCCACTCCCCCCTTTAGGAAATTTGTGAGATATCGTAAATATCATTTTAAAGTTAATTTTTTTTAAAAATTAGGTTCCCTACATTCCCCCACAGTTAATAAAATAAATTCTTTTTAATAATAATTTAAAATTTTAAAAAAATTAAGGGCAAAAATTACCATATAAATATGATCCCCTCCTTAACAAAATTCATTAGGAAAATATTTTATTATTTTTTATATAAATTTGAGATATTTTCTTGACCCAATCCCCATTAGGGAGAAAAGCATTTTTTTGACCCAACTCGACTCAACCCAGAACATAATGTTAATTCCTTATTTCCTACCTGATCCAAGAATATATAATAATCTCCCTAAAATTTATTTATTTTTCGTTATGTTTGTAAGAAATATTCTAAAAATGAAAGAAATTGTAAAATAGTGTACAATCATATCACTGGATAAATAAATTGTAAAAAAAACGTCTCCAAACCCTAGCCCATCTGGGAAAAAAGTTTCCGCTCAACTCTAGGGATAAAAATAAAAATATGACCCCACCCACGGGTACGGGGAGTAAGATTTTCTGGTAGGGTAAGGGTATTGCAGACCTTTGATCATTATACTAGCATATAATTACATTATAATCAGAGACCTACAGAGAGGTATCATTTGAAAGGCCCGGCCTGATTTTTTTTTAAAAAAAAGATTTTTTCGACCCGGCCTGGGTTTTATATTTTCAGGCTCAGCCCGGGTATATCTAAAAAAAATTAAAATAAGAGGGCCTGCAGGTCTCTGATTATACTATAACCGTTTAATATCTGAAAAAATAAACGATTTTAATAAAAAATTCAGAACCAAAACCGCCATAAATTATTTCGATATCCAGTTTATACTTTTAACAACAAGAAGCGATTTTAAATTTCTTTCACAAATAAAAATAATGTAATTGATTTATTATATCACAAAAATGTATAAATTTGAAGAGAGAGACAGAACAAACCCCCTTCAATAACTCGACTCCGCCCATGTTACGTTAACAGGGAAATAAATTAAGCCATAACGTTCTTGGAGAATTATTGGCAAGCCTCTAAAGGGCCAAATTTTTTACAATATATAGTAAAATATTGAGAAATAAATACCGATTGTGAACGGTTATTTTTTTAAAAAAAATTGATTCCCTTCTAATAAATAAATTATTAACTAATTTTTTGGGAACAAACGTGACCCACAACTCGTGGACATGTTGGAGCCAACCAGCTTGAATTAATAAAGCGGCTTCTATGAAAATTATTTCGATTCCTTGAGTTCTAGCCTCCTGAATTTCAGCTTGAACCATTTTAGCGATTTCGGGCCACAAAATTTCGTTCAATTCCTTCATATTTTTCTTGTATTTTTTAAGAAAATAAAAAAATAATAGATTGTTGCTAATATTTTTTATAAAATACGATTAATTCATTCATGATTAAAATAGGTAATTGTTTGACGATGATAAATTGCAAGTGATCCAAAATAAATTCAGATTGGGATTAAATGAAGCATTTCCATTGGTTCAAGTTGGCCAATTAGAAATATTATTATTTCATGTGGGATAAATGTCATTTTAAAGAAAAAAAAATATGTACCTTTGCCCTTCCAATAAATTTATATCCTAAAAGAATTTTTTTATTTTTAAAAAATTTGCTTTTTTGGCCTTGCAAGCTATTACTATGGCTATTTATCGAAGTAATTGCATAGCTATTCAATTCATGGTTCCATATAGCAATGCAAATAAGCCGGTCTTACCTTACCTTGTTATAATTTAATTGTTTTATATAGTACATAAGAGAACTCAGCTTGGCCCAGATACATGGGCTGGGCGATATTTCGCTTTTTCAAATATATGAGGACCGGGCCAATTTTTTTTAGCAAATATCCGGACCAGGGAGTTTACTTTAAATCGCCATTATTAGTTATAAAAAATCCGGACGGGACCTGAAAATTATTTTTTTTAAAAATCCGGGCCAAGCCGAGCCTGAAAATATAATCCGAGTCTGGCACCTCTGCAGGTCTCTAATAATGAATATCTATAATCGTGATTAGTTTTTTTTATTTCTTAAATCAATTTATAATAAATAAAAAAATTATTTAGAATCCCAACTGATTTTTGCTAATTTTAGATAAAAATTTCCTTTTTGGATGCCATTGTAAATTTTCAACAGCCCGATTTTTCAAGTTAAAAGTTAATAGAAAATTTAATTTCCGGGTCGATTTGAGCAGATTTTTAAAAACGGCTAACTCAATATTTTAGCCAGAAAATATTGCCTAACCCATGAGATTTCGCTAATAAATGTCCAAACCTTTAGGTCGTTTGTGGCCAAAATATTCAGCCTTGCGTAATATATTTCTGAATAAAATATTGAGTTAGCCGTTTTAAAATTGGGACTCTCAATCAAATTACGAAAGTTGCTCAAATTAGAGAGGTTTTACTGTAATGAATAAAAATTAATAACCTTTACAGGTTTTAAGCAGTAACACACCCCCCCCCCCACCCCCTTCGCGATTTTTATAATAAACATCTTGTTGGTATAAAGTGTATCGCTATATTATATTAAATTGTTTTAAATCACGATCTTCCCCATTCCCAATAATTTATTCGTTCTCTAGTCGACATAAGTATATAACTCTTGTTCACGACTCAAGTTGGAAGTCTAAACTAAAGTAAAAAAAAAAAATGTTTTATTAATTAATAATAACTAATTTCAAATCTTCGTCCTCTGGTCGACGACTCAAGTTCATAGAACTATTCGTCCTCTAATCAACTCAAGTATATTATATTTCGTATAAATAACGACTCAAGTTAGAAATCTAAAGTTAAAAATAAAAAACAAATGTTTTATCAATAATAACTAATTTAAAATCTTCGTCCTTTAGTACTCAAGTTCATGGAACTATTCGTCCTCTAGTCGACGACTCAAGTTCATGGAACTATTCGTCCTCTAGTCGACGACTCAAGTTCATGGAACTATTCGTCCTCTAGTCGACGACTCAAGTTCATGGAACTATTCTCGACGACTCAAGTTCATGGAACTATTCTTCCTCTAGTCGACTCAAGTTGATGTTCACATCTTCGAGTTAGTTTTCGGCTAAGTCGACTAAACAATACTAAATTTTATTTTACAAATAATTTTATTTTTGAATTAAATCAAAATTTTCAAAAATTTTTACATTTTAAGAATGTAGTTCTGTTTCGTTCCCGTTCCGTAATGTTCCGAGTTCCGTTAAATTTAATCGTAGAAGAAATAAATATATAAAACATAAATTATTACACGCGTTCAGTTTTAGATAATGAAATTAGTCATAATTTCGATTTTTAAGAATCAAATCATAAATTAAAATCAATATTTAAAATTAAATATTTTTTTTTATAAAATATCATAATTTAATATTTCAAATATAAACTAAATTAAAATACTCAATTTCATAATAAAATATTAACATTTAACAAATATCGATACGCAAGGGGGAGTTAAATATTTTTGAAAAAAAATAATATATTTAATTTTTAAATTATAAATTATTTTCTTTCTTATTTAATTAACATTTTTTATAATATATTTATAAATCGTTTTTTTATTTCTTCTTTTTTAAATTCTATAGATATATATAATTAAATAAAGTCAAGTTTTTAAAGAAATTAATATCGTTTCAGGCTCGTAATCAAGGGGGGATCCTTCCCCACATCACAAATTTGCCTGTTATCGTAAATATCATTCTAATCTAGTAAAAAATCCCCCCCCCCACCCACATAAATAGCACCCCACTTTTTTTTCTAAAAAATGTATGTAATCAAGGAAGAATTTGAAAGAAAAATTAGTAAAAGTTGATAATTTTTATAAATGACGATTAATTCAAATATTTAAAAAAATGTGAAAACCCAAAAAATTATTTTTACAAAAAATCCTAATAGATCTAAAGGACAAAATAAGTGGAATTGATTTCCAGTAAAATTTATGGGGGAAACTCCCACCTAATTAGCGTTTCACCCCCCGCTCCCCTCTTTGCAAAATTGGATATATCTATGTAACGTTTATAACTTATTTGCTTAGCCTATAGGTTTATTTAATTATATTCATCAAATTTCGCAGTTTTACGAGATTTGTATTTTTTTGATATTTATATAAAAAAAGACGTAATTTTACTTTTTCTTATGAAATCTTCCAAAAAAAATAATATGAACACAAGCTTATGTTTGCGGTATCGCATTAGTTAAAAAGCAGGGTTTTATAAACGCCTCAAAGTCAAAAAATCTTCAAAGATTTTTAATCTCGAAGGATCAAAAAATATGATGCTTCCCCAATCTTTTGTGCACAAAAAATTTTCCATTTTTTTCAATTTCAAATGCTTAAAAATAAAGATTTTATTTTTGTTAAACCAACTAATTTGAAGAAACATTTTTTTTTATAATAACAAAGAGTCGTCTAGAAGGTCTAACTAGCATCATATCCGATCAATGATGCAATCCTGATCAGAAGTGGATCCTGACCAATTTTTCTTGCGGGGGCCCGCTCTCACGAAAATAAACCTGTCACGCCAGAAGCATTCAGGGACTCATTTGACTTATTTAAAAATAGAACTATTAATTTTATTCTAATCTATCCTCCTTTACCTTTCAATTTAATACCCTTATTTATTAAAATTCATCCATAAATCCTCCATACAAATAAAATAAACAAAACAATTATAAAATCGTTTGGATATATTTTTATACTCTAATTTTTATTTAATTTTTTAAAAGGAAAAAAAAAGAAAAAAGAATGCCCATATTTTTCTCTTGTATTTTGAATAGGAGATCATCACATCATAATAAAGAAAATAAGAATTTATTCTAAATTATATATTTTAAACATTTTCGCGATATGGAAGAATAGAAGTATTATAATACAGTAATGAAGAATTGATTTATTGAGGGAAAAAAGTGGCATAGAACACTATAATATTTAGCTGACGATAATATGTTATTTATATTATGTTCGTCGTTCAACTTATTAGCTAGAGATGAGAATTGTTAAATGAAAGCCGATCTGACCAGGATGATAGAACTTTCTCAAGGAATTTTTTTTTATTTGCAAAAGCAAAATGTACCCTTTAAGCAAGCAAGAAATTGGACATGATAGGAATAAATTTCCATGCGGAATTGAGAAAATTTCTTATCGCTATTCGGACATTACTCGAATAAACTGAGGGCAAATTCCTATGCAACGAAAACAAATAAGAACTCAAAAAAAAATGATCAAAATAAGGAAGGTAGTGTCTCTTATGGAAGAAAATATTAAGATAAAAGTCGGTTCACATATTAGATCCAAATTTTATACCATCATCACATTACTAGTGAAAGTCAGAAGTATATCCAATCCCCCTCTTTAATTTTTAAATAATAGAAAAATATTTTTAAATGTAGACTCGTAATTTATACTTTACTTTCAATATTCATAAACATTATTGTTATAAATAGTTTTATTATTTTTTTTGTATGAGTCATGAAATATTTTTTTTTTGTTTGAAATTTTATTTTTAATATTTTTTTTTTAGTTTCGCGCAGTCATCTTGAACGTCATTATATAAATATTTTTTTGTTTGAAATTTTATTTTTTAATATTTTTTTTTGTTTCGCGCAGTCATCTTGAACGTCATTATATAAATATTTTTAATATTTATTATGTAAAAAAAAAATAAATAATAATTTAATATTTATAAAAAAAATAATAATCTTATATAAACTAAAAAAAAAAGTGGAAATTCATTATTATTATCAATTATATTTTTTTTTATATTTATTGTTTTAAAGAAAAATAAAACCAATTTATTCAAAAAAAAAAAGGGGTAAAAAAAAAATAAATATACTGTTAAGTTAAACATTTCTGTACGGTGAAATTTTGAAATTGGTGCCGTGTTTATACAAAGCAACCTGGTTAGTGCGGTTGTCGTAATATCATATAGTGGTATTTGAGTCTTCGAGTGGAAAATATCATATAGTGGTATTTGAGTCTTGAAGTGACATCGTCTTCATCTACATCTACGGTAAAATATCATATAGTGGTATTTGAGTCTTCGAGTGAAAAATATCATATAGTGGTATTTGAGTCTTGAAGTGAATTGTACATCGTCTTCATCATCGACATCAGCTGTCCATTTATTTTTTTTTCTTTTCTCTTCTCTCTCAAAATAAAAAAAAAAGTCTTATCGTACGGAAGTGCTGTCCGAATTTTACGAGTTGTAAATCTGTTACACTTGCCCAAATTTTTGTCGTATCTTTAGACTTATTAACTGTAGATGTACATGTGTATTATTGGGTTGTTTACACTATTAATAATATCATATCTATTAACATTACAAATAACAAAAATTTTTATTTTGAAATTAATTATAAATTTTTTATAAGGTCGAAATGAAAAGTTTAAAATTTGTAAAATACTGGGAAATACAGTATAATATTTTTGGGGCATTGGTTATATTAGTAATATGGATGTGTAGCTTAATATGGGGAAGAAAGTTGAGAAGAAGTCGAAGTGTGAAAATAAAGGGGCAGACATTGACTATAGAAGGACATAATGGGGAAGAGGATGTTATGGGAAAGGTAACATGGTTCCCAGTGCAGGAGTTAATTAATGGGTGGACGGATAGCGAATTAGATAAATTAACCTATAGGCCTGAAAGGAGAGATTCATATACTAATCAGAGATTGGGGACATATAGGGGACCTAGAGAAAGTTCACAGGGAAGGAGAGGAGAAATGAGACCCAACTTTGATTCAAGAGTAAGGGGGAGAATGAATTGTTATAATTGCGGAAGACAGGGACATATGGTCAGAGATTGCCAAGAAACGAAATGTTTTGAATGTGGAAAATATGGACATATAGCCACGTTTTGTTCAGGAAGACGTGATAAGCTACGATGTGCAGGTTGTGGTCGATTTGGTCATAATAGGGAGGAATGCAATGTGGGTAATTTCAAAACTAGAGGCGGTTTTCCGCAGAGGGACATGGGGCAAAGTGCTCCAAATGTTAGAATTATAGAAAGTGAAAAAAATAAAGAGGTAGGAATACCATTTTTGGCTGTGAATAAAGAGCAGAATAGAATCTGTTTCCGTTGCCGGGAGGAAGGACATGGGGCGAGAGATTGCGAGTATTTGTGACTATATGATGGCAAAGAGCATGCCGCAAAGGTCGGGGGGCTTTGGGCGAAAGAGATGGAAAGATTAGATTATAGTGAGAAAGATTGGGTATCAAAGGGCATATATATGATACAAGAGGAAAGGATACATGATCCTTGCCCTAGAGTTTGGATAAATTTGAATGGAAATATGGTATCCATGTTATTTGATACCGGGGCAGCCATATCCGTGATGGGATATGAGAAATATCAGAGTATTTGGTCGGAAGGGATAATTAAACGGGAGGACATCAAGATCCGTCAGTTGGATGGATCAGAAGTCGCAGTGATGGGAAGGGTGGAGTTAAAGGTGGTATTAGAGAATAGAGTGGAGATTTTGGACTTATGGTTAGTAGATCGAAAAGTAGAGTCAGTAGTGGGATGGGATTGGATCACCCGAATTGGTCCAGATTGTGGTTTTTGGGGGGTATTCGCATGGTGTGGTGTATTTTTACCTGTTGCAAGATATGAAGAAAATAGAGATATGAATTTGTGGTATGGAGAGAGATTGCCAGGAATTGAAACCTTTTTGGAAGGGGAAAGGAGAAGAGAGGATAATAGGGTTGTTAGAGACTGTAGGGGAGGTTTTGGGGGGAACTATAGGGGAGATATTGGGGGGAATTTTAGGGGAGGTATTGGGGAGAATTATAGGGGAGGTATCGGGGGGAACTATAGGGGAGATATTGGGGGGAATTTTAGGGGAGGTATTGGGGAGAATTATAGGGGAGGTATCGGGGGGAACTATAGGGGAGGTTTTGGGGGAACTATAGGGGAGATATTGGGGGGAATTTTAGGGGAGGTATTGGGGAGAATTATAGGGGAGGTATCGGGGGGAACTATAGGGGAGGTTTTGGGGGGAACTATAGGGGAGATATTGGGGGGAATTTTAGGGGAGGTATTGGGGAGAATTATAGGGGAGGTATCGGGGGAAAATTATAGGGGAGATATTGGGGGGAATTTTAGGGGAGGTATTGGGGAGAACTATAGGGGAGGTATCGGGGGGAATTATAGGGGAGATATTGGGGGGAATTTTAGGGGAGGTATTGGGGAGAATTATAGGGGAGGTATCGGGGGGAATTATAGGGGAGATATTGGGGGGAGTATTAGGGGGAATTAGGGGAGGTATTGGGGAGAATTATAGGGGAGGTATCGGGGGGAACTATAGGGGAGATATTGGGGGGAATTTTAGGGGAGGTATTGGGGAGAATTATAGGGGAGGTATCGGGGGGAATTATAGGGGAGATATTGGGGGGAATTATAGGGGAGGTATTGGGGAGAATTATAGGGGAGGTATCGGGGGGAACTATAGGGGAGGTATCGGGGGAAATTATAAGGGAGGTTTCGGGGGGGACTATAGGGGAGGTATCGGGGGAAATTATAAGGGAGGTTTTGGGGGGAACTATAGGGGAGGTATTGGGGAGAATTTTAGGGGAGGTATTGGAGAGAATTTTAGGAGTTGTCGCGACTTTGGGAGAATGGAAGAAAGAAATGATACTGAAGAACAGAAAGAAATTCATGATCAAGGAAAGTTTGAAGCGGAGCTGGAGAGATTGGCAGATGGGAAAATAATGTTGCCAGAAGAAGAGACTAGAGAAGATGATGATTTGGAACAAGGAAATACTAAGGGAACACATAGCCAACAAATGGAAATGGATGGAAAGGAAACGAGACGACGGGAAGAGAGGGAATTGCGGGATAGAGAGATATTTGGTATGATCAAAGTACAAGAGGGAGTGAGAAACTTGATGAAAAATTACAAGGAGATTTTTGATGAGAAGTTGGGTTGTCTCCGAGATTATGAAGTGGATATCAAATTAAAGGAGGGATATGTGCCCAAGTTTTGTGCATTACGTCGGATACCGTTCGAATGGCGAAATGAAGTAGACAAGGAATTGGAGCAGTGGGTGCAGAAGGGCATTGTTTGTCCAGTGGAATATAGCGAATGGGCAACACCGTTAGTACCCGTGAAGAAGGCCAATGGAAAGCTTCGTTTATGCGCTGATTTTCGGGTCACGCTAAACCCGTGGGTTGTGGAGATAAAATATCCGTTACCTAGGATTGAAGAAATATTAGCTAATTTAAAGGGTAGCATATATTTTTCAAAGGTGGACTTTTCGAACGCTTACTTACAATTGAAGGTGAAACCCGAGGTACAAAAGCTATTAACGATCACGACTCCGAAGGGATTGTATGCCTTCTGTAGATTGCCGTTTGGACTTAGCGTGTCGGCTCCAATTTTTCAACGAACGATGGCGGCAGTTTTTCAAGGACTAGAGGGAGTATTTTACTACATGGATGACGTATTAGTGATGGGAAAGACTCCCGAGCAACACGAACGAAGATTGGAGGAGGTGTTCAAAAGGATCCAGGATAAAGGATTGCGGGCAAGCGTTGAAAAAAGTGTGTTGGGAGTATCAGAAATCGTATATTTGGGGCATAAAATCAATGGGAAAGAGGTCAGACCTTTAGACAAAAATATGGCAAATATAACAAGCATGTTGAAGCCTAATAATAAAGTGGAAGTACAAGCTTTCTTGGGAATGGTGAATTATTATCACCGTTTTGTGGAAGGCTTCGCGCAGATAGCGGCGCCGTTGTATAAATTGTTAAAGAAAGGAGAAAGATTTGAATGGAAGATTGAACAGGAGGAGGCTTTTGAGGAGTTGAAATTGAGGATTGGAAGGGAACCAGTACTAGTGTGTTTTGATAACGATGTGCCAGTGATATTGGCCGTTGATGCTTCGAATAGGGGTGTGGGTGGAGCGCTATTACATTGTATAGACGAATTGGAGAGACCTATTTTATTTTTCTCAAGAATCTTTAGAGAGGCCGAGACAAGATATTCAGTGATCGAGCAAGAAGCGCTAGCGGTTATATTTGGATTGACTAAATGTCGGGAATACTTGATCGGACGTCGATTTGTCATATATACGGATCACAAGCCCTTGGTTCATCTTTTCAGAAAGGACAACAAGGAGCTCATGTTGTCGCCTAGGTTGCAGCGATGGCTATTGCTGGTAGGCAGTTTCGACGTGCAAGTGAAATACCGACGAGGAAGAGAAAATTACTTACCGGATATTCTTTCTAGATGTGGAGCGGGAGAGGATTGCGAAACGAGTAGGTCGAAAGATATGGATGAAGAGGATGAGCACGGGTTGATTAGAGCGATAGTCGGAATATCTAAAGGAGGACCAGTTGCATGGGAACAACTCAAAAATGCTACTTTAAAAGATCGCGAGTTGACGAGAATCAAAGCGTGCATATTGGGTCGGAAGCAATGGCGAGATGGGGACAAGAAGTTCAAGCAAGTGGAGAAAGAGCTAACGATAGTGGACGAGTGTGTGGTACGAGGAAGTCGGGGAGTGGTGCCGTCCAGATTGCGGGAGGCAGTAAAGGCAATGATCCATGCTGGACATCAGGGTATGGAACGAATGAAACAATGGGGGCGGGAATACGTATGGTGGCCTGGCATGAATAAAGAAATCGAGAATATGGTGAGAAGTTGTGAAATGTGTAATTCATGGGCAAGTATGCCTCGAAAGGACAAGAAAAGTATTTGGCCTAGGGCTACTCAACCATGGGAAAGAGTACACTTAGACTTTTTCGACTTCGAAAATAAAATATATCTCCTCGTAGTGGACGCTTACTCAAAATGGGTAGAGTATCAAGAAGTAAAGGGGTTAACAACGCAAGTAGTAATTAAGACGTTAAAAGATCTTTGGGCAAAGTTTGGGGTAGCGGAAATAGTCGTGTCGGATGGAGGACCCGCTTTTATAAGTAAACAATTTAAAGTTTTTTGTACTGAAACTGGGGCGAGACACATTTTGGCACCTCCTTACCACCCAAGCTCGAATGGGCAGGCGGAAAGGATGGTGGCGGTGGTAAAGAGTTGGTTGAGGAAGTCGAAATATGGGGGTGGAGAGATTTGGATAGCGATTGCGTATTATAACAATAGTCGAAAGGGAGAGGAATTGTCCCCAGCAGAAAAGTTTTTGGGCCGTAGAACTCGTATTCAGTTGGATTTCTAAAGACCCAAACCGGCGCAGGAGGAAAATTCAATGGATAATCAGTGTGAATTTGTGAATGGTCAGACCGTATGGGCGAGAATTTTTGGAGGTACCAGAAAATGGGAGTCAGGAATAATTATACAGAACATGGGGCATAAAATGGTGAGAGTAAAATTCGTGGACGGAAAGGAAGGAGTTAGACACGTAGAACAGATACGGAAGAGAGTAGAGTCTGAAAGATTGAGATCTAGCCATGATGCGGCGAGGAGAGAGGGATAAATATCTTAGCAATTCTCGAGTTAAAGCACATAGAAAGTAATAATACTAATAATGATAATTAACCCAAGATGATAATACCTCCGCAGTTCCGAGATTAAATTAAACAACAATTTTAATTTTTTTTGTATGTTCAAGGGTTTTCATTTAATGGGGGCGTGTTATAAATAGTTTTATTATTTTTTTTGTATGAGTCATGAAATATTTTTTTTTTGCTTGAAATTTTATTTTTAATATTTTTTTTTAGTTTCGCGCAGTCATCTTGAACGTCATTATATAAATATTTTTTTGTTTGAAATTTTATTTTTAATATTTTTTTTTTGTTTCGCGCAGTCATCTTGAACGTCATTATATAAATATTTTTAATATTTATTATGTAAAAAAAAATAAATAATAATTTAATATTTATAAAAAAAATAATAATCTTATATAAACTAAAAAAAAAAAGTGGAAATTCATTATTATTATCAATTATATTTTTTTTTATATTTATTGTTTTAAAGAAAAATAAAACCAATTTATTCAAAAAAAAAAGGGTAAAAAAAAAATAAATATACTGTTAAGTTAAACATTTCTGTACGGTGAAATTTTGAAAATTATCATTAATTAAACCCTAACATTGCCATAAATTTTATTTTCGTGACTATTAAATTTCAACATAAAATTTCATATAGAGAATATATGTGATAAAGTTTTCAATTTTACATATAGAAAGGCTTATTACATTCCCAACTATAATAAAGGGTGACAAAAAAAAATAATTCAATAAAATATGAAGAGGAAAAAAATTACAATACAATAATGGTTATTGTAATATTAATTATCAGTTAAACACTCGGCCTATCTCTTAATTATTATATTAGTTTAAAAATGCTTTAATTTAGTTTTATCTTTAAAAAAATCGAAAAAAATTATAACATAGATACGTTCACATTTGTAATGTTGTTAAAGGGCTCAATTTGGGCCGATTTTTAAACATTGCTAACTCAATAATTTATATAGAAAAATATTATCAAGCCTAACAATTTTGCTCATAGATAGGACAAAAGTTTAGACATCTATTAAAAATATCTCAAGACCTAAGCAATATTTTTCTGGTTAAAATATTTAGTTAGCCGTTTTCAAAAATCGGCTTAAATCCAGTCGTTTAAAAACACTTACATACTTATATATATTTTTTTAATTTAAAAAAAAAAATTATTAGTAAATTGCTCAAATTATCGATCGAATAGGATGATGTTTAAGTTTATGTTAAAAAAAATTAAGAAAAAAAACCCTTAATTAACTAATTAGTTTTTACATCTAAAAAAAACTTAATGATAAAGAATATGAAAAACAATAAAAGTAATGGGTTGTATCTTAAATTTCATTAGGAGTAAAAACAATTTAATGGACATAGCTGTTCAATGACGGTCAATAAATTTTCTATAATATTAGAATATGAATTGACTTTAACAACACTGGTTTAGAGGAAGCTATATAGACGGGACAGACCGTTGTTTAGATATAAGACAAACCAGGATACTGCCATACTTTTTTAAAAAAATACCTCGTTTCCAAAGACGAGACCAGCCAACTTCTTCCTGTCTATCTTACCATGGCCAAGTTCGGATAAAATCCCAATGCCAAACTTTCTAGTCAGCTCCGCCACGATATGAGAATCGTAAACACTCCCCTCCTCGTATATGGCGTGGCACAGTGCATCACAGTCGATTATTCGCGGAGGGTGATTAAATTTGAGTTCGCCTAACTTTTTAGGTGTATCGGTTGCGGAAGTAGAAAAGAATGAGGAGGCGAATAAATGGGCGAAGCGAGATTTTCCCGAGCATATTCCACCAGTCAAGCCTATTATGTATAGCGATGAGGAAATCGAAAAAGGTAAACGAATAGCGCGGCCTTTCGAGAAACAATTAGGATGCTTTTTTAAAATAGAAGAACATATCTTTTTTGTAATAATTAAAAAATATTTCATTAGTGGACAAAAGGGGGCCGAGAACGTCTAGATTTAATTGGAGCCCACACCTAAAAAATTTCTATATACGAGAGAAAATTTTTTTCCGAGCATGCGTGTTGAGTTACTCTTATATTCCGTCTAAATTTAATTAGAGCACACTCTCAAAAAATTTCTATATAAGAGCGAAACGTTTTTTGCGAGTATGCGTAGTTACTTTTATCTACCCCCCCCCCCCACCCTTTCCCATTTTCCATAAATATAATAAAAACCATTATTTAAATAGAGCATTAATTTTATTTCTTAAAGTGGACAGAATGTTAATTTTATATATATACAACCCTAAGCAGAGATTATTTTATAAATGGAGTTTATTTTAAAAGTGATTTTATTTAATTTAAAAAGTAACGCTAATGCGTAACACCAAATGTTACTCAAAACAAAAATAAAAGGAAAACGCAGAATGTTACAAGAAATATTGCAAAACGTTACTTTAAAAGGATCGCATTTCCTGTACTACCGTTATAAATGAAATCATTTAAAATTTTACAGTATACTAATTTCACTCAAAATTACATTTTCGTTGTCTGAGTATTAGAATTATAATGTTCTAACTAAATCCATTTTTAAAAAAATTTCAAGAGAGCATTTAAGTATTAATTGAAAACTGAAATAAGAGATCACATTATAATAATGCTAACGAAGAATTATTTTAAATTATATTTTAGCATTTGTTATTTCTTCCATATTAACAATAACAATGTTCCCAATTTTGTTCGATTTTTGAAAATAGATTTTAGCCAAAGTAATAATAAGTAAGATTTTAGATTTTGCACTTATATGGCGTTTGGATCTCTATTTGCCAAATCTCGAAGATTGCATTATATTATTTTGGCTTAAAATCTTAATCGAGCCATTGTTAAAAATCGATCCAAATCGGGAATTATGTTTGCTGATATGGGAAGAATAAGGTACTGAAAAGAATTGATTTATCTATAAAAAAAAAAGGCTCTTTGCAAAAATGTTAAATATAGAACACTATAATACTAAACCGATGATTTGTTATTTATATGATTTCGTTATTTTCACATTCCTGTATTATTTCCATTTATATTTACGTCTAAAAAAATATTTACTTGCCTATGACCTCTCTATAAAGGGTTAATGATATTAATGTTTTCTCTAAAATAAAATTTAATACTTGCATATTAAAAAATTTAGATTAATTGCTCCTTTTATGGTTTTTTTTTTGATAGATTAAATTTAATACAAAATAATATTTAAATTTTATATTTTACTTTATTTTTACAAATTTATATGTATATTTCAAACTAACGTTTAAATCAAATATGTCAAACTCAAATAAAAGCATCTTAAAAAAAAGAACCATAAAATTATATGATTTCTTATCATAGTCGCGAGTGGTGATAGAGTTGCGAATTGTACATAAGGTTTCGATATTTCACTCAAAAAAAAATGTAAATCAATATTTAAAAATCATGTAAACAATTTTAAAAGAAATATAAACTATATTAAAAAAAAACATATAAAAGGGTGGGGGGGAGCAAAAAAGTGGCACTCATTGAGATCCGAGGACTGAGATAGTTGCCTCATAATTATTTTCCTTTTCAAAAGAATTTTCCAGTATTTATTTTTTAAAAAAAACTAGCAAAAACATAACTAATTTAAATACAAAGCCCCTTTTAAAATTGCACTTCATTGATATTTAAAATACTTTTTCTACGTAGGTTCCCAACGATAACTTTCTAAGATGGGTTGAACTAAGTTTTACTTGAAGGGTCTCATTATTGCCATTGTGATTATGATTGAGTGCCGGTGAGGAATTGTTAACTTTTTCGATACCTGGGTTGTCGGTTTCTTCTAAATCACTTACGTAATCCACGATGTAAAGTTGGAGAGGTTGTAAACCCTAAAAAGTAATATAAAAGTTAAAAACAAATAAAATGGTATTATAGAGGAAAGCAGCAGTTATATTTGGATTCAAAAATAAATGTAATAGTTAGGAAAGCAGCAGTTATATGTGGATTCAAAAATAAATACAATAATGGTCAAATTAGTATTGCGCCATTGGCTAATCTGACTCAACATCCTTGAAGGTTGAACTATCTTTTTGGTGAATACCTTGAAATTAAGGTGAAAGTTTTTGTCAATCAACTTCGTTTCATCGTTTTTAGATCCAGATCAAACTCGGCTAAAAGATAGAGGATTTACCAACACTGAAGCAATGATTGATTGGTTACAAGGAATATGCCACTTCTGATTGACATATTAGATTTATAGAAATAAAATCATAATATAATAATTGTTTATTGGGGTGATTATTTATTAAACTCTTTTAATCCTTTCTTCGTTGATTTTTTCCCCACCTTTGGTAGTTTCTTTTGTCACAACACAACAAGAGATATTTGGTTCAAAAATTGTAGGTCCATAGATGTCATACAATGTTGGTGTGGAAAATCTAGAAATATTTAAAAATTGTAACTTATTGTAACATCCAAGCTGAATAAATAGGTATAAATATAGATAAAAATCAAAGTATTGAAAAAACCAATTCAGCATTGGAAAATAAAAATAAGCAGTCCATTTTTTTTATAATTTTGTTTATAGTTTTTGCTTACTGGAGGGTTGAATCAACACTAGTCAAAAAATCTTGTACATCATGTTTCCTTTGGTCAATGGGACATATCAAATCACCTAATTCCTTATCTATAAAATCATTTTGTAAAAATACTGATATGAAAGACAAGTTAAAATTATTTTTTAAATAAAACTCATTTAAAAATATTATTTTTAGAAAAGAATTTTAAAATTTAATAATGTAACAAATAGGATATATATATAAAAAATATAAAATATAATCAATATACTATTTAGCATTGAGTTATCTGTAATGCCACATATTAATTTTGTCTTAGAAATTAGGCAAGCATGTGTCAATAAATATCTATGGCCATTGTGGAGTCTATCAAATGTCCCTCCAAAGGCAACAACATCAAAAAGTGGTTTTATTGTTATACAATTGTTTAAAATAACTATATTTATTTTCTCATTAATTATTGACAAATTTTCTTCTAAAATATATTTAATATTTCGTAATTTTGGAGAGAATGTTGCTAAAATTCCATCAACCTCAATATTAGTTAAGACATATATATTTTCAAATGCAAAGTTTTCATAAATATGTTTGGTATCTTTCAAATGCGATAATAATATTCGGACATCTATTCTTTATAAATATAATTCAAAACATCATTCTTAATAATATTCTATAATACTTTAATAAAAATAATTTTTGAGTAAAATATGTGTAGATTTGAAATATATTTTTGAGTAATTTATTTAAATTATTTTTATTTCCGCCATTCAAATTTAATAAAGAATCAGATTTATAATATATAAACAATATATCATTGGCTTCAAGCTTATCATTCAGAAGTGCTATTTGGTTAATATAATTTTCATTAATAATTAGCAAAAGTTTTTTAAACATTTTAAAAAATCATATGTTCAAAAATGAATGAACACTTAAATAATTCAACATGACAAAAATGTTGATATATAATAAATTTGAAATCATAGTGCATAGTTTAAATTGCAACAAACAGTCAAAGGATTGCTAATCAATGATAATTTAATCATAATAGAATCGTATTCTATTGTGTAATTTTTGACCTCTTCATTGGTTATTACTTAACATATTTAAATATACATTTATTTTTTTCTAAATCAAATTAATAATAGTGTCTCTTATTTTTTTTATAAAGTTTTTTTGAGTGTTGGCCACCAATAAAATAAGTTAAATTAGTTAATATATAATAATCAATTACTATTACTAATATGTACAAAACAACAACTGCCTTCATAGGCGTAGCCAGAATTTTCCTAAGGGTAGGCGTAGCTAGAATTTTCCTATGGGTAGGCGTAGCTAGAATTTTCCTAAGGGGGGGGGGGTAAAAAAATACTGGGGGCTTCGCCCCCAGACCCCATTTGGGGGGATGGGCCTTCGGCCCTATTTTGCTCGGGCTTTGGCCGGGTTACCTTAGTCTATATATACTCAAAATATTTTTACAAGGTAGGAGGTTAATTTTAATAAAAAAAAAAGGCCTAGAACAAATATGAAATATATATTTATTAGTTTATAAAAAATATAACATTAATATAAAGCATGGTAATAATTTATTCCAAACGAGTATAAGAAATTTATTTATAAAAAGTAAGTAGACATATAGTTGATATTCCTTTATTATACAGATTTAGTTTCGAAATACTAGGTAAAATTCCACTTTCACAGACATATTTGATAGTTAGAGAATATATTTGAGTTATTTTAACAAATTTTACTAATCAATGCTCTTGGTAATAAATAGAGCAACAATTTGCATTCAATTATTTAATGTCATCTATTTATTTTATATAAAAAATTAAAAATTATTCTTCATATTATTTATCCCACAATGTTTGTAAAAGATATTTTCTAATGTCCTTATCATTATTGTTTAGTTTTCTATAAAATATATAATTCGCTATATTGGTAAAAATTACTTGATTGTCATATGATAATTGATAAAATTAGATATACTGTAAATCTTCGACATATAATATTCCACTGTTTGTATTGTGCTTTAATTTTTTTATTTTTATGATTTAATTTTATCAATAGTTTAATTATTATATTTTACTTTTATTAAGATAAATAAATTAAAATTACTAACTTTATTAAAAATTATATTTGATATATTATATTATTTAGTAATTTTATGGATCTATTATTAATAATTATAATACATTTCACTTTTGTCTTAAGACTTATCTTTAGCTTGTATTAAAAAGCATTTTTGGTTCACTTTATATATATATATGATGAACAGTTTTATAAAAAAAAATATCTTTTACATTCTTTCTTTCAAATTGTTTAAAATATATGCATATATTTTTGTGGGTCAGGAAGTGGGGGGAGAACTAAGGAGGATATTTTTTATTAGCTTAAAATGATATTCACAAAAAGTGATAAATTTCTGAAGGGGGGATTTCCCATTGCCCCCCATCCTGGCTACGCCTATGACTGCCTCTATTAGTGACCAACAAAAACCCAAAATAATTATATCTTGTTCAAGGCCGTATAAATATAAACGAATAATAAAGTTTTCAAAATATGATGATTCTCAATTTTAATATGTAAATTTATATTGTAATAATTTAATATAGGTTTATTGGAAATAATATCTAGGTAATTTTATATAAATAAATATAAAAATATTAAACACAAGGTTATTTTTGTAATAAAAAATTTGTATAAAACTTTTGGATATAAAAGTATCAAATTTTAGAATTGTCAATATATATTCCTATTTTATACTGCTTGGATAAGTGTAGTTTAACCGCCCGATTTGGGTATAACAGCCTCAATTTTTTCAAATTAAATTAGTGTCTGTTTTTAGTCTAAGGGCTCTTTTACATCCTTAATGTTGCTTTTCAAAAAAAGTAATCACTTATTTTAAGTAATTTTTTTGAATACTAAATTTTAAGTGTTTTGGTAAATATAATTTTTTATATATTTGATTCGTCAAATAGTCTTGATCAATAGACTATTCTAACCCTAGATATAACCGTTAATTTAGCAAATATAAGAAATAAGATTGTAAAAAAAGAATATAGCTTGTAAATTGTTATTTGTATTTTTTTATATTTATTATAATTTTATTGATTTTTTTTAAATATATAATTTTTTTCACGAATTAAAAATATTTCATCTAAATTAAATATTTAAAATTTTAGTTAAGTACCGAGAGTCATAATTTCCTTGAATTTATTTAAAACAGTTTTATTATAAATAACCTATTGATAATTGTATTTTAAGATCATTTAATAGAAAATATAAATTATTTTACTAGAAGTGTGGTCTGATTCTAATAGCGGTGAAAGTCTAATTTGTATCAAAATAATATAAGACTTATTTTAGCAACTCCGGTAACCATTAATTTTAGATTTATTTAAATATGCGCCTTAAATTAATATAAGATTATTTACCATATTCTTAAATTTGTCAAAAATAATATTATTGTTCTTAAACAATATATATAAGCAAAATCAAAGAGAAAATTTGCATTTTCGCATAAAAACATTATTGAATTTTGCAAAAAAAGGAAGATTACTCCTATTCTTTTTAAGAACAAAATTCCGAGTCATTATATTGATTGCAAAGACATGGTCTAAATATAATTTAAAAAAATTAATTTTATAATATAACCATAATAGACTTATAATATAAACTGATCATTAAGGCAAAATTTTTTTTTATAAATCAAAAGAAATAGTTTGCCGTTTGCCCTATTTATGCTTATTTGTAATGAATGGGAGAGAAATCTTCGAGAAAAATTTTATTCAAAAAAATATATGAAATGACTTGCGATTCTCCTTTTATACAATATGTATAAATAAGGAAAATTATTAGGCTTCTAAATTTATTCATTTTTTTTGCCGTGATGATCAATTTAATGTATACTATAGGTCAATTAATATATAGTATATAAATATAATGAAATATTAATTGAAGCTATGTACCATATTGATGCCTTAGTAATAAAAACTAATTATTTTTACCCAATAAAGTATCAGGGCTTTGCTTCTCTGAAAATTTCTTCGATTACCAAAAAATATATAAATATTATATATATTTTACATAATTTCAACAAGTTTAAATTTCCTTGAATAGTTTAGTAAGATATTTATAAAAAGTTTTCATTTCCATTATTACACATTTTATTTACAAAACGTTGTGTGTATATATATAATTCTTCATCTGTAATATGAAGAGTTGAAAATAAAAAGAATTATTAAGTCCACAAATATTAAATTTTTTTCAGTTCTTTATACAAAATTCTATTGAATATAACAATGTTGCAGCATGAATAATCACTCGAACAGGTTTAATGTAATCGGACTAGCTCTTCTATAATTTTGATGATTTCTTCAGAAGTAATCAAAGCATTCTCATCCTTTTTATTTTCTATCTCGGCATCTCCGTTTCCTTCGTCTTTTACATCAGGAGCCACCTGATTCATGATCGCAGTTCTATCCTCGACATTTAAATCCAAAAATGTTTCAACAAGATCTCCATCTATGAATCCTCTCGAGGGTTCGGTCTTTTGCTCGGTGTGAAAGGCTCTGAAATTTTGATGACTTATTTTACCCAGAGTAGGTAAATGTTTACCCATAGCGATTTGAAGGCGGTCAAGTAAAGTAAAAATGCGAGGAGGTAATTGAACCATTAAATGAACGCTACCCGATATTGTGCCCATTAATATTGGATTACCTGTAGGGTTGTTGTAAGTTATTAGATATAATATTATTTATTTACAATGTATATGATTTTAAAATTTATTAAAATAATATATAACATCCAGAGACCACTATATCCCACTAAGCCAATGATGATTTTACCTCTCACTACCGTCAATCAAAATTGGGTGTAAAAATTCAAAATTAAAATCCCCAATCCCTCTAATTTTAATGATGATCTTGCGTCATACTTACCTCCTCCCCCTTCATCGAGTGGAAGTCTCTGATAACATCTGTGCATAATGTAACAAATGGAATCACGTTTTTTTTTAATTCATAACTTTTATAAAAAAATTTTAGAATTCAGGTAAAAACTTAGAAAAATATTCAATCTATGTAACTAACTGACATTAAATAAAGCTAAACAAAATCAGGGATAAAATAGATTAAGCTCAAATCAGTTTTAGAAAATTAGTGTAAAATTATGAAATAACTAGTAATCTTAATTCGGGCAACAATTATAAACGGCTGATCAAACCTATTTCGAGTGCCGAATCTCCGGTGTTCCTAGAGACCAAACAACCCCTCTTAAATACGTTGACAAATTCGCCTAAATGGTAGAGTCCGACGGGGTATAAGTGTTTTCTTTCATCGTCTAAGAGTGTGGATGGGCAACTGTTAGGGTTCTTTGCATTGATATTGTGCGGATCTATTCGAAAATTTTTATTTTTAGATATTTATGTTTCGAAGTTTCCATTTATAATAGTGATCGTTCTAAATGGCTAAATTGGGTTTATCTTTTTTATTATCCTCGAATAATGTTGATAGATTCCAGGGAAGCAGGCGCGTAGGCAGTTGGTGTGGGGGACTCCCTTACCCCTAGCAGAACATTGATGAAATTTTTTTTAACTTTTCATTAATTATGAATTGCAAAAGTATTGTATTTCAAATAGGTTATATTCAAATCTTAACAAAAAGGTAAAATTAATTTAAATATTTCTTCCTTGTAAATTAATATTTTATTCCAAGAAAATTGCAAGTATATTTTCTTAAATTGGATATGAGAAAATTACACCAACTAAAAAAAAATATATTTAATTTATCTCTACTTGTCGAATGGCTCGATATGAGCCTATTCTTAAAAATGTTGGCTAAAATATTGAGTTAGCCAATTTTAAAAATCGACTCAACGAGCAATATTAATACTATCTAATAATAATTATCATTAGGAAAAGTTTCTAGAATGTAAAGAAATGTTCCGATATCCAAAGAGATAGAATTTGTAGAATATAATTATTTCTGAAACTTCTTTGTGCCTACAAGAAAAATATTGCAAATCAAGCTGCTATCGCATTTTGGATCTAAAAGAGATCTTTTAAGTGCCCTTGAAAAAATATAAGAATTCCCTAGATACATTTTTAGATTCAATATGACAGCCTATTTTACATTGGAATGTTGTAATAGATTAATTAATTATAAACAATTTTGTGCAATATTTTTTAAAAAATAATTTCAATTGAGGTTATGAGAATCGCGAATATTATTAAATAATATAACTTAGAATACTAAAAATTTCACGAGATTTGTGTGATTTTTGAGGAGAAAAGGAATTTATATGATTATGATATTCGCAGTCTCGATTATCTATACAAACAAATCGTTCCAATGTTAAAGATTCAATTAAGGATGACTATAAAATAACGGTTTTTATTACACTTTTGGAAACATTTTAAAATCAATTAATGAATTGTGATTCATCAAATGACTTTAACCAATTTACATGTATTATTACCTATAAAACTTTCCAAAGATATATTAAATATTGAAATTGAAAAAATTAAATATTTAGCTAAATTTTATTCAGAGGTATCTGAAGGCCAATTAATTTTAGTAGATAATCTTCCAAGAAAATCAACGGAATATTGCACAATTAAAAAAAGATTTTGGAATTTTTCCAAATATATAAAGATTAATGTAAATTTTGGCTACAATACCAATTTAGTACAAGTATAAATGGAAGGACCTTTTCTTTATTACGGAGAATACTTATCTCAAATGTACGACTCCTATCGATTAAATGAAATAGCTTTACTTAACATTAATGCTTTGAACATTTCTAAAAAAATTGAATGCGTTCACGTTCGCTCAAAATTTATGAATATACATTTTTTTTTAATTTTTATTTAATAAAATAAATAGCATATATTTTTTAACACAATATATTAGCCATGTTTAAAATTAATAGTAAATTTAAAAAAAATTCTTATTAACTTTTAATATATATATATCATATAAATTTTAATTAAAAAATATATAATTTATAATATTTTAAATTGTGTTCCTATTAAAATATAAAACCCTTGATAAAACATCCATGCTTATGCTAATCTAAAAATAATAATATTCAAATAAATAGTGGCTGGTTAAATAATTCAAATGTGATAAAGGAAACGGCTGAAAAAAATAACCCTTTTTGATTAATATTAAATTGTATTCTTTTTATTTTCAAATAAATAAAAATAAGAAGATTTTTTTAGCAAAAAAGAAAAAGGAACGCGTTCATGTCAAGGTTCGTCAAAAATAAAAGAAACGTCGTTCATTATTTTTTTCAAAAAAACAAACTTCACGAAGAACGCGTTCGTTTACAGTATTACTTAACTAATAACGAGGATTAACCCAGTAGAGAACAAATTATTGACAAATTGGTGCTATAGAAAAAGAAGATTAAATTTTCATTTATAAACCATATTTTGATTAACTTTTGAATCATCGTATAATGTTTAATTCTATAGTTTGTTGTGATTTACATAATATAGCTATAATATTTTTTGTTCTTAAATATTATGTATTTTCCAATATTTTATTATTTGTGTTCAAAATATCCTTTTTTTTAAATGATTTATAATAAATTTTATATGACGATCACCCAATAAATTTGTAATGTTCCAAAAAAAGTCCTTCAGTATAAATTTATTCACCCCACCCTCTGCAGAAAATTACTGGCTTACACCTCGTGAAGAAAAAATTTTCCAAATATTTTCAACTCATTTGAAATATAAGGATTATCTTCCCTGACATCTATCAATAACATTATTTTAGGAATTTTTAAGGATATATGAAAAATATTTCCAATTATGGGGACATAATAACTAGAAAATGATTTTTTAAAAAAAAATTATTTATCATTTTCTACCGTTCCCTTGAAAGCATCCTTGATTTAATGTGAAAAACTCAATAAATAACTTGTAATATAACCTCTGTGAACGGAACCAGTGCCACCAATATTGGCTGAGTTAGATGAACTGGTGGTATTAGCATTTAAATTTGAACGTTTATCTCTTCTTGATTTAGGTTTGTTGCCTGTTTGTGAAATGACAGAATAAAACAAAATGGGTGTTATAGCATCTTCCAATAATTAATTTATAGCATTTCACCACTGCATTTTAAATGTTATGTAGGTTACGGGTCAAAACAAATAAATAAACAATAAATATAATAAGTGGTCAAAATTCAAAAAAAAACAAATAAAGGATGAAAAACTGAATTCATCTGTGTAATTATCAAATTGACTGTAAGATATTACAATTACGTGCTCAGCCTCATATTATTTGTGATTAGAATTCAGAATAAATAACAAAAAGTAATAACTGACAATAATATGCGTAATTTTAGAGTTTTCAGTAGCATCTATGCATCTAGAGATCTTTTATTATTAACCTGAGGAACCTTCGGTCGTGACGCCAGCCCCTTCAGTTCCATCCTTCTTTTTATTTCCAAGATCAGCACCATTGACAACACCGAGACGACCACCTTCATTAGTTGACGTTGGAAGGAAAAAATCAATTAATTCGATTCAATTTATAAAAATATAAATCACATAAACTAATCATAAGTTTCTTAAACATAGTCATTTGATTGATTGTAAGTAATCAAGCTAAACCTTCGTCCCCGACCCGGCACACGTAAAGGTTATAAGAGTTTTCAGCAGCTAAGAAGGTTTCCGCGTCAATAATTTCTATCGCACTAGTCCAAGCAGCTTCGAAATCGCGGGCCGATTCTTCGAATCTACCCTCTGCCGCCCTATATTCTAAAAGTGTGAGGGATCTCATCAGGTCTCCAACCAAAACCAGAGTATTGAAATGAGTCTTAAGGTGGAGGGCTAGTACATTGTTAAAGTGGGAGCATTCCAGTCGCAATTCCCGATCAGCGGGGACCCACTCGAAAAGTCGGACTGTGCTGTTGACGCACGCGATAAGTTTGTTATTGGTAGGCGGGGAAGGTAAGGAAGGAGATTGAGAAGGGAATGACGCAGAACCGGATAAAGGGGAAGAGGAGAAATAGGCCATAGAATAAGGAGCACCAGAGATTTCTTTTTCGCTAATTAGGGTCAGACGTCTGAAACAAAATATAGTTGGGTATAGTGAAAATATTAGATGATTAATATTATGGAGACTATTATATTTATATTGTTTAAAAAGGTCAAAAGTTTGAGGGGTAATGGATGGGATCTTTTATTCTGATAAGGATGAGGCATTTAATTATATATTACTTTGCAATCTTATTTTTTAGATTAAAAAAATTAAATGAAAACGACAAATATGAACTAATTAATTTTTTTGGTGGATGTTTAAAATTTTAATCATACTTATAATAATAAAATTTATATTGACTTCAAGGGTAGTGATAATACAGTTTGCTTGGGATTCTGATTTTTATAATCATTTTTTGACACGTTTAAAACTTTCTAAAATGCGCTTACGAACAATGTCTAAATTATATTTTTAAAATATATAATATTTAACCTCGCAAAAAGTAACATTTTAAACTTAATTTACGATTTCAAACCTGAAAAGTATCATTTTCACCTTAACAAATATCACTTATAAAAAAAAATGGTTTGAAAAAAGAAGATCAGAGTTTTTTGATCAAATTTTACCTAAAAATGCTATATTTTTATAAGTAAATCTTTGTAATTTTCATACAAAAATTTCCAAGATAATATCAAACATTGTTAAAAAAAATTTCAAAATTTTTTGAGCATTTTTTTTCCAAACGCTGAAAAATAACAGTTCAAAATTGGTACTCGTTTAATCAAGAGGATTTAAGTAGTTAAGCTTAAAAGTGGAAAAATTTCAAAAACATTGTAAAATGTATGATTTATAGAAGGCACAATAAATGAGATCTCTATATATTAATGTCTGAATATTAATATTAATTTCCGGATTAAAACTTTTATCCTACTTGAAGAAGGGGGGTAAAATAGAGAACTGGAAAATCTACATTTTTTAATCCAAACCTATCCACAGCCCATTGTCAAATGTCTCCTTAGATCTAAGCCCTGGAAAGTAGCGGCGCATATGAATAGAAAATATTTTCTAACTCCTATTATATTTTTTAACTTTTCTTATTTTTTTAAAATTTATTTTTATCATAGTAATATTCAATCAAGGCAAAAAGAATACGAAGAATAGGACAAGATAACACCAATATTTTTCGGGGCATAAGCCTATATTTTATTGAGGATTTTTTTTACAATGGACATTAATAAACAGATGTGAGGAGTAAGTTTTATAAGGTAAGTGAGTAATTAATCTAGCTATAAATAATGATTTAAGAGAAAATTTGTGATGAAAGGTGAGGGGGATTAAAATAGGTAGGAGAAATTTTTTTTTGCCTAACAAGATATATTGACCAGAGTTCTGGACCCGAATTCGAATTAAGTTAGAATTGTTTGGTTAAACCTTTTGTCCATAAATTAAACAGAGACCGATTAATGTGTAGCCCATCAAACCTGGGATAATATGAAAATAGGGCCGGCTCGGACCTTCTTTAGAAAATAGGTTTTTGATTAAGTTCTTGTTATCAAAATTTCTATTAAATAGTTTAAAATTCCTGAACCCGTTTTCGGGTCTAGCATCTTCATATTGACCATCTCATTGCTTTTTTTTAAAAAAAATAACCTATAAGAATCCGCATTTTGACCAGTCGAATCCTCGTTATTTTGTAACAAATTGTTCTGAGCATTTTCATCCGCGGCAGTAGTTTTGGAAAATTCGAAAACCATAATTTTTCCCTGCCTGGGTTCGGGTTCGTCCGGGTAAACCATAGCGGTTCCAACTATGTATAGCTCCTTCGCAGCTGATTCCCCGTCAACTTTAAATGATTAAAAATGCAGCGACTTTTATATTGCAAAATATTTTCTATTAACTTTTCAATATTCAAATTGTTTGCGATGTCATTCTCTATTGAAACAATCGATAAGTTATTAAGTATTGGTTATAGTTTATCTGTTCGGTTTAGATAAAATAACGGTTTAGATAGTTCATAAAAAATAATAATAACGGTTTGGTTTAAATATCGTTGTGAACCTTTCATGCATATAAACTTAAAATTGTACAAAGAGAAGCACGTGTTTTTTTAAATTCTATCACTATTCCCTGAAAAATACAATTAAAATTAAGCCGTTACAAATTAATTTTCTAGATTCTCTTGGTCAAATTATAACTTATAAGGAGGAAGAATAAATTATATCGTTGAGAGTAGTGTCAAATTGCTAAAAAATATTGAAGCCACGAGATTTGGCTAAAAGATGTCCAAACCTCTGTGCCGTTTATGAGCAAAATCTTCAAACTAGCATACAATATTGACAGAGTAGCTGGCACTGTCAAATAGCAATGTACAATTTTCTAAAAAATTGTGAAGATTATTATTAATCAAAATTCATAATAACATTTTTAAGTCAAGATACCAAATGTTTTAAACAGGTTTACAACCAGCTTTAGGGGTCCTTCGGGTGACAAAATTTTTAACGGTTCAGGTTATGCTTGGGAAATAAGTCTAAGGGTTCGGTTTGGATCCCTGCTAAAAAAGTTTCATTCAGCATATTATAATTCGAAAAAAATATAAATAATTTTCCTTGCCACCCTAGACATATTTCTGTAAAGCCCATGTTTCGGGCTGGCTAATAAGCATAATTATGTTATGATCTTTTCAGCCCCAATACGCAAAAATATTTTAGCGGGTTGATCAAACAAGCCAAGTAGATCTCCAATGTATATTAATGATATACAATTTTCATTGGAACTCATTGGTAAGAGATGTTAACTCGGCACAATCTTTATTCAACATATTGTAGTCTCAGGTCTATTTTTATTCAGACAGAATTTTCCTCTAATGATCATAAGAAATGATCGTTTAGGGAGAATAAATGATTTTCACATTGATAAAAAGCGATTATTTATTTTTAAATACCATTTCTCGAATAGGAACGATTGCCATTTTGGGTTTCTAAATCTAGGGTATTGTTAGATCCCGCTAGAGGAAATGATATGATGCTAGTGGCGAATTCGTTTGGTTGGAAGTGATGAGCCCAAAAGGGTTCGAAAGTGTGAGCGTCTAATATTACCAGGGAATATGCTTCAGATTCGTCACCAAAGGAAGGGCTGGGGGTAGACCCATTTGTATTATAATTGTTAAGGTTAGATTGGGTTGACGATGATCCAGGTGCTGCTTGGTTATTTTCGGTATATATGATATTTAATTAATTGTCGAAAATAATCCAATGAGATAATATAGTAAATAAATATATATTTCATATTAGTTATAAGTGGGGTTAGACTATATATTCAATTAAAATAAATTCCTTTTTAAAAAAATTAAACAAATGTTAATCGTATAGATTACCAATATATATATGGAAATTTATGGGTCCGTCATCATTTATAAAATTTAAAAAAGAGGGGATTTTTTTTACCGCCAGAACTTCCGACCTCCGCAATATGACCTCCACCACCTTGTTTGTGACTATTAAAAGCGCCGGTAGCGGTAGTGGATGACGAAGAAAAGCTAGAACTGGACGAGTGATTTAGTGCTTTGCAACTAACACTTTGAGGTTGGTGAGGGACAAAGGACGTACCTGAAATGTTTTACAAATAGTTACCAATCAATATAATAATGTTAAATATTTATCAATTTCGATCCTAAATGTTGACAGATTCTACAGATATATGAATTAATTAATTCTCTTTTGCCATTCAGGCGAAGTACATTGGCTGGGTGATCAAAGAAGAGGCAACATATGAGTAGTCATTTTGTTTTAGATTGATTTTATTGTGTTTGTTCACCTTTCCTTTTAATTTGGCAACTAAATTTTACTTGCAAATATAAAATAAATTGTAATTAGACGAATTATATCATTTTTTTCAATTATTATTAACCAGCCCTAAAATATTAATATAAAAACGTGGCGCTTACCGTTGTAAACATCTATCCGAGCCGTAAGCAATGCGAACGTATGGGAACTCTCTTGATAAGCTATGCGTCGTGGGGATTCATATAGAGGTATGGTTCGAATATGCAGTTTGCGAATTTCGTCGATAGTAGCTTATTTTTACGATTTACATAATTTTTAAAATTTAATTTTTTTTAAAAATATATATTTTTCTGATTTATAAATTTTAAGAGTTATATAAGATTAGTTTGTTTAATAAGTCTAGTTGACTCGATTACTCAAGTTATGAAGGTAAACCGGTGGCCCACGTTATGAATCGAGTCGAAAACGTAAGTTATTAACTCGATTTATGAATCCAAGCCGTTTAATTCAGCACTAAAATCAAAATATATATGCAATTAATTTGGATTTAGCATTTTTCCTTGCCTTTAATCTACAAATATGGTTTATTTTTCATTTTAACCTATAAAAATATAGGAAGCAAATTACTCCTACCCCCCCCCCTCCCTTTTTCTTATGTAGATGCAGGACTAGATATCCTAGTTATAAAAAAAACATTCGTGGGTGCTTTTAAAGAATTTTATCAGGCATGTATAATAAAGAGAAAACTATGGATAAGCTCGTAAAAATATTCTAAACAATTTGTCTGGTCCAGCCCTATCATCCAGCTGGCTGACATCCAAGATAAATATTAAAAAAATCTTAAAAAATAGTGTATTAAGTATGCAAATTTGCAAAGTCAAATTTTCAATTCTAACTCAAATAATATAAATAACATTTATTTCATAACTTGAGCTAGTGAACTTAATCGGCACAGACTCTGAGTCGAACAAAACTCGACTATTTAATAATACTATATAAAATTAAGCAAACAGAATTTAACATTTTTGAGTTGAATTTTTTCCACAAATCGTGATATAATTTTTTTTTAAATTAATCTCGAGGTTTGCCCAATTTATTGTAATTGTTAGACATTATTTTTTTATATAAAACGTTACCAATGACGACGGTACCGGACGTGGCGGAAGGCACCAAGACTAAGCTATCCGGATATGCAGGAGAATCGAAAGGGCACGCGTAGCTAATCTCTTCTAAATTAACGTCTGAAACAACCAATTTTTTATTGCGCATATAAACGACGGCGGGCCGGTCCGAGCATACTAGTACGTTATGGGCCGGCAGAGGGCTAGCGGAGGGTATGAGTTTAAGTGAAGGGGGGCGAGTTCCGACTATAAACTTTTTTCTTTGGCTCATACGACCCCGCAAGGGGCTAAGAGAGTAATGGTACAAGGTTCCATCACCGAGGGCTACCAGCAAATAACAGCAATGGTTGCTTGTTTTGTTTTATATATATTTATAAATTCATTTATTTTTTTGTGTAATAACGTTTTAAAAAATTTTTAACAATGAAGACCAGCCCTCTGCAGAATCAATTTCTTTTGAAAACTGCTATCCAATTCACTAATTTATAAATTTTAATCAGAGTCGATGTTTATAACAAAACAGCACAAAAATTACCCATTTTCCTCCCCCATTGAATTCTCGTCATTCATAGATCCTTCTTTGTTAACCTCGCGCTGCTTTGCAACCGATCCGGTTGATTCTTCCTCGTCCCTGAAGTGGCACATTATAAGCGATCTAGGAATAATATCGGTGCGTGGCAAGACTTCTCTGTGAGCCATATCGAGGGAAGGTAGGTATAATATTTCCACGGCCACCTCGGTCCAAAAGCCGGCGGCGCAAAATTTGCTAGCATTGGGAGACAGAGATGAAGAATCGACTTCGCTTTAGACATGTGTGTCATTTATATATATATGATGTGTTGTTAGTATTTTAACGCTATTTAGCGCAATCAATCACTCATTAGCATTAATACTAACCTAAAAGGTCATTGGTTGTAGTAGACATCAATGAAAGTCATTTAATCTAAACTAAATATCTTCTCAATGGCGGATTTCATTTATGTACTAGAGGTCTGCAGGGGGTGTCTTTTTAAATCTATCTGTTCCCTACCATGGGTGAGGGTAGGCAAGTTAAAAAACATTGGGGTGAGGGGTGGCCTAAACATATGAAATATTTTTTGGGGAGACATGATCAGGACGGAGTTACATTTATTCAAAAATTAATTTTTTTTGTTTCATAATATTGCTTAATCTTATAAATTAAAGTAAAAATATATAAAAAATAAAATAAAGGGCTAAACCAACTAATAAAATAATTTATTTTTAGATAAATGAATTGGTGAGTGAAGTTTAAAAAAATCGCGGATGAGCGAGCGAATGAAAAAAAATTAAAAACGAGGGCGGGAGTTCTGGTTAAAAATTTGCTTATTGCAGACCTCCCAATATGTACACTTTTATTTTATTGAAAAAACCATCAGTCATAGTCTCGTTTATATATGATATTCTTTTTAATGTCCCGATATTTCTCAAAAGAAATTAGTTTACAAAAACTTAGCATATTAAAATATGGTGTAATAAATGTTTTGCCATAAACTCATGGGTTTCGGTTGAACGTGGTAAAGGGCTTATGTCCAAGCAAGCGATTTCGTGGGGGAAAGTTTTCCTAGATTTAAGGATCAAATCATTTTTTCCGATTTCCAAATAAAACAGATCTCTACCGGAAGCTAAGCACAACTGGATTCCATTACAGGCCGCGACCGTAATCGAAACATGATCGCTCGTAGTCGAAGTATCAGGCATGTTATCTTCGTTATTTTGATCTATCTCCATTCTTGTTTCGTAATTTTTTTATTCAAAATAAATTATTGAAAGATTTAGTTAAAAACGTCTTTAGGAACTTTAGTGTCAGTGGAAATAGATTAAGAATATTTTATTTTCTTAAATCTATAAGGTAAAATATTCTTCCCATTATTTATCAAAGCCATTTCCGGTATTTTAATTGAAACATAAACTCAAAAATAATCTGAATTTTTTTTCCTTCATAAAATATACAAATTGGGATATTGGCATTGAGAATATTTGGAGCATTGGCATCATTGTCTAGGCTTATAAAACTATAGCTCATATTCGAAACCGAAAGAATTATTTTCTACCATATATACAAATCAGCTATCGTAATATAATTTTTAATTTAAACTATCGTAGCATAAAATTGTAACAGTCTCCGTAAATGAAATCCCGACTTGGCTAATTGAAGGCACTCTAACCAGGCTAGATGAACTTTCCCATATATAAATTTTGGAATTATGTATCATTAAGGCTTCATCATAAAGAACAATTTTGGAGATCAAGACTCCTGGGTTCAGTGTAGTATTGCTTTATCTTGTCCGGTTTGCTCATTATTCCAATTTTTCGTCCATATGAATTTATTCTAATAATTCAGTCACAGGATGAATCCGGGGTGGCCTGACAATGTACAGGTAGTCATGACCGTCGGCACTGCGGAGATATTATTTTGGTGAATAAACTTAGAAAGATAAATTTTCCCGCTTCCATTGATTTTAAAAAAAGTCATAAAAACATACCAAGCTCGAGGAATTAATGGATGAAGGGTTCATTAAATAAACGGACTCTTGATAATTTTTATTAGACACATAAAAACTTATACTATTAAAAAAGTTTTGTAATTGCCCAAAATAATAAATTAAGAGGCTTGTTAGGATTACGAATGGTGTGTAATATTATTGAAAATATATACTCTGCATTTTATAAAGAAGATCCCCCCCCTTTGGTTTTTTTTTATCTCCTGAATAAGTGAATTTTCGCTAATTACATTCCCACTTAAATTAAACAGCAAACTAGTATATGCAAATATCATTCGATTTATAAAAAACAGTAAATTTTCCTTACGCTAAGAAACTAACAATTAAAAAATAATAAAAACCCTAATCCGGGAACAAACCACTCGGCGGCAACGCGACCCTTGATGCGATCGATCAAGCGACCTGCGCGGGTGGTGACCTGTAGCATGTTGTTGTTGCTAACATTACCACACCATAAAGTTACCGCATCGCGTGTTACTAGGCCCGGAAGCTCAATCTCTTCGGCACCTGAGATAGGATTAAATTTAAAAAGTAATAAACGTATTTAAAAAATGAAAATTTCGTAAAGCATAATTTAGTGTATATGTATTCTAAATATTGTGCAAAACACAAAATGAGAGCTATTTACGCTTTCGATTATTAGCATATAATTCCAAGCAGGTTAGCCTCACAAAAATCAAAATGAAGGAATAATTGACATTTCCGTTTAGTAATTCTTTTAATCACTTATACATGACGTACTAGTATATGGAATCTCTCGATTTTATAATCATTAAAAATGTGATTTGACCGAAAATGTATTTTCTATCATGTAAAGAGTACCCACACTATGAATTTCAAACATTTGCGATGGACTTCAGAAAAACTCTAGTTTACTTATATTGATTTTTTATATAAGAATTATAAAAATACAAAAAAAAGATCATAGCAAAAAAATTCTCTGAAATTTAAGGGTAGGTGCTCTACACATGCTGGTATACATTTTATTTTAAAAAATTTCCTTTGATAAATGATTTATAATTGACAAATTCCAAATCACCATGGATTCCGTATCCCAATACGTTATATTGGAAATATTTATAAAAATTCGATTATTTTTAATTTATTTCTAAGACGGCGGAAGTCCTCGATGTACTTAATTTTTTAAGCAAAATCTTAACTTATTTTTTTTGTATCTTTTAACATTTGAAGTCAATCCATTTTGCTGCTTAAATTAATATCAAATTTGTCCTTAATGAGGCAATGAATTTTCGATTTCGCTTAGACAATTTCACATTTTTTTTATAAATAATGTATGTCTATTCTACTAATTGATATTTCTAAATTAAATTGAATGTAAGAATTTATAAGATTTTGAAGGTAATATTTATTAATTATTTAAATCATATAGATAATAAGAAATATACTATGATATTTGCTTTATATTAGTTGATGAGAGAAAGAAATAACAGAACCTAAAGAAAATTTTCAAGTAAACAAACCCAAAGTATCAGGTTGCATATTGTAAAAAAACCAAGTACACTTCTTAACGACTATTCTTACATAACACTGCTCTCAGATAAATGAATGACAAGTATGAACAACACAATATATTTTTAATCGATAAGCAGACTTAGAAACAAAAGCAAAGTTGGCTTATGAAATTTATGTACATCAAGAACTCCGCCTAAATTACAAAAATAAAATTCAACTTGAAATGTACTTAAAGGATTAGGCTGATCTTATCAGAGCATGCAAAAATCATAAATTTTATATAAATAAAGGAAAAATTCCATGCAAAAATCATAAATTTTATATAAATAAAGAGAAAATTCTAGGGATTTTAATTGCTGTCCATTGGAATTTTAGGAATAAACGGGAATTAATGATATTACTTAAATTGTAACCAATGATTTTCATTTCTTATACCATATCTCACTTTATTCAGGTAATGACTGATAAATTGTAATGCAAATTAAATATAATAAGAAAATACATAAAATGTTTGGTAAAATATATTATCAAAACTCGATTTCATATATTTGGTAATAGGCTTAGGAAATAAAAACTATAAAATGTGAACTACGAGAATATTCTGAAATGAATGCATCCAAGCTATTCGTGATTATTTATAAGAAAACTAGGATTTAATCTATTAGTATAATTAAATCATACCTATAGGCATACGTAATCTATTTTGGGAAAAGTTGCATTGTCAAATAAAATATATTTGTTATTAAGCTTAATAAACAAAAACTGTTAAATATGAGCTACGAGAATATTTGAATTTATATCCAAGCTATTCATGATTATTTATAAGATAAAAAGATTTAACTGTTTTTCTAACGATTTTTAAAAATATTTAAATTTTGAAAATTTTTGGAATAATACCTTTCCCTTGGAATAAATTCTCATGAGATATTCCCAGGTTCAAAAACCCTAATTATAAACTAAGCTACCAATTTTCAAATAATAGTTTCTTTTTAAAATTATAAATTAAGATAGTGCATTTCGGCCTCCAAGAAAATATAATTTTAAAAATGTGTTCAATAAAAAATGGATGAAATTTTGAAGAAATATAGTCTGGTTTAGAATAAAATGAGAGGCCATTGAATTTTTCTCTTATTTAACCTTGTAAATTTAATAATAACAAATGTTCTTCCTTCATATTGTTTTTAAACGGTTCGATTTGAGAGTCGATTTTTTAAAAAGGATAACTCAATATTTTAACCTGAAAAATATTGCCTATGCTTCAATCGGTAATAGATGTTCAAACCTTTGCCATCTATAAACAAAATCTTTAGGCTTGCTTAATATTTTTCTGGATAAAATATTTGAAATCGAGCAGTTTAACAATACGATTCCTTTGTTTGTATTATAGCATATTAGATATATTTACATAAATAAATGTATTAATAAATAAAGTATACCCAGCTTCTAAAAGCCTCTTGAGAGTTGATAATAGATTATTAAAAAATTACCATGTTTTCTTTATATGTATTTCTACATATAAAAAAATTTTTTTTTAGCTAAATAAGGACAAAACTATGTCAGATTAGAATAATAGTATGGAAATTATGGTAAGATTGTCATATTGCTCATAACAAACCTCCCGATGATTCGAATGATATAACTCTGGTAGAGAGATCCGATGAAGCGAAGGCCAGCACGAGATGAGAGTCTGCACCGGTTACTGCATTCTTGAGAGTCCATAGACCGCGAATGCCACATGGCAGGTCAAGGCATGCCGTTTGGGTAACGCCTATCCCATCGCGGAGCACGCGCAGAGAGCCTGGTATATATAAAATATTCAATTATAAAAATTTAATTTTAAAACTTTAAACTGGATATAAATTGATCATGCATAACAAAAAATTTCATTTGTGTTTATCCCCCCACCTAATTATAATTCTTTTATTAGTCACAATACCAAATATAATATTTAAATTGCTTTATTTTTTAATTAATACTATTTGCAATCCAAAAAAGGTAACAATTACGCTTTTTGCATTTTTAACCCTTATTATCTTGGGTAATATAAAAGCTAGCAATCAATTTAGTTTATCATCTAATTATAACATTTACCTCTCCACATATTTATATTGAAACTGAAAAAGTCGGAAATGTTCCTTTTTTCATTTATTTGACATTGAAATTCAATAAAATTTTTATCAGCAAATAAATAGCGAACATTCGTGATGGAATAATTAATGGCCTAGCTCATACTAAAAAAACATGTTTAATCTTAGCCTTAAATTATCAAAAGTAATGATTTGTACCATCCTTAAATGCCCCCGAACAAGTAACGAGTTGATCTTTGTGACCGGAACGCTCAGCATCAACAACTATCATATCCACTATGGGTCCCAGATTAGTAAAGCTCTCTAAAACTTCAATGTAAGATGCCATGGTGACAGAATTTTGATTCGAACTGACTTGAATAGGATTAGTTCGGAGTCTGATGAGCTGAGAATCACCCAGACGAGAACCTACGTAGATTACTCCATTATCTAGGTAAGTGAGGCATTCAGGAATACAAGTTTCACCCAGGGCTTCTAAGCGCATATCCTTGATAATGAAAGGGCCAGCTGGACCAGATGAAGTAGCCTCCAGTAAAAGCATAAAAAGCCGACCACCCATGTCGCCAAGGAGATAGCTTTTAGTTAAAGGTCATTCAAATAAACGATATGAATTATGGGGCCATTGTTGTTTTTTATATTATTCAATATTGAGATACCATAATATTTTTAAATAAGTAATTATCAGTATAAGCCAATATTATTTAAAAAAATAATTAAACTACAAGGAAAATAGTTAGATAAATTGTCTTGGCTTTAGTAAATAATATATTCAAAAACCCCTAATAGTTTATCCAAAAATTTATTACTATATAGAATAGATATGGTATTACCGACTGCCATTGGGATCGATCCTACAATAACAGGTGATAGAATTTTGTTTCATAACGGGTGGTCTTATAGCGAAGGGACTATTGTCCCTGTAGTACATGATGGATTCTTGGCCGACTATAACCACTCCCCCACCTAAAAGCGCGGGAACGGGGATTAAAATAGACGCTTCGGCCTCGATATTGTTTTCGTTCCAAGGCCCGTGAATCAAATCGCGATCGCTCAGCTTGTAAGTTCTAAAGTGCCGGCCTTCACTGTCCTGATTTATGAGGGCTAGCATGGGTACCTATTCCATTTAGGTAGACAGCCAGGAAGGGGAAACAAATTTAAATAATAAAATGCGTAATGAGAGAATTATATTTTCGTTAGTCCATTAAAGTTTATTACATACCTAAGTCTAAAATATCACAATGAATTTTCTAAAGATTTGGTGCCATCTAACCATATAAAGATTTAAAATCCAACGACGAAAATTCAAATAAAACAATAAATAAATAAATAACAGGCCTGAAAAAGTACCCATTTTCTATTTTAAACTCATATTAGACTTTTCGGCCCGGCTTGATTTTTTTTTAAATTTGATCATTGATCACATTATGGTCTGAACCGACTTTCAAAACATGAGAAACGAATGAATGCTTAAATGTTTCAACATGTGATTTCTAAACTGGTTAATTGATTTTTTTAAAATAAGATTCTGTTTATAAAAAAGATACAGGTCTACAAGTCGGTCACTGAAAAATACTTCAAAGCCATCCAGAAATGTGATATCAATTATTTTGCGCTCTTCTATGTTGACGTTGAAGGCTTTTATCTCATGCTTAGAGTTGAATTCAAAAGCGCTTTTATCATCCTGGTGGAGGAAATTTTGATCATCGAGTTTTATAATTTTGTACAACCCGTCGTAAAGCCTAAGTCCTATAACCCTTCCTTCAGGATCGATAGAAGCTATCATGCCTATTTTTTAGATAAAGAAAAATAAATAATCAAATAAAAAAAACTTGAAATAAAAAAACTTTGGATTATATGATTTAACGGTGTTACCGGTTTCAGATGGGCGTCCAATTTTTTCTTGAACATTGCCATAGGCCTTAGTCGAAATCTGGATGACGTCATTCTGATCTCTGTTACATTCCAGAATACAAACGTTGTACCTGAATAAAAAAATTCATGAAATGATATAAATTAAAGAACTCTAAAAGTAGATCCGATCCATATCCAGCTCAAACCAACTTCCGGCCAAGCTGGGTTGGGCCCATTTTTTTAAAAAAATTGGTTAGAGCTGGGTCTATTTTAGGTCGAGTTAGGATTGGTCCAAGCAAATAATTTTTTAAAAAAAATTTTGGTCCGGGCTTGAAAAAGTAGGCCCTATGCAGATTTAATATGAGTATTGGTACTTGTGAGTGAGTAGAAATAAAAATTCTTTTTGAGTATCTGAAGAAGAATTTTGTGAATGACTTCTTTTGGCAGAAGCGTTTGTTATCGAACGAAATAATTGTAACGAGACAATTTTTCCATTAATAGGAAACTCTTTGAGGAGTTTTAGGCCTTCGGGTGTGACCAAATAGATTTCCAGAATAGAACTTTTGGCCAATATTAAATTTAAGTCATTTGGCCCAGTAAATGACCCGGCGACGCAATTATTTACAGCTGTCGATTTATGATTACTGACAATATAACTTGTAGACATTCAAACCTGTTTTCATAGAAAAATAAATTATTGATATATATAATAGGAAAAAAACATCGGATTTAAATAGATTGTTTAGTTTCTGGGTTTGAACCACTCTCTATGAAAATAAATATACCAAAGATCCCAATGAGAAGTTTTCCCCCCGTAAAGATCTCCTTTGAGATTAGTAGTTAAAAATTATTGAGAGTTCACCCTCTCTCAAGTAGGGCTGGAAACAATGCCAAGATTTTCTTGGTTTACATATAAAATCGGTAATTGGTTTTAAAATTAACACTCTCAGTACCAATACCAATAACTGATAAAATCAATCCTATTATAATGATATATTGGTTTAAAATTGAAAGAAAAATAAAACTAATACAAATAATCTTATATTTTCAGATTTATTCAAAAATATTTTCTATGTTACTAAACTACCCCTTGATATATTTTTGTTTTGAATTATTGGTGCAATTATAATATCTCGATCTACTCTATTTGTGATAGCAATATTTCTTGTATCTATGTAAGTAAAATTTATATATTCATTCATATATATTAGGATATTTGTAATTGAAATAGAAGGTAAGAGAATTTAAAAAGAACTTGATAATTATCCAATTTACACCTTTTCATAAAAAATGAATAAAAATAGCCAAATCCCAAAGATCAAAAGTTCTTACAATAGTAATAGATGCACCAAAACCACTTGTTAATCAATACCAACATCCATGATACCCCCGATATTTACATTGGCCAGTACAAAAAATAATAATGAAAAAAAATAAAGATATAATTCATCAATATTCTTATTTATTTATCTAATTTATTAAAATTCATAACATTAAATTAAAATAAATATTAACAGCACTGTATTTCTCTTTTTCTTATTTTTTTTAAAAAAAACTTTAACATATCAAACCGTAATGTCAAACTTAAAATAAGATATTATAGACTAATAACAAATTTAAAAGTATCTGTGGATCATGTTATTGTTGAAAATCTCATGTCCAAATACATTATTGGAGAGCAATTTACAACAGTGTCTAACATCCACTTAGTTAGACACTGAAATGATAAGGATTATTAAAAAAGTGGGAAGGTAAATTATATTTAACAAATTCCTATAATATTCTTATCAGGGTGTTTAAATGCTATGTATAATGATTCAATTCCATTCCAGTCATTTTCAAAAATAATTTATATTTCCATTTCTGTTTAGAAATTCTTTTTTCTAGTTTTTATATAAATATTCTATTTTGTAAATAGGACTTTATTATTAAAATATCATATGAAAGTATTATATTCTTTTGGTCCATCTACCCTTTCTAAGTAGAATATCAAATGTTGAGACTAAAAATTATTTTTCAACCTCAAGAATAAAGAATTTTTTAAGAACATGGGGATCAAAAGATTGATAAGTTCTGCATTTTATGAATATTTAACCTTTTGAATTATTCTAGAATAAATATTGAATCACAAAATTTAACTTTATAATACAAAAACCGAAGTAGCATCATCCCCTGAGAGGTTGCCCTTTTATTAATTCTAAAAAGATTACATTGTAATTTTAAATATATTTTGAATTATTATTATTGAAAAAAAAAATATTTACTTAATTTAGTTAATATTTTTTCCATTTTTATATAAATATCCAAAATATATAATTTTTTTACGATTAAAGTGCGTTAGAAATTTAAATTTGAAGCTTTTTATGATAATGTAGAAGGGCTATTCACGGATCATGATTTGACCGAATCCTTTTAAAATTATTTAAAAAAATCTCTGGAATTATTTGTATAGGTAAAAAAAATGAGAAGGCCGTTTATTTTACCTAGCACGCCAGATTCCCGAGATACGGGGCTTCAAAGGTGCGAAAAACAGTGACTTTCGAATCGCCAATTTGTGTCTTTACTTCCGGTTTACCTATATTGCTTTACCCGTGTTTTTAAGCAATAAAGGAAGTTCGTTTTTGAAAATTTTTTGTTGCCTTTAATTTAGATACTTTTTTTATAAATATATATAAGATGGCCTAGGCGACGTAATCGGCACTTCCGAGATATGCATGTTTAACAAAAATTGAAATTTGCATAAATGGCGCTATATGTTTCTAATTTACCAATAACAGGATATTTTCATTTTTATACTAAAATATTTCAAATTTCTATAAAATGTACCAATTAAACTGAGGGGGCAAATGCTCCTTAGACATCTAAATAATGTATCAAATTTCCAATTATAAATATCTTTCATATAATTTTTTTATTTTTCATTTTTATTAATGATAACCATTGATTTTCATAAATACATGTTATATATTCATTTTTTTTATTTGCATTAATATTTGAGTGAAATGTTATATTTCACATTTGCGATTCTGTTGAATTTGAATAAAATTTAATTTCAATCTTATCCTGGAAAATTGGATATAAATGAGAAACTTTTGTGTTCCATATATTGTAAGAGCTTTGTTCTATTTTCTAAAATTATTTGCTTTTTCTCAAATTCATCTTTCATAATATAAGAAAAATTTATTCCTTAATAAAAAAAATTAATAATATATATTAATAAATTAGAAATCTTATGCCTTTAATATTTTCCTTAGAATAAGCAAAAAACTTTTTATGAGAAGTAATTTGTTCTAAAATGGGTCTTTTTAAACTAGCCCTGGTGATATGCGATGAGATGTGGCTCAGAAATGCCATTCAGCTTCTATTCCAAAATCATCTTCAATTGAAATTTTTAAGTGTCTTGTGATTATCACAAAAGGATGATTGTATACTTGTCCTTTATTCCAATAAAATCCCTGTACTTCATCTTGAACCACAGGGGTATAATTTTCAGCAAAATCTGCCTGAACGATATATTCTCCTTCATTTGAAATTATTTTAATAGAATTCATGCAGTACTTAAAAATTAGAAGTGCAAAAATTTCCATTTTTTAAACCTTTGAGATTCTGTATCTCAGGAAACAGGTGCATTAGCGAGCTAAAATAAAAGGCTCCTATTTTTTTTACCTATCTAAATAATTCCAGCAATCTTTAACAATTTAAAAGTGGTAGGCCTAAATAGGGTCTTTTTGATCACATGGATGGCCCAGAAATTCAAAATATTTTAGATAAGAAATAAAAATATCATATTATGTAATTTAGCAACAAATTTTAACCATCATTTGTAGTTTCGTATAGCGCCATCTATTTTATGCAGATAAAATTTTCAATTTTTGATAAAATGAATATTTAGGAAGAGCCGATAGCGTCGCCTAAGTATTCACATCTTATATATATTTATAAATTGTATCTAAATAAAAGGATAAAAAAAAAATTCAAAAACCACCTCCCTTTATTGCTTAAAAACACGGGTAAAGCAATATAAGTAAGCCAAAAAATAAAGAGTCAAATTGGCACCAAAAAAATTTTTTTTGATAGACCTCTAAAAAAATTTTTTATCTATAATTTGATATGTTAAATTTATTTTTGTTATAAACAGTTTTTAAGATATTCGCATTTGAAAAATTTTACAGAAAAAGTTACTATTTTTCACATCCTAGAGGCCTTGTATATAGGGAACGAGGTATTCTAGCGAGCTAAAATAAACAACTTTCTATTTTTTTTAACCTATCTAAACAATTTAAGAAATTTTTAGCCATTTTAAAGAGGGTCAGCCAAAAATGTACCTTTTATGATCGATTTCAAGTGGAATGGCTGTACTATCATGCCTCAAAGGTGCTTTGGAAAATTTAAAGCATTCTGGAGATTTTATCACTTCTATTATGGCTGGTGCTATAGTTTTTTTTTTTGGAATAGAAAATTTTGATTTTATTTTATCACTTTTTATTTTGGATAGATTATCTTGATAACAAGCTTGGCTTGTACAAAATCAAATTCAATTAGAAAAAGATTGATTAATTTGAGAAGTATAATTTAAATTATCATCATTTTTTAATCTTTTTAGATGATGACACTCAATTTTTAAATGTATTTTCAAGGGCACAAAATTTCATGAAAGAGAAAAAGAAATTTTTTGATTTGGAAGGTTTTAGGCTTCCAACATTACAATCCAAAAAAGAAAGGTACATATACTTTCATTAATAAATGTAATATTTCATATTAACTTCAAAATCAATTATGCTGTATTTGATTTGATAATAATGCAGTTTAATGAAGGATTTAATGATGAATCTATGAAATTTCTAAAAATATCAATTTTTTACACCAAAGAGAATTTCTTAAAGATGATATCAAAGATATCTGTGAGTCTTATAATTTAAATTCAAGTCAAGTTTTTGAAGAGATGACAGTTTTAAAATTTTTATATGATAGCTAAAAGGGGGGATTTATTCAGTACACATAACCAGGAGGTTAAAAAAATCTAAAAAACTTGTCAAATTTTGAGAATTGTAAATTTATTTTATTAAAATATTTCAAAACATTATTTAGCTTCTTCTTTTAATAATGATGATTATGAGACTTTTAGACTAAAAAAAATATTCAATTTTACCTTATAATATACTATCATTTTTCTGTTATCCCTAATTTATTAATTTTATATAAATATTTATTAACTATTCCTACAACCTCATAATGTGGTGAAAAGGTCATAAATTAAACTTAATTAAATAAAATATGTTCATTGTACCATGAATGATCCTTTTCTTAATAATTTAACTATTTTATCAATAGGACAAAATTTATTTAAATTATATATTGACACTCTTTCACTTTCTCTTATCTTAATTTGTCTAAATTATTGTTTTTTTTTAAAATATATACTTCAAAATCAAAGTATATTTTCTATCTGTATATAATATATGTAAGATTGATGCAATAAAAATTATTTTGGATATTTATAATTGTTAAGTGCATTTTTGGAGGATTTTTTTAGGTGGGTAACATGCTTCCTTGCTATAAAGTATAGGGGTGACTGTACTTATTTTAAATTTTTGTAATAATGTATATAAATATTTTTGAAAATCTAACTTATAATGACAAGTAATCCATAATTAAAATAAGCTATTATGTTAACTTACTATCAAATAAGCGATTTAAATGATCATATTTTTCTAGGTTGTATAAAATTCATTTATAAATATATATAAATAAAAATTATATAGTTATTACTTAGGGTGATTAGATTTTGTTATTTAATAACTTACTATCAAATAAGATATAATTAAATGATCATATTTTTCTAGGTTGTATAAAATTCTTTTATAAATATATATAAATAAAAATTATATACTTATTACTTAGGGTGATTAGATTTCGTTATTAGTTTTAATTTTGATAATTAATATTTAAAAATAAAAATTGTTAAAAAATAAAAAATTTTGAAAAACCATGCTATTTAATGGATATTGATTGATAACCAGAAATAGAAATGATGATATGCAAATTTGACAGTGACTAATTAATTTACAGTTTATTATTTTTTTGCTTATACAAGGCGATACATGTTAAATGTTATAGGGCAAAATTATGTTCCCTTATATGAAAAGGGCGTTTATACAAAAGATTTTTTAAAGTATTTAGATATAAATGGGGATATCTTCTACATTAGATACAAAAAGTATCCATATCTACATAATATTGAATATATTTGATCATTTTTTAGATACGTTTTGATATTTTTGATATTACCTAATTTATTTCCTTATAAAAACAGGCAAATCTTTGCACAATAGATGACCACAAAATAGTAAATCTTATATAAATCAATTTTAGTTATATATATTCCATTGCCTACAATCCACCATCTACTATATTTTTTAATCCTTTATATTATTATTTTTTATCCTTTTGGAATTTTTTTTAATTTTTTAATTTTCATTGCATATATTTTTATGGACCTTAATTTGGAATTGTTTTATATTTATAAGTTACTTTAATTATTAATTATAAATAATTCTTAATTTATATATGAATAAATTTAAAAATTCGTTCGAGATGCCATATATTAAATTTACCACAATTGAAAATTCGCTACCATCAATAACTTGAAACTTTGCAGCGAATTCGCTAGATTTGTACTAATTGTGATTGTTGGGAAATCTCCTCAATTATTTACACATTAATTTTTTTTGAAAAAATCCGTCCACCCTTCAACTTTTTATGGCTAGTAATTAAATTTTTTAGCAGCCATATTAATAGCAGATAATTTGATAATTATTTTTAAACATCAATTTCGGGAGTTGCTTTCTTTATCAGCAAAAGATTATGCAAATACGTGGATAAATTTGTGCCCATTTCGGAGAGATGCTGTTTACTATACCTGAACACCTGCTTCAGGCAAACAATCTTAGTTAATGTCTATGCCCCGCCTAGAAGAAACGAACGGCTCGCATTCCTCGATGACCTCGAAAACATTGTAAACTCTCTTCCTAGGAGTCGAAATTTGATAATTCTTGGGGATTTAAATACTAGGATCGGAAAAGATGACTCCTTTATTAGAGATGGGGTAATTGGGAATGCAACTCTCTCTCAATTAAACAGTGATGACAGTAGAAAGTTATTGGAGATGTGCAGGAGTATAAACCTCAAGGTCGAAAATACTTTCTTTTCGCACAGTGAATTAAACACCCTAACCTTCAGTAGAAATAATATTAAGTCTCAGATCGATTTTATCATCTCGAACATCCATAGTTGGTTTATCGATGTAAAAGTAATGCCAAATATTAATATTTCTGATCATAAATTAATCAGAGCCACTATCACTGTGAAAAATTTATGGGGAAACTCTCGGCGTCCTTCTCTTCAACCCCAGCCGAGATACCTGTCCTGGAAGAGAAATGCAACTCACCTGCAACGCCCTGCAGTCAAACTACAGCTTGATCTATTCTTAAATGATAGAGAGGCAACTTTCTTATCCTCGTCGGAGTCTCAATCTGTCGAAGAATGTTGGGCGTCTTTCAAAAACAACTTGTTTGATGCCTACAATCATCTCCCTAACATCAACATTTCTCCACCGAGACAGGAATGGCTATCCGATGACACCACTCGCATGATAGCTCAACTCAAGTTACGAGGTGAGCGCGATGGTCACTTATGGACCTCAATTCATAGACTCCTAAGGAGAGATAGAAGGATCTTTATTGCTAAAAAGGCTTTTGAGATAGACAGGGATATGAGGGAAAATAGAACTTTCGACGCCTACAAGAAACTAAATTATTTTTGTAAAGCCAAAGTGTTCAAGACACTTCCAACTATAAGACTGGATAATAATAGGTTAATTACTGACCCTGACGAACAGATAGCGTTATGGCTTGACCACTATATGGGAGTCTTTGATTCTAGGAGGCCTACCTTAATCCCATCCACTAGTCAAAATGGGGGACAATTGGATGCAAACTTTTCATCGGCGGAAATTGTGGCTGCCATTAAGAAGCTTAGGAATAATAAATCTCCGGGTACAGATAACATTACGGGAGAACATCTGAAAGCAGCTCCCTTAACGATCTCTCGGTTCTTACTTCCTTTGTTTAACAAGATATGGTTGACTGGGATGATGCCAGCGGATTGGAATAAGACTATCTTTTGCAACTTCCCGAAAATTCCAAATCCATCTAAATTCAAGGATTATAGAGCCATCGCTCTCACGTCTATTGCATCAAAAGTTTTTATGGTTCTTTTAAAAAATCGCATTCTTTCCTCTACACCAAACCTTTTGTCTAAGTATATTTGTGCTTACCGTCCAGGTAGAAATATAAACGAACCAATATTAGCTTTAAAGATTATAATGCAGAAATGTCAGAAGTATAAATTACCTTTTTACTTTATTTTTATCGACTTTAAACGTGCTTTTGATAATGTTAACCATGATGAGCTTTGGAAGATTTTAACCGAATATGGCATTGACTCTAATATTATAAGGATCCTTAAAACACATTATAGTAGTCTTTTTGCCTCCTTAAAAATTTATAATAAGGTTTCTCCATCTTTTAGGACAAAAAAAGGGGTAAAACAAGGATGTGTTCTTTCCCCGCTTTTGTTTAATATACTTATGAATAAAATCATAGTAGATACGCTGGCTACTGCGAATCTCTTAGAATTAAGTTCCAGTCAGTCTTTTTTCTTGGAAAATAGGGTGATATCTTATGCTGACGACATAGTTTTGATAACAAAAAGTTTGGAAGAAACCCAAAATTTGATCGCTATATTAAACTCCTTTAGTCTTAAGGTTGGCTTGGACATTAACTTTGATAAAACAGTGATAATGCCCTCGTCCCAGGCGCCTCTTCTGAATAATTTGGTGGTGGGGGGAAAGTTGGTTAAGGTGGTAGATTCTTTTAAATATCTAGGTGTAACCATTGACAATAAAGGTAGTTGTAAAGAAGAACTAAAAATTCGTTTACAAAATGCTAGGGCGGCTTTTTATAAATTTTTTAAACTGTGGAAAGCTAGAGAGATATCCGTTTTCACAAGACTCTGTATTTTTAACTCAACCATCATCCCGATTCTCTTTTATGGCGGTGATACATGGGAGATTACCAAGACCGAAACTAGGAAATTACAAACGTTTGTAAATAAATGCCTTAGAATAATAAATGGAATCTTCTATCCAAATATTATCTCAAATGAAAATCTTTGGAAGAAGTCTAACCATACCCAGGTTCACGTATCTTTAAAAAAGAAACGTCTTACTTTCTTTGCCCATATTTTAAGAAATCATAGTAACAATAGCCTTGTTATTGATGCCATTAATTGGTTATACTCCTTTAATGGGAAAACATATTGCAAATATAAGACATTATGGTTCTACAGAGCCTTGAAGGACATAATGGATCTAAACTTAAATTTGAAGCAATTCCTAAGGCTAAATAAAAACAAAAAATCTATAAAAAAACTACTAAAAATTAAATCGAATTACCTAAACCTCCCATAATTTATTTTCTGTATTTTTCAGGTTATTTAATTTCTTCATCTCTAAATTTTACCTCTTGATTTTTGTCTTTCACCTATTCTGTGAATTACTTACTTCACTGACTTCAGCTTTTATTTATCTTATTTTCTGAAAAAACTGCATGGTTAACATTATCAATAGCTCTGTTATAATTCACAAATGTAAAGCAGAAGGGGTTTTGTACTTAGTTTTTCTGCATGATTATTTTTCTAAATTAATTTTGGATCCAGTATTTTCTTTTCTTGGTCTGTATATACTTATGTATTTTTGGTGTGGGTGTTATGCTTTTTCCATGCTATAGGATGTGATGGCTATAGCTCAATAAGTCTTAATTTTCTTGTGGTCTTAGTTTTTGGGTAGTTACTTAGGTAGGATTTTTGATTTCATCCCACTGCAGTAGTTCCGCTCTCCCATATTTCTATTAAATGAGGGCAAATAGGTAGCGATATTGTTATAGATGCTATTTATTTTTTGGTTTTTCTGCTGTGATATTATCTGGCCCTGGAGCTTTTGCTTTCTCTTAGTGTTTTTTTTTCATTAGTCTTTGTTCGCTTGTTACTTCATTTATGGAGAAACCAGTCGACAGGGGGGTGGCGAGGTTTGTAAATATGTTTTGCTGGTAGAGTTTTCCGTGAATGATAGACTATCATATAACAATCAAGCCAAAATGCCTTTGTTAATCCTGGCCAACAATTACTTTTCAATTTCCTAAAACTTACGGAGCTGGCTCCTATTTCTGCGTCATAGTTTCCTTTCTCTCATATCTTTATCATTATCAAAGACCTTTTTCGCTATATAATCTATCTATCACTCCATAGAGTATTTTGTTTCTCTGGAAAAAGGAAAAATAACCGTTTGTTGTGTGGTGTTCGTTTGCTGGATAGTCATAAACCGATTACTGACTAGTTTTTGCCTATTCACTGGATTTTTCACCTTTTAAACAATTTGTGGTAAACCCATTTTAGCTTTTCCTTATTTTCATGAATAAATTCTAATCTCAATTGATATGAACACATTCTCAATTATTTGTTAGTAACTACCAAGGCTTACATTAGATGTTAAACTTAAAATTGGCCACCACCCACCCTTAAAGTAATTAAATTATTTAGGCAGTTCATGGGTATAGGCTTTTGTTTTTGCCCATCTCTTTTGTTGATTAGCCTATAGACGTTTAAGCGACAGTTCTCGGACTGTTGCGCGTATCATAGAAAAAATGTACGCCACTGTTTTTGAAACGACAAGTTTATTATAGCAGATATTATGCAATCATTTTACAACTGCAGGGCCTCATGTAAAATATTTGACCGTGGTATGACAACGGTCGATATTTAACATCGTCAATTTCCAACAAGCATACATGATTTCTAGAAAGTACTGCGAAAATGATTATGGGTTAAGCTCCCCCCCCCCTTACTAATTTTTTTATTTTTTAACTGCCTTTCCAAATTTTGAGAACCTTCACAAATAATTTTCATATTTTTTTCAAGGTTTTAAATTTCAATCTCTTTTCCTTATATTCTTATAAAAATTAAAATTCCTATTTAAAAATGGAATTTTTTTTCATTTTTATATATTAGTTTTATAGCCACCTGAGAAACAATTTTTTTTATTTATTATTATTTTATATTTTATTATTCATTTAAAAATATTTTTGGAAATATTAATTATATTTTTAAAAAGGTATTGATTGGGGAAAAAAAATAAAATAACTATCAACATTGATAATAGGTTATTAAATTCTTACTTAATGTGCCAAACTTGAAGGCGGCTCTCAATCCATTAACAAGTTCTATAAATAGATATTATCGACTCAGTAATATATTAAACATCAAATTTTCTTTAAAAATATTTAAACCATCCTCATAAAAAAAAGCATAGATGATGTTCGCCACCAGAAAGTAGATGTGATAATTGACTCCATTTTCAGCAAGTTTTGAGCCGACTCTAAATAAACTAAGTCGAATTTTTAAGCTAAAACTCGTTTTGGCTTCTATCAAAGTTTAAATGTAGGATAACTCAATCTTAAAAAAAGAGTATTTGCCTCAAGACAGAATATTTTTGAATGTAATAAGAATTTATGTTAAAATAGAATGGCTCTTATGAGTTGTTAAGAATTAATCGATCTATTTTGAATGAAATAAAAAATTCGGATAATTTTTTTATCAAGTTCTTCTGTTTGTTTTGCCAATGAACCATTTTTTATTGATTGACTGCAAAAATAAATTAAATCATTAGGTACTCGCTGTCAATAATATTTAAATATCGTGTAGGTGAATATTTATGCCGCTCGAATCAGATTTTAAACATTTATTTAAAAATATTCTATTTAAAAAATAGAAAGTTAATAAGATTAAAAATAGAACAATTTATAATTTCTCTAGAAAGCATGATGCAGTCCGTAATGCATAGCTTTGAAAACTAGGGTAAAGCGAAAATAAAGAAAGCCCAATTTCAAATTTTTTTATTTTGCTACTCACAAACAATTATTTTCTCTGATATCTCACATAAAGCACAAATTAAGAAATATTGTCATTGATTAGGATTCGTGCCTCAAGTCATTCCACCATCCTTTAAACATCATTTTTTATTTTTCCTATGTTTATAACTCATTAACGATATATTCAGCAGGACCAAAACATGAAGCACAAATCAAAGTTAAGGAATGGCTTAGCTATAGCCTTTTTTGACTGAGATGTAGCTTATAAAAATCTATATCTATTTAGTGATAGTCATAAAAAAATGACTATGCTGACTAATAGCATTTTATATATATCTCTGACTAATAATTTTTTTAGTTCATTTTTGAAAATCAGTGAGTCGTTTTATTTCCTGTTGTCTTTAAATTCTTTGATTTTTTTTGAATAGTAATTGAGAATATGCCGCAGATTTTTTTTGTAAATAATCGGCTAAGTTTTGAATTAGATGGCTAAATTTAGTCGTTCCCTCAACTTCAGATAGGTAAACACATAGGGCACTAAAAAATGGTATAGGCAGAATTTATGTTTCAAACCATTCCGCCAACTTTATGGACCTTCAATATAAATGTCGGGTAGATTTTTTAGAAATATCAAATGGGTAAAATTTTTTATATCAGTGCAGCTCTAATAAATTTTGCTAATTTTTGACCCAGTGCCTCATATACCCATTCATTATTTATTTTTGCTTATGATTAGTTCCGACTGGTTTGTTAATATAATTAGCAGGAAATTATGTTTTATAAAATGAACATTATAATAACTTGTTATTTGAAATAATTCGACTATTTCATAGGCTGTAAAAATGTTTTTAAATCTCAATATTTGTTTAAGAATGAGTTGTTTTTTATTTCTAATCTTGTTTAAATTAATTCTACACGCATTAATATTGACACGTATCGATTGATCTACATCATAATAAATTTGTTCTTTTTTGTGTTAAAAAAATTATTTCTCATAATTCTATTCTATATGGCTACGAGGAAGTAAGATTGCAGTTACGTTCTTTTAGTTAAAAACCAAAACGTACTTTTTCTTGCATTTATTAACATTGACTGTCATCAATCAAATTTCAACTTATAAATTTTGAAAACGAAATTGTTTGGCGTCAATGTTTAGATACACCTTAGAACATAGCCTAATAATTTTATAATCGTAAAAACTATATTTTCGCGGTTTTTAAACATTAAAAAAATATATTTTTAAAGAGAAGAAATGAACCCATCTTTCGAGCGCGTACAAAATGTTGCTGTTGCTAAATCGCACTCTTACGTCATCACGGTTAACGAGGAAGACGAAGATAACAAACCCTCGAGCATTTACGGGAGAAGGAGAAAGAGTAACCCGTTGATTCATGCACATTTTGACCCTAACATCGAAAATATGACGCCAAAAATAATAACCCGACTCAAGAAGGATTTGGACATGATGATCGAGGGTTTCGAAAAAATTTCGAAAGAGAAGGGAATACTAAGGGAGGAATTGGAGAAACTGAACCATTCTAAGGCCAACATTTGGAACGAATTGAACAGGGCCAAACAAATGTTAAACCAAATTAGAGCTAAAAAGAAATTAGCCGTTGTAGACCCATTATCTGCCGGTTTCCCATCGTCCGATGAACTGGATCAAGAGTGGTATGAATCGAAAGAAATCAATGAATTCCTCGAAAAAAATCAAGAAATAATCTTCAACAATCCCGAGTATGGTAACAAATTCAACGAAATCGAGAGGCGATTTAGAAAATTGATGGTATCCGGGGATAATTCGAAGGTTAGGAGCGCCTTTAAAAAAGATATATTCGATATCCACGAAACAAATATGGATCTTTATAAAAAAATATTAGATCGCCGGACACAGGAATTGAACACCCGAGCTAAGATTAATTCCATCAAAGAGGATAATAAGAAAATATACAGGGAAAATATAAAATTGCAAAACAAACTTAAGAGAAACTCTTACGACTATAGAAGTATGAAATTAGAAAAGTGAGTGGGATATGCAATTAATTAATGATTTTATTTTGCTGTAATGTATGTATCATTATTATAAAAAATTAATTAAACATAACTTACATGTATGAACGTTTATTTTTTATTATTAAGATAATATCATATAAAAAAAATTATTTTTAAAGAATAAAAATAAATTTCTTACAAAAAATTAAATTAACCCTTCAAAAATGAGTCGTTATTATTATAAAAAGTTCAAATGATTATAAGATATGTTTAAATAAATTAAAATTATGATGATAATATATTAAATTATTAAATAATCAATAGCCAATTTTAGATAAAATTTATATTTTCGGGTAGGGATTGGCATCTCTCGTGGTGAGATTTATTTAATTTATCGACGAGAAAATTATCGTATAAGATTTCACCGTGAGTCGTATTTCTACCTAACACGGATTCGCTTAAACAATCTATCACACTTTTTCTATTTCGGTAGGCCGAGTCTGTACTTAAAAATTTGGTGCTACATTCAAAGTCTCCTAAATTTGAAGATTTGATTTTGCTTAAACTATCCACCGAGTTAAAATTCTTGTCCAATTTCGAAATAACGCATAAAACGGAGTGCGATTTAGATAACTTCGATGTGCGTTTCGCTAATGATGCCTTACCATTATTAATGATGGCGGAAGGGCCTAATTTAGAAAATAATTGTTCTTCTACCGTATTATTTTTTGAAAGGATAGAATTGGATCCGGATAAATTAACGGCTCGCAGAGTGGTTAGATTTACTTCGTCGATATCTCCAAAATTTAGGGGGTCATGAGTGAGGGAAAGAATGGTTACGTCATTTTCGGCGTCGACATTGTCAACAAAATCTGTTGTCGTGTCGGGAGAGGGTGGGTGTTCTTGTTGGAGGCTGAAGGATAATGAATTGATAACGGGGAAATTGTGAGACGCGGAGTTGGACAATTTCGTTAGGAAGCAGCACTCCTCTGATTCTTCCAGCTCATTTTCCCGGGAACGCTTGGTGTGGTTGAGAGTGATGTGATTTAACGAATCCAAAATATAATCATTCTTTTTGAGTCCCAGGGATAAAGCCGATTTGAAGGATTCGACTGGTAGGCTAACCTCGTTGTTCTGTAAGGATATGGAAGAGAAATGATTGGCCATCTGATGTTTCAATAAATCATTGGATTCAATAACAAAAGTTCGATTATCGTGGAAGGAAATATTGTGCTTCGGATCTAATTCTAAATTTTTATTAGATGAAAAGGTGTATTGTTCATTCACATTTTCATCCATATCGTTTTCTTTGAGCTTAATTTTCATAGATTTTCCAAAATTCGTGTGAAGCCTTCTGGAACTCGTATTTTTGGCTTTCAAGAAAGGACTCTGATTATTCAAATATGTGGAAGACTCAAAATCCTCGATTAATTCATCGCTGTCTAAGTGGGCATCCTTTGAGCTAGGTTTACATTGCAAACGAATTAGATTCGAATATGAGGAGCCGCTATTGTAAAGGTGATCGCACCTAACACAAACATCATTTTCCAAGCATTCCCGGTTACCACTGCTCGTTTGGTCACCGAGTATTTTTTGTATATTGTCATTGCACCTATCGCACACAGAATGATTCGAGTCAATGCAAGATCCCTTATTTTCATTGCAATGATCCATTATCGGATCAGTCTTGCCTTGTTCCCCGTGAGCTTTCATATCTGAGCACACATTAGAAGAATTATCTTCGGTAAAATTGTTAGGCCGCTTGGCCCTCGAGATTTCTTCCAGGGCCTCCATCAATTTTTCATCGAATATAGGAGGTAATAGGGAAATGTCACCTAAAGTCAACTTGTCTGATTCCCCTTCTAATTTGTGTATTGCTGTATCGGGGTTAAGGTTTAACGTCAAATGGTGATGTTTAGATGGCACCTTATGTTTGAAGCTTTCTTCGTTGAAACATGGAACATTGAGCTGATCATCGATAGTCTGAATTTTTTTTAGTAAATAATTATGATCGGAAATGATTATTATAAAGATAAAATAATTTTAAATGTAACAAATATTTTTTTTTAAATGTTTTTTGACAAACCTGATTGGTTATGACTTTGCGACATCTCGATTTTTTAGTAGACCCCGAGTTCCCATTCTTGACCACCTTGCTCACAATAGATTGAGAGGTCGATAATTGTAATGAAACTCCGGCAGCATTATTATTACTACAGATATTGTTAGTTTTATTATAATTATCGGACACCGGTTCTGCTGGTCTGCAGAATACACTTTTCCCGTTTATTTCAAAGGATTCGCCGTAAAGAGAATGAGCTGTGTCCCAGTCCAAGAAAGTTACGAACGCGTAATTTTTGGCCGGGACGAAGAAAACATCCACCACTGTAGTATCAAAACTGGATTCAAAAAACGATTTGAGGTCCGAGGCCGTCATGGAGTGGTCCACGCCGCCTATAAATATCTTCGAACCGGAAAGTGCTGCGTTGCCACCCTTTATTTTTTTATTTTTACGGGTAAAATTATTAAATATTTTTAAAAAATGATGAGCAATTTTAAATAGTTTTATTTATATAACATAACATATTTAATGTCATTTTTTGTGAATATTTTAAGGGCTTCTAGTTGTATAAGGGTAGAGCCTTGCAGTGGCAAATCCAAGCGGACAAACATTCTCTCGGTCTCGGCTGGATATAATATTTTAATTCGGACCGGGCCAGACTTGGGCAAAATTTTTATATTATAATTGTTTTCTTGTAATATCAAAACTATCAATTTCCTTAAGTTACTTATAATTTTTTCCGCCTTCATTTAAATATTATGTATTTTTTTTTCCTACAGTTCAAAATATATGTGTGTGTCGGTACAGACTAGACCAATTATGTCTAAATTTCGGATCGAATTGGAATTCCTTGAAAAAAAAGAAGTATTATTTAGATTTGAATCGGTCAGATATACCTTTTCAAAATTATCGTATCAGAAAAATAGGTTTGAAGCAGGATTCTAGTAGAAGGGATAAAGGCGAGGTTAATACACCTCAACTTGATGGTATTCCTGACCCGCAAATAAATAACAGTGGGGGAGGGGGGGGGAGATGTTTGTTGGAATTAGTGGATAAGTTATAATAAAATAATAATCATTAATAAATAGTAGTGTTTTTAAAGCTACTAATAGTTACAGTTATAAGTGACATCAATAAATAATCAGTTCTCGTTACTTGACATATTTTCAAAAAATAAGAGAATGAGTGATCAATTTTTTCTTAAAGTAACTAGTTACAAAGTTTTACATTTAATAAAAATTATCAATTTAACTATTAGTTAATCTAGTTACAGGCCGTAATCATAGTGGGATCCAATCCGGCACGATTTAACAGCTGACCGATTTTTAAAATGTGTTCATGAGATAAAATTTTTTAAAATTAAATAATAATTTTATCTTTAATTCTATATTCATGATAATAATCTAAGAAATATTGATTTTAATAAATAAAAATTCATCTCAAACAGATTTTAAAAATCGTTAGCTGTTAAAATGTGTCGTCGGATCGGATGCTACTATGAATGTGGCCACATTAACGCTACAAACTAAGTTTAAATTATGTTTCATTTCCATTTATCTTTTATATAGGGCTAGTTGGGTTATTATATATATATCAGACTTGTTCAAAGGTCTGGTGTGGGTCAGTTTATTATTTATATAGAAATAAATGTTGTTTTTTTTTAAAATATAATTAAATTATATTTATTTTTTTACTAAAAGATGGGATAAAGGGAGAGAGTAATTAAAAATAATTCATGAAATTATAATTATCAATTTTGTCTAGATCAAAAGTCCGTTAGAAATGGGCATTTTCGTACCGTACGTAACTTAGTTCTATCCTGATAAAACGTCCTTGGGACGAATCCTGACTTTCAAAAAAGATCGAAATGATTAAATAATTTTTTTTTTTAAATTCAATTACAAAAAAATATGAAAATTTATTTAAAAAAAACAATTGCATCTTTAGAAAAGGTATCATTTTTTCATAATCTCATATTTTTTAATTGAAGAAGAAATTAACGAAAATAATCTTTATAGAAATAGAACAAAAATGTTAATATGAAAACGGAGGTGAACGCACCCCCAAGGTATAACGCAATTGGGACGTGTCCCGTCCAAAATATCAAAGACGTAGGGGATGTCAATAATTCGTGCTACTGACAACCCGGTCAGTAAATAGTCTCATGCTACAAAAATTCTTTTTAGGTTATCCATTTTTTAAAAAAAATAGTATAACCCTAGGCCTTCATAACTCCATTTAAATTTATGATCAAATAGAGCAGATGAGATCAGGAATCTTTTATTTTTGAAAGAATTTAAAAAATCATGATATTCAGCATTCGGACGAAGCAAAATCCTTAGCCAAAATACGCCTTCGTCCATATCGAATATAACTACTTTCCACTCACTAGCTCATATAGAGCATGCGCCACAATATAAAATAATCTCATTTAAACCTAAATATAAATAATTTACAATATGAGACTATTAATCAACTCCGGTTGGCTTGTAATACGATAAAATTATGAAACATCGTTACAACAATTCAAAAGAGGGAAATTGAAAATTAGTCATTTATTTTAGAATTTTAATTTAATTGAGATTTTATTGATTATTCAAATCTATTTCCTGATTTATAGATTTCATAATTCCACCGCGAATTTAATTATCATCTCGATTTTTTTATATGATAATTGTAGTAGCTCAAATTGGAACAAAATAGCTATTAAAATTTTTCGTTGTGCAATTTATAATTCTCCTGCCTAAAAATCAAAATGATAACAAATTTCAAATGCGGTTTGTCTATATTATAAATGCTATATCATAATATGTATAATTATAATGAATGAGATGTGTTTAATAAAAAAAAAGAAGCAGCAAAATAAATGCATAGTGGGAAAAAAAAGGATATGCGATAAGTAAAATCACATATTAATTATAAAATTTGGCAATCTTCATAACTTTAAATAGAGACTAGTATTTAGCTAAATTATTTGTATCACATTTAATATACGAACAGTTTAAGCATTTTATATAATGTTCGTACACCATATTCAGGGATAAGGATATTATTCAAAAATATTGGCGGCTGAAGTCAACGCTGTTTCCTTAGGGAATAAATATAACGCTCAAGTTAATTATAAAATAAAAATTAGGGTTATATTTCAGGAATTCAAACCGAACCTGAACCGTACCAGTATTAACCGTATTATCTACTGAACCTAAACCGAATCTCTAAAAAGGTTCTGTGAAATAGTTTGATATTCTAACACTTTTAAAGAGGATTAATAATCAATTTTGACTAATAAGTGTCTATAATTATTTTAAAATAATTTCATATATTACTATTTGAAATGACACAGATATAATTTGACAAAAGAAAATCAAATATTTTAAATGTGTACGAACTTTAATATTATAATTTAGTTAGTGATAAAATTTTACGCGAAAATGTTAGACTCAGTTTTTAAGGGTTCAAGCCGAACCAATTTATCAACCTTGAATTCTTATTTTTTCTGAACTTAAACCAGTACCGATATTGGTTACGGTTTTGATCCCCGTTATATTTATATTTAGAAGGAAAAAACAAGGGTAGCCAAAAAAAGGTAGCAACTAGATATGATATGAGAAATCTTATGTAGTTTCCTTTAGGTTAAGACCAAAGATTATAGTATAGTTTACTATAGTTAGGTAATAGCTAAATGTAAAAACTCCTAGGCCAAAGTGATAGTTTTCGGCTAATAACTACTGTCTAGCCGATTTCTTAGTCGGCTAAAAATTAAAAATAGTTATTATCCAACTTAGTCGATTACTTTTCTTTTTATTAGTTTAGTAAAAATAATTTTAAAAATTTCCATAAAATATAGATAGTATTTCCTTAAAAAAAGAGACTAGAGATAGATTTTAAAATTAAAAGGGTAGAAGAACAAATGCTAGTAAAAAATAAGTATTCAATTCATCTAATTTACTTCTTATTTTTTTCGAATAGAAGATATTCATTTGTAAATAATTTTATAAAAAATAAAATAAAATAATATAAATAATACTTTTGAATCGGGAAGTTTAACGGTACACCATCTCCCATCAATATTGAACTTTTTCATCAATACCTTTAACTGTGACTCGTAATTAGAAAACCGTATAAACCCGTAGCCTTTTGCTTTACCCGTTTTTGAATCTTTTTTCACCTTAATAATATTAATATATAAATTAAACGTGTTATACGTTCATTTTTTTTCACGCGTTTTACCTCCGCTAAAATGACGTTACCATAAGGCAAGAACACTTTTTTCATTGAATCGGGAGTCGTAATTGGATTCAAACCTAATACGATTAAATCGTTGCACTTTTTGGGTAATGTCTTTTTCCTTAACTTGATCATATTTTCATCGATACAATCATCAATTTTTCTTTTGTTTTCTTAAAAAATACATGCGTAAATTTTAAATAAAAATACTAATTAAAACCTTTCAATTGGACTACTCTGTAAAGTATTTCATCCCATTTTTCAAAATCTTTTGGAGGTATTATTTTATCGTTTTCAATTCTTAAAGCTCTCCAAAATCCATTCGGACCTTGATATTTCAAACCAGAAGCGCAATTAAATTGGGATATCAGGGTGGGTAGACTGATGGTACCGTCTTCATCACTTGGAATTTCTATAATATTCCCTAAATCGTCTGACACCTTAATATATTTTTCCATGATCGTTATCAAATCAAGACCATCGTGTGTCTGTTAATATATAATCAACCATATCTTTAATACAAATGTTAAAAAAAAGCAAATCAAAATTAACACGATACAAGGGTTGCATTTCAAATAAAATTAGTTTTATAACCATAAATGGAATTTAAAGTTATTTTCACAGTTCCTAATTATTTTTAAAACCCTAGCAACAATAAATCTGAAGTCCAATGATTCAAAAGCACAAACTAATATGTGTTTTGTATATAATGACTCAAGATCGTTTTGGCAGGGTGTAAATTCATAGATTTTTACCTTATATACTAGTATTACATATATATATATAATGCATTTGTACATCAAAACAGAATAGGGGTTGTTTGTAATAAGCATAAATTTATAATCTAAGAGAAATGAAATTGTTCAAAAAAAATTTTCAGACTGGGCTAAATTGTTCAAAATAATTTTATGGGCCATGCTAAAATAAAGTTTTAAAAATGTTTTTGGAACATAAAATTTACGCAAATTTATGTCATTTTATAAAAAAAATTTATGAGCAGGTAACTTGTTTAAAATTTTACAAGCCAAGCCTTTTAAAAATAATCATAGACAAAGCCCAAGATTTCGATAGAAAAAATCAAATGCTGATTTAAGCTAGGTGGTGTCAACCTCTAATTTGCATACTGTTTTATTTTGATAAATTTAATTAGTCTATAACTAAGTCAAATGAAGAATTGTGAAATTCTCTGATCCAAATAGCTGTTTAAATCATATTTAAAACTTTTGAGTAATAAAATAACAGTTATTTTAATTACTGATAATTCCCAATTGAGTGTCCTCCTTTTAATAAGGATAAGTACAATATATATGTATATAACTGATCTTCACAATTCATTAGCTTAATTTAAAATGATTAGGGTATATTTATTCATTCATTAATATCCTCAATTAAAAAAATTTGAATATAAGTAGTTAGGGAATTGTTTGATGTGTTCCATAGAGATTTACAAATACCGGTCCTGCCCATACACAAATTTTTAAAAATGGGCTTAGGGTCGGGTATTTTTGAATGTGCTTATTCAATTTTGTAAAATAAATTCATAAATGGCACAATATTTTTCACAATTAAAACATATATTAAATTTTTTAAAATAATTTTGGGCCTGGTAAATAAGTAATTTAAAATTTTATTTTGGGTCATGCTTTTCAGAGCAAATAATATAAATATTAGTTTGGATTAAAAAATTAAAATATGCCTAGGTCCCATGGTCACACCTGCAGGTCTCTGAATTTTATTATAAAATGATAAGGCAGCAAAATAGTGTGCTACATGCTACTCTCTAAAAAAAGGGTGTGTTAACGTTATTTTATTTTTCAAGTAGCATGATATTAGCTATGCTACTAAAAAAAGTAGAGTGCTTAACACTGGAAAATAAACAATATTTCAATGTATTTATATCAATCCTTTTGTTTGCAATACTGAAATTTATTTTAATTAAAAGAAAAAAATTGCAATATTTTATTAAGTTAACAACTGTTTTAATAAGATAAATTTAAATATAAAAAAAAATAAGCCCAAGTCTCTCAAATTAAAAAAATTTTTAAAACCCAAGCCTAGGCTGCTAGAAAATATAATGCCCAGAACAGGCTCATGGTCCTGTCTGGTCAATGAAGTTCTCTAATTATTATATGTTTTGTAGAACATCATTAAAATATATCTACATAATATTTTCCAATGATAAATTTCTCTTATCTTCTCTTTTTATAATATATCCTGATAAAATTCAAATCTAAATACTAGCTTAGCTTTGAAGGGGGGGGGGGATATGATGTTTGGTATCCCAAAAATAAAAGAAATTTGTTTCGAGTATCCAATTATTGTTTAAAAAAATTAAATTTTATATTATTTTTTTAAGAAGGAAAATTTTAAAAAACACTTTTATACATTTCTAAAAATATTAGTGATACCCATATGTAAAAATAAAAGTTTAGACTAATGGATTTAATAATACATGCTACAAAACAATTATTGCAATTTTATAAAAATAATATTAAATAAAAAACTTCTGATTTTCAAAGAATTGCTAGAATCCAGAATGAATTTATACGAGCATTCGAATTTATATAAATTTAAATAACTGGCATGAATTTGGCATATTAAGCTAGAGATATACGGTAATCAGGCGCGTACGCAGGAATTTGGTCTGGGGGGGGATAATAAATTTTTTTAAGAAATAATATTTTTAATTAAAAATACTAAGCATAAATTTATTAGGATTAATAACTTTTCTAATACACAATTTTAAACTAATGTGAATTAAAAAAATTATATATATAAACCGGCATTTAAATGTGAATCATAAAATATAAAGTGAATATAACCCACGATATGAATCACTTAAATGACCCAAAATTGAAATTTGAATTTTTTGAGCTTTTAAAATATATAAAGTATAAAAAATTTAAATGTTGTAAATATAAATTAATACACAAAAAGTTTCTTAGGAATAATTGTATTTTGTATGTTTTGAGCTAATTTTTCAATTATCAATCCTTGCTTGGCGTTAAATGTCTATGAATATTCAAAAGATCCAAATCATTCAATCTACTTTCAGATGTTGTATTTCATAGGTATGTTTTTCACAGACTTGCAGGCCCGGCCCCCGAGCCGGACCGTATTTTAATTTTTTTAAATATACCCGGGCCGGGCTCGTAATTTTTTTAAAAACACCCGGGCTGGGCCTGAAAATTTTTTAAGAAAAAATATCCGAGCCGAGTTGTATATTTTAAAACCAAATATTTGAAATCGCCATTATTAGCTATAAATATCAAAAATAAATATAATTTATTTTAAAAAATTCGGGCTGGGCCAGCCGGGCCGGGCCTGAAAATTTTTTTAAAAAAAACCCGGGCCGGAAAAAATTTTTAAAAAAAATCTGGGCCTGGTCCTGCAAATGGTACCTCTGCAAGGCTCTGTTATTCTTCTTAAAAAAGTGAAGGTTCTCTCATTAGTTTACTAAGGAGCTGCTAATATATATATAACCATTTTAATAATTGGGAGTATAATCTAAAATGTGTTTGAAATAAAAGCATCCATAGCATTTTTGGGACTGTATCAACCATAGTTAATCTTTTAATCATAGTTATTCAGCTAATAAGGCATCATAAGATATTTTAACATCTTCATGATAAAAATATAACAAATATTTATATTTTTTTTCTATCACCATATGAAAAAGGTTGGGAGAGGGGACATTTGTTTTATAATACTCTTCTATTGATCCTATATTAATGTTTTGATGATGAGCTTGCTTGCTGCAAGTCGAGGGGGACAAATATTTAACACGTATAGCTCTGCTTTTGACTCAACTATAACATATAAAATATGAAATTCTTCAACAACACTAGCTCTATTTCCTTGAGTTCTAATAAAATGCTCTCCGCTATTCTCATCTTCTTAATCAAGTCAATGTTATCTTTTTGAAAAGTATTACATAAAATAGTTGTATAATTAAATAATACATTTTAATGAGAAAAAAAATTTGGAATAAGTATTGAATCCAATAATTTTCTTGCTTCTGAGGAAATATTTCTTTCAAGCCATTGTGATATTTCAGTAATAGCATTAATAATCAGCTCTTCTAACTCCAAAATAGCTGTTACTGTGGCGGAGACTCGATCTCGTTGGACAAGCTTGCAATTATTTTCTTCCTGTTGGACAAGGAGTTTCAGAGATAATTATTATTTTATTAGAAATTTAGATAAATATTACGCCACTAAAATTTGAAAATAATAGGTAAATTACGCCAAGGAAAACTTGAAATCGAAATTGATTGATAAAATAACTTAGTAGATGAATGTGATAAATAAATGTAATTAAATATATATATGTATATATGAGATAAGAATAAATATTAACAAATATAAATTAATATTAACAATAATATTTTTGAAAAATATAATCCGGCATCTGCATTTTTTGGCTTTGGGGGGGGGGGGGATTTGTCCCCCTGCCCCCCCCCCGCTGCGTACGCGCCTGACGGTAATTGATGTCAATTGTCAAAAGGCACTAAAAAATAACCTACCAGGAATATATTTTAACTTTTGTTATGTTTTAATAATGTTATGGAGCATTTAATATTAATTGAGGAATTACTTAAAACGAGTAATTTGTAAGCATTATGAATTCTGATAGGTAACATAATAATAATATCAATGCTAAAAACAAATACCGTATTTTAATTATAAAATAGTTATTACTATTGGAATAAGGATGTTTCTAGATATTTAATCTCTAGAGTTAGCGTTGTTATTAATCAGTCCGTATTCAAGATGGAATTATAACAGAATTCTGCTTAAGCCGACTGGCAAGCAAGATTCCTGAAACGATTTGTAATCTGACTGATTAACCAGACTCGTGACAAAGACTGGTGAGTCAGACTTCTGCAAAAGTCGTAAGCTAAATTTATGGTCGATAGATAAATTAGAAATATTTATTTTCGAATTAATAGTTATAAAATTTGATTTTAGAATAAATTTAGAATTGATAGTTCTAAAAATGCAATTTACAAAATTCGATAATTTTATAATGTTTTCTTTTCTATCTTTTCCTAAATTGATTATTTTCATTAATTTATTGTTTAATTTATATTAGCCCTTGTTAAATAATTTGATTTTATTTTTTATACCTTGCGGAGAGATTATTTTTAGTTTGTATTAACGTCCTTATTTTGTTAGTTTCGATTTTATTTTTTATACCTTTCGCCGAGATTATTTTTAGTTTGTAACGTTTTATTTTATCATTACAATTTATGTTTGTTAACTTTAAATCAATTTTGTTGTTGATCGTTTGATAAAGATAGTAGAACATTATTTTCTTTTGTCAAGGAAGATTAATAAATTTCATTCTATGTAATTTAACAATAATGAATTTCTGATTTATAATAAAAACTTATTTCGATAAATCCCTCACGTTTCATCATATGCCAAGTTATGTCCGATCCTTCGCATAACTATTATCTCAAAATTCCATCTTGATTTTGTACTATACAAGAATTCTCTATAACTCTTTTATCGATTATAATTCTTTTCGATGGATGCATTGAATAATTCATCATATATGATTCCCTAAATTTAGTAGCGACGACAGCGCTTGTATAGGGAAATTGCAAAGACACTAGAAAGATCTCCAACAGAGAATAGGCCGAGTTGTCCGAAGTCTTTCAGATAACGAATTCAATAATATTAGCAATTTACACGGAGGCAGATCTCCAGGACCCAATCGTTCTTCTTGGAAAACACAAGCTCCAACATCCGTCAAAGTTAGAGAACGCCAAACTCTCTATATTTTATGCTGCCACCCAAGGCAAGGAGAATACGTTCCAGCTTGGGTCACACGCATAGCAAGACTCAATAAAGAATGCAAATTCAATTGCATTCAACGCATTATTTAGAAGGTGAGAGTTGGTTCGATTTTTAAAGATGTCTAGAAAGGGGTCAGGAGCTCTATGACTATAGAAGATTTTACAATCTAGGTCTAGAGGAATATATCACGGAGCCAAATGACATAAAGGGAGTGGTGAAAGTAGAAGCCATACATCGGGCTGAATCATCTAAAACACAAGAGATAAATTATATGGGCCAAGCTAAAAATAGCCATGAGACAGTGAAGCTCAAGCAGGCCAACGCATTTCGTAAATCTCTTGTGAAATATGATGCTTTCACCAGGCAACCCCAGATCATTTATGACAACCATTACGAACAACGTTTCGATGGATGCTTCGATAACTACTGTGACAAACGCTTCCATGAATGCGACGAAATACATTACGACATTTACCCTGACAAACGCTTCGATGAAATTTGAGATATACGGTACGACTACTGCTTAACAAACGATGCGACGGAAGCCATGACAACTACCTCATTGACCGTTTCGATCAAGGCTACGATAATTGTCAGAATAACCGCAACCATTTCGACAATCGCTACGATAACCACAACGACGATCATTACAAATATCGCGTATAAAATTTCCATGCCATGACAACCACCACTACTATTGTTGTGACCATCGTCAGAGCCTTGATCAACGGAATGATTGGTGTAGAGGCGATGACTAAACCAAGACGCGTTCGGCATAGACATAATCCTCAAAATCTATATTATAATTTTCCGATGTCCTCACTACATTATCGCTACGTCATGTCATCGCTACGTCATGTCATCGGTACGTACTTATTTTTATTTTTTTATAGATTTTATTTTATTTTTTTTATAGAAAATATTTTTAGACATGAAGCCCAATAAAATACAACTCAAAATAAAGTTAGACTTATATATATATTTTTTTTATACTCTTTTATATTATAGAATACATCTATTTTAGCTTCTGATAATGTCCCAACTATTTCTAGGGAGTTGAACCTAATATTGACTCCTCTTCAGGTTCATTGCATTTATATTCTTTATATTATTCTTTGTTTTTATTTTAGATAACAAGCCCTGTCTTACCCATATTTAATGATTGTACAGGTGGTATATTGACTCCTCATCAAGTTCAATGCATTTATTTTTTTTATTTATTCTTTTGTTTCTATTTTAGATAACAAGCCATGTCCTAACCTCAGTTAATGATTTTACAGGTGGTGATTCCGTCATTAATAAAAGAAAAAGATGGCAGATCAATCAAAAAAAGAAACACACTAGGGATAGCGAGGACCTACAAAATAGAACATTCTCTTATTTATCAAGTATAATATTTCTCAAAATTATATTGGGATTTTTTAATGTTAAATGTTAGTCTTATCTTATTATTTTTATAAAGTAATATATTTTACCTGTAGAATAATTGGTAAATTAGAGATTTCCTCTTCATTAATTATAAATTTTGGGCTTGGTTTCAAAATTATTAGGGAAGGTGGGTTAGAGAAATTCTTTTTAAATATTAAGATCTTGGATGCTTTTTTCTTGAACCTATATTGGAATTTTTTAATGTTAAATGTTAGTCTTGGATGCTTGGATATTTTTTTCATGTTAAATGTTAGTCTTATGTTATTCTTTTTATAAAGTAATATATTTTACCTGTTGACTAATTGGTAAATCAGATATTTCCTCTTCATTAATTATAAATTTAATATCTCTGGGCTTGATTTTAAAATTATTAGGGAAGGTGGGCTTGAGAAAATCTTTTTAAATATTAAGATCTTGGATGCTTGGATATTATATCCAGTTTAACCTATATTGGAATTTTTTAATGTTAAATGTTAGTGGATGCTTGGATATTTTTTCCATGTTAAATGTTAGTCTTATGTTATTCTTTTTATAAAGTAATATATTTTACCTGTTGACTAATTGGTAAATCAGATATTTCCTCTTCATTAATTATAAATTTAATATCTCTGGGCTTGATTTTAAAATTATTAGGGAAGGTGGGCTTGAGAAAATCTTTTTAAATATTAAGATCTTGGATGCTTGGATATTATATCCAGTTTAACCTATATTGGGATTTTTATTATTAAATGTTCGTCTTGGATGCTTGGATATTTTTTCCAGATATTGTAGGGTAGAACATATTTTAGGATTTTTTAATGTTAAATGTTAGTCTTATGTTATAAATTTAATATCTCTGGGCTTGATTTTAAAATTATTAGGGACGGTGGGCTTGAGATATTCTTTTTAAATATTAATATCTTGGATGCTTGGATATTTTATCCAGATATTGTAGGCTTGAACCTATATTGGAATTTTTTAATGTTAAAGGTTAGTCTTGGGTGCTTGGATATTTTTTCCAGATATTGTAGGCTTGAACCTATATTGGGATTTTTTAATGTTAAATGTTAGTCTTATTTAATATCTCTGGGCTTGGTTTCAAAATTATTAGGGAAGGTGGGTTAGAGATATTCTTTTTAAATATTAAGATCTTGGATGCTTTTTTCTTGAACCTATATTGGGATTTTTTAATGTTAAATGTTAGTCTTGGATGCTTGGATATTTTTTCTATGTTAAATGTTAGTCTTATGTTATTCTTTTTATAAAGTAATATATTTTACCTGTTGACTAATTGGTAAATCAGATATTTCCTCTTCATTAATTATAAATTTAATATCTCTAGGCCTGATTTTTAAATTATTAGGGAAGGTGGGCTTGAGAAAATCTTTTTAAATATTAAGATCTTGGATGCTTGGATATTTTATCCAATTTAACCTATATTGGGATTTTTATTATTAAATGTTCGTCTTGGATGCTTGGATAATTTTTTCCAGATATTGTAGGGTAGAACCTATATTAGGATTTTTTAATGTGTATTATGTTATAAATTTAATATCTCTGGGCTTGATTTCAAAATTATTAGGGAAGGTGGGCTTGAGATATTCTTTTTAAATATTAATATCTTGGATGCTTGGATATTTTATCCAGATATTGTAGGCTTGAACCTATATTGGGATTTTTTAATGTTAAAGGTTAGTCTTGGATGCTTGGATATTTTTTCCAGATATTGTAGGCTTGAACCTATATTGGGATTTTTTAATGTTAAATGTTAGTCTTATTTAATATCTCTGGGCTTGGTTTCAAAATTATTAGGGAAGGTGGGTTAGAGAAATTCTTTTTAAATATTAAGATCTTGGATGCTTTTTTCTTGAACCTATATTGGGATTTTTTAATGTTAAATGTTAGTCTTAGATGCTTGGATATTTTTTCCATGTTAAATGTTAGTCTTATGTTATTCTTTTTATAAAGTATTATATTTTACCTGTTAACTAATTGGTAAATCAGATATTTCCTCTTCATTAATTATAAATTTAATATCTCTGGGCTTGATTTCAAAATTATTAGGGAAGGTGGGCTGAGAAAATCTTTTTAAATATTAAGATCTTAGATGCTTGGATATTTTATCCAGTTTAACCTATATTGGGATTTTTATTATTAAATGTTCGTCTTGGATGCTTGGATATTTTTCCAGATATTGTAGGGTAGAACCTATATTAGGATTTTTTAATGTTAAATGTTAGTCTTATGTTATAAATTTAATATCTCTGGGCTTGATTTCAAAATTATTAGGGAAGGTGGGCTTGAGAAAATTTTTTTAAATATTAAGATCTTGGTGTTGGATCATTACATCTATCATGTTATTTTTTAACTTTTAGAATATCATAATAGACTTGATTAGTCCCCCAAAAATTTTATTTGATGATAGCCCTCCAACTTATTAGAAATATGCATCCAATATTGACCCTTCTACCGGTTTTACATTATTTTAATGTTTGTTTAATTTCAACAATAGTATATTTATATTTTTGCCTGATTTCTTTATTTGTCTAGGCTAACCCTAATTCCTCACATTGCTACCAAACATGATGAATCTTTTATTAAAGATAAGCAAAGAAAAGAATGGCGATTCAACAACTGCCTTACCCGTTCTAGAGTTACTGGTGGCCAAGATAATAAGGCACTGTGAACTCCTCTGGAGGTTTATTTTGTTTTTTATCTAATGTTTTATATCTATATGTTTATTTTATATACCCAGTTGCCTCCAAATGATATTTCTATCACCACTACCACAATCCCTATGCCACCTCTGCCTAATTTTTAACAAATAAAAGCATTTAATTCCACTATCATTTACCTCATTAGGAGTTATTATAAATAATACTTTATCCGATTCCCTGAGGAACTTTCATGAATATTTAGAGAGATGTTCAAACGTAAATGTGTAGTGCGGCCAATTTCATTAACATTATTAATGGGAAAATATGCGGTAGTTTTGTCATGGCCTTTATAACAATACTTACGACCGTTTTATGGTTGAGTTGACAATGTCGTTCATGATTCTATTTTAGAGGGGGATACCAAAACTGACACTTTGGCAGAAATATCATTTGCGTTCTTCTTTTACCAGTAGCCCAGGGCCTCAGCTTTATCAGGACGCAATGGGTGTTGTACACTGCTTTGGTAATCCGTCATTATTTTCATTACTTTCACCTACAACCCTAAATGGGATGATATTATACATTAATTTTTCCTTCTGCAGACGACTGAAAGGATTTGCTCTTAATTTTTCCAGACACACAGAGTAATAATTATTCCTCATCATTTTTTAAAAAAATTACCTAAATTTATATGGCAAGAAAAACAAATTTCTTAAAAAATATATAAATAAATTGCATATAAGTTTCATTAGTATTGAATGGCATTTTTGTAATTTAAATAAATAGCATTTTTTTGTACTTAACAAAAGATATAGATAGCCCTTATCAAATTTTTTGATAAAAGGAGTTAACCCACTAATTGGTAAATCCGAGATTTCCCCTTCATGTGTTGATAAATTATTTAGAAATTTAACTATCTCCGGGTTTGGGAAATAGTTTTGAAACTTAATATGGGATGGACTGGGCTTGAAAAATATTCCTCAAGATTAATATTTGCTTGCACCTGACTTGGGAATATCTTATACAAATTATTATGGGCCGGGCTAGGAAAAAATTTTCAAAATTATTATGGGTTGAGCTAGGCTTGAGAATTTTTTTTATAAATTATAAGGTCTTGAACGCGTGGAAATTTTTTCCAAATATTATGAGCTTGGACCTGGCTTGAAATTTTTTAATGTTAAATGTTAGTCTTATGTAACCAGTAATATATTTCCAGAATTTTGGTATTGGGTACAAGCTCATTTAAATATATTTTGACTCAAATAATAGTTTCCACTCTTAGTCCTAATGGGTTGGACTCAATGACATTGCTTGGACTTGACATAAATGGGGAGGGGGGGGTTTAAAAATTATATAAATTGGATATGATTTTTAAATAAAAGGTAACATCTTTCTTAAAAAAACGAATAAAATTCTCATTCTCTGTCATTTTTGACGGGCTATCTACTAGTAATAATGGTTTTCCGAAATATTCGCCGAGGGCCAACCATTACACAAATGACAACAATTCCTAATACAGATCTTATGATTATAAAGATCGTGATTGTCTAATGAAAACCAACTATGCTATGAACATCGTGAAAATCGATGATGACGACGTTATAAACACAGACGTTAAAGAGTATGATCTTCAGAATTTGGATGTGTAAAATCTGGGAGTCAATGACACCAGATTTGAAACTGTGCCTAAAATTGTACCCCCTAGGTTAGTTCCGTATACCAAGATTGATGCAATAACACAGGAATTGGACGGCTGGTCTAAGGACAGCATCATACACGCTGTGTCTCTAGTCAAATGAGCAACTCCATTAACACCTGTTATCAAAGGAGACGGCATAGTAAGGACATGCGCTGACTTGAAGGTCACCATAAACTAAAGATCTGCAAAGGTAGGCCCATCCGTACCCGGCCCGGGCCAAAACGGGCTTTGGGCTGTGCTCTGACTTAATATTTTTTAAATTCGGACCGGTCAGGTCAGGCCTTGAAATTTTTGTTAAATATATCTAAATTTATCAATTTTATAATAATTTTTTATGTAAAATAAAAATATTTGATTTTATTTATAGAAACTAGGTGCCATATGTCTTTTATTTTAAGTAATTATAAAAATTAATTTCTTTATTTAAATAAATTTGGGACGAGTTGGGGAGGCAAAACTTTTTTAAAAAAAATTCTGGCCGGGCCGGGTTTGAAAAATTAGGCCCGATGCAGATCACTACCATAAACCATGCTCTAAAGGAGTCTAGATACCCGATACTGCGCACAAACGATCTGATTGTAAAGTATGCCAAGGGCAGGATGTTTACCAAAATAAAATGTAAGCAAGCTTTTCCGCAGATTCTTATACAAGAAGACTCCAGGAATTTATTCACGACGTCTACCTACAAGGAATGCTTCCGCTTTACCAAGCCATCGTTCGGTTTGAAAAAAAGATTGCACCATGAACATAGATGGGGTATTGCGTGGCGATCATGAATGTCGATGACGTTTACCACTCAACATATCCAAGAAAAACATAAGCCTGATTTCTTTAGAGAGTCGAATGTTAAATAATTTGATTTTATTTTTTATACCTTGGGGCGAGGTTATTTTTAGTTTGTATAACGTCATAATTTATGTTTTGATTTTTATCCCTTTCGGCGAGATTATTTTTTGTTTATATTAACATTTTATTTTATCGTTACAATTTATGTTTGTGTCTTAACTTTAAAATCAATTTAGTTGATCGTTTGATAAAGATATAAAAAGAATATTTTTTCTTTTGTTAAGAAAAATTAATAAATTTTTGATTTATAATAAAAAATGTAATTTATAAATAATATTACAACATAAAATGTAATTCGTTTATTCCATGTAATTTAACAATAATGAATTTCTGATTTATAATAAAACCTTATTTCGATAAATCCCTCACGTTTCTTAAACAAACTTGTTAAAATTATTTCTGACAGATTTTTTATTGGTTTTGAGGATAAAGCATTTGAGTTAGATTCTATATTTATGTCAGATATTATTTTTATTATCAGTTGTAAAATAGATTATAATACGAATTTGTGACAAAAAATATTTTAAATCTATATTAGTGCAAAATTTTATTATATTTTTAACTTATATTAGTTTTAAAAAAAGGACTATAGTAAAGTTGTACATGCTGTTATTAATATTTTTTGAAGATTTACAGTGTAGATTAATATTAAGATTATTCTAAAATTTATATAAATTTTTCAATTAGAGAAATAGCAGGGAAAGCAGGTGATTTATATTGATAATTCAACTCAAGGAATGTTCAACTAAAGGAAATTTTTTAATTGGGTAAGATATATTTAAAATTAAACACGTATCTGAAGTAAGGAGTAGGATTAAAATTCAGCAGTGTTGTTAAACGCTACTTTTAAAAGTAGCGCGCTATCGCTACCGCTATCGTTTTCAAATGAGTAGCGCGCTATTAGCTACTTTAAAAAAGTAGCTAAAGCTACTTTTACGCTACTTTGATTTTTTTTTTAATATTTTTTTTTACGTAACTTTATTTCCACAAATAAAATATTGATATAAAAACATGACTATAATTTGTTACATATAAATATATAATTTATTTATTATTGCACTTGAGTATAAACGACCAATCCAAATCATAAAACTAATGATCCAATATATAATTCATTTCCATTTTTTTCTCATCTAGAAACAATGCTAAAAGTTTCATAGCATTGTAACCACTATTCCATCTTGTAGTGTTTGGTGTCAATAAATAACGTCCTAATTTTTTTTTGAAAATATCAGATGTCTTTGATGACTTATTTTGTTTATTCCAAAGAGCTTGGCATTTAGAAAATGTAGATCTTGATACTCTTTTAAAATCCTCATTTAATAATGCTTCTTCAGCATCCACTGTCGCAACTAAATTTAGGTTGTGGCAGGAACAACGATGATGGCTAGGTAACATAGAAGACTTTATTGAAGATTCTTAATATTATAAATTTTATTTTATATTGGTGAAAAATTAAATATAAAATAATTTAAAACCAAGGATGTCATGAACATCAATTATCTCAAACTCCCATCATCCTCTTCTTGTTCTCCATCTTCAATATTTTTGTCAGTAATATTACTAGTATTGTTATTATTATTATCTTCCCCAAATTTTCTATATTATTTATATCATATTATAAAAAAATTATAATTAATTTAAAACCTGAAGGCCTTCAGGAAATTAGACCCATTATCCGTAATCATCTTACAAACCTTGTTTTGAATTTTGTAAGACCTATGGATTTCTGCAATTATATTGGCTAGAATGTCATAAGTCTGACAGCCAATTATTCTCTTTAGAGCTAACGCTACAGATTTTCGTTTAAGATTTTTAGAATCAATCCAATGTGCAGTTACTCCTAAATAAGCTCTAAAAATATGACATATTATAAATCAGAAAATAAACATTTTTACCTTCTATTGTGAGTCCAGCAATCTGCCGTACAGACGTAGGAGACATCTGATAGATTTAATATCAAAGATTCTTTCATTTCCTTAAAGCTCTCCAAAATTCTTGCCATCAATGTCTGCCGGCAAAATATATTGGTCCGTGGAGAAAAAGTGTTTATCATCTTTATAAAAGAATCATTATCCACCAAGGATAATGGTTGAACTGTATTTATTATAAAGTTCATAATGACTTTGTCAGCCAATTTTTGGGATACACCAGGTGTTGATGAATCCAAATTGGTTAATTTTGTTTGTATTAAATTTGATTTGGAAGTGGGTTTATCTTCTTCATTACCCCAAAACTTTTGAGATATTTTTCAATCTCTTTATAATTTGAAGTGTGCACAGTCTAAAATTATAAAATACTTAGAATAAAAATTATGTAGGAGGTAAGTATACATAAAAATGATTGAAATAACTATTTTAAAATGTTTTAAATAATTTAGATAAAATTTATGAATATATAAAAAAAATGATTGGTTTTTGATTTTAATTTATTTTAAAAATTAAAGATTAGCCTACACATTGATATTAAATTTGTTTAATATATTACCTTTAAATGTTTTTTCAAATTAAAGCTGCTCGTATGATTTGAAGAGATAATTTTGCGGCACATCTTGCACCGAAACCGATATCCAGTATTAATTTTTTCTTCAAGGTTAAAGTATTTCTTGAATTTTGGGAAAGGATCATCTATATTTTGCTCATTTTTCAAAGAAATTTCAATATCTTCAACAATCTCACACATAACAAGATTTATAATGCTTAATATAAAATGTAAAATGAAATATAAAATAAGATAAAAGCAAGGACATACCAATAACGGAATTTCAAAAATATATAATTTAATGAATGCGCGAAATATAAATTAAATACAGATTGCTATTTAACAACTGTTTATATCTAATATATAACAATAATGTATATTTTTAAATATAAATTTCAATTTCAAAATTAAATTAAATAAAAGGATTATAATTTTAGATTTTATAAAAAATATATTTTAATAATTTTTAGATGTATTTATTATGTAAAATTGAAAGTAACGAAGTAGCGCGCTACTTCGCTACTTTCTAAATTAGTAGCGAGCTACCGCTATCGCTATTTTTTAAAAAAAGTAGCGCGCTATAGCTACCGCTACTGAAAAAAGTAGCGTGCTACCGCGCTATTTTATTTTAACAACACTGAAATTCAGGGATGAGGTTAGGTAGGAGTAGTTGAAGGTTTGAAGAAATGGGTTAAGGTTAAGATATATATAATGGTTTTTGATAATATTTAATCATTTTTATTGATAACCACGAATCTGACAGGTCATATAATTATAAATAGACGAATATAACATTTTAATAATTCAGCTGTTGTAACTTTTCTTGAGTTGGACCATAATCATTTATATTTTATCAGAATGTTTCACTTAATAAATACTATATTTTTGAACCCGGGTTCAACCGGGTTCAGTGTATTATTTAAAATCATATATTAATATATGTAAATACAAATATTATATTTTCAAATTTCCAATTAAATGAAGTGTTAATAAATTTTAAACAACTTAATTCATTTATGCCATTTTTAAATTTATTCTCGATTCCTATTGGAGTGTTAAAAAATTTTAAACAATTGAATTAATTTACGCCATTTATTTTTAAATTTTTATCTTATTATTTTTAAAGATTATTAATTAGAAGAAAATGGTTAACAAATCAAAGTAAAAATTATTATATTGTTAATTTAAAAAATTCTAAACATCTAACTTAAAAATTGTTAAATGTAGGGCAGTTTTTGTAAATTTATTTAAATGATTTTAAAATTTATATATGCTAATCATTTATTTTTGGTTCAGATTAATTTTTACAAGATATTAATGAAGTGCATATTATAAATGAAATTAAATTTATAAATATCTCTTTTTTAATTCTGAAATCATTGCTATTTAAAAAAATTGTTCTCTTTTTATAGATTTAAGATTAAAGATAAAGTCATATTTGATAAGCATTTTACCCTTAATACAATAGAAAAAAATCAATATGTTCATATTGCAAAGTAAAAATGTCTGGTAATCACTTGTCAAATTTAGAAAGACACTTGGAAAGAAATCACAACAATGAATATTTAAATTATTTAAATGAAAAAACCAAATATCAGGAATTGTTATTGGCAAAAAAACCTAAAATTAATATAGAAACCTTTTTTCTAAAAAAGCATATAAGTATAAATATATCATCTAATGATTTGATGAGTTCTATACTAGAACTTGTTACTGTAAATGGCCGGCCTTTATCAATTATTGAAGATTCGGGATTTCAAAGAATTATAAATCCACTCCTATCTGGGCTCAATTTAGTTATAAACAAAGAAAATTTATCCAGAACTATTAATAAAACAGCCCAATCAATTAGAGACAAAATATCGAGAGAGGTAGAAGGAAAATTAATAAGTTTAAAAGTTGAAGCAGTTCAACGACTAGATAGGTCAATTCTTGGTGTAAATATTCAATTTATATCAAAGTCCATTATAAATTTGAGGACTCTTGGAATTGTAGAGCTGAAAGAGAGATGTACAGGAGAATATATAAAAGAGAATATATTATAAACTTTACTAAAATTTAAAATTAATATTGAACAAATATACACAATTACTTCTGATAATGGTTGTAATTTTTAAGAGCTATAAAGCTCCTGCAACCTGAAACTGATTATGATATAAGGAGTGAATCAGCAGATGAGGAAAATATGGATGTAAATGTTATAAATATGATATTGATGATATACAAAATACTTTTTTATCAACTATTATATCCTATCCGATTTATAGTGTACGGTGTGCAGCTCACACACTTCAGCTGGCACTTCAAGATGCTATAAAATTATCACCTATTGTGGAAACCATTGCAAAAGCTAGGAGCCTAAATTTAAAATTAAGACATCCCACTTACCAAAAGTTATTAAAAAATATGAAAATCCCTAAGCCTGTGTTAGATTGCCACAGATGGCATTCAACCTATGATATGTTAGAAAGGCTGATTTTACTAAAACCCAATATCGAAGATTTTTTTTCAGAGCAATCTGATTATTTATTGACTGAAGATTGGAAAGAGATAATAACGATTGTTAAAATTTTAAAACCGCTAAAAATCGCAACCAAACAATTCCAATCTGAACAGTTAACACTGACAGATTTTTATGCAGCATGGTTAAGATGCTGCATCGAACTGGAAAAAAATCCAAACCATTTTGCTCAATTACTATATTCTTGTCATAAGAACAGATAAGAAAGGTTTATAAAGAACGAAATTCTCTTAGCTGCCATATACCTGGACCCAAGATACAAGGTTTATTAAAAGCTTAGTAAATTAATTATTTTAGATTTATATTAAAATTGTTATTTTATGGAATATTTAAATATAAACAATATAAATCCTTAAATATTACAGGTATTACTTAGTGATGATAAGATTTGTGCGAAAAGGCATCTTGTCAATTTATGGACACGAATTAAAAGCTTAACAACGCCGATTTTATCTGATGATATTAGTTCCGATGAAGTTATTGAACAAGAAGATGATTTAGAGAAATTGATACAACTTAAAGAAAGGCAGGAGAAAATACTTAAAAGAGGGCCAACGATTGCTGAGAAAAGTATTGGAACAATAATTACTGGATTTAGCGATTATAAAAGATTAGATAAGAAGGAAAATATTTTGCATTATTGGGTATCTGCTAAGCTGGAACACCCTGAATTATATATTTTATCTAAAATCTTATTTGATGTTCCTGCAACCCAAGTTAATTTATCATATTTTCACATATAAATACATTTAACAAAGGTTAGCGTTGAAAGATCTTTTTCACATTTGAAATTCATTCTTTCACCACATAGATCGAGGATGAGTGAACAACTCTTGGAAGATATTATGCTAATACGTCTAAATAAAATTTTTAAAATTGATACATGACTATATGCTTTGTATTTTTAACTATATTTGCCTATAAATAAAATAAAAAATTTATTTTTTATATCAAATTTATGTCTAGTTTTTTATTATGATTTAAATATAGAATTTTTTTTATCAACTCAAAAATTCTTGAACCCGAACCGAACCAAACCCGGGTTCAAAAATATTTCCCTGAACCGAACCCGAACCCACCTTTTTTTATACCCCGAACCGAACCCGGGCAAAAATTTTGTCGGGTTCGCATCCCTGCTTAAGTCTATAATTGGGTTATGGCTAAAGATAGGCTAATTCGGCTTAATTTCCAGGCGCGAGTCAATCAAAATATTTGAGGTATGAAGCGTTAGTTAATTTAGTTTAGCTGTTTTTTTAGCTCTCTTGAAATTGAGCAATTATTTTAAGAATATCAAGCTACCCATATATTAAAGAGCACGACAGGGATGAAATAAAAACATAAAAAAGTTACAAACAATTCATTAATATTTGGCAAGAAATTTTTAACTTTTTCGAGTTAGATTCATTTGTCATTATTCATTTATTTTTATAAACTATGCATTTTAAAAAAAGGGGGGGGGGAAGTGAGTAGCTATTGGCCCATTATTTTTATATGAGTGTGTAAAACGAAAAATAACAATGGTAACCAAACACTTGTATCCTCGTACATAAACTGTTTGACTTAGGCTAAACAGAATTAAGTATCAAAAAATAAGTCACACTGGACACGGTCTATGGCCTTTTAACCCTAATCATAACCTCTTCCAAGAGGTAGTATCAGAAAAATATTGATCCCGTAGGGAATCGAACATTTTTAATTATAATAGCTCAATAAGGTACCCACTAGGGTTGTAAAATCCCGATTCGGGTCTATTTTAAAAAACAACCCGATATTTTAGCTATGTAAGCCTAGAGATTTAGAAAATAAAGGTCCAAATCTTTCTGCCATGAGCGAAATCTTCCAGACTTACAAAATATATTTTTAGCTAAAATTTTAATCGGGCCGTTTTTAAATCGCTCCGAATCAGTTTTTAACAACTATAGTTACACACTTACCCATCCTAGAATTTTATATATGTTGTATAAATCAACCAAAAAAAGTAGACTCTCAACCCGACCCCCCTTCGATTTTTTTAAAAATTTGCATGTTGGTAGTATATACACTAACTAATAAAAATGTAAAATTTTACTTTTCAAATCGCCTTACTTCATGAGATATGGCCATCTTTAGAAAGGCGGAAATTCCAAAATACACTATATTTAAATATTTTAAAAGTAATTAAGCTAAAGAAATGATTTAAATTTTTTCAAATAGCTATAGAATAGCTCTTTATTATGATATAAAATTTATTTTATTGAAAAAAAGTTTATTACCAAAAACCGGAAATGGCTATAAAATAAAAATTGCTCTTTTTTTTTCTTTTAAATTTTCAGATAGACATTATACTTCTTAATATTTGTACAAAATCCTAGATTGGGACGAGTACTGGGCCAAAAGTTATTACACTTTAAATATAAGTAGTATGGCTTAAATCCTATATTATACCAAATATATAATAATTTACGAAACAAATAAAAAGAAAATTCGTTTGGGATCGGGCCGAATATATTTTTTTATAAATCTTTCTGGCCGTGTTAGAAAAATTAGGCCCTATGCAGATCACTAGTAGACATTGTGTCATATTTAGCACATAAGTTTAGCTATTTTATTTTAGAAGGAAAATAATTGTAAAAGCATTTATAACTTTATTTAGCTAATTAATGGGAAATTAATATTCTAATAAACATATTAATTAAATAATATCATACATTAAATAATCTAATGAATTAAATTTGACTTTCATTTTTCATTCCATTGGAATAAATGAATGATATTTTTGTGTCCCGGGAATTCGTTGGGCCATTAGAAATCTATTTTCAAGATTGATTTTCATTCTTAAATATTCTACGTTGCTAACAAATATATAATTAATTACCGGGATATTGATTCTAGAATAATTATATAAGTCAATAGGAGTTATTATATGATTTTCATGAGGATGTTGCAGGCTTGCTCTAGCCGCCAACCTCTTAGTAATTCCCCTTAAACTATCGCAAGGAGTTTTGCCATGTGCAGTTGCAAAAAAATGCCATTCTGCCTTGATCCCAAAATCATTATAATGGTTGTAGAGGTTTACAAAGTTTTTTTTTGTTTTTATACTGGGTAACAGCTCCATCAGAAAAATAAATATTATTGAAATCTTATAAAATCTTTCTTTCAAGAATAGAATTAATTTTATTTGAAATAAATGAAAGGAACAAGTATTGTGTTTGAGACAATCTGATATAATCACGTAACTTAAATTTTTGATGTTATCGCCTTCGCGGTGTGCCAAATATAATTATTTTATTTTAATTAATTATTAAGTAGATTAAAATAATCTTTAAAATGAAAATATATTTCTGACGATCCAATAATAATTAATTATCTGGCAATGAAAAATAAACTTCATCATTCACTCACAGAGTTGCCAGGTCAAAAAATCTCAAATTTAAAAAGAAATTTGGGACGAATATAATCTTTAAGTTGGGGTGAAGAGATTATTTAGCTCACTTTTTATTATCATAGTTGTTACTTTATTACTTTTTACAAAATCTTATTATTTATTCCTTATAATGTCTCCAAATCAAGGCGTTTTGTGTTATATTTAAAATAATACAATACAATTTGGTAAATGTTGTTTTGAGTTTTTTTAACATTTAATAAATGCAAAATAATCAGATTTTTTAGGATTTTAGTTTTAATGCTATTATTCACATATATTGCCTCCTTTTTTTAAAAAAATAATTACTCTATATTTGGTATAATATAGGATTTAAGCCATACTACTTATATTTAAAGTGTAATAACTATTGACCCAGTACAAGTCCCAATCTAGGATTTTGTACAAAAGAAGTATAATGTCTATCTGTAAAAAAAATTTAAAAGAAGAAAAAGAGCAATTTTTATTTTATAGCCATTTCCGGTTTTTGGTAATAGACTTTTTTTCAATAAATTAAATTTTATATTAAAGAGACATTCTAGAGCTATTTAATAAAATTAAAATCATGTCTTTAGCTTAATTACTTTTTGAGATATTTAAAATTAAATATAGTGTATTTTGGAATTTCCGCGTTTCTAAAGATGGTCATATCTCATGAAGTAAGCTGAGTTGAGAATTAAAATTTTATATTTTTACTAGTTAGGATATATACTACCATCATACAAATTTTAAAAAAAATCGAAGTGGGTCGGGGTTGAATCTTCAGTTGATTTGATATGGAATACAACATATCTTGTTATTTTATAAAAAAAAATTAAAAGGAAAACACCTCAGAATAATGTCTCATGACGATATTAGAAAAACAAAAAGGTAAAAAAAAACCTTGATATTTTATATTTTTAAAACAAAAATATGCATAATATTTTATTAATTTAAATAATTTATCGACAACTTGATTCTATAAATGAATATTTAAATAAAAAAGTCAAGTCAAGTGAATTGAATAATATATAATATTAAATTATTATTTTTTTAAAAAAGCGTATAATTTTGTCTAATAGATCAATGTTAAAATAGGAAAACAATTTGGACAAAATAATTTTATAAACTATTAACCTAATTGAGCTGTTTACGGAATATAATATTTACTATTAAGTAATAATTATTATTTAAAAATTTAGATAATAAAGCGTGAAATATGTGAGTGTGATATAAAAAGTAAAAATGATTCATATCATTTAAAATATCGTGACAATCAATAAATATTTCTACCATTCGGCCACATGTTTTTCTTTACAATACTGCCCATTAGGATTGGATGCATCGTCGGGTGGTAAAGTGGCCAAATACACTGGTGTAATGGCTCCCTGTTCGATAGAGAGAGGTCCTTTATAACTAGACATATTAGTGGAAACATAGCCTGGACAGCAACAGTTAATGAGAACGTCCCGCTTATCTGGAAATTGGCGGGGAAAGTCGCGAGCCATTATAGCTGTAGCAGCTGTGACGCCAGCCTTGGATATCCCGTAATGAGAGTTGCCCCAGCCGAGGGCAGCCCAAGCTTGAGGATCCTCTGCGCTAGTTTCTACTTCTGATTCGTATCGGCGCATCAAAGATTCTAAGTGGTCCAGGGTCATGGTAGAACGTGCCGTATAAAACTCTTCTCTCTTGGCATGATTAGGGATATTTCGGAGGCATCCGCAAGTGCTGGACACGTTAACAACGCGAGCGTGATTTCTGAGAAGCGGGAAAAGGGCTTTGCAAAGATTCAAGGTGCCCCAGAAATTAGTTTTGAGGGTATTCCGAGCCTGTTCTAAAGCAGGGGCATTCGAGTCTCTTTTATAAGCTATACCCGCATTATTGACTAATATATCCAAGCCCCGGTATTTTTCCCGCAAAAATTCCTCGCAATTGCGGATAGAGTCCTGGCAAGTAATGTCCAGTTGGTGAAAGACCTTCGGTTTAAAGGATTATCCATAAATAATATATTTTTCAAAATTAAATAATTGTTTAGAATCCTTATAAAAATTAGCCTGCTTTTTTTAAAAAAATATATAAATCCTAAATTGGCAAATTTAATCAAGTAATAACCTTTGAAAGCATTCGTGAAAAAAAGCGAGATTATTCGTGGAGTGAGTAAGAACCCTGATTTTTAAATTTTTAACTGTTATTAGTATACCTTTTTTATTTATCAAGATATTTATAAAATATAGTTAAGAATTCTTATATCTGTCGGATTGGAATATGGAATCTCTCAAATTTATGTCTTTTACAGGGGCCATTTATAAATATGAAAAATCTGATTTCACTGGAAATATATTCGAGCATGTCTAGGTTAGCTACCCTATAAAATTCAGACCATTCTCGCCATAAACATTTGTGTATATTTCATTTATATAAATTAAATGTATTTTCAGGAGTTTGGAGCAACATTGTCTGAAATTCACAGTGTGTATATTCTGTACATGTTGGAATGCCTTTCCGGTCAAATAAGATTTTTTATATTTAAAAATGGCTCTCAGTAAATTAGAGATCCTAATCTTCCGATCATTAAAAAACTTATAATTTTATATCCTTTAACCAAAATACCCCAATTGTATTGATTGAAAGTATAATATTTTTGATAACTCAAAAGAGACATCTTTAAAAGTAAACTAGATTATACATACAATATTGATTAGTTAAAATTTTTGAGTTATTGAAAAATCCAAACTGTCATAATTATAGGAATTTAAGTAATCACATTTTTTTTAAAAAACTTCAGGGTCGGTATCAAGAGTTGAGCCTCTAAAAAACTTTAATTTTAAACTATGAATTATAACGTTAACTACTGATAACTTTTAGCAATTTTTTTTCAAAAATCTTGTGAAGGAAATTCAATATTTTGAACGTGAAACATATAATTTGGGACTTTTATCAGATTTATTTTTATTTTCAAGTCTCATCTGACTTGCTATTTTCTATATTCAAGTCTGATATGACCCAAAATATTATCTGCAGAAATAAATCTGCTCTTGAATCTATGTATATTTTTTTTAAAGTAGTAAAGTATAAGAATTATAATAAAATTTTTTTCGAGATTAGATTCCGAAACGAATAGGGAATGCATATCTAGGTTCGATCAACAGGTTCGCGAAGGTCTATTAAAATTAACTTTTAATAACGCCAACACACATCATAATATATTTCGGTAAATCATTCATTTCAATCAAATAACCGGTTTAAGTCCCTTAGCCTGAAGCCGAGCTACCGCTTCTTGGCCTTTCTCCTTGTCGCGAGAGGTCAACACCACGTCCCCTTCGAAGCAATGGCAGAGCGCTTCAACTATGGCGAATCCTATGCCTTGGTTTGAGCCAGTGACCAAAGCCACTTTTTTGCTGATGGCCATAGTGTAATAAAGAAATATATGAGATTTCCGTTAAGGTGGGAGCCTTTTTTTTGATAGTTCAAAGTAATATATATAATACACCTCATTTTAATATATGGATGCAAAATGTGTTTCAATCATACTATTTTATAGATTAAGCTTAACAAAGATCATTCCTAAATTCCACGACAAAATTGACCAAAAAAACACGATTTTCTGACACCAATTATTTTAGTATCTAAGCTTTTTTTAATGGAAATGACATAACACCTTTTTATTTAATTTTGAATTTAAGGGTATAGTTGGCTAGTTAAAAAAAAATTAAAATGTTATTTTGCGATAAAACTAGCAAACTAACATCCACTTTAATTATAAATATAATATTATAAATATAAATACTAAAACATTATAGTATATTGAGAAATAAAATAAAACGCTGTTTCTATTAAATTTCGTGGACAACCGAAAGAAGTTTCTGAATACTTGATTCATGGCTAACTATATCTTTTCCTCAATGGCAAGGAATGTTGACGATAGTGAGGGTTTTATGTACAAACGACATTTAATACTTAATGCATTTGAAAGCGTCGTTGAATACAATTTAGCTGGTGACACACCATTTTGGTTTCCCGGAAAAATAACAGGTTTCATATAATTTTAAATGTAAATTGTTTATGGAAAATAAAATGGCAAGCCACCAGCTGATTTGTATTGATATATATATTTAAACGCTTTGTCATTTGTGTGGATGCAGGTAAGAAATTACGCAAGTTACATATAATTTTTTTTTGTACGCGCAGGCATCACATGTTCATACAAGATAGTCGTCATTTTATCGTACCGTTGAGGAAAAGCTATCGTTATCGATTAGTCAAATAATAACGATTGTATGTCCAGTAACATCTATAGAACTTAGTTTTTAGTAATTCCCAGCAAATTCTATTGGTATCCTAAAATAAGTTTCTTTAACCTTTGTCTTCGCAGGCAATTTATAAATGTGCCTACACATATTTTATAAAAATAATGCTCTTTTATTGATAAAATCCACGGATATGCGTATTTTTATTTGCTATCCAAAAGTTATTCATTTCATTTAAAAATATGTGCAATGGTTTATGGATGAATAGTGTCTTAAAACAGATAGATCAAGATTTTAACCAAAACAATTACTATTTAAGCTTCAAAATTTCTCTAATAGATGCCAAAGCCTTTCTGCTATCAGTGGGAAAAATCTCAAAGGTTGGTTTTGGCTAAAACATTGAGTTAGCCGTTTTTAAATTTGGCTAAATTGAGCAGTTTAACAACATTACATGAATATGTCTCGATAGATATTTTAAAACCTTTTTCTTGTTGCAGATAATTTAACATTATAATTTTAGTTACTCTGTCTTATAAAATAATTCGATTTTTAAAAAAAACCTTACAGATAAATTGAATGGTTCCTTTCATAAATTTATTATTATTGTTGAAATATTGATAACCTCAACATTATTTTTATAAAATTTTAATACTGCTATATTGACTTATAAATGCTAATTATTTTATGTTAAACATTTTATAGGAATGATATTTAATCTATGATACCATTAATTATATTTTTGGATATGTAAATTAACAATTAATGTTGATTATAAATTTAATGCAAATTGATTTTGAAAAAAAAATTAATAAACAATGTAAATTTTGAATAAAGTTAAAATTTAATATTAAAAATTACATTAGATTTATATTAATTTAAGGGGATAACAATTATGAAAATATATTTAAAAATTAATATATAATCATAAAATAACTCAGTTTATAAATTTTTACATATTTTTTATAAATTCATAGCATAATATTGATCCAATGTATTTGAAAATTAAAAAATCGTCTGCCTTTTAAAATTGAAGAAAACAGGAATATTTAAAACATGTTTTTAGCTTTAGGCCACATAATATATTCTTAAAGAATTTGGTAATTCAAAAATAATAATTGAAAAATTTTTTAATTGGAATAATTGCAAGAGAAAGAGGCAATTCTTATGATCAGGGATTCGAACCGAACCCGGAGAAGTGAACCCGGGTTTTTAAAAAAAAACTCTGAACCCGAACCGAACCTGAACCCCATTTATAAAATTTTCAAAACCCCGAACCGAACCCAAGAATTTTATTTGAACCCGGGTTCAACCGGGTTCAGTGTATTATTTAAAATCATATATTAATATATGTAAATACAAATATTATATTTTCAAATTTCCAATTAAATGAAGTGTTAATAAATTTTAAACAACTTAATTCATTTATGCCATTTTTTAATTTATTCTCGATTCCTATTGGAGTGTTAAAAAATTAAACAATTGAATTAATTTACGCCATTTATTTTTAAATTTTTATCTTATTATTCTTAAAGATTATTAATTAGAAAAAAATGGTTAACAAATCAAAGTAAAAATTATTATATTGTTAATTTAAAAAATTCTAAACATCTAACTTAAAAATTGTTAAATGTAGGGCAGTTTTTGTGAACTTATTAAAATGATTTTAAAATTTATATATGCTAATCATTTATTTTTGGTTCAGATTAATTTTTACAAGATATTAATGAAGTGCATATTATAAATGAAATTAAATTTATAAATATCTCTTTTTTAATTCTGAAATCATTGCTATTTAAAAAAATTGTTCTCTTTTTATAGATTTAAGATTAAAGATAAAGTCATATTTGATAAACATTTTACCCTTAATACAATAGAAAAAAAATAATATGTTCATATTGCAAAGTAAAAATGTCTGGTAATCACTTGTCAAATTTAGAAAGACACCTGGAAAGAAATCACAACAATGAATATTTAAATTATTTAAATGAAAAAACCAAATATCAGGAATTTTTATTGGCAAAAAAAACCTAAAATTAATATAGAAACCTTTTTTCCAAAAAAGCATATAAGTATAAATATATCATCTAATGATTTGATGAGTTCTATACTAGAACTTGTTACTGTAAATGGCCGGCCTTTATCAATTATTGAAGATTCGGGATTTCAAAGAATTATAAATCCACTCCTATCTGGGCTCAATTTGGTTATAAACAAAGAAAATTTATCCAGAACTATTAATAAAACAGCCCACAGCAGATGAGGAAAATATGAATGTAAATGTATATAAATATGATATTGATGATATATAAAATACTTTTTTATCAACTATTATATCCTATCCGATTTATAGTGTACGGTGTGCAGCTCACACACTTCAGCTGGCACTTCAAGATGCTATAAAATTATCACCAAAGCTAGGAGCCTAAATTTAAAATTAAGACATCCCACTTACCAAAAGTTATTAAAAAATATGAAACTCCCTAAGCCTGTGTTAGATTGCCACAGATGGCATTCAACCCATGATATGTTAGAAAGGCTGATTTTACTAAAACCCAATATCGAAGATTTTTTTTCAGAGCAATCTGATTATTTATTGACTGAAGATTGGAAAGAGATAATAACGATTGTTGAAATTTTAAAACCGCTAAAAATCACAACCAAACAATTCCAATCTGAACAGTTAACACTGACAGATTTTTATGCAGCATGGTTAAGATGCTGCATCGAACTGGAAAAAAATCTATACCATTTTGCTCAATTACTATATTCTTGTCTTAAGAACAGAGAAGAAAGGTTTATAAAGAACGAAATTCTCTTAGGTGCCATATACCTGGACCCAAGATACAAGGTTAATTAAAAGCTTAGTAAATTAATTATTTTAGATTTATATTAAAATTGTTATTTTATGGAATATTTAAATATAAACAATATAAATCCTTACAATAATTACTGGATTTAGCGATTATAAAAGATTAGATAAAAAAGAAAATATTTTGCATTTTTGGGAGTCTGCTAAGCTGGAACACCCTGAATTATATATTTTATCTAAAATCTTATTTGCTGTTCCTGCAACCCAAGTTAATTTATCATATTTTCACATATAAATATACATTTAACATAGGTTAGCGTTGAAAGATCTTTTTCACATTTGAAATTCATTCTTTCACCACATAGATCGAGGATGAGTGAACAACTCTCGGAAGATATTATGCTAATACGTCTAAATAAAATTTTTAAAATTGATACATGACTATATGCTTTGTATTTTTAACTATATTTGCCTATAAATAAAATAAAAAATTTATTTTTTATATCAAATTTATGTCTAGTTTTTTATTATGATTTAAATATAGAATTTTTTTTATCAACTCAAAAATTCTTGAACCCGAACCGAACCAAACCCGGGTTCAAAAATATTTCCCTGAACCAAACCTGAACCGAACCCACCTTTTTTTTATACCCCAAACCGAACCCGAACCGAACCCGGGCAAAAATTTTGTCGGGTTCGCATCCCTGCTTATGATATTTCTAAATATTCCATCTTAATATATAAGTTTTTATATTTTGTTACATTTTATTTATATAATGAAATTTATATTATTAAACTAGATTTTTAGTGCCCTCCATTTTAATATTTGTGTAACAAGGTTTTGTAGATGAGGTTCTTTAAAGGATGAGCCATAGCCCTACATGAAAATAAATAACTAATCATTTATGAGTATTGGCCACCTTCATTGTCCAAAATTTAAGGTACTTGCTAGAAGAGGTCTGCAGTGGGTGAGTTTTTAGCCCACCACATACTCAGAGGGCTAAAAGATTTAAACATTGGGCAAGTGAGTAGACATTAAAAAAAATACTTTTAAAACAATAAGCAGGTAAATTTTGTGGGTGATGAGCAAACAGGTTTCATATATTAAAAATCAGTTTTTTTAATTTCTAAATATTTTACATTTTATAAGCCAAAAAATAAATAAAGAGCCAAATCAACCATTAAAATAATTTTTAAACATTTTTAACTAAATGGGCAGATGTTCAAGGGATTTTTTTTAAAAAAACCATGTGAGTGGATATGGGCAAGTTTAAAAGAACAAAAAATGTGTTAACACTTGGTAAAGCCCCACTCTTGCTGCCCTTTAATGCGTTGCATATCCGGTTTCATTTTATTTTATCAAAATGAGCAATATTTTTACTAAAATTTAAGCTTAAGAAATAAAATTTTTATTGATAAGATATAAAAGTAAAAAATTAGATGTCGCACAGAGTTAAGTGTATATAAAATAAATTTTAGAAGCTAAGTTCTTGGATAAGAATATTGGTATAATCTCAAAATATGAGCATCAAAATAATCATTGAAAAACTATATTTATAAAAACTTTAAAAGGATAGGTAAAATTTAGTGTTGCCTTAAGAAAAAATTTGTAGAAACAATTATATATTCTTGAAAATTTTTACATTAAAAATATTCTGATAATTAATTTATAAAATAACCTAAAATAAGACATTTATATTAGAGTAAATAAATCTATGAAATATAATACTTGTGCAGGTAGTATTTAAAGGCAGAGGTTGCCCACAGAGGGGGGTAAATAGCATTTATAACGATAAAATTATATTTGCCCACCTGATTAATGATATTTGCCCCAGTGGGTAAATAGCATATATAACGAGAAAATTATATTTGCCCACTTGATTAATGATATTTGCCCCAGTGGGTAAATAGCAAAGTTGTTAAAAGATACTTTTTAAATGGATCTAGATACAGATACATCGTCTAAAAGTTATCAAGATACAGATACACCCTCTAAAAAGTTATCTAGATACAGATACAATTTTAAAAATGTATCTATATACAGATACAATTTTTATCTTATATAAGATTTGCATAAACCTAAATTGGTCATTAAGGCATCCTCGTTTATCTGTAAAGACATTTTTAGGGATTGTGGTGTTATATTTTATGAATAACAATTTTATATCAGGATATTCTTTAAAAATACTAATATAGACATTAATTTTAAAAAAAATGATTTAAAATTTGTTGAGTATCAAAATTTAAATCATGATTAACAAGCATACAGTTGAAAACCTTAATAATTCATCAACTAATCTTTGTATTAATAGTTTTTTTCATTCACAGTGTTGATGTTTTCTCTTAAAATTTAAAATTACAATTTTAAACATTTATTTAGTATCTAGATCCTTAAATGTTTTACAATGTTGCAAGTTGAGGTAATGCTAACTGAAATTTTCGTATTTTTTGGTAAACACTTAAAAATTATCTCAAAACAGATACAGATACCTCTAAAATAATATCTAGATACAGATACCTTAAATAAAAATCTATCTAGATACAGATACCACATTTTTATATCTAGATACAGTATTTAGATACTTTAACAACTCTGGTAAATAGCATTTAAATAAAATAATATTTGCCCCCCAATTTTTAAATATATTTTAGGCTTGGATTTTTTTAAAATCTAATATATAGATAACCTAAAGAAAATCAATATGAAAGAAAGGTCATAAATCATTTGAAATATATAAATTTAAAAAATCTTTTATCTTTGTTAATCTTATTAGAAGCATACCTGTTTATTTATTGTAAAGCTGGCAAATTAAAATCAATTTGATTTTTAAAAACATCAAATAAAATTTTATTTAGTAAATTTCATTAAAATCCTTAACATAGACAAAGACTTAGATTATTATATAATTTTTATATATGGATTTTTTTTAAAATCTTATTTATAGATAGCCTAAAGAAAAGCCTTAATTTTTTTTATTTTATGAAAGATAGGTCATGATTTCTAAAAATCTATATTTGAAATATATAAATTTAAAAAATCCTTTATCATTTTTAATCTCATTAATATCAAATATACATTTTGACATTTTTTTTATTTGATAATAAATACAACATTTTATAAAATTGATATTAAATAATATATATATATAGATTTTATAAGCTAAATATTATAAACGTTAATATAAAAAAATGAAATTAAATATTATAAAAGTTGGCATGTTCTATAAAACCATAATTTTTTTCTATGCTTTTTATTAATATTCTGGCACTGGAAATGGTACCAGTTTAAATAAATATCACAACAAATAGAAGAGCTTTCTAATTCCATTTGACATTCCCTGCACTTCCATATATCAATCTTTATCTCTTTCATAAGGCTCTCAATGTGTGAATATGCCTCATTAGCAATGTATGGAACAATTAAACTCACATCAACATCAATATTCTTCAAGCACTGCATATCAATTGTATGAAGCAAATGGACATCATTTTTAAAAATATCGTCCTTATTATATAATTTTTTTAAGGAAATGGGTTTGATGAATTTTTTTAATATCCATATGGCTTGCTCATCTTTCAGCAATGCTGAAAATGGTTTGACGTTTTCTGAGAATAAATATATAGGAATGTTGTAATAATATATATAATAAGGACGATATTTTTAAAAATGATGTCCATTTGCTTCATACAATTGATATGCAGTGCTTGAAGAATATTGATGTTGATGTGAGTTTAATTGTTCCATACATTACTAATGAGGCATATTCACACATTGAGAGCCTTATGAAAGAGATAAAGATTGATATATGGAAGTGCAGGGAATGTCAAATGGAATTAGAAAGCTCTTCTATTTGTTGTGATATTTGTTTAAACTGGTACCATTTCCAGTGCCAGAATATTAATAAAAAGCCTAGAAAAAAATTATGGTTTTGTAGAACATGCCAACTTTTATAATATTTAATTTCATTTTTTTATATTAACGTTTATAATATTTAGCTTATAAAATATATATATATATTATTTAATATCAATTTTATAAAATTTGAACGGTTTAATAAAAAAATGCATATCATTATGTTGTATTTATTATCAAATAAAAAAAATGTCAAAATGTATATTTGATATTAATGAGATTAACAATAAGAAAGGTCATAAATCATTTGAAATATATAAATTTAAAAAATATGAACCTGTATTTTTAAATCTTTAGCTTCTTGAATCAATGATAAATTTGTAGCTTCTTTTATTTTCAATAAAATTTATAATGTAAAATATATGAATATGAACCTGTATTTATTTTTTAAAATGGAGTTTAAAAAAGGCGCCAACGGGGCAAATATCCTTTGCGGTATTTAAATAAAAGTAAATTAGAAAGTAAGGTGACTGATAGATGTTTATTTGACAGGCATAGCTTCTAATTATCGAAATCACTAACCCGCTCCTTCGTCGCTGCAATATAAAGGTTTACAATTACCTTTCGGATTAACGTCTTGTTTTATCTTGACATTCTATTTTAACATTTGAATGTTCGGATAGTTATTTACATTTTTACTAAATATAAGAATCAAATAACTTTTATTCTATTATAATTTGATTCTTATATTATAATCTAATAAAATTTATAATCAGGGCTATAGCTGTAGTAAAGGAGTAATTTATTGTAATATTTTATTTACATATTATGTGTTTACTAATCATTATATATATGGTTATTTTATTATGTTTTATAATGTATGATAAGTATAATAATTATGTACGATAAACTTCCTATATATTATATATATGCATTTATCCATAATGGATGGCAAAAACCCAATTGTAAATAGCTACAGAAGAGGGCAGGGTGCTGACAAAAAAATTGGTCCTTAAGCCTAGCCTCCAAAATATTTTCTATTTGCTATAGAAAGCCTCCAAATATACAAACTTTCTTTTTTTGTAATTTTTTTATATTTTTTGATTTGAATCCTTTATTATTCAGATTTTATTTGAAAAATATATATAAAATTACTTTTTTATATAATGAATAGAAATAGATATAGTTTATTTGAATATTAGATATAATAATTTCTGACCATTAAATATTAAATAATAGGAATCTGCTTCCATTAGAACTCGCTTACATTAATCACATATAAATATTATGCAACCATAGCGAAGATATCTTCTAACAATTTACACGTATAAGAGGAAAAGAAATTTACCTTAAATGCAAATTTATAAGCAAAAAACATGCCCCTTACTATTTAAAATTTCGATTATATTATCCTCAAAATCAAATATATTAAAAAATTAAATTACTGACGGATTATCCATTGCAACGCATAATATAGATGACTCGATTTCAGCCTATATTTACAAACGTAGAATCCAAGTTTTTAGCCAGAAAGTATTACCTAAACCTCGTACCGGTAATATATTTCAAAACCTTTGTGCCATCTGTAATCCTCAGTCTTGCGTGATATTTTTTTGAACAAAATAATAAGCTGGCTGTATTTTAAAATCGGCTCAAATCGAGTTGTTTAACTACACCAGGACCAAATATTATTTTTAATTAACCATATTTTTTCCATTCATTCATAATTTTCAAATTCAAAAATTTTGTTGTTTTCTAGGATGGATTATCACTAATTTATTTTTATTTTTTATATAAAATCATTTAATTCTTAATTTTTATGCTAAACAAATGATTGAACACTCTGATCCTGAAAATTCTGTTAAAAATATTAAAGATACCATCATTCAGATTAGAACAGAAAATAATGATGATGGATATTCCAATAACCTAATCATTAAATATCCACATTTAGAGATTTCTATAAATAATAACAACAATACACATATATCTATAAATAGTAAAATTAATTTTTACGAGATTCATACTTAATTAATTTTTATTAAAATAGATTTTCAAAGTCACGATTCAACTAAATCATTTCATGTTTCAGAAATTATATGTAAGCCCCAAATCAACACGTCTTCAAATTTATGCATTAAAGACTTATCGCCAATATCAAATAGCTCCAAATTGATACAGTTACAAATTTTTATTATATTAAATTATCATTATATCATAAATTTAAAGCAGAGCAGTCAATTATTACTGTTTAAAAAAATATTTTATTAAATTATATTTATATACAAAGTTTAATTAAGTACTAGCCACCAGTAATAAATATATCTTATCAATGAGAATATATCATTTCATAATTTACCTTAAAAATATAAACATGGGATATCTAATGTTCAAATTTAAATAAAATAGTATACCAACTTTATATTTCTTTATCCTGTATTTTAAACATGAAAAATTTAATGCAAAAACTTTTAACACTTTATTGAACATTTGATAAGCCTTTTTCAAGGGGAAATTTAATAACAATTTTTTTTAAATTTATAAAACATTTATATTTTAAAGTTTTGATTTTGAGCTAAATTTAGTTTACACAATTAAATTATGTTTAAAGAATATTTTTTAACTTATACCATCTGGATATTAGCCATTATATAAAAAAAAATTAATTCATAATTAAAATAGTTTTGTATCTTATATACTAATTTGAGCCAAAAAATCTGACATAAGCCATTTTTTTAATATATGGGCTAATATAAAGAGAAAGATCAAAATGCCAATTTTAATTTCAAATTTTTTTATTTATGTTGTAAAGCTAAGAATATAATTACAATGTATTGCTAGAGATGATATCTTATATTATATATCAAAATGGTTATAGAAAAGTGTTACCTTTATTTTGACTTTCTAGAGGTTTTAGCAACACTAAAAAAAACAAATTCAAGACAGCATTCTTTTCATTATTAGAATTTTCGAATTGAATAATAACGAGTAATTTGTTTTTGGCCTATTACATTTAAAAAATATTTTTTGCGCTGGAGCTTGGAGCATGTAAAGATTATACCTATAGTTATGATCTAAAAACCAAGGGTGTAAACCCTTCCACCAAAAAACAGGGTTTGGGTTCAGGGAGAGCATAAGATAATATTGACTCAATTTTTTTTTTATTCTACTCCACATAATTTACTAGCAAAAAATTTAAAAAATCATTTATCCTGATAACTTTTTATATACTAATAATCCAAAAAGTACATCAATCAAATAAAAACATGCCAAAACTTCGACATACTTTGATAATTTACATTATTGCTTATATTTTAATTAAATTAATTTTAAAAGTTGAATATCTAGAAATATTGAATTTATTTTCCTTTCTTGATTTTATGTTTTTGTCCTAATTTTTTACTATTAAAAATTGATAATTAAAAAAAAAATAAACAAGATATGCAACATATTCCTATTTAGCATATTAAATTATTCAAAATTTTACTTACAAAATGGATATTTAAAAAAAACTGAAGATATTGAAAAGAGCGAAGAAAATTTTTACTTTTTATGAATTTTTTAAAAATATAATTTATGATTTTAAGAAATTACTTTAAATATTTTTTTTCCTGATACCCCTCAACTTTTAAAAAGGGTTTGGGCTTGGGTTCTGGTTTAACAAAAACATGAGGATCGGAGTTCGGGTTCACATCCCTGGGAAAAACCATATGAAGTTCAGAAATACGAGTGCCATCAAATGGGTCGAGATTGGAAAAATGTTTAATCAAATTAAGAAATTAATAAATATTTCACAAGTACAAAGCTAAAATCAGATTACAAATATATCAAGAAGCTTTATTTGAAAAAAGGTTTTAATGCTTCTTCGATAAGCAACAACCATCTTAAATTTGTTGAAGAATATTATTGGTTAAGAAACTTTCATCTACATATTTGTCTATTTTGGGGTCCAGGCGGAAACCTGCCTCTGCACATATTTGTCTACTTTTGGTTATTTGAGATGGAAACTTGCCTCTATATTCCACATTTTCTTTTAACCAATAATATTTTTAAATTTTAGAAAACTTGTTACTTATCATAAGAGCCTTAGAACCTTTTTTATTCATCTCTAATTTTTGCTTAGCACTTGGATAATACTTATTAAATTTTTGCTATAATTGATAAAAAAAAATTCTTAACTTGATCATAGTTGAAATCATGTTTCCCCATTTGACCTTGATTGCACTAGTATCTGAACTTTATTTTGTTTTTAAACCATTCGTATCGATATACTTATTACATGCTCCATGAAATCATATTCACCTGAAACTAAAAAAAATTTGTAATATAAATTACTAATAACTTTCAAAGCTTTAAAGTAAGTGATGCTAAACTTTTGTAACTTTTAGAATTTCTAAAAATTACGAAAATTTCATATATTCAAAAATATAATTTTGGCCACTGTTTTAATTTTAAATTTAAAATAGCACTTATTTCGATAAAGCTTAGAGCGTTTGCTCATTTAATTTTTGATTTTGGTACACAGCCCTTAAAAGGCCTATTTCATGTTTTTTTCGATATAGTTTGCGAATTTAATTTTTTGATGTTTTGGATAAGCCGTAAAATCAAATATTTTTTGAATATTCAAAAAATTAACCAAAAAATATATATAATCCTAACAAAGCAAGAAAAAATCAAAATATTTTTAATTTAATATTAGTAACAATTTTTTTTAGCCTGATCTCTAGATTTCACCTCACATTTGCAAAATACAATATTATAAATAAATAATCATTTATTTTTTTAAAAAAAATTAGGTTTCAAGAATCCAAAAATCTGGAAAAACCACCTTTCGATACTATTAAAGGTAATTAAGAAGAATTACCCCCAAAAAATCAATAAACACGCAACACCTTTTGAAATAATATATATCGAAGAAATTTCACTATTTAATTGCTCTAGTTAAAAAAATTTATATATAAACAGAAGTGGGAATTAAATTTGAAAAAAGGTTTCCATTCTGAATGTATATATAATATAAAATAAATTTCCGGTTATAGTTTCCGGTTGTGGTTCTATTTCCCAAACAATGAAGAAAATTTGCCAAAAAATAGTGTTTAACCTTCTCAATTGAAATAGCCCACAAACATTTTGAACAATATTCCTGTTCGGATTTCTGAAATTTTTTTTTTAAAAGAGGTTTCTAGTTCCGCTCAATTTTGATAATTTTACAAAGTTGTAATGTCATAAAGATGCTATAATCCACCTGCGGAGATATCCGTCCGAGTTTGGACTGTTGAACTCGGTGAAACATTCTTTAAAACATGACCGAATCAGACCTTTTTTTAAAAAAAATTTTTTTTAATTTAGACCGAGCCTAAAGCTAGTGAACATCTCGTTTTGAGCCAATTTTTAAAAATTGCTAATTCAATATTTTACTCAGAAAAATATTACGCTAGCCTGAAGATTTTGTTCATAGAAGGTACAAAGGTTTAGACATGTATTAGCGAAATCTCATAAACAATATTTTTCTGCCTAAAATATTGAGTTAGCCATTTTGAAAAATCGGCTCAAAACAAGCCGTTTAACAACAATACCTAAAGCTAGGGTTTAAAAAGCAAAAATTAGAGTGGATTTCTAAAAAAACGACCCTTTTAAGATTTTTTGAGTCGATTTCTAAAAAAAACGACTATTAAGATTTTAGCCAAAATGATATTTTCTTTTCTGAGCCTGGAGATTTTGCTTATAGACGGCAGAAAGGTTTGATCTTATATTCGCCAAATCTCGAGCAGACTCGAATCGACAAAAATTTCGAAATATTTTTTTTATAAATAATAACTCGCCTTCCGGACAAACAAATAAGTTCGACACAGGGCTCTAGTGAAGCAAAATCGCTCAATTTAAGTCGATTTTTAAAAACGGCTAACTCAATATTTTTACCAGAAATAATTCATAAGCTTCGAGATTTTTCTAATAGATGTCCAAAACTTTGTGCCATTTATGAGCAAAATCTTCAGGCTTGCGTAATAGTTTTCTGGATATAATACAGAATTAGTCGTTTTTCAAAACCGGCTTAAATGGAGCAATTTTGCATCACTACCGTGCTCTACTAATGTAATATATTATGGGAACTTTCTTTTCAATATGAATACCAATTATTTTTGGTTTCCAATATTGTTTATATACTTTTAAAGAAAAATCAGGCCTTCGCCTATATCTAAAATATACTACCCACTAGCCTACATCAGGCATTGGCCTATAAGTTCCTTTTATTTTTACCAATTTTATTAAAAATCATTTTGGTATAGAACTATTTACCGAAATGGTCTGTAATGATGATCATTTTTATACAGGTATTATAATAGGCTTTTATAATATATAAAATAATTTTTGCGTTATCGTATACTTTATACGAATAATGAATAAAATATAGATTTTAGCTTTTCATTGACAATAAGGAAATAAGAATCAATAATTTATCATTTAAAATTATTGATTTTAAATAATAATGATAATAAACAAATTGACTTTTTAAAAAATTATATATTGTACCTGAGAGGATGACGAATATAAATAAATGATATATTTTTAAGGAAATTTATCCACGAATGATAAGATGTTTTTTAAAGTTCTAACGTCGTGTTTATAGTTTTTGATATTAAAGGCATTCCCAATCAGGTGTATATTAGCATGTGTTAAAGCCCTGCCAATCTTAGGTCTGCACCCGACCCGTTAAAACCCTGTCCGAAATTATGTTTATTTTTGAACCCGACTAAAAAATTTTATTAATTTTTAAGCCCGCCCCAATTTTTTTTTTTATCTAGGCTCGATCTCGGCCCGTCCAAATTTTTAATTGAAGAAAGTTATAAATTAAAAGGCATATTTTTAAAAAGTTAAATTAAAAATCACTAAATTGCTTTGAAAGAAATTTTTTTTCAATAAAAGCATTTTTTGAAATTTTGTTTTTTTTGAGCCCCTTCTAGACGATTGGCAGGACTATCGCCCATGCATATGCGTATTAAAAAATCATATTTTAGAATAACTAATTTGGCCAAATATAAATTTTTTTTTGGTAGATTTTTAACATTAAGGAATCTTTAAGGTGTAGTAAAATTTAGAGGTAAAAAAACAATTATTTACTTTTTAGGTTTGGATGTAATCCACAACATTGTCGATAATTATGCGCATTTTACCTTGCACGGAAACGAGAGCCCGCAAATAACTCGTGAGACTTTAGCATCAACATCTCAAGACGTAAGCAACGTTCAAGACGATGCCAACGATAAGAACGAAATAGCCACCCTATCCAAAATGTTAAATTACAATAATGACATGACCCAGTGGATTGATTCGCGGGCGAATATCGATTCCTCTACCCTGACATCCCACCTAAATAAAAGGGAGGTTGATATAGTACTTACAAAGTCTATAAAAATGAAATCACAATTGACGACCTCTTTACCGTTACACCCCCAAAGTGTCGCTCGTATCGATAGCGTTCTAAATTTAACCACCCCAAAAATTATTGATCGTTATAAAAACGCCCACAGTCTCTCAAATAATTCAGCATTTCGCGATTCAGTTACCAAGTTAAATTTGACCGATAAAGGTAGCAAAGCTTGGACAAAGGATTTAGAATCTTGCCAAACGCAATATGATTTGGGCAGATTATCGCAATCATCTTCCGAGGGAGCTGCTGGTTCATCCTCTGAATCTGTGTATCACGATTATTCGTCGTTGTCATCTCGAGTCTCTAACGGTTCAAAAAATCGCGATAATATACGTGTTAATAAAGATGAACAATCCTCACATTTTTGGCTATCTCAAGTTGCTAGCAAAAACAAATCCTTCGAAGACCCAGAAAACGTCTCCAAATTTTTTGGCAGAGGCGATTTTATAGACCTTTCACAAAATTCACGCCTCCCTAGTAACACGCCTCGTAAATCGGATTTGCTCCAAGAAATATCGCTTCCGATTTTAAATAGGAGCCGAATGTCAAATACGTCGGATTTGATAAGGAGTAAATTAAGCATGAAGAATAATTCTATCAAATACTACAATTCATCCGGAGTTCAGACAACCAAAGATGTAAAGCCTGGCAACATTTCTGGAAACACAAAAAATCGCGTTCTAAATACCACAAAATCGGAGAGCCCGATAATGTTCGATTTTAAGGCCAATGTTTTTAATGTCAATTCTATGGATCAAATGGAGGGTAGGCAACTTTTTAAGGACAAAAAAAATTTTTTTGAATATTATTTAATTCTTAATATTATAATGTAACAAATAGATTTCTCCAACAATCTAGTTCCGAAAGATCAGCTTTATGATGATAATATATCGAATATTGAAGAAAGTAGTCGTAAAAGTTTAACATATGATGTCTCAAACAGGAGCCCTCGAACCAAATCCCGATCCAAGAATGCTAATCTTGGTATCACGAGTTCGATTAGAAGTCCTATAACTTACCATCAAATTTCTGACATGAAGGATGCCACGACGGATACCTTTGTCATTCCAACATCACCAGATATTAGCTATAATAAAAACGATCTCATCGAACGTGACGAAAATAGAAATTCGATTCGCCCAAACTCTATTGCGAATGGAAACCGACCCGATACCGCCACATCTTACTCTCTAATGAAGGACGTGCTGACCGATTCCAACAAAAATTTAGTAGACCTCGTTAAGGATCTCATGAAAGAAATGCTGGGCTTAAAAAATCCGATCGTGAATAACAATAGAAGCTCCGCGACAGGTTTAAAGGGTGGTCCCTTAGAATCGGGTTCATCTGGTAAAAAAGATTTACCCGAAAAGCAACCGAAGCGTCTCGTTGATAACCAATTCAAAAATAGCGATAATGCGGCGCTTCAACCCGGGGTACGGCGAACCGATTCAAATTATTACGCATCATTTAACGACAGTCTATCTAATCGTTCCTCTCACTCTAACTCTGTAAATTTTACTTAATTTTGAAAATGCTTGCATTTTTTTTTAAAAAAAAGAATAATTTATCAAATTATATAATTATTTATAGAGTATTATATAATAATATGAAGGTATGTGTCGTCGTTAAGATTTTTCTTCTTAAAAATAATATTTTATAAGCTATGATAGTAATGATCAAATATTGCTTTCTTTATAAACTAAATACTCTATAAAAGAAATAAAGAAAGAATTATTTAATTGTATTATTAAAGTATATATTCGCAAACTACTGAGGACTTTATGTTTATTATATGTCCATTTATCTTTAATTACATATAGTATAGGTGCCACAAAATAATCAAATAATTTAGGAAATACAGTAAAACCTGCCTAATTTAGGCACTGTAAACCAGGATTTTTGCCCAATTTATCAAGACTTTTTACCTTTTAATAGTAGATAATAGAAATTTGATTGGGACTCAAAATTTTGGTAAAATTAAGACGTTGTCCTAATAAGAACCCCAAATAGAAAAGTTTTACTCTCCAATAAAACCTTCCTAATTTGAGCAAAGTTGGGATCAAGATATTTGCCCAATTTATCAAGGCATTTTTAAATGTATAGTAGTCAATAAATTAATAGGAATTTGATTGGAACTCAAAATATTGGTCTAATTAGGGAGGTGCCCTAATTATCAAGAGCCCAAATTAGACAAGTTTTACTTTATACAGCGCGGTAATAGCAGGAAAAATGGCTAAATATACAGGCGCGTGCCAAGGAAATTCTGCTAATAGAGACGCATGGTAATTTATTTCCACTTTCTACAAAGTTGAGTTATATCTCAAATAAAAAAAACCCTAGGCGAAGGCAATAGTTTTTAGCTAAAAACTAAGATTTAAGCGCGCTAAAAACGGATAAGAATAGAGCAATTATCCAATTATATTAATGCGCGTGAATAATTTTTCTGCCATTTTTATTTTTTTAAAAATTTGCAAATCAATTAATTATTAATATTTTAGGAATTGAGGCAATTGATAGCAGAAATGATCAAGAAAGAATTAAAATCCTTCGATGACAAAAAAAGGCAGAATGACGAATCCAGTGAAGATCGTTTACAATTGGTCCCACGGCCTCATACCCGAAATCGATATAAGGCTTCGAGCGATAGTTTTTCCAGTTTCGCAAATTTAAATTTTGAAACGGATTTAAAGCCCTTAACCTCCTTGATAATAGATCGCGTGCTAAAAATGGTGGAAAAACTTATTTTTAAAAAGATGACAAGTAAATACGATTTATTATAAAATGAAATTTAAAAATAAATATAAACAATATTATCATTTTTAATTGACAGGTAATCAAATTGAATCCTTGTCATCAAACCCGGCACGTAACAAACATTCTACTCCTAAAAAAGTTCGTTCCAAATTTAAAGAGTACCAGTTCAATGACAACAGCAGTATCCTAACTTTAGCTAACAACCAAGCCTTACACACGTTTCCTTATTCCAATGCTTCCCTTAACAAGGATTCATTTCAGACTCTCCTCGCGAGCAACGCAGCCAAAAACGATTCCCATTTCAATATAAGCGACATCACGTCGACCGACTATTACGTGGACGACACTAAATATATAGTTGACTCTCCGGCAAGTACGAATTACTTGGCCGATCTGTCTAACACCTTTGACATTACCAAAAACGGAACATTCTTCGGCAAAGATACTACGCTAAAGAATTCGAATATTAGCTACGTTGCGGGGGATATTTATAAATCGTGCGATATTGACCGGGACGCAAATCAAATCGATGCGACGATCGCTGATCCATTGAAAAATAACATTTCGGATAGCTTTAATGTCAAGGACGCAAGTTTGAATGTCCATCCTTGCGCCTTTACCTCTAACGAACCCTCTAAACCTTTGCAAAATATTGATACCAATACAAATGTTCCAATAACTACTGGAATTTTCAAAACCGCGAACGGTAAACTTAGTACAATTTCTCCCTTTCCCACAGTACCTGATTTAAAACAAAATCTTGATTTGACAAATAACGATCAGAGTAATATTGTAGACGAAACTTTGAATGATAAATTAGAATTCGATGATAGTAGCATAGCAAAATTCACCTCACAATTTGAAGGATTATCTTTGAAAGTAAATAAGTTTTATCGATTTACCTTAGGATAGATTAAATATATGAGAAGGGCATTTACGAGTTAAAATATTTCTAAAATAAAAATTTACACTAACAGTATTTCTCATCTCCAACTTTCTTTATACATTATCCATAATTATTTTCGTACTTTTACAATTAAAATCATTTTTGTATTTTATTAGTTTTATGCTTTCAAATTGCAAATTTAATCTTTTTATATTTGTAAAATGTTTTATAAATTTACCTTTTTTTAAAAAAATATTAAAATATAAATATGATGGTATTACTCTCTTAATATGACATGAATAAAGATATCAAATAAATATAACTGTATAAAATTTTTATTCATAAATTTCCAAATTTAAAACTTTGTTAATCCAACATTATTTTTAAAAAAATTTGATTTTTTTTAAAATAATTAGGCCTAAGAAAAATTTTAGGCCCACCCGGATTTTTTAAAAACATATTATATTTATTTTTAATTTTTATAGTTAATAATGGCGATTTAAAATATTTGGTATTAAAATATTTAGCCCGACACGGGTTTTTTTTTTAAAAAAATTTTAGGCCTGGCATGGGTATTTTTTTAAAAAAATAAGTCCAAGCCTGGATTAAAAAATTAAAATACTATATTATTTATATTAATATCATCAACAAATCAATTTTTTTTTTCTTAGCAAGCCCTCAAAACCTTTCGACCCGATTTCATAATCAACTCCTGGTGTCGTCAGCAGCACGTATCGTTTCTCTCCGAAAAACGTAAGCAACGTAGCAGATCACGATCCGAATCCTTGAATGGATCCAATACTTCTCTCGATATTCCAAAAGTCAGGCGGGCCTTACAGCTCAGTCTTCGCAGGCGCGCCAGAAAATTGAAGAAAAATCTGGATTCACATAAAGATGCCACGGTACCGGTAACAGTTCCCAAGTCGAATATATGCAATACTACCGAGAAACTCGCAAAGGATCAAAAAGTTGAAGGCAAAAGGAGTCTTAAATCAGAAAATCCTACCCTTTTGCGCCACACCAAAATTTCTTCTGAAATTAACTCTCCCGGATCCGGTAAACGGCTAATAAATTATAAAATTAGCAAAACCCGTACCACCCTGAATCAATCCCTTACCACTCCGACTAAAAGAGAACTGAACGAAAATGGTAAAAATTGTGGTAAAGATTACCGAATCCTAAACGTGTCCAAGTTTACGCTACCCGTCGTTTCAAACTCAATATCTTTCTCTCAGGGTTATATCAGCGATGATCAACATTTCCCAATGTAATTTTCCTTTTTTTATATAAAAAAAAAATTAACAGTATCAAGTTAAACATTGATATATTTTGGGTACTAATTTTTACACCAAGCATCATTTAAAAAAAATACTTAGTTTGAAATAGTCAATTTAAAAACAGAGCCCTCTAGACACCCCCTCTCCCCTCCCAAGCAAATGACGCTGAGCTCACCCCCCCCTCAGTTACTAAATTATAAAATATATTCTGAATAAGAAGGTATTTCATTCCCTCTGAGATTTCGAAGCACAATCACATTGTATTTTTCCCATGCTAGAGAACCTTGGTCAGATTTTTTAATGGTGGGCATAAAAATTCGGGCATATTTTTTTGGTGAAATATAAAAACCTATAACCTACACTATACCTAAGTTTGTATGACTTATGTTTTTTTAGTCAAGGTAAATTTTTAGACCTATCAGTATTTAGCACTAATTGCTTAATATCAACTCAAAAAACATTCCTTCGAACTTATAAAACTGTTTTGCAGGATTTATAATGTTCTCTGTATTGTTTTTAAAAATATATATTATTAATACAATATCTTAGGATTTCTCATTCCCACAACCATCCCCAAAACAAAACGTATGATATCAGTATGAAGAAACACTATCAAAAAAACCCACAATCAATGCAAAATATTATCAACATTAAGTTACTAAATGAATACAAAACTTGTTCTTAAATTCTTTAATATATAATATTTTGTAATGGTAAATTTATTATAATTCAGAGACTTTTATAATAAATGTGAATAATTCTTGATATTTTTAAAAAAAATAATAATTGTGTACCAGAATATTTTTTTGCATTTAATGCCTAATTCATAAGAAATTATTTTATGCATACATTGGAAAACGTTTTTACATAGGTCTTTATATATGAGAATTAAAACCATCATTAAAAGAAACAAATTTGAAATCTTTTATTGAATCTTGGCAAATGTAACTGAGATTTTTGATCCCATAAATATCGCTTAAATTTATAAAAAAATGCAATATTCGAGAACTAAAACGTGAAACTTTCAGAAATAAAGGAAGGGGTGCAGAAAAAAAAATTATATGTTCTTAATATGTATATACCTCAATCTCTTAATGGCTAGAACTCTGTTATGACTTTTAGTCTTATTCCTTCGGAGTTATAAAAAGAAGTCACTTTAAATAAGCTAATCGGTTGACGAATCTAACTTCATGAAAAATGAAATATATGTTCCATAAAATAATTGAGATTTGGGTTGTCTTGAAATATTAATTTGCGAAATTTCTATCCATTCCTTTAACGAGTCTCTTCAAATGCCAAATAACTAAAATATAATGTAATATTAGGAAAGCTTGAAAATATTCCCAATAGGGACACGAATAGTAAATGGACATGCGATGAGAATGCAAATGCTGAAAATGTGGGAAATATTTTGAGAAAAGAAAGGAAAGAGCAGCATGTTATACAAATTTTGTGTATTATGTAATATTTGATTGTATAAATCGGAATAGATTTTTTCCCTTGAGGAGCTTTAAATCAAAGTTTCTTTCTTTATTAAAATGTTATATTCTAATCTAGGTTGGCAAGTCGGTCAATTAACCGGTTAAATTCAGTCAATTGAGCGGAGGAGTATTTGACCTTGTCAAATAACTTTAAAAAAAATTAAAAATATGTTTAAAAATTAAAAACAATATAAATACATGTGTTCACAATGTTGTTTATTTTTTGGTTCCCTATATCAAGAGGGGCATCTCACTAGTAGTAAATTCAATGAAATAAATGATATAATTCAAGAATTAGCCATTTTACAAGGTGGTGATTAAATATTTTAAGTGATATAATTTATTTCAGAAGCAAGAACAGCATGTTTATGGCAAATTAAGTGGAAAACAGTAATATCCATAAGAAAAAATCAATTCCGACCTCAAATTAATATATTAAGCTTTGCCCAACATGCCCATTAAGAGAAACAATTCCTACTTTTACTTCTTCTTTAGAAAGAAATAGGTCGATTTGGGTTATACATGAAAATATAAATCGAAAGAACACGACAGGAAAATTGATTAAGAAAATGATAATATTAAATATGAATCAGTACAAGACTGCTACAAAGAGCTAAACTATTGAATGACTATGAATTTAAATAATTAATATTATAGATTCATTTTATTATTATGTTCAAAATAAAGTTAATATTGACTTTAAAAAATATATATATGAATTTGACCTGTCATGCACAACCCTGATTGTAATCTTGGAGACATGGAACATTACACTTTTTAGCTTCTAAGATTTTTTACCTCACGATCCTCTGGCTCATTCAATAACAGCGATAATTAAATTACCCGACATTCTTTCTTTCAAATAAATTAGAAATCAATTCTTTCGATTGAACTTATATAAATGAAAATAACTTTTATAGACCTTTAAATACCCCACCTTCAACCACCATATCAATAAACTTTAAAAATGACATAGAGAATGGATTTGAATAAAGTTTTTTCTTCTTCCTATTATTTTTATAAGCCAAGACTAGTTTGTTTATTTACATAAAAATAAATTACTCAATATTATATAAATAAGATAAATTATTTATAAATAATAAATCGACGGTTTTAATTTAATCAAAGGATTTTTTTGAGATTTTTTTTTCTATACGCGACATTTTTGCATTTTTTTTGATTTAGTATTGTGCATCCATCCATATAAAACAAAATGACCGAACATTCATTTATAAAAATAAATATTATATAACGCGATTTTTAGATCAAATTATTATTCAAATTTGTGGTATATGTATTGAGGGCATCGTTCGACATGGACAGTCCATGGTTCATTGGGTAAAAATTTGTGCCAAATTTCTCTTCGAAATTTCTTTGAGTTGTAGATCCATCGAGTTGCGAGTTGATATGCGTGTAGTATGGATTGAATGCTGGTTTATCTGATACGTAAATGTAAATAAATAACGAGAAGGGGTTTTATAGATAATTTACACAAAAACAGAGTTAAAATAAATCAAAAACTATTCTGTCCATAACATTCCATTATTAAGGTTATGTTGGACTAAACCGTAGGCTAGGTCTTTAGAATTAGAACCTCGATTCGGGTCCAAGGTTAGGTTTGATCTGGGACATCTAAACCATTATATTAAGTATTTTTTTTTAATTAAACTTTGAATCAGATTTTGAAATGCTTTGCAAAATAATAAATCCTCAAAAATTTAGGATCTTTGAAGATTTTTTATGAGAATGCTCAAGCAGGATTTTATGATATTATCTAAAAAATCATCTTTTATAAACTTTTGTGATTTTTATGCATAAAAAAATCTTTTATTTTTTTATTTTAAAGATTTTTTAGCTTATTTTGGACTTTATTTATAATGCTACATTTATACCATTATATTTAAATAATATTATGTTTTCGTAATTATGAATATTTATATTTTTTTACCTTAATTATACTTTCAAGTTTTATAGTATATTCAAATATTAATTTTAATGATTTATTTCAGGCATTCAAATCGAACCAAGAAACCGGTATGATCCGTTATTATTTACCCAAACTGAACCGTTAAAAAATTGTCCCCTGTACCAAACCTCTTAAAATGTGAACCAGTTTGAATCCTTTGATAACTCTTTTAAAGAATGTATAATAATCAGTTGGATTGATAAGTATCAGTTAATTTTGTTTAAATATTTTCTTATATTGCTATTTGACGGTGCCATCTATCCGAGTTAACATATAGAAGTGATCTCAACCCTAATAAATTATTCCTCCTTCTTATTACCCCTCTTTCATAGTTAGCGCTATACGAACGCTGTATTTTTTGTATTCCCCGTAATTCGCATGCGCTAAATGTGTATGAGGGGTTACTCTGTAATTCACAGTTAGAAGGAATTAGCGGAAAAGTGTACAAAATATGCTGTATTTTTCAACATTTTTATGCATTTCGTCGTGAATTCGCGTTAACTGTGAATGCTAGGTTATAGATATAAATTGACCGAAGGGGATCTTAAAATAATAATAAAAATTAGAGAATAGTTGATAAAATTTTTTTTACATAATTCTAATATGCTTGTATGCGCATAGGTTTAACCCGGTTCTTAAAGGTTCGAACAGAAATATATGATTATTTTTTACTAATCGAACCATGAACAGTTATTTTTATCTAAACCGAAACCGATGTTCTTTAAGGGATTTATTATTTTTCTAAAAAAATGGATCTGGTCCAGTCGGTCTGGTTTTTTCAGGCTTTAGTTCACATTGGTCTTTTAAAATCGTTCAAGGGGAGGGACCTAACCACGATTTTCTCTAATGGATAGCTTAAATGTTGGATTTGTGTTTCGTTTATTATAATTATATAATGTTGTATTGTCCTATTAGGATGAATCCATGGGGATTTGAAACTCTCAATTTCAAATCATTTACTGAGGGAGATTTTTAAATTTGAAAAAATTAAATTTGACTCGAAATATATTCCAGCATGTTTAGGCTACCTACTTTCTAAAATTTAATAAATCTTCGCTTCAACATATGCTGAAATGCATTACCAGTCAAGTATTTTTTAATAAATATGGTCCCCAGTAAATGATTTTAAAATTGAGAGATTCCGTTCCCATGGATTCCAATAAAACATATTGTATTCCAATTTGAAAAACCTTTTTTATCTATTGTTATGTTCGGGTTCAATGGGGTTTTATAGAACGATAATAAATTGAAATTATTATAATATAATTTTTTTTTTTAACCTTGATCAATCATAAGAGGATATTGAGTATGAATACTTTTTGTTAACATTTCATCTTCGGAAGTTTGACTAAATAGCAATGGCATATTATGGATATTATCACAAGTTTTACTAGATAATTGTTGAAACTCCTGTGTTCTCGATCTATGTTCTAAATTTAAAAAAATTCAAAAACCTTAACTTAATTCTAAGGGTATTTTTGAAAAAAAATTATTTGCCCTCCTATTCCATAATTAAAAATGTAGTTGAATAATTGCTCAATTTTCAGCCGGCTTAAAGTAACGGCTGGATCTAATTCTTAGCTAACCGAAAACTAACGCAGCCTCCATAATTTGGGTGCTGTTGGGTGAAAATATAACTCAACTTTTAACTCGATTACTAGGTCGATTTTCATCGTCAGCCTGTAAATTTACATATTTAATAATTATCCAAGCTTATATTTTAAAAGTAGCTTATCTAAATATAAAATAAGTATGTATGTAAAAATATAAACTTAATAATCGAATAAATTTACCTTGGGAGTTATATATTATATCCTCGTTTTTTGGATTGGAAAATTGATTCCCTTTTTTAAAAAAAAATAATTGTTATGATTTTTATTAAATGGAATCTTAAGTATAAACCAAAAAAAAGTTTTTTAAAACCCGTAAATTTTTTTTTATTGTGTTTGAAAAACCTTTTTTAGGCCATTTCCAGATGGAACATTTTTTAAAAGCAGTTTTCTGAGAATTTTCCCAGTAATTTTTTTTTTAATTTTCAAACAATTAATAAAGTATCTCAGACATGTTTTAATCGTTAAAAAAAATACTATTAACGATTAAATGGCGTCTGAGATAATACGGACCAAGTTTATTTGGGATATATTTGTGGAAACATCCCTAAGAAAAGATCCTGATTAGTAATAACTTATTGAAAATTGAGGAACTAAGACCTCCTGGAAAATTTCTTCAAATAACGAATACTCACTTAATTCAGAATATAAAAATGACTATAATCTTCAAATATTACTGCGAAGAGTCAAATAATATATTTGCTACTAATCACTTTGCAGCAACAACATGATTGCCGCTCTTAGGGGTAATAAAATGTCGTGATTTACATATCTGCAACTTAGGAACCGGTTTTTAACTGTATGGTAATGACCTTCCTGGCTTAACTACCCCCCCCCTTTCCCCTTTATAAAGCTTAGCTCTAATAGATTAGAAGATCTGTGATGAAATATTTATTCCCTGTAATTTTTTCCCTGTCGTTTAACTTGCCTAAAAAAAATTAGGGATTTGGCCGAAAAACCGGTATATTGATGGGTATAACATATATAGAAATTAATCAATGCAATCGCTATAAAGAGAGAAAAATGCTAAACGACTCGATAGAAACGGCACCTAATATTTTAGCCAATACTCTACCTTGGAGATTTCGCTCATAGATGGTAAAAATGTTTGGACATCTATTAACGAAATTTCGAGGCTTACGTAATATTATTTTGGCTAAGAACCAAACTTCGGATAGGTTCTAAATAGCTAAATATTAGCAATCTCGCTTATATCTCCTAGAAAATATTTGAAGTAATATTGAAAATAATATTAATGGATACTGGGGAAGTAAACATTTCCATTTAAATTGAGTTTTTGTAAAAAATGGAGGAAATATATTGGACTTTTTGGGAATATTGATGACATTTCTTCTATTTTTAGCGATTTATATATAAAAAAAAATTTCTATTAAATACTAAATGTTTAACTTCCCTAGCATTTAATAAAAAATTTCTAGGAAATATAGGCGAGATTTTCAATTTTATTTTTTTTAACGATTTAGAACGGGGACCAAAAAATTTAATTTAAAATTGGCTAAATCGAACTAAAAAGTTAAAAAAATCTAATGTCAATTAAAATTAATCCTAATAGAATAATAAATTTTTCATTAACTTACCTCTATTATAATTTATAAATTATTATTTTCGCAACCAAATATAATTATTTTTTAAACCAAATATAATTTTTACTTTTATAAAGTAAAAGTTGGATAATTACGAGCAATATTCTCATTTATATGACAAATTCCGCCGATTAAATTTAATGTATGCCAATTTATTTTATGATAATTTGCTTTATTATTGGTTTAAAAACCAACTTTGTGTCCAACATAGCAGTAAAGTTTAGGAGAAGAAAAAATAAATATATATCAATTTTTTTAGATTAATATACTTATATATTACTTTTAGATTTTTATAAATAATTAAGTGCATTAAACTTCATTAAAATAAATGAGAAAAAAAATAATACAAGTTTTATCACTTTATATAAAACATAATAAATAAATACATTATTTCTAAAATGAAAAAAAAAATTACCAATTTAAAAAATATTTTAAAAAATCGATAATTTTTCGCATCTTCTTTCTTTTTTGTTTAGTTTTAAAAAATAAATCATGTATATTTAATCTATAATAAAGACAAAAAAAAATAATCGAAAGATATGATATACGGTGTTATTATTATATATTTACTTTTTAAGGTAAGTGGACCAATAAAAAAGAAAAATCAACTTAACCTTACCCATTCACCGCTCACTGTGAGCAGGGTTAGAGATCTGGGTTAAGATTTAATATAAATTTAAGATAATGACTCAATAGCAGTCCACTTGGTCTTAAAAATTGGTCTTCATTTATATTTTTATTTATTTTTTTTAAAAAATAATGAAATTATCTTAAAAAATCGGATGACGTCATTTACACTCGCGTGATTTTTTTTTTTTGTATTTTAACCAGAATTATATAAAAATTTAAACATTTAAACTGTATCCTGGTTCCACTTATTTTTGATACTAGTTTTTGAATTAGGACACCCTGTTTTGGTTTGTTTTAAGTGTATTTTATTTTATTTTTAAACAAGACTTAATAGCAATCGAGCATTTGTTTCAATCTAGATAAAAGTTAAAATTAGGCAAATAGTATTAAAAATAAAAATATTTGAATGCAATTTTATCTTCAATATGAGCAAATAATTTAAATAAATATATATTAAAAAATAATAAGTACATATAAAAAATATATATAAATATTTATTAAAATATTTTTCCCCTTTAAATCTATAGATATCAATTCATGATTGTGAAGGATATTTTTCTCATGTAAAGGAATATATATAAATCCTTGCTTAGCCATGACGCACAATTATTAAAAACAATTACATTGATGCCCAAAATTATTTTAAGCGGATAAATTTATTTATATTTTAAAATAATTTTATGGAAATTCCACTGACTCTTAATGAATATTTATTCGTAAGAAGGATAAAAATAGGTGTATTGACATTTTTTTAATTATATTTTTATGGTGTTCGAATTGAATGAGAATAAAATATAAAAATGTTGTTTAAGTATTCTATTTAAAATTTTAAATAGCTATAGAATATGTAAACTTTTAAGCGTATTTTAACTATATTCTAATCTAACTATATCAAAATCGATATTTGAAAAAAAAATGGTGTCCAGAATCCTTTTCTTTTCTGTATAAAATTAAGAATTAAGTAAAGATAGAACGCATTCAGGGCGGGATCGTCTAAACAGCTGTTCAATCGTAATTCATTAAAAAAAGTGCATTTAACGTATTTTTAGGGAATCAAGTCCTTAATTTCGAAATCTATATTTAAAATAAATAATTAAATAGGCCCAGACTACTTTCTGAATAAAATTCAGAATCAAGAATAAAAATTAGGCCTAGCTAGAATGCTGCCATATAAATTTTTTAATGCGCACGAGCACAGAGGAAGGAAAAAAAATGGACCTAGCCATACCCGTGCTGGCTAGTAGGCTGACTTGTCCTGTCAGACCTGATTGATTTATTAAATTTGTTTTTCAATAAAATATTCAAAGTTGGTAAATTATCATTTATGACAGGTGCCGCTCATAAATTACAAATCTGAACTGAAACGCGGTAAGTTATTTTGACTTTAGTTCTATCTCAAGCTTGGGTTGGGAATTTTTTTTAACTTCAACTAATTTTTGCAGATAATTAAAAACAGGGTAGGATAAGGGAATACGGTCTAGACAGATATGGTTTAGGACTAATTTATGTATTCAAATTGGGTGCATACTTTTATTTTAATAAAATTTGAACATTTTTTGTTATCCATGTCATACAGGTAGTATCATTAGCTATTTTTAAATATTAACAGTCTAAAAACCGAATAAATATGGGAATTTAATCATATTATAGAACACTCATCCTCTCCCCCGTTACATCTTTTGTCCAATTGTTTCAAAAGATTATTGAATTATCATATAAAAATAGACTAATTAATAGTTTTGTTAATAAAATAATTTTACTTACAGGCGGAGAAAGGTAAACTAGTCTCCAAAGCGGAGTTTGGTTGGCGTATGGAATTATCAATATTCGAAGCACTAGACATTTCTGTCAGAGGTGTTATTTCTGTTTTGATTATAGGTCTTATTCTTCGGGAATGCCTAAAAAAATGTCGCCTAGCTCCCAGAGCACTTAGCTGTTTCATGCGACGTTCTTTGGATCTTCTATTTTGAAACCAGACCTTATAAAAATTTAAAATAAACAAAAGGGAGATGAGTTGATAATATATATAACTTATTTATTCTTAAATTATAATTTTTTTATAAGTTCTTTTTATAAAAACTTTTATACAAGCCTTTAAAAATTAAAGATTAACAATTTTTTCATTCGTTATCAGAGAGGAAAAAAAATGTAGAAAGCTCAGAGTTTACAGGTTCTGAACTGAGGCGCGACAAGTTGTTTTCAACAAGCTGGGAGGGGGGTAAGACAAATCCCCTCAAACGGGTAATCAGGGTTGGACATATATAGTTTTGGGTAAATTTAAGAGTTATAAGTTATCTGACCTTTTTTCAATTAGTTTAGTAAGAATTAATTTTTTATCTGCTATTTCAAGCAAAATTTAAAATACATTGATTCCAATCTTCTCTCTATTCGGGGTTGTTGAAAATTATTTTAGACGGGAACCAATTATAGAAATCTATACATTTTGAAGCGATAACTTTTTAAAATCAATATAATTTTCATAGGGAAAAAAATGATAAACACCATCATACTAATATTTTAATATCTCAAGCGTAATCAAAAATCAACCTCTTGTTTTAATTAGCATTTTAAGACTCATTTATAATAAACGCGTTATTTTCAAGCGGCGCTTTGCAGAGTTATTTACAAAATCAAGCCAATATAAATAGGCATAATTTATAAATATTGAATGATGATTAAACATGTTGGGAAGTATATTTCAAACATTTTCCATGCTACAAAGAATCAGCTGCGATTTCGAAGGCGTTAAATAACGCAACGCTTAAAAATAACACGCTTACTATAAATTCCGCCTTAGTCGTATTTAGATTACATTTCGACGTGCTAACTGCTGGACAAATCATTTCCCCTCCCTCACACCCAGAGTAATCTAAAACACGGGGTATGATGCAGTTTCTTCATCAGAATTTTAGGAAGCATGGGGGAGGGGGGATTCAATTTTAAAAGATTTAGGTAAGTAATAATTTTTTTGTTTACTACCAAAATATAAAAATGATGCCGGTTTTATTTTGTTTCTTACCAATATTTGCACGCAAACTTTTGTATGTATAGTTCTATTTTGACCAAAATGTTTTATTATGGTAATTTAAAGTTAGTTTTAAAATTCCAGTGATGATTTAATAATTTATTTTGGATAACTAATTTTGAAGTCATGGCAATTTACCGGAAAATATTTTGATTCAAAAAATGATGTTGTTTTTAAATACGTGTTCTAGTTATTATTTTAAATGGTCATAACTAATGTCAGCGTAAATGTAAGAGCATCGGTTTTTAAATATATGCAAAATCATAATTAAAATTTAGTTTTTCGTAAATTATTTTTTAATTTTATATCACCTGTGAAATTCCAATTATCCAAGAGAAAATTTTAGAAAGAAATGAATAATTCCGCCATAGCCGAAAGACTTCACTTAAGCAGGGAATGATCAGAGACTATATTAATAAATTATTTGATCATGTCAAATCTACTCGCATTGGCCTCAAAAAGTGTCAAAGCCGGTAACGCTCATCAGGGAAAATCACGAATCAAATCTTGTTCATTTGACTCAGAAATTAAGAGATAAGACAAAAAAGACTATACCTACCTTCACCTGCAACAGACTGATTCATTCTCTGAGTTATAAATTTTATAAAGTGATTTCAATTTTATAAAGTGATTTCAATTTTTAGTGACCCATAAACTGTATGCTTTTTAGTTTTATGATAGGCCTATAAATATTTTTTAATGACAGTTAACCAATTAAAGATTGGACCTTTACCATATGGTCATAAGTTGTTTTTGCATATGAATTTAAGTTTGTATTAAAATTTGAGAGAATTCGCAATAATGTGGTACACAAGAAAAATACAGTACTCTATCCTAATATTTTTTTTGGGGAAAATGAAATATTCAAGCACTACCAGGCATTGTTCGAGACAATGCCTTAGAGGCTTTAGTTTTGTTATTAGAACTAAAAGAGAATAGATTAATTATTTCATCCTATCTAAATAAAGCGTTAATATTGCATTGCAAATAAATAAAACCATTATTTTTTTTATTTAAAATTAGTTTAAAAAAAAATAAAATAAATTTATATCTTCGAGGTTCAGGAAGTAGCTTGTTAAAGTTATTGGTTAGGGGAATAGGTAGTGGGGGGGGGGGGGGTAGAGTATCCTATTCTGTTAACACCTCATTTGAAATAGTCATTTAAGAGTTTTAAAAAAATCATTTAAGAAATAAATATTAAAATAACCATGGTTAATGCGATCCCTCAAAGTTTAACATTCATTTGATTATAAAACTTGAATCCATATATAATCACATTTAAATCACATTTATTGAGAAGCACTTTAAGGTTAGCCATGATCACGGAAGAATAATTCTTTTATTAGGGCTGATTTAAACTTTATATAAATAGATCACTTTTATTCTGTTAGGGGTGATAAATTTTTCACTGACCCCCTACCTGTAAGGTGGCATAAAATTAGAAATGAAATATACTTATTGATGAGCTAGAAACTCCGGACCACTCTTAATGTGTAGAATAGTCAATAGAAAATCTTTCATAAAAATTTTGAAGTTTTTATTTATTTATATAATAAGACATATATATATTTTTTTTAAAAAGATTCGACGAGCTAAAAAAATGTTTTTGTCAATATCTCTTGTTTACAGAGTACATAATTCTAGTAAAACATATGGTAGAAAATAATAACATTGCTAAAAACCTCGCTTTAGCTATTTTTTTAAACGGACTAAAATCAGAAATATAACCTCGATTTAACTTTCTAATTTTTGAGAAATCTTGAGGCTTAGAAAATATTTATTTAAAACCAAAATTATGATATAATCGTTTCTAAAAAATTGGCTAAATTAAGGTTTATAGATAATCTCTCGTTATGTTTTTGCGGTAAATATGTTCGCAGAAATGCATTGACGATAATATTTTTATCGGCGATACATTAGCAAGAATGCATCCGCGATAATGTATTCTCGGAAATGTCTTTTTACTCTAGTCAAGGCGCCATTTAGGAAAAGTTTCCAGGGTATAATTATATTATCATGCGCATAACTTACTCTACACTTTCTGAAAAATTCTGCATCTGTGACCAAATTCAGCCCACAACATTCTGTCTGGACTGAACCAGGTTAAAATTTTATAGTCTAAGCTGGCCAGGTTATAATGAACTGAATCCTTATTTATCCTGAACAGGGATCATTCAGTGTTTTAAGAGGATTCCTCCCTGAAAATATTCAATTTCTACAAATTTCTACATATTTTATATATATATAATTTTTAAAAGTAAGGTAAGAGAGGTGTTAACGGCGACAATTATATCTTTTAGGTTTAAATATTAATAATTATTGTTAGTTTACAAAAGAATAAATGCTAAAAAATAATATTTCATTTTCCCTCGGGGAAATATTTTGCTATAGTTATTTTTTCCCCCTTATTCTCTCTCTTTACTTTAATTATAGTTTTATACAATATTACTTAATATAGTTATAAATATATAATAATACAGACTGGGTTCGGCGATGTTATAATTAATTTTTTGAATTTCTTTTATTATAAAAACTTATTATTTTTGTATCAAAATATAATTAACAAAATAATAATATAATATATAAGAATAATAAAGTAAAATAATATAAATGTGTAAATTGAAGTTTATTTTATAAAAATTTAATTAGGGTCAAACCTTGAAATGATTATTATTATATATTTAATTTATATTATTATAAATAACATTAAAATATAATAATTATGTTATTTATTGTTAACAAAAAAAAAATAATTAAAATCGATTAAAAAAATTAATTCATATTTAATAATGTGTACCATTTGCCGAGCAGTTTGGATAATTTATTTTTTAATGTTTAGGATTATGAATTGGCCACACAAATGTTAAAAATACGTTAGAAAAAAAATAATATAGTGTAGTTAGTTAGTGGGTTTGTCTTTTAGAAAATTTGAAATATTGGTTGATAAAGGATTATATTTTAATGTAATATATGAAAATAGTCAATATTATTTTTATTATTTTTTTTTCTAAGGAAAAATATCATAAATAAAATAAATACAAAAAATAAAAATTATCATACGGATGCCTATCATTATCGTATACATAATAAAATAATATTAAAGAAGCTATTTTTTTCCAATAAATGACATCTTAAAAAATGAAGTTTTGATTTTCAATTTTTTATTAACTGAATATAAAATATTAGAACTCATCTAAAAAAAAATTACGATTACAATTTTCGTTACTTATAAAAAAAAGGTAACGATAAAGTTATCGTTATCCGAAAAGAAAAGTTAATAGTTATGGGTACTTAATTAATTTAATGGTTATTATGTATCTCCATTACATAATTAAATTGAAATAAAATAATATGTAAGAATGAAAATTTGAAGAATATAAATGATGAAGCATATTGGATCGTAAATTTAACTTGATCGAATTCGCCTGCATAAGGATGTCTTCTTTATTTGTGGTATGTACCAAAAAAAATGTCGGGAGTTAACATTTGTATAGACTATAAAATTTTTTCTTTTGTTTTTTTTACTAGTAAGGGGAGAACGGGGATTGTTTTATCCCGGGGCAAGTAATTTATTCTCAAATAATTTTAAAACTAATAAACTTTAGTATATGAAATTTAAACTTATAGATGTGTTTTAATAAGAAGCTACAATGTTTCTAAAAATGTTTCGCGGATATATGCTCATGAAAGGTTTTAAAGGTAAATTTAAATTTTAACACATCAAAAGAAACTTTTATATTTTTTGCATTTTTATTAATAATTATGTAATTTACTCAGAATAAATATCAATTCTAAATGAGAGAATTATCTTAATTTTATAATGTATAAAAATATTGTCAATATTTATGGCAATGGGCAATTTTTGGCGGGGTGCATATTAACCATTTTTAAATAGAAATTTGTTTTTAATTTAAAAAAAATCCATCTATATGTACTAGAAACTAGAAAGAAGTTTGTCTAGGGTCACGAATGACAATATGAAGATGGGTGACTTTTTTTGTAAATTATATGACAGTCTTAAATGACTGCAAGTTTTATTTGAGTTGATATATATAATATCGATGAACCGTTCAAATTTAACATATTTTAAAATGAATTACATTTCTTTACTTAGGATAAACATTTTTATGAAATTTTAAAAAATAAGAGATATATATATGTAAAGGGAAAAAAACTACTTTTAAATATTTTCGGAAAATTTGCTTCGTCTATGTTTTATAGCATTTCAATTTTCTATGGATAATATAACCCCGGTCTCCTCTTCTAGTTTTTTTTTCTTCATATTTTGACGAAAATTGATTTTAAAAAAATTTGTTTTTATATAGGTTATCCTATTTTTGTTAGTTTATTTTTATTTTAAAGAGATAGCTCCTTTTTCTTATTTTTTTTTGCTAATTGATTGATTGTTTGGTTTACTATTGGTTCTCATTCCTACTCTTTTGTGGGGAAAATGATATTAAATACAACCAATCTATGGCAAATATTTAGATATCGTATTTAGTTGGGAATTAGATTCCACCTCGTGACTTGTTGCACTTTTTCACAAAATGTGACAATTTTTCACAAATTTGTGACTCTAACACAGCTTTTTATTATATAAAGGATTCTGATTTTTCGTTGAAGAAATTATTTATTATTTTTTGATATTTTAAAAGTTTTGTTAAGCAAATTTTATACATTTTTTTAAATATTAGTTTTAGAGTATATATACAATAAAATTTTTAAACTAAAATAAAAATATTCGTGACAAAAACTGATGTTACATTAAGTTACTCGTACAAATGTATTACAGAGCTCTTAGTTATCAAAATGATAGAAACCAGAGGAGCGTTTAGATTTGAAAAAATTAGTATAAAATGAATGTCAAGTTAAAAGATTATTTTACACTTTTGTTTAGTTAATTATTTTTATATATATTTAATAATGCTGTTCATTATTCGAATCTACCTCTTATGATTGGTGTGTTAGAACAGATATTTTATTTATTTAGCTTTATTGTTCCAACATATATTTTACTTAAGAGTAATCATTTAAAATAGGACTAAAGACCGATATATTAAAATTGAAACAGGAATAAAAACCGCCAAAAAAAACAAAGTAGATAGAAGAAGGTTATCACATCTTTTTGCTTTTATAAAACCCGTATCTAATCGATGATGGGATCATCGAAGACCATTTTATGAAAATTTGCCACGTCCAATTTTTTCCCGGACCGGAAACAAAGACGTAAAATTCTAATTTTTTAATCCTCGACGCTACGGGTTTAATTGGGATTTAAGCTTTATAACAAAAATAAAAGTCACATGTAATTATAATTATAAAATAATAAGAAACAAATTATTTTTATATTTTAAATTTAATTTTGAATTAAAATATGGCGGATAGAATAATATGGCGCCTTGATTTTTCTTAAAATAAAAATCTGTGCCAACCAAAAATCATGAAAAACAAAATCCAAACGAATCTCGTTGAATAAATAAATTTGAGTTAAAAGTTTTTCGCGAAACAATTTTTCTGTTGTTTGAATAAAAATTTGCATAAATTAATTTTTTTGCAAATCAGATTAAAAAACAAAGAATCAATTTTAATAATGATCGGCAAAACCTGTATGACTCTCATATTTAGTCCCGTCTCGCGAGCCAACTGTTCTCGGATGTGCCGAGTTGGCTTGGGAGTTGCGGAAAAGGCTGACTTGAGCGTTTCGAGCTGCTTAGCTTTAATAGTGGTGCGAGGTCCGCGTCTTTTGTTGTTATTGCTACTGTTGTTGCAATTGTTGTTATTGGATATGACGCTCCCATTGGACATGCAATTATAATAAGCCATTTGACCTCCGCCGTCAACCCCCACGTTATTATTATTATGATTATTGGGGTCAGAAGGATCGTAAGATTCTAGATTAGCCAGCATAAACCTACGACTGGGAGTGTTCGAAACACCGCTCATTTGCATTTCGCTAGGGGCGTCTCTGGAGTACTCGTCATCTTCGCTCATCTCTTCGTACAGCAGTTCCTCATCCTCTCCAAAATCCATTTCGCCTTCTTCGTCATCCAACTCATCCTCATCATCTTCCTCTGCCTCATCTGCATCCTCAAATTCTCCTTCATCCATATCTACTTCGTCATCTCTTTCTTCTTTGTCACAACTCATGGCATTTCCTTTATTTTTAATTATCTCCGCATCACGACTGTACGTATTTGACCCTATTCCGACCGTGTTTCCTCCCTGTCTACTATTTGGATTAATATTTCCGCGTTCGATAGAATCTACAACTGGTAATTTATAATCACTCAATTTTTCCGGGTCCTTGATGGTTTTTTTGTATTCATCGTCAAAGGTAGTAAGGTAGGATTGGTCTCGATTTATAAGCGTGACGGGTAACATTACGCTTTTGGAGTTTGTCTCGCGTGCCTGTAGCTCGGCTTCTGTCAAGAATTCCGCTTTGGGTATTTTGTTGTTATTATCCATCGTCGTTATTTGATTCGAGCATTTATTTTGCAATATGACTAAAGATGATTCTACTGTAGTTATTTTTTCATTGTCCAAAAAACTGTGTTGTGAGTTTATATTTTGCGCGGGAGGCAAAATGTCAGCGATGATGGACAGATTCGAAAGTTCTAAATCTTTGGTTTTCTTTTTCTTTTTAATCGTGTTCTTTAGCCCACCATCCACTTTATCGGGTTGAGTATTATTATTATAATGGACAGAGGATAGGATGCCCTCTTTTGTATCGATTTCGGAGTTACTATTACTCTTAGTGGCGTAATCATATGATGGGAAAGATGGAGGCATAGTGTCGTGATATAGAGTATTAGGATATTCGTTTAAATTATTGCCGGATCTTGATCTATCTCCCATATTCGTGTAAGTCGCTTGACCCCTCGCTCTCCTCGCTCGCGGCTTGGCTCTTTTAAAAATTTGGGACGACGTGTAATTAGCGGCATAAGATCTTTTCATATTTATGCCGTTAATTATCGATGATTGGGAATTGTTATTCAGAATAAAATTGCTAGCCGTCAATTTTTGTTCGTTGTCTTAATTACAAATAAATTTATTCCACTTGCTTTACATTGAATTTCAATATTTTTAAAAAAAAATTAAACGACTCGCACCAACTTATCTTATATTCTATAATTTCTTTTTATAAGATTCTTTTTAATTTTAAGAAAGGGAATATAAAAAATATAGCTATGTTTTTTCCGTGCATTATTCTTTTCAAATTCAAGTCATTTTTTGAGCGCGTTTTTATCAATTTTTGCCATGAACTTTTGAATTTAATATAATTTATATTAGTTTTTCCACAAATATTTTAATTTAAATTATAAATGAATCTAATGTTAATGCCAAAATTGTGTAAAATTCAGAAGATAGGGTATATATGCTAAACATGCTATAATACACTTCTGGTAAAATCAGATTTATAAATTTAAAATAAACGCGCTAAATTTGAAAAAATAACACGCTGGGGCGAAAGAAGCAAAATAATTGGAGACATTAATATGGGGCCCAAAATTAAAAAAATCTAATTAAAACGACTTATTTATATTCTATAAATAAAGATATATTATTTTTTTTCTTTTTATCTAGCCACATAAATGGATTATAGTGTTGTAAACGAACGCGATCGCGTTCATGAACGAAGTTCGTTTTTTTTAAAAAATGGTGAACGGCGTTCCTTTTATTTTTGACGAACTTTGAATATGAACGCGTTCCTTTTTTTATGACGAATGCGTTCGAATCTAACGTTCGGTCAATTTTAAAAACACCTTTTATTTTTATTTATTTGAAAAATTTAATATTAATCCAAATTTTTTTTAAGAAAAATGTCTTATATTTTATACAACTGTTTTTCCTTTTTCACATTTCAATTTTTTTTAACACACCATTATTATAGTTAATTAATTTAAAAATTATTGTTTATATTTTAATTTAATTGATTTGCATAAGCATGGATATTATGTTTCATCATTATTATCTGATTCTGGAAATTCAAAATCAGATGAATTGACATTACCATGGTACAAATATGATAAATATTTTACAGTAACATCCTTCCTATATTGAAGGAACTAATTCAATACTTTCCAAATGTAAAATGTGCCCAAAAAGTATTAAATAGTTTCAAAATCTTCAAGTTCCAATTTAAAACGACATTTGATTATAATATTATTTATTTTATATAATATAACTAAGTTAGGTTTAATATTAAAAAAAATTAGTGGTCTAAATTTTGATTAATTACTGATAGACGCAATTATTAAATGGGATTAATAAAAATATTTAACCTATTACTATCAAATTAATTACTTATATTTTATTTCTTTAAAGATTTGAACATATATATATGAAGATCAATATGTTCTTTCTGCAATTACCAATATTCAAGCTTCAATGACCATAAATAAAACTTCTTCAGAATGAACCTACAAAAAATAAACTTATAGCGTTGAAAAAATGCATTGAAAATACTAGAAATGTTAATGCAAGAACTGTTAATTTCGAGATACTTTTTTTAGACGAGTAAGTAAAGTATAGATTGGAGGAGGATAACTTATCTCAATTTTTTGAAGCAAGGATAAAAAGATAAATGTTTTTAATAAATTTCCCACATTAAAAGAGTTGTTTATTAAGTATAATACTGCAATCCCCTCATCTGCCCCTGTTAAGCGCGTTTTTAGTATAGCTAATGCCTTATTAACTGCTAAGTGTTCTGTCTATCAGATGAAAATTTTGAAAAACAATTGTTATTAAAATTTTATAAAAGATATTTTTTATAAATAAAAATATCTTTTTATTCACTATATTATATATAATTAAATTATCAAAATAAAACTATATATGGCTAATATATTGTTTTAAAATATATAAGACATTTATTTAATTAAATTAAATTTAAAAAAAATTTATTATAAAATTTTGAACGGAGAACGCGTTCCTTTTTTATGAAAGTGAACGCGAACGTGAACGCGTTTGATTTTTTTTAGAATTTTTACAGCACTAATGGATTATGAATATTTGAAAGAAAAAGTATTTATTTATTAAACATTAAACCTAAATGAATGCCGTAAAAATCGTCCTTGCATATGAATTGATTTTCATCTAGAATATAAAGCTCCTCACCTGTACAAAGTTGTTTCCTACATACCATACACGTGAAACACTTTATGTGAAAAACCTTTGATTTTGCTCTCCTAACAAGATCTGTTGGACTTATCCCGTTACCACATCCGGAGCATTTCGTGCCATATCGTCTGTAAACAAAAAAATGGAAATATAGTTTACACTATAATTTAAAACAAATAATGATTATATTATTCATGTAATAGCGGTTCAGTTAGCAAGTTTAATAATAAAATCATCGAAGGCGCGTACGCAGGAATTTGCTCTGGGTGGGAAGGGGGGGGGGAGATAATTAAATTTATTTATAAAAATTATTCTAGGGGTCATTTAAGAATAACTTAAGTTTTATAAATATTAAGAATTGTGACTAGGGTAGTTGAACTACTCGATTTAAGACGATTTTTAAAAACGGCGAACTTAATATTTTATCCAGAAAAATATTATGCAAAACTGAAGATTTTGCTCATAGCACAAGGATTTGAAAATTTATTAGTGAAATATTTTTGTGACAAAATCTTGAGTTAACCGTTTTTAAAAATCGGCTCAAATTGAGCCATTTAACAACACTACTAGTGATTATAAAAAATTGGCAATTTCTAATACACAAATTTAATTATAAATTATATATAATCGGCATATGAATTTATATAAAATAAATGTCTCAAAAGAGAACATTGTAAAAAAGGATAAATTTATAAACATGGAAAATTTGATATATAAATTTAAATTATTATATAGTAGAATATTAATGCGCAAAAATATTCTTAAGAATATTGCATATAATAAATTTCCAAATAATAATGAAAAAATATGGGGTATCAAAAAATTAGTGTTGTTATACGGCTCGATTTGAGGCAATTTTTAAAAACGGCCAACTCAATATTTTAGCCAGAAAAACATTGCCTAAACCTCGATAATTCGGTAATGGGTGTTCAAGCCCTTGTGCCATCTATGAGCAAAATCTTCCTGCTTACGTAATATTTTCCTCTATAAAATATTGAATTAGCTGTTTTTAAAAATCGGCTCAAATCAATCCGTAATTAAGAAGCATATATTATAAATTTATAATGTAAAATTAGATATTCATGGAATTGAGTTAATTTTTCAATGATTTTATAAGTGCTTGGTGTTAACTCCCGATGTATATTAAGAAGGGCTAACACCAATCCTATTTATTTTCAGAGGTAGTACTTCTTGTAATATAGATAAATGGCTCAATTTGAGCATCTTAATGCGATTAACCCTTAATATTATCAAGAAAAATATTAAGCAAACCAGAAAATTTTGCTCATGGCACAAATTTTTGGACTAGAGGTCTGTAATGTGCAGGGTTTTAGCCCGCCCACGCACGCCTACCTATACGTCTGGCGGGCATGGTCGGTTTTTCTTAAATATTTTTAACATTGGGCTAGTAGCAGGAGGGGGGAGGGGTTAAAAAAAATTTTTAAATAATGGGCCTTCTAAATTGTAGAATATGTTAACTTTAAAATATACCGTCGTCACCACTGCAAAACCTCGTAAGTAGCATTTTTGAAATTGTACAGGAGAGACAAAAAACTATTTTAACTGTTATTATTATAATTAGAAAATGATACTTATTAATGAATTTTAACTTTCATTTATAATATACTTCTATTAGAATGGTTTTTTTTAAAAAAAATTCACATATGCGACCCGCGACCCCCTATGCCACTTACGAGTTTTTGAATCTTTTGAAAAACAAATGATTTGTAAAAAATATCAAGTTACCAGGTTTTGATGCTTGTTTTTTCTTCGGTTTAATATTATAAATAAATTAGTTTTTATTGGTTATTAAGACATTATTTTTGAGAGATGATAGCTAGTTTATTTATAAACCCAATTATCCAAAAAAAGTATTTTAAAAAAATGATACTTATGAGGTCTTGCAGTGGTGACGACGATAATCTTAATGACACATAATTTTTTTTAACAAAAATCTTGATTTTTATTTTATATTTTGTTCAAAAAAAAGGAAAAAAAATAATTTGTATTAACAAAACATTTAGAAATGTGAAAGCTTTAAAAAAACACATAGTCATATGCTTTTAGGTATAGGAAAACATTAGGAGTTTCCTGAAAAATTTAGGATCAATATTTACATCGTAAATTAACCGATTTAAATGATAACATAATAGTATGAATCGAGTGCGTGATTATAATCCAGGAGGGGGGGGGCTTACTCAGCATACATAGTATATTATTGAATTATTTTATAATAGTCATCGAGATGGGCAACGTCATTAACTTAGGGTTGGTGGTGCAAAAGGTTCTGAGATAGACAAATACCTATTCCAACTTAATTCTAAATGATAAACAAATCTTAGTATTATTTAGGTTTTTCTATTTTTATGTCAAATATCATGGAGGAATAATAAATAAATATAATATATTGAAATTTTTTTTGAATCATTTTTTAAAAACAAAAAAAATAGAATTAATATTTTGAAAAATATATGTTATGATTATTATTTTATTACTATTAGGAACGCATGAATGCATTAAAATTAAAACCATCAGTTTCCATATTTTATTCTTTTAAAGAATCTTCCTTATCTTAGGATTTAAATCTTTTGAATATTTTTATTACGATAATGTATAAAATTCAATAAAATATAAACATTATTTTAATATTCATAAAAATATTCAGTTTTTTAATACATAAATAACTAAAAATTGATCTTTTTAAGTTTTACAATAATCATAAATTTTTTATTCCCTTTTTAAATATATTTCGGAATTTATATGTTATATTATATATGGTAATAGGAAAAAAAACCCCGGAAAAAAACCCCCGGTGAAAAATCCACTAGGAAAAAAACCCCATGGAAAGAAATTTTTAAAAAAAAGAAAATCGTTATTTTTTAAAAATTCTTGTCAAATTTTCTTAAATTTTTTTCTCAATTTATTATTTTCTTCCAATTTTCGCTTTAAGTCATTGTTAATCTTTATTTTTCTAACCTTTTCTCAATTTTTTTCTTCTCAATTTTCACTTAATTTTTTTAGTATAACCTAGCAATAATTAATATTGATAAATAATTTTATAAGCTAATGCCACAATCATTAACAGCTATTAGACTCCAAAAAAAACACCAAATATTACGAAAAAATATTCGAAGTAATAATATCTAAATGTCAAGAACGGGATTTATTTCCTGATCAATTATAAAAAAAATGGATTTCGAAAAGTATGCTATGAGCGCGGTTAAAACTGTCATTGGTATGATTATTAATATGTTAAATTATTTATATTTGTTTTTTCAATTAGGAGATCACATCATAATCAGAGGATGATTTTACCATTTGTGTCAAAGTACCTATAAAAAAATTTAAAAGCTAGTTCTGGAAAGCCAATACAGAATCGATGAAGCCCTAAGCTTCTTTTGTGGCATGATGGACAGCTTAGCATTTGTTCCTTTATGTGATATGGGTGATGCAATGGCATTCCTTAGATCGGTTAATCCGAGTAATGGTAAGGATATTCTTGAATACTTCGATAAAAATTACATAAATGAAGTAAAGGGAGGTCACAAGAAGCAATTCTCAATCTCAGACAGGTCGAATTTGGCCTCGATTTCCTCCAGAAACTTGAATCAAAGCACTCTATCCAACTAATAACTCATAAATAATTAATGCGAAGGTTCGAATCATCGTTTTTCTAATATGGTTGGGAATAAACACCCATCAATCTGGGTATTGATTAAAAAAAATGAAACGCGAGGTGGCTGCTGATGAAACCAAACTTGAACGATGGCGTGTAGGTAGTTCACTGACAACAAAATCACAGTGCTTAAACAAAAAAAAATACTGATATTCAAATTGGTACTGGGAAAAAAAATATCCCAGTAAAATAACCCATGTATTACTTGTTTTCGTAAAAATTTTTGCTATAGTAATAAATACAATATCTATCCTTAATTACTACATTAAGTAGATTAAATTTGACAAAATTTTCAATAAGATCTGTTTATTTTATTGATAAATCATTATGATATTATAATATTTTTTTCTAAAATACTAATTTGTTTCTACCTTATATAAATCCAAATAAAAATATACCGATATTATTAGATCTTAAGTAAATTCGAAAAAAAATTTCGGGGTTTTTTTTCCGGAGGGTTTTTCCGGGGGTTTTTTTCCGGGATTCATTATATATTAATAGGAGATCATAAAGTATAAAATTTTAATCTCGTGGCTGATATTTTGAAAGTTTTTTTAGCCCGGCCCGGGTATTTTTGATATTAAGACAGGGCCGGATTTTTGACCTGATTACTTTATTGCCCAGCCCAAAATAAGAAATCGACTTCCAGCCTAAACAAAAAATTTATTCGGCTAGTTCCGGGACTGGCCTGCATGTTTTCTGATATATAATTTTTATATATAATTGAAAGTTAGGATAAATTTTAAGTATATTAAAGACTTTTTAAATTTATGCATAAATGTGGATTATTAATAGTTCACCCTTTTTTTTAAGTTAGGTTCCAAGCCTCCTGATCAAAAACATAGTATATTTTTTTAACCTAATTCATGTCCGAAAACGAATATAAATTGACATTTATACATACACCGGATAGGACCAAATCCCGAAAGTTAGAGAAATCTAAAAGTTTAACCAAATCCTAAATAAATATTAGTTTGCCCGTTTCAATTCGAAAAGGAAGTTTTTTAAAAAAAAAATATGAAAGAAATCCAGACCAATATAAATACTTTCTAACACGGTTTTTATTTATATTTTTTTTTACATATGGAATTGGAATCATTTAATATTGAACAGATAAGCATACTTTTCGACATAGACTGTTCTTAATATATATTTTAAGAAAGGATCAAAGAGGAATAAAGAAGATGATTTTTAAACAAATCCTTGTAGAAGAGAGAGAAAAAGTTATTTTTAAAGGCTATCATTTAAAAAAAAATGAAGAAAATATCTGAAACGGAGGAGGGGAACATACAGTTATATCTATTAAAGAAGCTAAGTTGGTGTTACAATAATTTGAACCGATTTTTTAAAACAGTTAACTTAATTAGCCAGAAAGATATAACCTATGCCTCTAGGTTTTACTGATAGATGTTCGAACCTTTGTGCTATCTATGAAAATTTTCAGGCTTGCTTAATGTTTTTCTGCATAAAATATTAAGCTAGCAGTTTTTAAAAATCGTCTCAAATCGAGCCGGTTAGCAATACTTGTCGATATAAAAAAATAATGATTAATAGTAGTTTTGTTAAAAGACTAGTGATATTTTTGTAAAAAAGTAACTCTAACTCTAATGCATTATATATCTGTATAAAAATAACTGTAACTGATTATATTTTTACAATAAAACTAGTTACTTTTGTGATAATGTAGCCGTATATCGTTACATTTCACCAGTTTATCTCAAGTTTTACTTATTAAAATACATTAATAAAACATTTATATCTCAGATCATATATGATAATTTTTCTAAATTATGCTGTTTATTAAATATCGTATCACTTGCAAGACCTCAAGTAAAACATTTAATTTAGTCTAGAGAAGCTTATTATTGGAGAAAAGCATATTTTTAAGACGCCAATTTAGAAAAAAAAATTAATTAAGTATTTTTTTGAAAATGAACATTATTATGTTTATATTTTTCGGTAATTAAATATTACATTGTGGATTTCATTTTCAGTGTTTTATTTACATTTTTAATAATTTAACTTGTAACTACTAGTTACTATAAAAAAGTAATTTTAAAAACACTACTCAATATCATATTTAAACTTCCATCACTCAAGACAGTGAAAGAAAAAATTTTAAGGTTGTGGCCGGCAAATACCCATTAAGGTAGAGTATCTTATTTTGGTCACATTAAGTCAAAATGGGCTGCATAATGTAATAGTTGAAATGACCCAAAATAATATAAATCAGTAGTAAAATTAATTTTGCCAAACCATATATATTAAAACATTATTTTATTCAGTTTGGTTTATGAAAAATATAAATTATAAATTTGAGTCAAGATTTAAATAAATGATATTTCAAATTTTAATAATTGTTCTTTGGGATAATGGCATCGACATAACAAATAGTCAAGGTATAAGCTGTTTTGCCAATTGGAGCCTGACGTAAAAAATTATGGACCCAATAGCGGTCGAAAGTCTCTTATTAGGGGTCCGTGGAAAAGGTTACTGAATGGTTCACCTATGAAAAATTGATTTTATGCATGGTCACAAATCCCATTTCGGTCAAAAAGAAAATAATTTCTCGATCTTTCCGTAATGTCATTAATCTCTCCGCGAGGTTAACTTCCAACAATTATCTAAACCTTAATAAATTTTTCTCACCCCCCCCCCCTCCCACTATAATTAATATACCTTAAAAAAATGGAAGGAATTCAAACTGCACACATTTTGCACCACTTGTAATTTTTCTCGAGGGAGGAAAAGAAATTTAAAATATTTTAAAAGGAGAGAAGAAATATAAACGCTAGTAACAAGTAACGATGTTTAGTTTAGTTAACCAACCTGATTAAACAATAAGAGAAGATGTATGATTTAAATTATGTGTGTATAGTTAGCGTCAATGTGTTATTTTTTCAACTTTAAATCATATTTTGAGCACGTTTTTTTTTTAAATTTAAAAATCTGATTTTACCGGAAATGTATTTCAGCATGCTTAGAATACCTATATCTTATAAATTTTAGAAAATTTTGCCTTTAACCTTTGAGTCATTTATAATTTATACAAAAAATCTATGGAAAAACTAATATAAATTCTAACATATATTTTTTTTGCGGGAGGGGTGGGGGATGATTAATAATGAACTTTATTAGGATATTATTCATTACTTTACTCGTACTCAAGTTCAACAAACGGGCTAGCTTTAATAGTAAAACGGCGTTTATTTTTTTTCCATTGTGAAATAAACTATTGTTTCTTTTTGAAAACGTATATTCAAAATAATCGTATATAAGATTTATATATATTTTTTTTTTAAAAATCAACATTATTTAAATATAATCATGCAATCAGATTAGGAGGTTTTTTTTATTTGGGGGAGGGGGGGGGGGTGGTGGTCCTTTTTTTAACGCTATGTTTAAAACGCTTTCAATGTTTTTAAAGGTGAAAAATCTGCGGGAAAAAAAGCGTGGCTAGTATGACCTATGATTGTTTTTTTTTCGTTAGTATGTCTAGATAAACCTTTTTGATAATTCATATTTATACACACTTTTATTTTAAATTAGAAGTTAAGAAGGGTCTATTATCTTATTTATAAAGATTAGCGAAAAGGCTGGCTGTTAGCAACATTATGGCTGCTCCTACTATCCCTTCATTAGTTCACTCAAGAACGGATAATGGGGGGGGGGGGGTTAAATAATTTACAATATCAATTAACGTATAGCAAATTGCTAAACAACTCCTTATTTTATGGAAATGCACTAAGACCCTCCTTTTTTTTATATGTAATAACGGATGGGTGCTCAGTCCAAATCATGCCCTGGCTTATATACATATTATATAACCTGTAGCACCGAATACCCTGGTAAGCTTCAGAAAGAACCGGTCCGATCTACGAACCAAGATCGAAGTTTGATCTGCTTCTTCTTATCTAGGTTCTCTAGCTTCTGAACCATTCACTCGAAGAATTTATTTAAAAAATTTTTAAATTAAAAATAATTTAAATTAGTAAAATAAAATAAGATCCCATATAAACTATATAAAACATAATAAAATATATTTTAAAAGAAAGAAGAAAAAAAATTCTAATTTTAGGGACATTCTCTTTTTTTTTAAAAAAAAACATTAAAAAATTAAAAACATTTTCTCGGATCTGTTAATATGTTATAGTGTTGTTAAATGTCCCGATTTGAGTCGACTTTTAAAAATGGATCCGATTAAGATTTTAGCCAAAACAATATTATGCAAGTCTGGACATTTTGCTCATAGATGGCAGACAGGTTTGGATCTCTATTTGCAATACTACGTATTATATATCCAGTTCGTTTATAATTCCGCTATATATAAAAGAAACTAGCATTGGTTCGAGGTTTTGTAAAAAAAAATATATCACCTAAATCTTTATCATTAAATGTGGAAGGAAATAAATTATTGAGTCTTCTATTTCTGGAGACGAAGATAACTGAGCTATACACTCTCTTATTTTGCGATGTTCATGAATACGTTGCATCATGGTATGGTCAAACTCAAACAATAATTAATTTTTTAATTTCTATCGTTTCTTTAAAAACCTTATGGGGTTTTAGTATTATAAAAATAATAATATATTCGTATTATGCAATAAAATATTTTTTCTTCTTTAAAAAAAAATGAGGAATTATTATAATTATTAGTTATATTATATATACTCATAAATACCGCAACATGAAATAACAAATAATCTTACGAGTGTATAATATATAGCAAGAAGATTTCGAGGTAAATGCACCGTTAAAGATCAAAAATAATTAAAAATTTTATTTATTATATAAGAAAAGAACCATTAAAATATAAACAATCTTGAAATTGAATTGCGCTAAAAAAAAATTAATCAAACGAAAATTAATAAAAAAAAATTTTTAAATAAAACACCCTTAATTTAATTTATTTGATTCATTAACTTTTCTTATTTTCTTTTTATCTTTACTTTATAAAAAAAACCACGCTGTATGTTAATAAAACGAAACAATACAAAATTATCATGATTGATTTAGAATTGCCAAATATTTATTATAGAATTGAAATTTATATAAAGATTTTTTGTAAGATTGAAAATAATAAATAAGAGTGGTTCGTTTTAGCCCCCTAAACCGGCCCGGTATTTCGGATATTAAAATTGTTATTTTTCGAAACCGGGAGGATACTGAAAAATTTTATTCAAACAAAAACCTTATAATAAAATTTTTTTTTCATTTTAAATCGTCAAAATTATCTTACCTGATAGTGTTATTTATTTATGATTCCAATATTGATTTTAGGTTAATCATTTTTATAATGGGTATTTTGTTTATTTATGAAAAAAATAAATAAGATCAACAATTACAGTATTCACAGCGTAAGGGGGTTATAACCCCCAATTTTTTTAAAAAAATAATTAATTTCATTTTCCTTTTTTTAGAAAAATTTATAATACTTTTGTCTTAAATATCTAATTCTATAAAATCATCTAAGAATTTCTTCTTCTATTCAAAAATGAGTAAAAAATCTCAAAATTTAAACAATATTAAAGACACAAAAGACGTTATAATTCGTATGGGATTATTTTCAATTGTAATTTACTAAACAATCGCTCGACTTCAGCGTTTGAAGCTATTATAACCGTTTTTAATTTTACCTAATCAATCCATCTACAGTTAGCAATTTTGCATTCATTTTTGATTATTTTGCCCCGAATCGCTAGCTGTGATTTCAGGGTTATTTCGTTATCACATTTTCTATTTGAATACTCTTTTTTTTTATCTGCTATTTGATGTAGAAGTCTCTAAGCTAGAGTTACATCGAGTTTCATACTTAAAAAGATGATAAAAATGATATTTTTTATAGTAAAACTTATTTTTTAGATATTTCACTTATTTATAATATTTTTTTTATTATAATAGCTTGTGTGCTTCTAAAATCTTCGTTCTATCTCACATCTTGATCTTGGTATTAATTTTAGTAATTTTTCGTATTTTGCCAATAACCTTTTTATTTATACTGTTTATTAAGTGGATTGAATACTAAAAATGAATACTCTTTAAGCATTACATATTAGCCCAAAAGTTTGGCAAACTTCATGCTTCGAAGTTACGTCTTACTATAGAATTCATATCAAATTTTTAAAAATATAACTTGATTTAAAATTTAATGAGATTTAGACTATTTTAAGTTATAAATATCTATTGAATAAAGAGAAAAGAAAAAATAACATCTATGAAGATCATAAGAACAATAAAAGTCAAAAATATCCTGTATCGGGGAAAGTAAAACCTTAATGTATTTAGACGAAATTGACTTTTGAATCGTAATTTAAAATTCGATATTTAAGATTCAGCCATAAGACTTGCTATAATTTTTATTTCGTTTATAACAGGTTTTTATACATTGATAAGAAAAACTGATTGATAAATTAGCATAAGTACTAATCATGCATTACATATTGTTCATTACTTCTAAAATTTTCCATCTAGCATGATGTCGATCTAATTTTTTACATAAATTTCAGAGAAAATATGCTTCCAGATATTTGGCTTACTTTACGCTTAGGACTCGATATCATGTTCATGTTAGGGTTTGATTCATAATCAATTTTATAATTATTATTTTTAATAGCTTGTGAAATTAATTAAAGAATTAAAACATAGGGCTCAAAAAAACAGTTCTACCTAATGATTATAAATCATTTCTGATTTCAGTTACAAAAATTGAGAAATCATAATTATAAATCTGCAAAATATCTTTCATATATGATATTTTACTGAATTTTCTAAAAAAAAATTTTAAAAAAATAACACAGACACATCCTTATCTAATTATTAGAAGTCAATTCTGTTTTTAGATCACAAAAATTTGTGAAATCATAATAATAAAATTTTTATTTAAATGAATATATATAATATATATTATTTTAAAATATTATATTTTAAAAATAAATTTTTCTCATTTTTTTTTAAGAATTAAAACGGAAATATTAAAAAAAAATTAAATATCCCATTACAATTTTCTTCTGTACTTTTTAAAAAAAATGTAAAAAGTAGATGATACATTTATAATATATATTTTTTTTATAATAGAAGACGCGTCTAATTTCCTCCGAAAAATAATATAATATGCTATTATACAACCATATCTTATCATTTTTAACAAGAAATGCGATATATCTCTTCTCTAGTTAATGTTATAATATAATGAATTTTTTTAGAAGATATTATCGCTTTCTAAAAAATAAATATAAATTTTAGATAAAAATCATGGCAACATTTTAACAAATTTATATCTATATATATAATATATATTAAAGCGTTAGGCCGTGTCCCTGGCTAGTCTTATATATTTTTTTTCGAACACCAATCTATTCAGATATTGAACTAGGATACCCCTATTCTGTTTTGTTTTGATTGTAGTGTAACTAAAAACAAAATCTAAATATAGAACCTCTTTCCATATTCTGTTTAGAGGAAAGCTATATAGACCGGCTAAGCAGATTTCTATTTAGAAATATGAGTCAGAACACAACTTAATGAATCTAAATCGAAAGTATATAAAATTAAAATTTTCTTCCTTTTCAAGCCCCGCCAAGATTTTTTCAAAAAAATGATATATTTTGGGTTCTAGTTCGATTTTTATTTTCACACCCGGGTCCGGATTTTAAAAATGTTTATTCCAGGATTTTGAAGTCTTATTAGTTAACTATCATTTAAATTAATTTATTTAAATCGGTTCAACCCGAGTTTTATAAAAAAAAAATAACGTTTAAAACCGGTCCTGGTCGAATTGCTTGGCCGGATTTCTTGAATAAACAAGGGTTTCTCAAGGCGAGTCCGGTTTCTATAGGTCTCTTATAAAGATTACTCATTTGTTTTAAAAGAATGTTTGCGATTTTTATCTTTTCCAATTTTTTTTTTGTAAAATAATATTTCTAAATTTTTATATTTATCTTATTCCTTAAATATATGTCTGTAAAAAAAAATAGAAGAAAAATCATTTTAAAAAAAAATAATAATAATTTTTGTGATCTATAAAGTTAGATAACGACCATTTTTGTTCATCTTCATGACAAAAAAAAATTTGCGATGAAAAGATAAAATAGCAAAAATATGATAATATATAAATTTGATATTTTAAAAAAAATGAATGTTTTAGAAAAATGTGTCGTGCTAGTACAAATGGGAATTTGGGATTAGTATATTATATACACTATATAAATATTTTTTTTGACTGGAGTTTCTTCTATTATTATTATTATAATAAGAAGTGAAAAAAAACAATTAAAATGGTGATATGATAGATAGTTCTTGAAGATGAATTTATTGATTTTAATTTTATTTTTTAATGTAGTAATAATTAATGTTTTTGCATTCTTTTTTTCAGAATATATTTGCATTTTATTTTATATATATATAATGTATTTACAAAAACAACATTCGATGCCTATGCAATGGAATTGCATAATTTTATTAGAGATTTGCAAAGCCTAGCTTGTTCCTAAATTCCTCCCGGAGGTTGGAGAAATTTGAAAAAAAAATTTAACGGGCCAGGTAAGGAAATTTGTGCATAAATTTTTTTTGGACCTGGCCGGAAATTTGTACCTAAAAAATCAGACAAGAGCCTCCCAAATATCATTATTATTAGTAAAGTTTTGATGGTCCATGATCGGAATTAAATTTTAATATGTATTTTTTGAATTTTAATATTTTGATTATGCTATTTGAAAACAAATTTAATAATACTTAAATCTATAAATAATAATAAAATTCAAAAATTAAGCAATTTATTTATGATACAATTAATTACAAAGGTACAATATAGATACAAACAACCACAATTGATTTATAAAACAGATTATAGAAATACATAGCCATAGAAGAAGAGATATAAGAGCATTAATTGACGTTGGAAAAAAAAATAAAGATCAATGGTGTTAAAGTAGCTGCAAGCTAAAAGTAACCCGCTGCACGTTAGTATTTTTTAGTAGCGTAGCTAATAGTGCAAAAAAATAACGATAGCGGTAGTGCTTTTTTTAGTTATAATTCAATAATTAATTTTAAATGTAAAACGTTTTCACCAATTTTAAGTGTCATTTTAGTATGTGACTAATTACCGACATGTTCCTTAACAATAATCTGTTTTGGGCATGGCCTAAAAAAAGTATTACTGCAATGTTTATGTGGTAATTTTTTACGTGAACTATTATTTATTTTTAAATTTATATCTTTATGATAAAAATAATAATTTAATATATAAAAAAAAATTATGAGTTTATAAAAGTTTAACTTCAAAAGTTTTCGAGAAAAAAAATAGTGGAAATTTTAATCATTCGCAGATATATAAATTAGAATGAAATATAAATCATCTAAATTGGACACCCCCACCCCCCTTCCTCGGGATGGCACAAAAGAGACAAGAGATTATTTTCATTATTATTAAGACCTTAAAATACTCATTAATTTGATAATTTGTCGCCCAAATTTTTTATATCCCTTATTAGGACAAGTTCCCTTGTATATAGAACTTGCTAATTTATAAAATTATCACTTTATAAATAGAAAAATTTTTAAAAAGAGAAAAGAGAAAGGATATAATTATCTTTAACCTTTAAAAAATAGTTCTTGAACTTAAAAAAAAATATTTAAAAAATTTAAATCCAAATATATAAGCAATTTTCTTTCAAATTTATTTAAGATAAAAAAAAAATATTTTTATAAAATTGAAAGAAAAAAATGCCGAAAAAATAAAATAATTTTCATTTGGCTTCAATTATTTTTCTTCATTTTTATTTTAGTTTGAAAAATACAACAATGGAATCAAAGAAAAATAAAAGTTCAAAAATTTGCTTAGTAAATTTAAACTTTTTAAAAACATATTCTATTTTCGACCGCTTGCCACATAACTATAATCAATACTAGCTAGGCTGATGATTCCTTCATTTAAATGATTCTCAAAATCAGCTGATTACACTCCATTTTGGCCCTCGCGTGGAAATATTTTATATTAAAATTTTATGAAAACTATTATTTATCCTTTTAATTATTATAAAAATTTGGGCCAAAATGGCGTTGTCACCAGCTGAATTATATATAACCATAAATTTCATAATAGCAAAAGGATTCTTAATTTTATTTTCCAAAATTTATCCAATTTTAATTCTCCCTTCTTCATCTTGAGAGTATACAACCTAATAGAGCAGTAGCGTACGCAGGAATTTGGTCTGGGGGGGGGGGGGGGGATAATAAATATTTTTAAGAAATATTATTGTTTTTTAAAAATATCAAGCATAAATTTATCAGGACTATGAACTATTTCTAATACACAATTTTAAATTGATGTGAATTATAAAAAAATTATATGTAAAGAATCACTTAAATGACCCAAAATAGAAATTTTAATTTTTTGAGCTTTAAAATTTATATATAAAGTATAAAAAATTTAAATGTTAGAAATATAAATTAATACACAAAAAGCTTAGGGAATAATTGTATTTTGTATGTTATATATTTACAATGTAAAATCCAATCTTCGTTGGGATTGAGCTAATTTTTCAATTATCTCATCCTTGCTTGTTGTCAAATGCCTATGAATATTCAAAAGATCCAAACCTTTCAATCTACTTTCAAAAGTTGTATTTCTTGGTATGTTTTTCAGAGACCTGCAAGTCTGGCCCCGGGCTGAACAGTATGGCCGGGCCCGAAATTTTTAAAAATAAACACCCGGGCTGAGCCTAAATTTTTTTAAAAAAACATCTAGGCTAGGTTGAAATTTTTTTTTAACAGTCTATACTTGAAATCGTTATTATTAGATATAAAAATCAAAAATAAATATAGTTTATTTTTAAAAAATCAGGGTCGGGCCTGAAAATTTTATTTTAAAAAAGGCCGGGCCGGGCCTGAAAATTGAGCTTAGCCGTAAAAATTTTTAAAACAATCCGGGTCATGTCCTGCAAATGGTACCTCTGCAGGGCTCTGTTATTCTTCTTAAAAAAGAGAATGTTCTCTCGTTAGTTTACTATTGGGAAGAGTTGCTAATATATATAAGCCCTTTTAATACATTGGGAATATAATCTAAAATGTGTTTGAAATAATGCAGAGCATCCATAGCATTTTTTGGGACTGTATCAACCATAGTTAATCTTATAAACATAGTTATTCAGCTAATAAAGCATCATAAGATACTTTAACATCTTCATGATAAATAAAAATCCAACAAATATTTTTTTTTCTATCACCATCTGAAAAAGGTTGGGAAGGCTTTTATGAAAATAATATTTGCAGATTGGTAAGTGCTGCATAATGAATTAAAAACCATTCATTTATTTGGTTTATAAATGTATTTGTATCTAAGATATACTCTTCTACTGATCCTATATTAATGTTTTAACTATGAGCTTGCCTTGCTGCAAGTCGAGTGAGACAAATATTAAACACGTATAGCTCTGCTTTTGACTTAACAATAACATATAAAATATGAAATTCTTCATAAACATTAGCCCTAATTTCCTTGAGTTCTAATAAAATGCTCTTCGCTATTCTCATCTTCTTAATCAAGTCATCATGTTTTTGAAAAGTAATACATAAAATAGTTGTAGGGGAGACCGGGGTAAAACGATAGGCATTTTGCATATTTACCATAAAAATTTTAAACAAGAGTCAAACACAACATATTATAGATCAATGTGTAGCCCCATCTCTCTTCTACAAGATAAAAAAAAAGTGTAGCCCTCTACCTATAATATTTTAGGAGCTATGATTAGTTATGTAAAACTACTCATTTTCGCCATTTTACCCTGGGTACAGGGTAAAATGGATAAGCACTAGGGTAAAGTGGTTAAAATAATATTTGACACATATTTATTGTTTTATTTAACAAATATTACAAATTTAAGATTTATTTATGATTTTTATTTCAAAACTAATCGATACAATAAGGACATGTAAAATAATTATCATAATTAGCACATTTAGAATGTGCCCATTCAAGGCACATTGTACATTTTAGCCATTCATCGCCCTCGCGACTATTTTTATAGTTTTTATTACAAATAACACATAAACAATTATTTTTTGATATCTTTTTTTTCTCTGAATTAATAATTTTTTTTTATAAGGTTTAGATGTTAATATTTCTGAATTCTTTTTTTTAGATATTTTATCCGATGAAATATTGAATAATTTTGGAATAGGTATTATAGATGAAGGATTGAATACTTTATTATAATTTTTTGAGCATGATGGTAACATATCATGATAAGGTTCATCAATATCATCTGGAACATTTTCGTTCAATAATATAGATAAATCACTATCATTATTTTGAGTCACTGTAAGATTTTGAGTCACTCTAATATTTTCATCATTATTTTCAAATTCAATATTTGAGTTAGCATTTGAATTATTACAGCAGATATAATCTTGTTCTGTAAATATATTTGGGTTTAAAGGAAATATGCCACATGCTAAGAATCCATTTAATATATTATTTGATGTCACTGCCCTTGGTATTTCATTTTTTAACACTCCTGGAATATCATAAATCTGAATTGTTGCCCCACATGATTTTTAGATTGAGCATTATTAAAATTATGAAATACAATATAATTTCAATTGAGCATTTTTATTAAAGTTACCAAATTAATAATATTTAGATTGAGCATTATTAAAATTATGAAATACAATATAATTTCAATTGAGCATTTTTATTAAAGTTACCAAATTAATATTGATATTTAGATTGAGCATTATTAAAATTATGAAATACAATATAATTTCAATTGAGCATTTTTATTAAAGTTACCAAATTAATATTGATATTTAAATTGAGTTATTAAAATTATGAAATACAATATAATACAAACAATATAATTTAATTACTTGTTTAGGCGTTAATCCCATAAATGACCTACTTGCTTCTAATATGTAGTCACACAATCTAGATTCTTCTTCATTTGTAAATATTTGTTTATGATGATCTGAACTTTTAATACCAATTTTACATCTCCTTCTCAACGTTGTATAAGGTATGTTAAATTTTTTAGCAGACAAATTTAATGAAGTATTATTTGTTATTTTATATTTTATGGCTTCATTTATTATATTTACATCTCTGTATATGGTTTTTCTTTTATAATTTCTCATTATTTGATTGATACAATAAAAATTATAATAAATGAATTAATGAAAAATTAATGTGAATAATTTTATATTTTAACCATTTTACCCATAACAGCTTTACCCCTAGGTGACATATATTATAAATATCGTTATTGCGTGACTTCTAATATAGCTAAAGATGTCAGATAAATTTTATTTTATAGCTAATACATTAAGGAACATGTGTGCCATTTAAATCCTGAGGATATGTAAATTTTACTAAAAGCAAAATATACTAGAGAATGATTTTTATACTTTTTGGGTAAAAAACAGTTTTTTGACAAAATATATAAAACCAGGTAAGTTTTTTAAAAGATGAACATAGGTAAGAAATTAGATATAAAAATACATCTTCACACCAAATTTAAGGTCTTTATACTCAATGGTTAAAAAGTTATTCGCGTTAACATTGTTACCCCGTCAATCGCTTTACCCCGGTCTCCCCTACATTAATGAGGAAAAAAATTTGGAATAAGCATTGAATCCAATAATTTTCTTGCTTCTAAGGAAAAATTTCTTTCAGGTTATTGTGATATATCAGTAATAGCAAATAATCGGCTCTTCTAACTCCATAAAAGCTGTTACTGCTTGATGGCGGAGACTCTATCTCGTAGGACAAGGTTACAATTTCTTTCTCCCTGATGGACAATTTCAGAATAATTATTATTTGACTAGAAATTTTAAAATGGTAGATAAATATTACGCCACTAAAAATTTGAAAATAATAAGATAATATTACGCCGGAAAACTTGAAATCGAAATTAATTGATAAATTTCCATATTTATTAATTTATTTGAAAATAAAATTATTTGACTTGTAAAAAGTTGTTAAAATAACATATTTATATATTCTTATTAATTTTTACAAATTAAAATTTTTATTTACAAACGAATTAAAAAATATGGAAATGTTTTAAATTAAATCTGCACAACACTCTAAACAAAAATATTTTAGAAAAATATATTCGGCATCTGCATTTTTTGGCTTTGGGGGGGGGGGGGGGATTTGTTCCCCTGCCCCCCCCCCGCTGCGTACGCCAATGTAATAGAGGCATACGTTTTTAACAATTATATAGAGAAAGCTTTATTAGTTACTGAAATCTTTTGTCCCGGCGAAGTTGGAGTTAATTAGATGGAAACCAGGGATAAGTGGTCATGTTGTTTTTGTTCGTGGCTGATAAAAAATTTGCATTCATTTTTGTATACTAGTCGCGAATTCGCGCTAACTATAAATGTAGAGTAGGCACAAAAAGTTTGGGATGTCATAATAACACGTAAAAAAATGACTTGTAAAGTATAAATAAAATCAGATATATGAAAACTAAAACAGAACTCGAAATTTGTTTGTTACATCCGTTGCAAAAAATATTTAGGATACTATCTGATGATTGGTTGTTTTATAAAAGAAAATTAAGTTATGAATAAGGCTAATTTGAAAAATCAGAACAGATCTTTTAAGGTTTAATGCATGCGCTTTAGCATCAGATACTTGTAAAGTAATTGAGAATTGTTATTGATATTAAACATTTTAAATAATTAAAGTATGAAAGATATTTATTTAATAAATAATAGGCCGTGTCATGGTTCGACTTATTACTTTATTTAGAAACCAAAAATAACAATGCCCCCAAACATTTAAAATAAACAAAAATAGGGTTCCAAGTTAAAAAGCTGTTTAGCCTATGCTAAACAGTATTAAGTTTAAAAAATATGTCGTCACAGGCATAGTTGTTAAACCCTACATTTAAAAGTAGCGCACTACCGCTGTCGCTACCCATCAAAAAAAAGTAGCGCGATATTAGCTACTATCTTTCAAAAGTAGCTTTGGCTGTCTACTTTTTAAAAAAAATTTAGATATAAATTTGTTGTTATTTTTCGCTTATAATGTAATTGTATAGTACATAATACATAAACATCATTATTTAAATAAAGTTAGTTTTGATTAATAAAAAAATTATGTAAAAAGATTATAATTTATGTAATAAATAAGTATTTATGGTAATATTCATTTTATTTTATTTGTTGCATTATAATTATAAAATCATTACCATACTATCATCCCCAAGTCTAGAGCGACGATCAGAAAATTATAAGTTTCGCCTTACTAAATAATCTCTCAACACTTTTACTTGAGGACAATGCAGTATATAATTTTATATATATATTTTTTAAATAAGAAAAATTATTAAAAATACTCATTTGAGTATTTTTAGATTTAGAAAACGCGTCTAGGGAATTTTCTATTATATTAGTATCCTTTATTTCAAACAACGGTGGAAGTCGTTTTTATGGTTCAAACTAGGGCATCTTTGTCTGCTATCTGAATCATTAGTGTTTGGCGACAAAAAATTGTTGTATCAGGAGTTAGAGTTATCATCGTAAATGATGAATTATCGCCCAATGACATTGGTTGAACTGTATCAATTATAAAATCGACAATAACTTTATCAACCAGTTTCTGAGAAATATTGACATATGCAATATTATTAATCAATTTAGCTTGAATTGAATTGGTCTTTTTGGACCAATATTATTAAGATGCTTTTCTATCTCTTTGAAACTGTTGGCATGAACATTCTTACAGAATAAAAATAGTATTAGAATTTAAAAATGACAACTACCTTTAAGTGTTTTTTGAGGTTATATCAATTAGTTTTTTTACAGTTTGAACAAATAAATTTGTAGCCACTTTTTGTTTTTACATTAATTTGAAAATATTTTTCAGTTATGGAAATGGAAAATTTATCAAAAACATATTATACCAGGATAATACCATAATTGTCTGACTCACTTACATCGATTTGGATATATATTTGCGATGAAATTTTAAATAATTTACACCAGATGATTTAAGTTTATAATACAAATTGAAAATATAAATTTCAATATCAAAATTAAATAATAAATTACAATTAATTATGAAATTATATTTAAATTTTCATGTTTAGAGTTACACATTATATTTTTAAAAAGTAGCTAAGTAGCGAGTTAGCTACTTTCAAAAAAATGGGAGCGCTAAAAAAATAAATAATAGGAAGAAAGTAGCGCGTAAATAGCTATCGTTACCAAATAAGATAGCGCGCTATCTGAAGCCCGCTACTTTAACAACTCTCGACACAGACACAGCCATAATAGTTTATTTTTAATATAACCTAAGTATATATATGGTCTCTTCAAAAAAAAAATCGTATTCGATGTGTTTAAACGAATCGAATTATCTACCATTCGTATTCGCACGAATAATAAAATTTGCTATTAATATCGATTCAAATTTTTCGAATAATTAGCTTTCCTAAATATTATAAAATAATTTATACGAAGATATATATATATATATTGATAGAATTTTTATAATTTTTTTTTTCCATTGTTAGTTTTAATTAGGAAAAATTATCATTAAATAATCTGATAATAATGATAAGAAGATCAAGTCATGAACTAAAATTAAACTTGCATAATATTAATTTAATTTATAATGCCAAGTCAATTTTTTATGGCAAATAATTTTTCTTATTGCCTCAATTTTATTTATAAGTTATAACTATTCAAATAATTCGATTAGGATATTAAAATAATATGATTCATATTATTGTATCGAATATTTGATTCGTTTTTGAAATATGCTTAATATATAGTATTATATTATAACTCTTGAACTTGATATATATTATTTATTAAATGGTTTTTAATTTAAAATAATGGAAATGGCCTAATTTAAGAAAGGCCAAAATTTAAACTAATTTAATCATCTGCAAATTATAATTATACAATGAAAATTAAAATTCCTTTATTCTTTATCAAATAACTATTTCCTTAAATTTTAAATATTTTAATATAAATTACAATTATAATTCTTTTTAAAAAAAATTGGTCAACAAATTTGAAAGGATGAAAACATAAGGTAAATTTATTTTATTTTTATAAGAAAAGGTTATCATAGATTTTTAATATAATTTTTAAATTGAATTAATAATAATTAATCAATATTAATAAATTATTATATTACACAATTTATACTTTTATTTTAATTATAATATCTTTTTTAATCAATTTATATTTACGTTTTGATTATGTGACACATTTGTCCAAAACAAAATTTAAAAGTATTGTTGAAATTCATCAATTTTTATTTCTTAAAAATTAACGATCGCGTGTCAATGATAATGATGGATATCATTTTTATTTATTGCTATAATTTATTTTATTGTAAATTAATAGAATGATGACAAAAGGTGATGAACAAAACATTTAAAATAAAATAATAATTGACATTACTTCTTTGTTTATAAGATATAGGTGTCAATTTATGAAAAATAAATTTGCCTATCTTCGTACAGGTAAAAAAAAAATTAAAACAGTCTAATTCTTTTTGTCAGAGAGGATATAATGTAAGCATTGACATCAGTCCAAAAAGGGATATATTTTAGCATAGTCGTGCCTAGGGGGGTGGCAGCCCCTGAGCACCGAATTAAGTTTTAAGGACCGATAAATTGAAAACTCTTTCTCTTCATATTATTTACACTAAACAAGTGATGATAATTAATATTTAAATCTTAATTTTCTCATCATAGATGCCAAATTTTAAAACGATAAATTTGTCTAAAGACGAGGTTCCTCTTTTAGGTTAGGTCCAGGTAAAAATTATGCGACTTCGATAATGCAATGATACTTATAGAAAAGATGTATGTATTTTGAATCGATTTAAAAAGAACGGTTTCTAGAATTTCTTATTCACTGCAAAGGAACTTGTTCTTGAGTTATTAAATAACTTTAGAATAAAAAAAAATGCTTTGCAGATTTGAATTAGATGGAAGAAAACTCGAAAGATATTTCTATGAATAAGAAGATGGGCTGTGTATAAGTGATCCAAATGAAAAATATATGCTCAATCAGGCCAAGATACCCACTTTCTGCAGCTTAAATATTTTAAGGACCCTTTTGGTCTCCTCTCTGATATATCTGCTTTGCTTGTTTATTCAATATAATAAATTAAATATATAATACGTATTGAGGAAGGTTTAATTTAAAAAGATGATATAAACAGTGTAGCTATTTATCCAAATGGGGTGAGGGTGGGTACAAAAAATAATCCCGTGAGCGTGCCCTATAAACCTTTATTTACTCGGTCTTCGACAGGGGTTCCACCCATTGAAAATTCTAATTTTAATTTTCTCTTGGTTATTTTTATTGTTGCTTTTTTGAAATATAATGTATTATATGATCTCCATTAAAGTTCACTGAACAATTGAAAGCTCTAATTCTAAAATTATATGCCAATTGCTTCGTTAGTGCCTATGAGAGATTTAACAATAAGGCTAACCTCACTAACAAAATAAGCATCATGTCAGAATGGTAAATATAAAAAACTAAATATCTAGATCTACTTTGCTATAATATTTAGTGCCTGAATAGTATATTTATTATATTAATTCCTTAATCAGCTTTCCTATACACAAAAAAACTGGGAACTATGACGCCACGCCTTAGGTTTAAAATTTTAGAGACATTAATTTTGAAACTTATACCAAATCATTGAATGATTAGTATATTTTATGGCTTTAATCTGTTTGGTAGATAATTTAGAAGAAGAGAAAATTATTGTTAAAATAAAAAAAAATTATAACCATGCCAGTAGGGAGAATAAATTTTTAAATATCTGGTTTGCAATAATATTTAGTAACTTACTATTTTCTTCTTTTCTATTCTTAATTCTTCAATCAATTTCACCTATCCCAATAAAGTAACCGAATCATAAACCAAATGAAACAATGAATTATCTTACTAATTTATCGATCAGTACATTTTCAATCAAAACAGTTATAAAGAAAATAAAAACCATAACATCACTTCTTAAGCTGACTCAAAAATGTAATCTTGATTGGCGACTTAAAAATCAATTACGTCCAAATATATTTAGGTTTTTTTTCTGCAATTCGAAATATTTCTGAATCTTATATTTTACTATTTTTTATAGATATTAATTGTTTTTTTTCGGTTTATATAACTAAATATAAAAGTAAAATAGTAAAAATCTCACTACATTTTAAAATCAAGTATTATTTATATATCAAACTTTTGGAAGGCTACTTCTAAATGCTCAGGCCAATATTTATATTGGCCTTAACCACCATAAGTTTAGTTAATTCATTCCGTTTGGTAAACAAAAGTAATAAATAAAAAAAGTAATTAGAAAAATGAGAAAATATCTAATAATCGGTACATCAAGATTCAAAGATAGAACGAAAAATACAGAAGCACTAAAGCAATCCTACCAAGAAATAATTAAATAATCGAAATATATATATATAAATACTATCATTATCATTATAAATAATTCGCTTTTTATCATATTATAAAATGAGTCCCGATATCTCTGGCTATAGTTTTAACCAATTTAGCAACGATAGCATAAAATTAGCTGAATAAACCTTTTGCATCTTTGAAAAATGTGATACCATGCTTAATATTACATATTACAGACATTTATTACAAATTATTGAAATTTTACCTCTAATATATTGCATAAAATTTACTTAATTTCTATTTTAAGCTGCTTATTCACGAACCCTATTTTAATATATACTCAAATTTCGTAATTTTATGATTTTTAAAAAAGCTTTAAATAGTGATGGGGGGGGGGGGGTTAAAAAGACATCAAATTTATTTTCGCCATGGGTTTTAGCACGGCCTTGACTATATATATTAAGGGATAGCGAGAATAATTGGTCATAATTTTTCGTGGTGGGTGAATAAAAAAAGTTTTAAAGACGTTTTTAATCAAATAAATATGCTTTTAACTGTCCCCATACCAGGTCTTGGCTGGCCATTTATCATTATTATAAACATAAGATATATTATATACATAGAATTCTCCAAACTAAAATTGAACTATTTTTTTTACCTGAACATGAACTAAAATCGAATATTTTCAATATTTCTTATATAAAAAGAAATATATAATAATCATTTAAATCCTAAACTAATAAAATTATACTTTTGATTATTATGACCAATTAACCCATGGCCACATATTGCCCTTCTGTTTGTTAACATTAATTGGTCCTTTATATAGTGATAAATAAAGCATTTGGATTTCCGATTGTTTTTCTGTAAATATAGCTTAAATTGTAATTATTCCATCAATATAAAATGTGCCAATTATTCGTAATGTTGTTAAACGGATAGATTTTTAAAACGGCAAGCCCAATATGTTAGCTAAAAAATATTACGTAACCTGGAGATGGTGCTAATAAGTGGCAAAAAGGATTGCACATCTATTAAAAAAAATTCAAGGCTCGCGTAATATAATTTTGGTTAAGGTCTTAATTTTAAAATTGGCTAAATAGAGCCGTTTAAAAAGATTTATTTTTAGCTAGATAAAACAAAATGTAGAACGTGATTTTGATTCAACAGGGTGCTTAAAAACCCTTTTTTTGAAATTTGAACAATCAATCGAAAATGGCAGGGTGCATGTTGTAACAAAATTATGCATCGCTATTAAAATTTTCAGACAAAGTAATCCAGTAGATAAGAAGTTTGAAAGGGGAGTAAGGGGGGGGGGGGTGCCAATAAACCCACATGATTCACTTAATTTTCTTCTAATTCAGCGGAGTAAAGGGACTAAATCTTAAATAATTTTCTATGAGTTAGGAGACCAATATTTTTTAAATTTAATGTATTCTAAGGATGAGGCTAACCATTGATATTTAGCTGGCGTCTATAAATTTAAATAAATTTTTATCCCAAAACAACAAAACAGCTGACACTATAAACCCGATGCACTAATAGCCTTACTATATATAAAAAACCACAAGAATCAAACCAGAGACTAGCTCCGATCATATTATAAGGGGTTCGGTGCCAGAATATGTTTATTTTAATTTAATAAATTCTATTTTTAAGAAATAAAAGTTTTAAACTTATGTATGTCGTCTTATATTAAACTTAGGTAAGCTAAACGCGCTTTTACTTTGCCACATCGTCACCAATTAAAAACTTTTTTTAGAGATTCCACTTTCTAAATTATATTATAATACTCAATTTTAAAATTGTAATTATTATAAATTTTATTTTAGTAGTATATAGATATATTAAGTAAAATGATAATAATAAAACTTTTGAATGTGGATTTATTATAATTATTTAGTATTTTTAAGAAACTTAATTTATAAAATTGTTTGTCGAGTGTTTTTATTACTTGAAAAAATCGGATCTACAGAATAATTTTCCTTCTTTGAAGAAACATTTCTCGGATAAAATTATTTGGCATTCAGTACATTGTAGGCAATTACCATGCCAAGGACGATCGAGAACGTTGAAAAGATATTTGTCCAAAATCGGATTTTGACACCCCGCGCATTGCACCATATTCAATTAGCGGGTTTATATATTATGTATTACTGATTTATTTTTTATTTAATGATTGATTCATAAATAATTAAGATTGTGAATGCATTTTTTTTGTTAAAAAAAATACTTTATTATATATTCATTATTTAGTAATTTTCGTTTTTTCTTCCAATTCTTATTGAATTATATTTAATAATTTGTTAGGATCAAATTCTCCTAAGGAATGATTTGCTTTAAACATCTATAAATAATATTCCGTTGGTTGATGTTAAAAATTAATATTTTGAAATATTTGTATATCATTTTTATTTTGGTTAAAAAAAAAATATCGATATTTTATATTATTTATATATTCCGCGTGTTGTTATCATTTTTTTATAAATGTCAGTCATTTCATTTTACCACCAATATAAAAATATCGTCTGCCTGCCACATCCGATTTTATTTGTCATTTCATTTCATTTTATATACGATATATGATATGATATATCAAAAGTCAAAAGATGTAAAACAATTTTGAAGAATTTTGCATTTTATTATATTATAAATGATTGTTATGATGCGACAGAAAGAATGAGACTTCTTGGCTATTTTGTAAGTTATTTGTCATTTGCATTATTTATTTTTTTTTAAAAAAAAGTTTTTAATTTATTTATTAATACTTATTTTAAAAATTATACTATCCAAAAATAATACAATTTATTTTCTAAAATTTTTCATTTTATCATTTATTTTTTTTATACAATAAAAACTGTTTTCTTTTTCCTTATAAATTAAAAATATAAATAATTATTTGTTTAAAAATTTATTTATATTTTTTTGAAAAAAAATTGAAATATATCTTAAAAATTTGGTAGTTTTTATCCTTTCTTTGTTTTTTTCAAAAAGTTTTTAATTTTTTTGCTTAAAAAAAATGTTTATAAGATCAAAAGATATAAAAAACTTTCAAAAAAAACAATATGGTATCTAACTGATTTTTTAACAATATCTATCTATCTATCGATATATTTTATATATTTTAAATATAATATATATTATAAATATAGTAAACCATGCAACCAGTGGTTTGGTAATATTTATTTTAATGAAAAAACTGGTTAAATAAATTAAAATAGATATTTCGAAGCTTTAAATAAAACCCATGTAATAAATTATTATTTCTATTATTTAAAAATAATTTTTATTTTCTTTTTAAATTTGAACATCTAATATGACCACTTAAGGATTGTTCCGTGTTGCAGTAACAAACAATATAGAGGTGGTCAATGTACGTAACATTGGGATATTCATTTTAAAAAAAATTTATTGTTTTAATAAGACTGAGGAAATCTAACTAAAAGGGGTCAGTCAAGTTAAAAGAAATAGTTACCTTGAAGAGGTGATCATCTTTAGAAGGTTTTCTTTCAACTGTAAAATTATAATGGTTAATATATAATAAAATAAAAGGTTAAAAACATAATTTTTTTTTTATTTTTTTAAAAAAATGTGCTAAATCTATTATAATTGTTTAAAATGTAAAAAATAAAATGGAAATGCATTACACGTGCAATTTTAATATATTTTCTTTAGAAAATAAAAAGAATAAAATACAAATAAAACGAATAAAACAAAAGATTTTTTTTTTATTACAAATTTAAATAAATATAAAATTGAAATTTTATTTGTGACATATATATTATATTTAAAATAAAAATTTTAAGTTCAAATCTAAGTCAATTATAATCTTTCATGACCATCTCCTCGTCTCTTGTAAAAAAAAATTTAGAAGTAAATACACCTAGGAAAAAAATATTGTTTTCATTTGCTTTTACTTTGAAGGAATAAGAAAAATTTTTTTATTGTGAACTAGACCTATAAGAATCGAAAATTTTCTTTCTTTCTTGATATTTTGCAAGATATCAGGATAATTAAATAAAAATTTTAAAATACAAATCTAATATTATTTTTTAAATTTGTTCTGTATTATTCTATATATAATAATTATAATGAATACTACATAAAATAAATTCAAAAAAAACTGATGTTCCTGTTATGTTAACAAAATTATAAATTATTATATTCTGGACTCCAGACCCTGATCCTGGTTCAGGGATTTTTCACTGAACTCAAACAGAACCTTTTTTTAGAACGAGGTTTCACAGCCCTGGTTTTAATATTTAAAAGTATAGGAATAAGTGCTTAACTTACTCAAATAAATGATGGAAAATTGGACACTATGTCTGAAGAAACGAACGCTGTTAAATTCTAGGAAGAGAAAGTTTTGACTAAAATATACAAAAAAAATTAATAACCGAGAGCGAAATACGGAATGAGTGCAAAAACTTTTGGGGGTTTCTATTACGAATATAATGTTCTATTTATTTTACTTATGCTATTATTATATATTGTTAGGGTCCTCTAGCTCGTATTCTAATTTAATCAGAAATATCTATATAAGTCTCATATTATAACATACTCATGATTAATTCTTATTTGTATGTATATTGATAATAAATGCTAAATATTTAATATATAACTAGGGGTGTACCGATACCACTTTTAGGAGGCCGATCCGATACGATATTCCCGATATTAAATTGATATCGGTCGATTACCGATCCGATATCATATATAATTTTGTATTCTGCAAAGATACCAATGGTTTTAATTTTTACTATAATTTTTATTAGTATAACATCTATAATTTTACTATACCAAAACATATGTCATTTAAATATATTATAATCATCAGTTATACTTTATATTCAATTCAATTGCAATTCTAAAAGTATAAAATATTTTTATTGATAAATCACTTAATATATAATAAGTAATAACATTAATCTATTTACATAATAACATAAGTAATAAACAAATATAATATGAAATTTGAAATAAATATTTAAAATTAATATATTGAAGATATATTTTTAGAAATACCAAAATTTCCAATTTATCAGAGGCCAGTCTGCGGTGATGTGGACTGTCAATATCACTAGTTTCACTAAAAACAGATTCTGAAGAGATTATTGCTATAAACAGAATGTAAAAAAAATAACAATATGGCAGAATGTTTATTAACTAATTATTACTTAAAAAAATTAAACATAAAACTGGATTTTAAATTTATATATAAAATAAAATGGTTTTTTAGATATAACTTTTTTAAAAAATTTTATAATATTTTATTTTTGTTAAAAACGCCATTTTCTATTAGATCGATTGGTGAAATATCTGCCCATATAAAATATCGGTACATCCCTACATATAACCATTACAGTGTCACTAGGGGAGGGCACAGGGGTTCGAGCCCCTTGATTTTTTTTTAAAGAATATACCTTTAAAATAAAAATGTCATTATGAAAATATTTGATGAACAAATAAGCCGTTTGAAAATATTTCAGGCAATTTTCAAAAAAAAATGATTGATAGCCCACTGAGATTGTAAAGGCTAATGAGACCACTGTATTAATCTTTGACTGTACCCAGGCCTTAACCGCGATATAGCATTTATAAAATGGAAATTTATAAAAATATCAGATATCAAAATTATTGTATATAATGTATATTTGAAATAAGAACTTTTATATTTGTGATAAATAAACAAATATAAAACTATTTAAATCTTTTTTTTTTAAAGTTAAAATATACTTTGGATAGCAATTTCAGCAATTTTCAGAAATAAAAATATGAACTACCTGGATGCTAATTATACCAAAAAAAAATATATGTGTTTAAAAATCTATTATATTTGTAGGGGAAACCTGGGATATTGTGTTACCGGGGCAAGTAATTCCTTCTCAAATAATTTAAAAACTAATAAACTTGAGATTTAAAATTTAAGTCGAATATGTATTTTAATAAGGTGCTTAAATAGGTCTAAAAATGTTTTAGACAAAATTGCTAATAAAAATTTTAAATGCAAATTTAAATTTTAGCACCAAAAGTAACTTTTTAAATTTTACATTTTCACTAATAACTGAGTTAATATCAATTCTAAATAATAAAAAATCTCCATTTTGTCATATATAAAATTATTGACAATATTTATGGTAATTTAATATCTTCAACTTAAATTTTAATTAATTGTGAAGACCTAGGGCAGGTTTTGGCGGTAAACTGATTAGCCATTTTTAAGTGGGGATTATTTTGAATAAAAAAAATCCAACTTAATTTATAGAAACATTAAAAGACACTAGTTTGTCTAGGGCCACGAATGACAATGAGATGATGATTTGATTTTTTTTTTGTAAATTAAGTTCTTCCAGTTGATATATATAATATAGATCGAATAAATTTAACAAATTTGACAATTTATCTTTATTTACTTACTTAGAATTAACATTTTTATATAAAATATATAAATAATAAAACTCCAAGACACGCAAAGCGAAAGGATAATAGGTACCCCGGGTGATTTTTATAATTCTTATATTTCATTTTTTTAATTTTCATATTAATTAAAAACTAAAGGATTTTTTTCTTAAATATTTATTTCTACCGTAGAGATATATTTAAAAAATAAAACCATGTTTAAACATTTTGGGAAAATTGCTTCATCTATTTTTATAGCTTCGATTTTTTATGGACATTATAACCCCCGTTTCCCCTACCAATGGCGTTACATCAATGCCGTGGGCCCAACGTGTCAACTTCTTTATTTTTCTTCTTTTTCTAACTAAAAAAGAAATTTAAATCGATTGAGCCTAAAAAAATAAATAAATAAAAATGGTAACCTTTGGCCGCTAATCATCATCTTCGGCTTATTACATATGTTTGGGCAAACCCAATATAGGGGGCTTGTTATGGCTCAATTTTTGCTAACCTAATTGTTAGATCACTGATTCGCACCTTGAGATTAAGATGCTAAATTAAACCCTGAACGTGGAAAAAGAGTGGTGTTACCCTGTATTCCCAGTTAGTGTGAATTCACGGCGAATTATATTGCATTTCGCTGCGAATTCGGGCTAACTGTGCGTTTCAATTTTTCAAAATGGCTAGCCAAATATTTTAACCATAAAATATACACGCAAGACTGGAGATTTTGCTGATAGATGGCAGAAAGGTTTGGACATCTATAAACAAAATCTCGAGGCTTGCGTAATATTATTTTGCTGAAATCTTAATTTCAAATAGACAAAATCGAGCCGTTTAATTAATACTAGGAAGAACCATTTTACTAAACTCAATAGACTAATAGTATATAATATATTAAACAAATCCCGATACCTTAAGCTCCAACCCTAAGTCCGGCCAGGCAGAAATTTTAAAACCAAATATTAATAATCGCCTTTATTAACTATAAAAATTTAAAATAAATAAAAAATATTTTAAAAAAATCCGAACTGGGCCGAGCCGAAATAAAAAAATTTTTAGATCTAAGCTGAGCATTACAAATAGTACTTTACAGGTCTTTGAAACAAATATACAATATTTGAATAATTTAAATTAGTTATTCAATTCGAATATTTCTAATGTTCCACGAATCGAATCAGGAATAATAAACAAATATATATATTTACGTATTTCCATGTAATTAAATTACCTGATCTATCTTAATTGGTTATTTCTCTTAACAGCTATAAGTGTTTTAGTTTAGTCTGATTATCTATAATTTAGCACTACTAACATTTGATATTTATTTTATGGGGTAATTTATATATAGAGGGAGACCGGGGTTAGAATAACATTGTGGTTGTCGCTATTTTCATCTTCTTATCTATAATAAAAAATTCAAATGCCAAAGATATATAACTATTATGATTTTAGCCCTTTAAAAGTAACTTTTTTAAAAAAAGATTTCTAAAAAATTACAATAAAATATTCAATCATTTCAATAAACAAAAATATTAAAACTATCATAAAATAAAAACGCTTTAAGTCTATAGACGACTTTCATATGTCAAATATGAAATATATCTTATAACCAGGGTTGTGAACCCGAATTCGGATTCAAGAATTTTAAACTTTATTTAGCGGAAATTTTTATAACAGGGACGTAAGGGAATGAACCGGCCTCGGTTCCATATTACCCCGATTTGATAGGTAGCCCTATAATACGGCTCTGTTTGGTCTGTGGTCTCAAGATGCCTAACCAAACAATTTTAAATATCTGTAACCGAAACAACCCTGTTTAAAACTAAATCTATATATTTTATTCTCTTGTAATTAATGTTTATGCTATGCATTAAATTTATATTCAGCAAAAACTTTAATAATTTAATTATGTTAATCTATTTTACTCCACTTATTACTATGAAAATATAAATGAAAATATTTTCCATCTCCTAATTATTTAAATGTATTTTAAATATGTTTTTTAAGGTGTAAATTTTTATCTTCAAATTCAATATTAAAAGGTTACAATAAGATAAATTTTTGATTATAAATATTAATATAACATATCTATATAATAAAAAAATATATTTTAAAAGAAAAGAAAAAATATTTAAAAAGAAAGATAACTTTAAAAATAAATATGTAGATTAGGTGGGCAGGGCTTAATGACCCATGTATAGATTATACAGTTGGATCGGCGAATTTTAATCGATATTCTTTGTAGTAGGTAAAAGCCTTCTTGTGGATCACCTGTGTTATACACTTTAATCAGGCAAAAAAAGGTGGAAGAATAGGAAAGAATTAAAACATTACTATTTTTTAGGTTTAAGGGCGGGGTTTATATTTCATTTGTCTGGTCTGCGAGTCATCTAATACTCTGATCTATAACTATTTTTTAAGACCTACATTATATAGCACAATAAAAAGAATGAAAAAGTCAGAATTATTTTACTAAATTGCCCTCATTTAAAAAATAGTTATTTTTTAATTGAATTTTTCTGAAAAAATAGTAAATCGCTCAGAAATTAATGAATTGTTCAGTTTTATTATTTATACCCTTGTTAAGGACTGAGAACCCAAACCCTGAACCCATCCCCAAGTCCGAGAAAATCTATATAAAAACGGCTAACTCAATATTTTAGGAAGAAAAATATTGCATAAGCTTCAAGATTTCGCTAATAGATCTCCAAACCTTTGTGCCATCAATGAGCAAAATTTTCAGACTTGTGTAATATTTTCCTGGATAAAATATTGAGCCGTTTTAAATAATCAGTTCAAATCTAGCCATTTAACAACATTACTGAAAACATTCGTATTTAAATGTCATTCCTGAGTCAAAAGAAGAGCTCTATGAATTTAATATTTGACTTCAAGGCAAACCCATCATTCTATTATAAATATAAGTTCAGTCGAAGAATATACTACAAAATAAATATATTAATCTCTCTCTTGAATGCTTTTATAACTCAAATGAATGAAAGGTTCTTAATTAATTAGATAGAACATAGAAATCTTCATATATTATTACCGCATAACCTTCTGAATCTATATTAAACCTTGATGAAAAAAAATTATATTTCACAAATTTTTATTGTGACGATGTTAAAGTATTCCATGATGCATCAATAGCTGAATGCAAACACTTTATAAATAGGGTGATATTAATGTATCTGAAGGCCAATTTATTTCATTTAAATCTTGGTACGAAAGATTATAGTTTAAAATATATTTTGAAGTTGCTTCCAAATATATTAAAACTACTATATATTTTGGCAACATTACAAATAAGCACAAGCACAAATGAAGGAACCTTTTCGTCAGGGGAATGGGAGTACCACATCAGAAAATAGGTTAAATTGTTTATTCAGATTTAATCCCAAGCACATAACAAATTATTCAAAAATTGGATCAATCACAAAGAGGATTAAATTTTCACTTTTTTAAACAATATTATATCATTTTTTTCATAAATATTTTCCATATTATTTTATATGTCCGAAATTGTTATTTTTTAAAATAGGATTGGTTATAATAAATTTTATAATATGCCTTTAATAAAAAAATGTTTCTAAAAAATTTATTTCAATAATATAAAATTATCCCCCCTCCCCATAAAAATTACTAGCTACGTGCCTATAAATTTAATATTCTGAATGTCTAATTTACCACATTTTTATTTAGCCAACCATATTTACAAATCAAAAGATTTACTTTTTAAAATAAGCTCTCGTAACCAGTAATTTTTATTTAGAGGAACCAGCAACTACGATAACGTGGGGGGAGGGGGTATTAATTAGAGGGTGCATTAGTGGGCCAGAAGGGGCTAATATTTTTTTTGAAATTTATAATTGTATACAAATTCTTAAAATCAATAGAAGAAAAAATATTTCTTAACTGACTAGATCTGAGCGTTTCATTTACTCTTCTTAGTGATTCACTTAATCTGAGCGTTTCAGATATATATCTTAGCAATTAGTATTTTTTTTTCTGGTCTATTAAGTTTTTATTTGAGCATTCAGTATTCTTTCAGCATTAAGTATTTATTCTGGTTAAGATTTTTTTCTCATTTCAGTATAAATTCTGAGCGATTAAATAAGAGCCTTTTTTTAAATCCCTTCTTTACCCTTTCATGCACATAAAAAAAGCCCTTTACTTATTATGACGATTTATTTTAAATATGGAATATAATAATCAATTGTTTATTCTATATCAAAAAATCTTTTTAAAAGCTTACGTGAAAAAATAAAAAAAGTGATTTTATGGTAGGTTAGTTATCATACAAATAGGATACCCCAAAAAGTAGATTATATTTTGGCGTAACTGAAAAGGTAATACTATTACATATATGTTAAAAGGCTTTCATATTTTCATCGAAAAAATATTCCCGCTATCCTCCTATCCTTCCCTATTAATTATAATTTTTTATATCAAATTATGTGTTGAATCCTTAACTATTTATTTTCATTCCAGGCATTAATTATCTTTTTATGCTTATAAATGGCAATGTTTATTTTTTATCGAAACTCTCCTTTATCAATTTCTAAATGTTCTTGGAGGAATAAGCACATATTATGTGATATGTTATAGAGTAATCTAATAACCCTTATTCAATTAATTAACTCTTATTAGGGTAGTGAACCTTTGAAATTCCTTACTTCACTACCAACATTTTAAAAAGTATTCTCGTATCTGACACCAACTATGCTATTTACCAAGAAACGGTGATCCTATTATATCCCAGAGCATGTTAAATTTACAATCTAGATACTTCTACTCTTTCCAGAAAGTGAGAGAAAAGTCTCTTTCTTTTAGTATTTTTATTTGCTTAACTAAATTATTATTTTTTTTAACTGAATAAAAATAAAGGGTAATCAATTCTGCTTATTGGGTTTACATAGCTATCAAGAAGTCAAACAGACATGGATGTATACTAGTCTTGTGAATTTAATTTTTTTGGTCCGAGCTCAAAAATTTTTATTTTATTATGAAATCCAGCTCGAACCCAATATTTCAAGTTCAACCTAAAGTTTTTTAAAAATGTCAGACTGGATCCCGGATTTAAGCTGCTGGGCTCAATGAATACCTCATAAACCAGATGAAAGACCTTAACGTATCAAAGAAAGAAAAATATGAGATTAAGGTGAATTGATAACCTACACGTTATTTGGATGTCTTTTATTCTCCTATTATATTATATATCTACCTTATAAAAAACGCCTAATTCTTTTAAAGCTAGTATGGGAACATAAGCAAGGTGGAAGAAGAAATCCCATACCCACAAATAATAAAAATAAAGAATATTATACCTGTTAAACAGTGACACTCATGTATTTTATCTTAACTTTAAAAAATTGTTTTTTTTTACATCCTTAAGCTATTTATGGCGTAACTTAATATATTTCAAATGTAATAAGAATTGTTTCTTTCTTTTTGTTAAAAACAACTTTTATATTTTAAAAATCAATTTGTTTATAAACTAATATTAAATTTTATATTTTATAAATCAATTTACTTAATAAACTAATGTTTAATTTTTTATTTTAACTTTTAAAAAAAAGATCAATTTATTATAAACTACATTAAATTAAATTGTGAATATATATAGGAAACTATTTTGAATTATGTGATCATTATATTTTTTAAATTTAAATATCAATAAATTGACGTAATATACGTTTATAACATTTGATTTCTGCCTTTGATTTCTGAAACCTTTTCATGGTGGCAGCATCCTAAATTAAAATTTTCTAAAATATTAAATATAAATTAACTTCGTAAAATTTTTATAAAATCCAATACTATAAAATAGAAAAATTCAAGGATATTGTAAATTATAAATTATGAAACAGACCTCAAATAATAACGTTAATATTAATATTGAATTTCCAACATACACAGGTAATGGCGATGTTTTTCTAAGTCGTTTCGAAGACATATTCAACGATGCTCAGATCTCTGATATCGAAAAAGCAGGATCCTTCACAAGAAGACTACCAGACGAAGAATACATCAAGCTCAAATCTATGTTCACCTACCGATTTCATCAATCCATCGATATTGATTGAAAAATTTAGGTTATTACACCCGAGGAAATCTACAAGTTCGAAATTGTTATTATTCAATGCAGCTGTACAAGGTAAAAATGAAAGTTACATCAATTGGGTAAGTAGATTATGTATTTTACAAAATGAATGTTCGTTAAGCGATAGTAGAGTCATTGAAAAAGTAAAAATTTCATCAAATAGCAGAAGTATCAGGCAGAAAATTACGTTGAAAGAGAATATTACGTTAGCAGAAGTCTTTAGTTTAAGAGATGATTTTGAGGAGACTTAAAAGAAAATATAATAGCTAAAGTTGAAAACATTTCTTTAAGTGAAAAGACTGAAGAAGAAACAAGCGTAAAACATTTGGAAAGACAAAGAGGCATGAAAGTTGAAGAAAACAAACAGGTGGTCAGATGCGACGATAGACATAATCCACGATTGAATAACGATAACAGACAACTATGGACTACGAGAAACAACAACTTTCAAAGAAATAATTATCAGGGAAATAATTACAACCCTAGACATCAGAACTATAATGCGGGTAACTACAATAACGTTAGGGCAAATTACCCAGGATTATACAATAATTTTTCAAGATTTGAAAATAGAACCAGTTATAATAACGATAATAACCAAAGATTTTATTATGATTACAATCACGGATTCAACAGACGCTATGATACTTCAAGATGCACGCAAAGGCATAGTAATAATTATAATGGAAATCGAGGAGGAAGTTACGCATGTAATTGTAGACATCATGTCGACCATAATAATCAAACACGATACACTAATAAAATAAATACCATAAACATAGAAGAAATAAAAGAGGATGATAATAATAAAATAGAAAAAAAAGAATATAATTTGTATAACTTGGACATAAATAATATGGATGCTGATAAAGACAACACAGATAATAACGCGTATAAAGTAACTTTAAAATTGAATAACCTGTCAACGATCATGCAGGTCGATACTGGTTCTAGATTCTCAATAATACCTAGTTCGATAGCTAGAGCGCAGGCATCACTGAATTAAAGAAATCTAATTTAAAATTAACAGGCTATGACGGCTATTAAATCAAAATATTAGGAACGGCGCAAATTAGCGTAAATTATGAAGGAGTAACTAAAAATTTACAAGCGATCGTTGTTAATAGCAATAAGAGTCCATTACTTGGCAGTGGCTAAGTGCCTTCAAAAATATTTTAAAAAAATTTGTGGGAAATATAGGTGATGATTATTGTAATGATAAACTTACTAAACTCATACTTGATTACAAACTTAAAATGGCCGATAAACCCATCTGCAAAACCAATATCAAGCTTCGCTTAAAGCAAAATGCTGTACCAAAAATAATACCATGTTAAAAAAATAAATTCTTATAGATTAGAAGAAATAAATCATTTGATAACAATTGAAGAAATTATAGTTATTAAAAACAATAATGAAACAAAAATTGAAGAAAATAATAAAATAAAAAATTTTATAATTAATAAAAAATTTAAAAAAACTTTGGAAAAGAAAATTAAAACAAAGGTGATTAAATATCATGATGTTGAAAAGGAGATTAAGAATACGATATGGAGATCATATGTTGAAAATGGAAGGAGAAAGAGAAATTTTGTTATAAAGAACAAGTTAAAGAGAAATTATGATATAAAAAAAGTGTTCAAATTGAAAAATAAAGGAGTAAAATTTAAAAAATAAAAATAATTAAATAAAAAATTATAATATAAAATGAAACAATTCCAAAACGGAAATTTGTTGTATGATAGAGATACTGGGAACAAAATTATAAAAAGACACTTGGACCAAATAAAAAAAAGATCAACTGTAGAACTTTCTTCTAATGGTGCAACAGTTTTTAAAGCGAATGTTAATAATAATGCATCACCTTATACATTGAATTTTAGAAGGGGAGGTGATGAACCAAGAAACCAAAATGTACAAGTGAATGATCAGAATCGCAACGTTCAAAGACCAGTTTTTTTTTTCCTCTTCCTTATATTAAAACAAAATTAGTTTTTTTGTGTGTGGAACTAAATAGACAAAACGTACAACAAAAAAAGATCAACGAAGGGGTTAACGAGCAAGAATGACAAACGACAAAATTATAGACAGAGGGCAAATAAAAAATAAAAAAGTGTGAAATGTTAAACAGTGACACTCATGTATTTTATCTTAACTTTAAAAAATTGTTTTTTTTACATCCTTAAGCTATTTATGGCGTAACTTAATATATTTCAAATGTAATAAGAATTGTTTCTTTCTTTTTGTTAAAAACAACTTTTATATTTTAAAAATCAATTTGTTTATAAATTAATATTAAATTTTATATTTTATAAATCAATTTACTTAATAAACTAATGTTCAATTTTTTATTTTAACTTTTAAAAAAAAGATCAATTTATTATAAACTACATTAAATTAAATTGTGAATATATATAGGAAACTATTTTTAATTATGTGATCATTATATTTTTTAAATTTAAATATCAATAAATTGACTTAATATACGTTTATAACATTTGATTTCTGCAACCTTTTCAATACCATATTTATCTGCCCATATAAACGGTATAAAATAAAATTGAAAGAAAAAATTTTTTCTCAGTATTTTTAAATTGCAAACGATTGTGTTCTAAATGTAAAGCCTAACCCCCCCCCCCCCCCACTTCCACATTATCCTTAAATGTACACTTTTATCTTAAGAAATAATTTTTAGGGCTGAAATTTTAATTTTATATAATAGTGCAGTTTCGATGTTTCGCCTCCACACTAAAAAAAAAGAAAGTAAAATTAAATAAGCGAACAAATTTTTTTAAACTTACATATTAAAAAATAATTAGGGCTGCATGAAACTACCGTAAAATTTGAAAAAAATAATAAAACATTAAGGTGCCCATTAGTGTTCTAGGATGAACTAACTTTTAGATATTTACATGTAAATCTTTAATGATTTTTTTATTGAGTATTGGACGTACCCTTAATCTTCAAATATTTCAAAATGTGTTGGCGCGATCAAGTAGATTAAACTAAGTACAAACTTGATGACGTATTTTTTGTTTCACAAAATTGATACATTAAATTTAAGCTAGATCCGAATTTTTTAAAAAAATACTAAGCCAGATCCAATCCTAACCGAAATTATTTTTTAAAAATAAGTTCGGACCGGAATTTTCAAATCTCTAATTTAAATAGTTTATGAGTAAAAAAAAGCAATCAATAATTTTACATGTAATCTTTTAAAAACGGTAATATATTTTTAAAGGATAAGGGGGGGGGGGGGGGGGTGAAAACAAAAAATCAAATTTAGACATAGTTATAAGAAATACCTATGAGCAAATACACATTCGGGTTTTAACATCAATGATTAAATAAATTTATTTTGAATAGATTACATAATCTTATAATATAACTAGTTTTAAAATAAATTATTATGTTACAATTTTTAACTTTCTTATGGACATATATTATATATTATATAAAATGATATATACAATAAGTTACGTCATGATTATATAATAAAAACTGGTTAAAAACTGGTTTAGGTATAACCTTGAATCTAAATGTGTAATTTTTACTAAAAAGAATAATAAACCAATACAAAAGAGTTTAAAAATTTTACACTATTACAAATATCATTATGTCTTAAAATTCAATTATTCTTCCATATTAGAATACTAGCTATCTATTCGCTTAACATAAACATCAATATCAGATCAGCAGCCATTATTAAAGGAGGACAAGTTCGTTGATAAAAGTATGTTATTAGTATATGGGTAATTAATTCGTTGAGCATTAGGATTTTGTGGAAATATATGTATAGCACGTGGACATGCAGTACCACCTGTAAGATGTGGATCGTTTAGAGATTGAATGTGTATATTATTGTGCATATTAAGATAGTTTAGGAATGAGGGGTTATTTAAAACTGGTGGCATGTGAGTTGAATTCTGTAAAAATTGGTTAGAAGTAAATGATTGGGGAAAATTGGGCATTTGCAAAGCGAATCCTCCAATTTGTAAAGCCGATAATCCCGGTTGAGTTATCGGTTGGTATATGAGACACGTGTTAGGTTGGGGAACACTATTCTGTTTTACCGATTTAGGCTTGTGCAGTGGATTATGGGAAGATTTAACAAAATTCGGTAATTGCCGAGTTAATGGTGGGTATTTTGGGAAGCCGGAAACAATCCCGACGGAATGTAAGGGTACATTTTTCTTATGTTTTGTCGGGGATTGTAAGATACCGGTGGCAGAGGTAATATAAGGTGAAATTTGTATAAAGTTATTATTGAGAACGGGAATATCGTGACGTTGGATAATATTTGGTAATTTGGGAAGAATATTAGGTTTGATTAATCGATGAAAAATTTTCTTTGGACTGGTCGTCGACGATGACACTGATTTGGGCGAATCTTCGATTAAAATCCGAACGTCACTGTTAGATGCGGATTTGGAAGTGTTATCGTTATTTCGCTTAGCTTGGTTAGAAATAAATGGCGAAACTTTATTGATTAGTTGCTTAGTATTCAACAAGGTTAAAGGAGGCGGAGTGTGATTTGGAGGAGGGGTTAAAATGGCTGCTGATCCTAAACAGGTTTGATGATTGTTACTCATGGTAATTATGGCTGCGGTCGCACAGGATTTCGAATACATGGTTGGAATGGTTGATGTTGCCGACGCGATGAGGCCATTTGTCAATTTTTGTAACTTGGCTAAATTGCAGCTAGTTTTAAGGGAAACGTGATTATTATTATATGGCTTTGTATTGTGGTTAAAATTTAAATTAGTGCCAAAATGTATGGAATTCAGTATGGAGTGATCCTGGGGATTGATTTTATTACTCTCGGGACTATTATATAAACCTTTTGTGACTTGGTCATTAGATTTCCCGACACGAGTGTTGTCAACAAGGTTACATCTTGTTAAATTGTTATGGGGAAGAGCGATGGGCGATATGTGGAAAATATTGTTTATAGGGGCGTATAAAAATGTTGGAGATGCGAATTTATTAATATCTTCACTTTCAAAGTTATCGTATTCCGATGTGTCAGTAATAGATAGTGTGCTATGCGGAGATAGGATTGAGTTATTAATTTCGAGATGAGAGGTGACAACAGGGTCCCTATTTAAAGGTAAAACCGGGAGTATTTTTTTGTTCGAATAAATTTGAGAAAAATTAAATTTCGGATTCGGCTCTAAATTAGCTATAATCGGCGAGACTTTGGTATCTGTGTTAAGAATCGATAATTTTTGATATTGAATAGGTGAAGATGTCAAATTTAATTCATTGCTATGAAGAGATGCCGGAGATTCTAATAAACCTAATGATATATCGAATTCGTGAGATAATTGCGAATTTTTTATTACGTTTGGACAAAATAATGTTTCCGCCAATTTTCCTAAAGTTGGATATTCATTCATGTTTATGTTGGTGGAGATTGGTACTTTGAGGTGATTTTTATAAACAAAATCTTGAGATTTAGCTTGTTCATTTATAATATTTTCTTTAATACTTGAATATAAACACCAATTGTAATTGTTGTTGTCGTCGCTGGTTGATGATAAAAAAACTCCCGAATTAAGACTACTCGCGTCTTTGACTTGACATCCATTAAATGATGTCGGACACTCCTCAGATGAAAAACTATATTGACTAGTTGGTAAATTATAATCCGTTTTTGATATTTCCCGAGGTAGGATAGATTCGTTTTGACAAAAAGCGGGATTTGGATAAGGCTCGTTAGTATTCATATTAAGCTGATTAGACAAAATCAAATCATTAAGCGGCACCCTTTCGTTTCTCCCGGTGAAAGGTCGACCAGTTCCAACATAAAAGGAAGAAAAATCTTGATCCGATCCAATAGTAGGTTCGATATCGTTCAAGGAATCGTAATAATCGATGACGGAAGAAAAATCGGAGACACCATCAACGTTATTCACATCCTCTTCGAAAGAGGTATCCTCGAACAGCAAGTCGTCATTTGAAACGTCGTTAAGATCATCGAAGTCAGGTCGGAGAGAAATGATTAAACTATCTGGTAAATTGGTGGCATAAACTAATGGCTGAGAGTTTGGGGTAGGATTATCTGAGTAACTAGTCTGTTGGTGATTGATTTTTTGATAAAAACAAGGGTGACTCATTTGTAGCTGTCTTACTTCTTCGTCGATTTGCAAATCAACTTGCTGGGGTAAGGAATCATTTTTGTCATTAATTGGTATCTTGTTAGTGTCCGTGAATAATTCCAAGTTGTTCGTTATAAAAGAGGGACAGATATTTGTTTTTATGTAGCCGGAATCGTGTGATGAAGGAGACAGTGAGGATTGTGTGGTTGTGAATTTTGTGCAAAATGTTGGAGAGAATCCTTTTAAAAATATATAATTATATTATTTATTTTCAGAAAAGTCTCCTTAGATTTTAAAAATATTTTCAAAAAAAAACTCAAACCTGAACTAAGTATTGCAGATGTAAAATTGTGGTTGTCAAAACTCGAGTTTGTAATTAGTGTGGGCGTGGAAGATACATTCTGGTTAGGTATTTGTGACGTCATACTGGTCTTGAATAAAGAGGAGGGGTAGGTAATGTTTTGAATTTTAGATTGAATCGGTACGGGGTTTTCCATGTCATAATTATCGATCGACACAAACAATACCTCAGCTGGGCTATCATTAATATTTGTGCATTGATTTAAAGAATAACTATCGTTTTCCTTGTTTCTATCATTACTTTGGTTATCATTACACGTGGGGCCTTTAGTTTCTTGATTTGTCGTCAAAGTATTTGTCAAATTCAATTTAAATGTTTGATTTAAAAGAGTCTGGGGGTGAGATCGATTATCGTCAGAGCCATCGTCGGAGTGATAAGGAAAATCTGCCTTTTGGGAAGATGTCTTACACTTTTAAATGAAAAAAATAGTTTATTTTAAAAATAGATTTAAATGGTTTAATAAATCGTAGTAAATGTTAAAATATTTTAAGCTTACACTTTCCTCGATACGTTTTTTGTTTGAACGAGTAATGATAGACGAATTCTGTCTAGAAGCTTCTTTCCTTTTTGGCGTATGAGCGTTAGGCGGAATATTTTCGGATATATTATTCGATATAGGGGTTTGATCTTAATTTTTAAAAAAAATCATTAGGTTCTAAAATATGTTTTAATATTTTTATTGTTGATTTGTAAGAATTAAAAATGTATTTTTCAAAAATGCAGATCTCGGTCAATGATATATCTGTGTTGGTTAATATAATCTAAATATATATATATATATAATAAATTTTAAATACTACTGATTTATTTATATCAATATTTATAAGACCTGCAGAGGTACCATTTAGGGTTTTTTCTTCAAAAATTTTCTTCGGCCAGGTCAGGCCCGGCCTTTTTATAAAAAAAATTAAGGCCCAGCCCGGGTATATATTAAAAAAATATTAAAATGACACTTATACTTTTGTGAAGGATGATAAGTAAACAAAATTAGAAATAAACTTTCATAACTGTAATATTATAAATTCTGTATAGATTACCAATAATAGATTCTGGAATGATAATTGTTTCTTCAAATTTCCCCCTTTGCAAAGCGGCCCTTTTTTTCCTATTAATTGCTAGCTTCTGATAATCTAGCCAATGTCGGTGTTTTCGTTTTTTCTTATTCTATAAGTTTGCCATTAATTAAAAAGAATGATTGATAATTTGTACATTGTGTTTGTTATAGATGCATTTTTAAAATAAAATTGAATAATATGAATTAAATATGTAAAAAATAGAAATCACTAATGGAATAGTAAGGAGGTATAATATAATTTATTACAAATCCCTAGATTTTAATTGTCTTTTATTTTGTAAAAATAAGATAAAACTCTTAATTACCTTATATTTGAGAGATGCTATTTTATCTATGCCTTTATTTGGAAAACTAACAGCATTCTCCTCAATTTCAAAACTAGGATCTAGTCCAATTTCATTATTTGTATTTGCTTCTACGATTTCTATCTCTTGGGTAGTAACGTGATTATCAGTGTGCTGGAGATCAATAATATCTGACTGGTTTGATCCATCTTTGATTGGAGAGGGGTTTAGTGGCTCAATTTCTGTAAATGGTTGATCTAACACTAAAAAAAATTAGATATATGTAGGTTGTTGAGATATATTTCATGATATCAAACAAATATTCTTGATCTAATCAATGAGCAAACATGAAATATTTTGTAAAATAATTATTCAAATCGAGTTTACTCATTATTTTAGTAAAATCATCCCTGTACTTGACAGGAAACCAATGCAATGACATAGGATCGGCCTTGGTGTTGATTCTATGCCCCTTTTCGATTTTTTCCGCTTCGATTCGTTTTTTAAGCAAGTGGGTTTCGAGGACGTCGAAATCAATGCTTATCTCAAAAGCTTGTGATTCGCGATTATAAGTTAAAAGGTTAAGTGTTTGAAGTGTTTGAGCTATGTCGTATGGAGTTATTCCGGTTGTATCACTGATAGCTGTAAAACAAATTTAATGTAGAAAAAATTTACAATAAACTACGAATTCGTTTTTTTAGTTGATTAAATTAAGATAGTACAAAATTGGTATCACATTAAATTACTTTTTTTGAATCTATATTTATTGTAAACAATTTAAAGATGTCTATAATAAATGATGTAAGTCATTCTAAGATCGATTATTTGATTTAAACGGAGATAGGTTACCTTTATAACTTACTGTAAATATCATGATTAGCTTAAAAATAATAGATTATAAATAACACATTTTTAACGAAATAAAATATAGTTAGCAAAATGTAACAATATGATATAACTGCAACTAGTTATTTAAGTAATATAAATGCCTTGACATACGGTTCATAATATTTATAAGATTAAAAATGGCCACAAATGATAACTAAAGAGCATAAATTTAAATCTGGCAGGCAAATAAAATGGCATTTGAGTCATAGTGGTTATAACAATAATGCAAAAATTTTCTTAAACGCGATAAAAAAAACCTTTAAATGATGTCGGAGCATCTTGGTGTTCATTCAAATAATCCAATATTTCTCCTTTCCAATATGAAGAGTAAGCCAATCGACCGAGGTCGGATAAAGGTTTTTCTGGCGTGCCAGGAATACCTTCTTTCCTCGATAGAAGATAACCTAAATATTTGATTTAAAAATTTAACCATAATAAATAATTAATATATTTATTAATTTCCACACTAATTGTTTTCCTCTTTATTTTAATTAATTAATTTATTCGTTTAATCCATTCATATTATAATTATGATAATCAAAAATTTGGCTTTCAGAAAACTGGCCCCCCGAAAAATTAACCCTTAATTTTTTTTAAAATTTTTCTTTAATATCCAAAAATGAATAAAGGGGTATGTATTCATATGTTCTCATAAAAAGAGGTATCAATAATTAGATGGAGATTCTCAAAATACATCAGATTCAAATGAAAAGCAATCCAATCTAGAATATTAGAAATATAATTAATAGTATTAATTTAAAAGCAAATACTATCTCAAAGACATCCTTAGAGGATTATAATAAACGTCTAAGAGAATAGAATTGAATCACATCAGCAGATATATATATATAAATATACTAACTGAAATCAATCAACAGGCGTCCGTAACCTTGTTGCTGATATGGGGGTAACGTCATAATGCACGATACATTGTAGTTTTGAGGATTATTTTTTTCCTGTAATAAATAAAATTCAGTTTTTCCATTCGGAAATTTTAAAATTATATGCGATTAAATAAATCGAAGTTTAATATAATATATATATATTAAAAATATAATGATGAAAATGTTAGAGAATAATATATATTAAAAATAAGATGATGAAAATGTTAGAGACCTGCTGCCCCGGGAATTCTTAAAATATATTATTTTTTTCAAATCTAGCCTATGTTAAAAATATTGGTAAAATTTAAATTAACCCCACAGTTCTCTGAGAAAAAATATGTAAAATGACTGACTTTAGAAAAATATCCAACCACGTGATAACCTTGCGCGTCATTTTTAGTGAGAACATAGAACAGGAAGGGTTCAACATCGTAATAAAGCGTTTTATGATCTAGGAATAGCTTAGCGAGTAGACACAAATTCTGGCAATACATTTTACAGACGTTACCGTCTACCTCGAAAATCGAGATCCCATTTTTCCTGTGAATTTCGTTACCGGGAGGATTTTGCCATTTACATTTCCCCTGGTTTAAAATAGGTGATAAAATTATTGTATCCGAATTTACAATCACATCTTGCGTTTGTTTAACGTTATAATGTAATTAGGGAAACTATAAAAATTTATCCGAACAATATTCATATCATAAAAAAACAAGTAATTAATTGCTAGGGCTGTGCAGATATTAGATATCGGATTAGCACTGATATTTAGCGTTTTTCAAAAAATATCGGATAAACCGATTCAATCTGATATTTGTATCGTTTTTATATTATCATTGTATATATAAAAAAAAATTCTTTATAAATAATTCATAATAGGGCTCTACCGATATTAAGTATCGATATCGGATCTGCGCCGATATTTAATTTTTAGAAAAAATATAATATTTGTCGATATTTACCAAAATTTATATTTTTTTTGAACTAATTTCCTTTTCTCGTAATAAATCATCATAACTCCCATAAAAAAAAGTGTCTTATAAAATAAAAATGTTTAAACTGTGTCCTCGGCTTATATGGATACTTATTGCTTTTTAGTATAGGCTAAAAAGTTTTTGAATGAGAACACCCTGTTTTGGTTTGTTTTAAGTATTTGGTGGCTTCTCGTTTTTTTTCTTTCTTTTTTTTTGTTTCAGATTTTTTTTCTTTAGCTTTTTTAGCTATTTTAGTATTAAACCGACTTAGGAATATCAATAAACTTTATAAAAAAATTACCCAAGATTTTTGTGTACTTTTATTTTTATTTGTCTATTGTTTAATCCTATTTTTATTAAGAAAGAATTTGTAGTAAATAAAGATCCTTCAAATTTAATTTTGATTAATTATCAAAGATATCAATATTTATTTGAGGGTTAATGATCAATGGTTTCCAACTTTGGCAAACTGTGCATGTTAGTATTTGGCATCTCGTGCAACAAGTATTTCATCAGAATTAGTCTTCAAAAAAGCTGGTGATATATATATCAGAGACCTGCAGGCCAGGGCCTTTTTTTTTAAATCCAGGCCGGGCCTTAGAAATTTTTTTTTTTAATATTCGGGCCAGGCCTAAATTTTTTTAATCTGAGCCGGGCCGTACAAATGGTACCTCTGTAGGTCTCTGATATATATATAGCCCTCATAGGAGAAACTTATTATCACATTAACTTGAGGCTCCTATCTTTATAAAGAAAAATATCCAATATTCGAATTTTAATTATTTTATATTTCATTATTATATAATTTTATTAATTGATATTAGTATTTAAATTTGTTTTTACTTTTTATTAAAATAAAGATACAAAGTTTGTTATATCGAAAATTTAACATGAATATATATTATATTATATGCATATAGTGTGTTTTAAGGCTGATACTATAACTTAATAAAATAAGTATATACTATATATCTTATAAATAAAAACCTTTCTACAAATTTAAAGATAAACCATATTTATAGAATTTAAGAGCTGGGATAAGTGAATATTTTGATTAAAACGCTTTTAAAAAATATTTATACACAGATTTTTGTTATTCCATCATTATCTTAGAATAAAAAAATATCGATGAAATCCTACAAGATAATAAATTAATGAAAAGAAGTAAAATGTAATTTATTGGTAAATGTTCAAATAGTAAAAAATTTACACTATTTTTTATTATATTTAGTGCAACAAGAAAGGGATTTTAAAATATCTAACGAGTCACATTCAGCTAGTATTGTTAAAAGGCTCGATTTCGCCAATTTTTAAAAACGGTTAACTCAAAATTAAATAACTTACACTAATTAGTTTTGCCCAAAGATGGCAGAAAGGTTTATACTATTGGTAAAATTTCAAGGCTATATTTTGGCTAAATCTTTACTCCTTTTTGAAAATCGGCTAGATTGATTTTTTTTAGTAAAATCGAAAAATATCGTATATGGATCGGCACAGCCCTATTAATTACTTATTACTTTGGGGAAAAAGCCCAATTAATTACATATTATATTACCAGAGATTACCAACTTAATGTTTTGGATTAGCACATAACGATTTTTAAAATAAATAAGCAAAAAATAATTTTGTGAAATTTAAGATAAAATTTATATTTTTTATTAAACTATAATAAACTACTATTACCTACCTCCTACCATAAATATGATGAATTAACGCAACAAATTCAATTTTCAATTTTAAAACTATAAAAAACTAATCCAAAAAAAAAATAATATTTTGAAAAGGTGATAGAAAAAAATTCCATCCTATAAGCAATGTATATAAACTTTGTGTCTATCCAATATCATCTTGCTCTTCATGTACTTGAGACAAAATTCACAAAGAAACAATTTAGGAAGTCGAGCGTATTCTTGGGGGTATGGACTAGAGTACCAAGTTCTAATTTCGAAACGACCCATTTCAACACTCCCTAGATATATTAAAATAAATCTATAAATTAGCGATCTGCATCGGGCCTAATTTATATAAGCCCGGCCTGAAATTTTTTTAAAGTTCTGCCCAGCCAAAGCCCTCAAAAAATATTAAGCTCGTCAAAAAATATTAAGCTCGTCAAAAAATATTAGGCTCGACCCATTAAGAACCAAAATTATTTTTAAGGCCAGGGCGTGATTTACAGATCTCTACTATAAATATCTATTATTTAAAATAATTCTTCTTGACTAAAATATAATAGTTTTGGAAATAACTTTAAAATTTTCATATCACCATGTCTAATTAAACTTAATTCAATTTTAAGGGAAAATGTGAACAAATAAAATATCATCGGCCAAGGCCGATAAACTTAATAATATAAGCCCCAGATATGATATCACAAAGTACGTCCTTGAAGGCGATTCTATTTTAGTAAAAAAAAATACAGTTGCGGGTGGTATATTTTCTAATAATTTCTATATGCAAAAACAGTTTGAAGGCAACTGAGATGGTGACGACCAAATAAAAGTTGGTTCGAGGCTTTACTATTTCATTGAGAAATAGTAAATTTACAATACATATAAGGTTCTTTAATTACATATGATAAAACATTTTAATTTACATAATTCGTTACCTGGACAAGCGCTTCCTAGTCCTGTAACTGTAACGGCCATTTTTGGGGGAGGCTGATTAGAAGGACTCCCACGTCCACTGTCTGCGTTGCTAGTGTCTTCTCCACCTATGCTAACAGCACTTTGATCGTACAGGTGAGGAAAGGGATACTGGGATTCTTGAATTCGCTATTAACAATGTCATTTTATTTTATAATTATTGAAATACCCTTAATATAAATATTTATAGACCAAGTAATTAATCCCTTCAAAAAATAACTATTTATCATAGTCCTCGAGACGCGTATGAATCTCATTGTGTTCTTTTCAATTATAGTAGCAGCCTTATTAAAATAAAAGCAGCGTTAAAATAGAATAGATAAATAAATACCTTTTGTGCTCTAGCTTTAGCCTTCTGAAATAACTCGTAATCTTCTAAGGTCACGTCAGGAGGAAGTACAATATTTGCTTGATTTTGTTGCTGATTATTTGAATCTTGTGTTTTTTTAAGAGAAAATAAATATAAAATTTTAAAACTAATCATGTTGGCCAAGATGAAGAGACTTAGTTTAACACACGCAAAGGGGTATTTAAGGTTAGCACCCATTAAAATAAAAAATTGAGAAATCTAAATTTTTATTTTTGGGCGCTTAAAAAAAAATTTTCGATGAATCTAAATACTAAAACATATATTAGCATGTCTTATTAAACAAAAACATAAAAAAAAGCTTATGTAGCCTTTTTTAAATATCATTTTCATGAATATCTTTAATTTAAAAGTTTTCAGTTCTTAAGCCTTCCCCTTAAGATAAATTTTATAAAAAGACCAGTACTGCCTCTTGAATATCGGGATATGTAGATGGTAAGAAATTATCATTTTTATTATTTTATTTTTACAATTTAAGGCAGAGGGTTAATTTTTCTTTTTATTTTCAGTAATAACGATAAGATAATTAAATACCCAATTTATTTTAAATAATATTAGATTTCATTAATGTTAATTACTCCCCCACAAACATTTGATCCAGACCGCTATCATTTAATAAAAAAAGGAGATATAAATGCTTAAATGGACAATTTATTTAAAGCGTGAAATATAATATATAGCCGGCATATTCTTTGTGAATGTTTTGCATTACTTTTCAAATGAAAACATATCCAATTTTCAAAAAAATTATTTGTATAATCGATGTCGCAAGTTTGCAGCCCGGCGGTGGGGTTAAAAATGTTAACAATAAGGATTTATTTATATAAAAACGTTACCTAATTTTGTATTTATTAGCTAGCAAATATTAAATATTTTTGAATCATTTGTCTATGGCCTAGTTGGTAAGTGCCTTACAATTAAAAAAAACGGGTTGCAGCCGGTTCCTTTCCTACAATTTCTTGACTTTCCTCGAAAAATCTTATACCTTTTCCTTGGGTGGGCGGGTTAAACAAAATTTTAAAACATGCGGGCGAGAGATTTTAAATATTTTTGGGCGAAAATAGCAGAACAAGCTAATATTTATAAAAAAAACTATTTTTTTAAATCTCATAAAATCGCATATTAGTGTATAATTTATGAGAATAAATAATAATAAGCGAAAACACCAACCAGTTAGGTTTAAAAAATATGGGCGGACGGATGGAATACTGATTTTTTTAGTTCGAGTTAAAAACCCATCCATTGCAGACCTCTAATATATACTCCTTTTGCTACGGCCAAAATTTAAGCTTTTTTTTGTTACAAAAATTTGGGATCATAAAATTAATGATAAATAATAATTTTTTAAAAAAACCATAAGATCTCGTCCTAGCTATATAAAGCTCTTAAAGCGCTTCCAACGTAAAAACACAAGTGATCAAATTCTCGCTATATCAATTTTACAAGCGTTTTAGAAACAGCGTTGAGCGAACTAGGACGCCCAATTTTTCATTTTTATTTTGAAAAACAAGATTGGGATTCTCAATATTTTTATTAACCTTTACTGATCAAATTTTTAGGAGAGATTCGATCTTTATCCCGTTTTGATTTGTTGAATTTATCGCCACCGGCCGTCATAAAAGGTTTCCTATTCCAAAGAGCCTTGTCCTTAAGATTCGCGAACGATAAATTCTGGTTCGTTGAATTAGTAGTAGTCTTAATGCAAAGCGAATGCCTACCCTTCTTTTTGTAACCCCCGCTATTATTAATACCTCCGAAATTTATTCGAGGTCTACCTCGGCCTCTCTTGAAAGGCGGGTGCTGCTTACCGATATTCGATTCGGAAAAACTTTTGACGGATTTTTTGTTGTATGGGTGGTGGCTATTATTTTTGCATACACAAAGTTAATTTATCAAATAACCGATAGGTGCCCATTTATAGGCCTAGCTTAAGGCTATAAAATAATTTATCGCTTTAGGTTTCATAACTTTTGGATTTGGTCTTGGTTTAAAAACAATCATTTCTAAACGGTCTCTATGCATAAAACCTAAGAGAGCACTGTATATACTGATCATAGCATTTTTTTAAAAAATACGAATTAAATATGATAATTACGAAGGTTTGTTCATGGCTAAATAGTAGGGCTGTGCCGATATTAAAATGATATGGTTATAAATGTGCATATCTTGGAATTGTCACAAGATAAGCAATAAATTTTTAATGCATAACCATCCTGGAATGTTAATAAAATTTTAAAATAATTTATCAAATAAAAATATTTTAAAGAAAAGTCAGCATCGGCAAATGAAATGAGCCGTGGATCGGTTTTTAATAATTTTTTGCCGATCTAATCCAGAAAAAATTATGATAGAGCAATTCTGACGCCTCCTTATAATAATTTTGTTTTATAAAAAATTTTTAATGTAATATTTATATTACAAGATGTTAATGCATAAAAAATTAGCTGCCAATTCTGGGATATACACATTTATAAACAAGATTTTAATATCGACACAGCCCTATTAAATAACATGTATGCAAAATTTAATTAGTGTCTTTTTTGAGATATGAAAAATTTTAATCAATTTTGATAAGTCCAATTTTTTTCTTCAAATGCTATAATTTCAATGTAAATTGGTATTTTTAGACTATAAATTTTTTAATTAGTTATTAATATAAAAAATAAAAAGGTTAAATACAAATTTAAACGAGGTAAATATTTTTTAATTTTAATATTTCTTGACTGACTCTATATTAACCTATAAAATTGCTATTAATGATATTGAATCAAGTTTAAAAAATAATAATCATATTAGATAGATGAATGTTTTTAAGCATATTTGAATAAGAATATAATGGCGGGGAAAAAAATAATAACTGAGATATAGTAATCTGAATTCGGGCCTAAAAATGTTCCAGCAATATTATTTTAAATGAATGCTTTCACTCGAGGGTTAAAGTTAAAGAAACTAAAAAATACGGTATTTTTTATTTACTATTTGTTAGATATGTTGGGGGTATTTTTAAGAGAACCCAATGATTGTTGGTAATGAGTGAGCTTGTAACGTTTTTTAACGCCGCTAGCGATATTGTTAATCATGTTACGGTCTTTGAGATTATAGCAATAAGGACAGAGCCATTTTTCTTTTTTTCCGATTATTTAAAAAAAATAGTTAAGATAATTTAGATTTTATTACATTTACAGTTAAAAAAGAGTTCCTCTAGGGAATCAGATATATATTAAAATAATCAAAAAATATTTATTGTAAATTATAAAATCCATTGATAGGTCGAAAAGCGGGGGGGGGGGGGGTGGGTTAATTATATAGTAATTTTAAAAAATAATTGTATAAAGTAAAGAGTTCCGTTTTCAGCTTATTTGTTGCATATCCCTGCACTTAAAGTAAAAGCGAATTGGTGGGGAAGTATGCAAATTTTTTTGTATAATTCACCGTAAATGTAAATGCAGGGGAACATAGTTTAAATTTTTTTTATAAAAATAAGACTCAAAACTAAGATAAAATACATAAAGTTATTTAAATATGCAATCACAGCAACTTTATTTTCTCTAATTAATATTTTTTTTTTAAATTAACAAATAAAATTAATGGAAAAAAATGGAAGGTGCGTTAAACTTTGAGAATTGGATAAGGTAAGGCCGCAACAATCTTTGTGAAAACCTCGATCGCACGCACTGCAAAGCGCCAGGGTATCCTGATAAAATATATCATTTAAAATAAACCTTTTTAAAAAAAATATATAAATATGATATTAGCGTTAGGCCTTCGGCCATGAAGAGCGATTCACTCAAGCAATGCGATATACATCGCTAAGCGATATCATAACTGATTCATCACGGCGATCTTGAGATATAAGTAACCAGCGGTCGCGATTTCATGATCTCGCTCAGTATTTATAAATTATACCTAATATTAGCTTGATTATGTAAATCACGTAGCGAAAAATTTCACATCGCTTGAACGAATTACGCTTACTAAAAATGCAGAGTTATATCAGAGAGTTTTTGGCGTCCTAGCGCGTAATATCAAAAAATAACAACCCAAAATTCGAGCGGTTGATAAATATCGTTTCATAAAATTATATAATACGTGCTTGCACAAATTATTTTATCGTCTGCTTAAGTTGTATTCCAAATAATTAATTTACGTAATTAAAAGTAATAAGTACATAATATATTAAAACATGTATCATATTAATATCGACAGCCTAAATGTTCAAAGCGAAAAACATTGTAAATTATAAGATCTTTGACCCTGATTACAAAACTATAAACGATAAAATGGTAGATATTCTGGCAACGGTTATGAATGAATAGCAATTCCCATAGTCAAAGTTTTATTATTTTAATAATCATAAATCCAACTTAAAAAATATTTCAAAAAATGACGATCGAAAGATTTATGATATCTAACAATATAATAATATTTTTATGAGGAACTTACGGCGTTTCCCGTGAGGCCGCATTTACAGCATTTTTTGCATTCTACACATTGCCACCTCATATTTTTAATGAGATCCGTGAGTTGTGAAGTGTATTTGAGACAAGATGGATGACCTATCATAATTATTTTTTTTATGTATATATTTTAGATATAAGAAAGAAGTGTAACGAGGAGAGCGATCATCCGATATAAATGATATCGGCTGATTATCGATAATTTGTTCGTATACTATTTTCAAATTTTAATTAATTTATGGCGTATTTATTCAGTATGTAAACATTGATAAATTATTTATTTTTACAGAAAAATTGCGATCATTCTGTTTCGAAAGTTTTTCTAACGTGTAGACATTAGTAATGATACAAAATCCCTCCATAACCTACTATTTTATCCAGAAAAAAAATATTATGCAAACCTCCAGTTTGCTCATAGATGGCACAAAAGTTTGGACATGTGAAATCACGAGGTTTAGGCAATACTAAAATATTGAGTTAGGCGTTTATAAAAAATTGCATCACTAAACATTAGAATTCCATCTTAGTAAATTCATGATCAATATAAATTGTTAGATTTTTTTAAAATTGTTCTTAAGTTTTAAAATCGTATATATATTATATTTATTTTTAACATGTTTTCAATTAATTAGTTTTTTTTAAATAAATTACCCCTTCAATTATATAAGAATGTTCTAATTTTATACATAAATATATTTTCAAATAATAATAAATTTCATTTAAGGCGCCTTTTATCGGATCTAATATGTAAATTAAATAATATCGGCCGATAACGAATATTTTAAAAAATACAAAAATTTGGCCCGATCAGATAAGAAATATCGGTACATCCCTCGAAAACCATTTTAAATTTTTTTTAGCCTAATTCTTTAAAAATAAAACCATTATTTATAAAAATTATTTTATTGATTGTAATGGGCCTTTACTTTTCATTTTGATGTATTTTTAACTTACAAATAATTTTCAAAAAATGTTGGCTCAATTAGTCCGAATATTTCAGGTTCGCCCGCCCGTCAATTATCTTAAAAATATTAACTCGCCCGCTCACTTTCTCAGTGCTTAAATTTTTAACCCGTCCATCAACGTTCACCGTATGCGCGGACTAAAATCTGGCCGTTTACAAATTTTCAAACTAGTTTGACGATTCACTCGTTTAAAGATTTACTCACATAGAAATCAGCTGTAAACGCCGTTGTGTGATCACCTAAAAAAATAATTATGGAAAAATAGATTAAAATCATTTAGTCAACGTGCAGACCACCATGGCGTTTAGAGCTGACTCCTACTTTCACCTTTAAATGCATTTATATGAATAAATCGTCAGTGTAGGCTGGTATATTAACTTGGGCAGATCAATCAGACCTGCTCTTCATATAATTTTTTTTTTTAAATTGTAAATTTTCCGGGCCAAATTTTAATTTAAGTTGTTCGGATTCCTGAGGAAATGAATCCGATAATGGGTTACAATTAAAAAATAGGTTGAATATTATAAACAAACGAAGGCTAGTTAAGATATTGTCAAATCACTATTATCGGATAACTTTCACAAGCTAAATAACGAAGATGCCTCCCAACCAATTAAAGTGAATATTTTTCGCCCCCCCCCCTCCATTAGTAGAATTCTAAACAAGAAAAAAATAATATGTTATTAAAAAAATATGCTTTTAAACTACAAATTAATAACCCATAAATACCACATCATAAAAACATAATAGACAGTATATATAAATTATATTATATATTAGATATTACATATCGTATATAATGATTATATATATTTTTTTTTAAGAAGTCCATTAACTTATATAAAAAAATTAAATGTTTGCGAAAGAAATAAAAATGAAGGTATAACACTTTTTTATTTTGAATACAAAAATAAACGTCTATTTTTTAAAAGCTTTATTCCTTTTTTTCTAAAAAAAAACTAAGGTTGCCATCAACTCCACATGGAACGTAATGCAATATTTAGTAGTCGAAATCGATATTATTAGGAAGATTACATCCTGATTATGCGCTATCACGACTATTCGAAGGAGCGAATATGGGTTTGCATTAAAACTGTACAGTGGCGTAGCTAGGATTTTTTAATGGAGGGGAGGGGAATTTTTTTAGGGAGTCCCTTCTATAAAAAATAATTATATATTATTAATTCTCCGTGGTTAGTTTATAGAAGTAGTGAACAATTTGTTAGATAAAAACCAGCTATAAGCGACATAAAAATTAGGGCACATTAGGCTGAACTTAAATTACGATTTAAAAATCAATTTAGATTAAATACATTAAAGTTTCTCTTTCTCCGATTCAAAATATTTTCATAGATGTTATTTTTTCATATGTTATATTTTCAAAAATTTGATATAAATCTTCTATTAAGACGCAATTCTAAGCATGAAGTTTGCCAAACTTTTGTAAATATGTAATTTTTAGAGTAAATTTTTTAGTTAAATCTTCAATCCGCTTGGTAAACAATATAAATAAAAAAATTATCAGCAAAATACGAAAATTACTAAAATTGATACCAAGATTCAAGATGATCGAAGATACTAAAAACACAAAATTAATTACAATATAAAAATGAAATATCTTAAATAAATTTTACTATTATCATTATAAGAAAATCTATCATCTTTTAAAATATGAAACTCGATGTAGTTGTAGCTTTGATACAATATTTAGTAGCGACATAAAAAGGTAGTCAAATAAACTTGTGGCATCTTTGGAAAATGTGATATCAAAATATAATGGATTTGGTTATGGTAATTAAAAACTGTTATAATAGCTGATTCTAATTTTAAGTACGCTTTTACAATAAAAAAATAATCCCATACGAATTATAGAATCTTTTGGAATGCGTCGCGTTTTTTTATTTTATTTCTGTCTTTAACAATATTAATTCTTAGATTTTTGAGATTTTTTTAACACACTTTTTTTAAATAGAAGAAGAAATTTTCTAGAAGATTATATGGAATTAGAAATTTAAGGAGGGGGTTTTATCAATTTTAAAAAATGAAAGCAAATTTTCGTCATATATCAATATAGAAGTATTGTGGAAATAAAAATTTTACCTAATCATATTTCCCATTAAGGAAGGGGGTGGGAGGTTTCCCCTAAACCCCCCATTGCTTATACTGTAACTATCAAATTTTTTAACAATATAAATTATATTATTAAATTTATGATTGTTTTTTATAAATAAAGTTATTTTTTAAACTTTAAAAAAAATTCGAGGGCTATGGGAAGGGGGGCGTGTCAACTTCAAAGTCCAAACCCCCCTCTCTACGCCACTAAAACTAAGAGCTATTGGAACATCAAAACGCTCACACGTTCAAATTAAGACATGGACCAAAATCTCACAAAGTGTTATCCATGTATGGTGACAGGAGGGTTATGACGATTTTTGCATCCTTAAAATTTCAGAGGAATCTCAAGTAACTTTCTAATATTATAAAGGAGGGAGGGGGCTCAGCATCATTTGAGTAAATCCAGATGGTTATGGTTGACCAATGTTAGTTCAATCCAAATTCAAAATAATTTTTCTTTTAAAAAAGAAGAAAAAAAATGAGATTGAAGTACCCGTGGTGCTGTTAAACGGCTCGATTTCGCTAATTTTAAATTAAGATTTTAGCCAAAATAAATGTCATGCAAGCCTTGAGATTTGGTTAATAGATATCCAAACTTTTTTGCCATCTATGAGCAAAATCTCCAGGATTGCGCATATTTTTCAGTCTAAAATATTAGTTCAACTCGAAAAATCGAGCCAGCTTGCGGATATTTATTATATTTTTACTTTAAAAAAACATAACTGGGGGTTTAACTTCTCATTCATATTTACTGCGAATTCGGGGCGAATACTCGAATATGTACTAAATAAAATAATATTTTAAATCACAACTCAGCATAAATATAAGACAGCGCTATTCATATTTTTTTTATTAATTATATATAAAAGAAGATCTATAAGATAATAATAATATATAATTGAATCGAAAGGAAAGGAAACATTTAATTATGTTACGCATCATGTAAAGTAATCAAATTACCTGTTTGACCTTCTTTTTTTTTAAAAAAGAAGAATATATAGCATTTTTATGAAATAGATTTATCCACGAAACAAAATATTTATTTCAATTACGTAAGTAAACAATATTCATAAACATACTGATTAAGAAATCAAAATAAATTAAATTTATCAAGCACTGCTTAAGTGATGAACGCGTTTATAGCCTATCAGTATTTATTTTTTAGTAAAGAATTCTAATTAGATGTCTGAATAGAATATACTACTCAGAATTTGGAATAATAATTAAGAAGATCTACAACGCCATTAAATGATTTATTGTTCGCCGAGAGTTGGTATTCATTGATTAAACTAGCCATGATAAAAATGATTCATCATATAGTTATCGAAGTGACGAATAAACAACAGCTTAGACAAACGAACACATATTCAGATGATGAGATAGTGCAATCTTTTTTAAACGAAAAAAAAAGACCTTTTTTAATGTTCCTCGAGACCGATTATGTGTTACTCGTGTTCAACAACGATGGTATTAATTGATAGATCTAGCGTTCTGTAGAAGATTGACGGGTCGAATTATTGTTCTAAACTTTGGATTTCGTCTTCTTTAAAGTTTTCTACTTCGTCGATTAGAGAAGAGTAGAGGCGCGGATTCAAGTAAAGGTCTAATCGATCTGCGGCCCATCCCCTAGATCGTTGTCATGGATATCCTCATTATTTATTCATTGATGGCTTGATCTGTCCGCTAAGTTCTGTTCCGAAGCTATTCATGCTAAATTCCGTGCAAGGTGGACAAAGTTAAAGAATCTAGCGGACAGATCAAGCCGTCAATGGTAATGAGGATGCCCATGCCACTCTCCGTGAAATTGATATAGGGGTTCTGCCGCTAATCGATCAGGTCCTCCCTTGGATCTATGTCTCCACTCCTCTCTAATAGACGAAGTAGACAAATTTAACGAAAACGAGATCCAAAGAATGTTTGGATCAAGACTTCGACCCGACAATCTTCGACAGAACGCTAGATCTATCAATTTATACAGTCGCTAAAGAACACGAGGAACACATAAACGATCCCGAGGAACATTAACCACCTTCGTTTACTTACATTTTTAGATTCGCAATAAAATATAGTTTAATATCTTTCAATTATCTATATATATTTTGTACACGTGTAGGTCCGGAAATTCAGGAGGGCAAGCTTAAGAAATAAAGTCCCGTGCCTATATAAAGGCAATTAAGGGTTTTAAAAAAAAATAATCTTTTTTCAATTATTTTTACCGTTACGCTAATCGTTATTTCTTGAAATTTCTGAACCAACGAGCCCTGATTGGTTGAATTTTTACATGGTTTTTATAATATAATTATGCACTTTACAATATATACGTTGTCAGCCATGAATTGTACTATTTGTTTAGTTATAAATGTATGTTCATTTGTATTATCAATCCAAAAATTTTATTATTGAGCACGTGGGTCTTTTTTTTACAACCACAAAAAACAAAAATCGCATTTGAAAGTATAATGATTAAGGATAGGCATCTTTAAAATAATTATATTTCCATACATTTCTGACAATCTCTTTGTCTACAAAAAAATTTTATATTTTTTTAAAAAAACCTTTTAAAATAAAATATGTTTGCGGTAAATTTTATTTTATTTTTTCAAAATTTTTGAACGCCTTTTTTGCAAAAAGTTTATCCTTCGATTTTTTTAATATTAAAAATATAACTATAAAAAACAATTTTTAAAAACGAATAAAAATTATAATTCAAAAAAAACGATAAAATAAAATAGTATTACATTATATTACTTTTACTATGAAGCTCTTTAACCAATGATTTGCAGCTATTTATTTATAATTTTTTTTTTAAAAAAAGGCCAAAAAAAATGGAAGAAATCATTTAATAATGATGATACATTATTATAAATAGGAATAAGCGTAAAGGAGTACTAAGGTAAACAAAGTTGTCAAGGGGATAGGTTGGAATAGATTTTTAGAATAGTGGTGATAACTCTTTGACCAACTCCAAAACGATCAAGAGTATTCATCAATTCATAAAAAATTCTTAATTTTTTAAGGGAAACATAACTTAGCAGCCTATATTTTATGGTTACCAATTGATACAAAAAAATTTCTCCAGTCCAATTAAAGCGGAAAATATATTTTTAAATTAGTTTCGATCGAGTCTTTCGGCAGGTGTTCAATAAAAAAAATGCAGGATAGTCTGTTGCGTCTTAACGCAAAAGTAAATCTGCTTTAAACGTAGTAGAGTTTAAAAAAATATATATAATTTTTTTAAATGAGTGAAGAAAAAAAAGCTTCTTAAAAATATTAGTGCGGGAATAGTTGTCATAAAATAAAAAAAAATTATCTATAATAAAGATTTCTTTCCATATGGATGGATGGAATTAATTTTTGGTAATATAATAATTTTCATCGATAAATTTTTTTTTATCGGCGCATAAACAAAAAAGAAGTAGTTAAAGATCCTAATTTTTTTTTAACGAATTTTATCCTCCAACGAGTTAAAAAAAATTATATAACCTATTACTTATATCATTTTTCTTTTCAATACATTTTTTAAACCTGATAAAAACAATTATTATTATAATATAAAATATAGATTATACATAATATGCTATGGTTGACATAATTTTTTTTATATATTAGAATCGAATTATTATATCGATAATACTTATTAATTTGTGGAATATAATGTATTATGTATTTTTGTGTCGGATTATAGTTATGTATGCGTGTATGTAGTAAGAGAGAAGAAGATAATTGTATCTTGTATTATAATGTGAAGCTAATGAAAAATTACATAATATAATAGAAAATTTTTTTTGATATTAACCTATTAACTTGTATGTGTATTTATAAATATATATTTATTGTTATATTTTAATATAATCTGTTTTTCTTTTCAATATTTATTAATTCCATCTTATTTTAAGAAGAAGTTTTCCGAAAACTACTTTTTATTCGACACCATTATTACTTATATTAGTATTATCGTCGGTTGAAAATTATAATGTTCTATATTCATTTTTTAAAATTTTTCAGGAGAACATTATATTTAAAGGATAACACTATAATGCACTTAAAGGACTATTCTAAATTATATTTTTATCGTTAATTTATATGATATACACACACTACTTAAGAATTGATTTATCGAATAGTACATTTTGCAATAAATGTGGATATAAAACACTATTAATAGTCAGCCGATGGTATATTTAATAAACTATGTAATAAATGGCATCACGCTATAAGTGAGTTGGCGAACCAGGGTTAGAAAAATTAAAAGGACTGGGCCGGGCCAAAAGAATGTGAAGCAAATTGCTCATAAAAAATATTTTAGGTCTTAGATGTGTTCAAAAGAGTTAGACTATGTAAATAGGGATGGTGTCAAATGGCCCGATTAATTTTAGCCAAAATAATATTATGCAATCCTCGATATTTGGCATATAGAAGTTCAAACCTTTCTGCCACCTATGACCCAAATCTACAGGTTTATATAATATTATATTTTGACTGAAATCTTAATCGAGTCGTTTAGTAGATAATATTATTTTGACCAAAATTTCAGATATAAAATAGAGTATCTTCTTAAATTGACAATATTTCTTATGAAAATATGATTTTCTTGGGGAGGCTAGGAAAATTTCATGATTTGTAAAAAAAAAATATTATCTGGCCTCCGTGGTCAGCTTAATCCAAACTCCGTTTGTTTGATTGACGGGCAATGTTCCAAAAAAATTTCTCTTTGATAATTTATAAAACTTACGAATATTGGTATAGGTGAATACATACCACAAATCAAAATAATTAAACCCAGATATTCGGTCTCCATAATCGTTTACCATGAGTTAGTGAGATTAGTTATATAAAAAAAATGATTCAAGGAAAAGATAACCCTCTGATTTTCTTTTTTTTGATCAACGTGAAACAAAGGCCACATTTATAATAAACGCGTATGTTCAAGCGTTGCGTTTTAAAGTAGTGTTATTACAAAATAAAACCAATAGGCATAGATTCATAAATATGAAGCGTTATGATGATTAACGCTATGATAAAATTTGAAAACCATATATTGCAACACGTTGATAAAAAAATGTACAATACTATTAAAAATAATAGCGAATTAGATAAAAAGATGCATGATTTTTCTTAAATGTTAAATAAAATAATTCTCTTTATTTTAGCTTTATCCCAAATTAGTTTTTAAAATTGAATCAGTTATAATAACGCAACGCTTAAAGATAACGCTTTTATTATAAAAACAGCCTAAGTTGTTTATTTAGTAGAGCCATAGGAACATCGCCTCAAATTCATCTCTTTTGCATATGGACGATAAAATTATAAGGTCTAGCTTATCTATTTCCAGTACCTGATACTGGTGTTAAAAAAATCGTTAAACATTAGATTTTTGTTTACTCATTTTCCCGCATTCGTCACACTTCAGCATTTCGTCGGAGAGGTTTTTATCGTTAGCTTTTTCACAGATACTACAAGATTTGTTCGAGGAAGATGAGGGCGAATTCTAAAAAAAAATTTTTATAAAATTGTTTTTAATTATTTTAATAATAAAAAAAATTAATACGTGGCAAAAATATTATATCATTCAAATCTTAATAATCGACCTTTACAAAAAATAGATCTAAAGAACGTATCTTAATTTATTTCTCGTACTTATAAAATAAAAACATCTTCAAAATAAATTATTAAAGTTAATCATAATTTTTTTTATTTATGAAAAGAGAGAAGAATATTACGTCAATTGAATTTTAATTTTCTTTGTCAACACCCCCCCCCCCCGCCTACGAAGAGATAATGTTATATTATCGTGTAGTAAATTATTTTATTTTTATTAATTATTTATAAATTCAAATCCCTTCCTTCCTTATTATGTATCAGCATAATCTTAAAGCATACATATAAGACATTATTTTAAATAAGTAAAAAGAAAGCTTTGCTTTTTTTAAAAAAAAAAGGATCTTGAGTAGCCGCCAGGAGTCTGTCCTATCCACAATGCAATTTTTAAAAACGGCGAACTCAGTATTTTATTCAGAAAAATATTACGCACAGTAAGTTTTACACATCTATTAACGAAATCTCGAGACAGGCGATATTTTTCTAGCTAAAATATTGAGTTAGCTGTTTTTAAAAAACAAGGCGATTTTGCCTCGCTATTTATAGAGTCCTATCTCAAGAATATATTATGTAAAAATTTACATGATTGAATAATAAAACATATTAAAAAAATTTTTAGGTTAAAAGACATTTTTTTTTAAAAAAAACCTTAATTTGTACCTGTATTAAAATATAAATAATGTTTTGGTTGAAGATAGAAGATGAAATAAATTACAAATGTAAAAAAAAATAATATATGAGTAAAGCAATACATATTTTTTTTAAAGTAATCTAATCTAATATTATGTAAATAAAAAACATTTTATATCAAAATATTAATTTATTTTTTACATTTTTTAAAAAAATATAATTATAAAATATGTCAAGGGCTCGAAAATGACATTATTATCTTATCTTCTATTTATCTACTCCTTTTTTAAAATATATAATATGTATCTATCTCGTATCCCATTTTTATATTTGACATGTTAATTTAAAAATCGCCGCAAGATATCTCATTGTTATGGGAATAAAATTTTATGTCAGCATTGATATATGGTTCTTAGTTGATCAATTAAATCCCATAGGAAGAGTAAAAAATATTATCAATTTCGGATAAAAATGGATTGCTAAAAAAACTCAAATCTAACTCACATTTTTAAAATGGCTAAAACAAGATTTTAGGTAAACAAATATAATCTATATTTGTCCAAATGATGGCAGCTTTTTTGGCAAAGTCTTGAGACTTAAGTAATATATTTTTAGCTAAAATTTTTAACCCGTTATGAACGTTTTTTTAAACAGTACTACCTATAATAATGAAAGTCGGTATAGAAGATGAGATTCGCCTATAACATTTTAATATTAATCCGACACCCAAAAAGATAATGAGAAATCTTTATAAACAAAAAAAAGGCAAACATTTTCTGAAATTTTTATGGTAGGATACTGGAATGCGTTTCCGGTCAAATCAGATTAATATGATATATATAATAATATAATCTGCTATCCGTCTTAAAAAAATTTGCACAAGATTCTCTGTTCAATCATATTTAGGCCTTCTTTCCTTCCTTTCTTCCCCGCGGAAAAAAATTATTTTTAAATGTATGTCGTAATTTTTAAAGGGATCATGACTATCCGGGATCTTCACGGGATTTAAAGGGATCCCTTTAAAATTTCAATTTTTTAAAGGATAAAGAACTATACGGTATTATCACTGGGGCAGAGATTGACCTCCAGTTGAATAAATCTTTTGATTAGCTATCGAATGATACTCTATACTAGACATATCTTATATCATAAGGCCAAAAAAAAACAAATTGAAAATTAAAAACGCAACGAAACTCGTGGAAAACGCTTTTAAAATAAGATTCCTCTTTATCACGATTAAAACGTGACAATCCCATCCCGTATTATCATTCCTTAATTATCAACCCTAATTTTTTAGTTATCCCTTTAAATCCCGTGAAGATCCCGGATAGTCATGATCCCTTTAAAAATTACGACATGTATAATATTTTCGGCTGGAAACCGGTATTTTGTGATAGTAAAATTTCTATTTGAATACGAGTTTTAGTGTAAGGTTTAGATTATTAGTATGTATTAAATTAGTTTGTAATTTTTTTTTGTTAAATAAAATATTAATCTATGTAAGTTAACCAAAACTTTTATTTTTTTTAAAAAAAAATGATACCCTATCATACTTTGTCATAAAATAATATATTATAATAATAATTGATAAAATTTTCTTTCATTCATTCTTTCTTTCGAAAGGAAAAAAAAAAGGAAAATAGATTTATCAAAATTTTCATAATTTGCGAAAAGGGGAATTAAAAAAAAATCAATATTTTTTTAAATAATATTTTAACAAAATTACGCAGTGAAAAACTTCTACAAGAGATTATGGTCCAACTTAAGGAAATTACTTCTAATCACATGATCTGTCAGATTTAACCATTTTTAATATTATCGTGATCCCTAACTCATATCTCTCAAACATTTAATTAACCCTAATCCATATCTTACTTGTTTAACCTTAAATCGTAGTTTCATCCAATTAAAAAATTTCTTCGAGTTGCAGATTCTTAGAGTTGGGTGGGTTTATTAAATTATCGATATTGTCATGGGGAAAAAATTTGAATTTTAAAGTGATCAAGATAAGCGATGGTCACATTAACAGGTTTCACCGATTTTATATACTATTTAAAAAAATGAATATTTCTTTCAAATTATATTAAAATTTTTAAAACCTTAGCTAATTGCTTCTCTCTTTTTTTAAAAAAAATATAAAGTTACTTACTTATTTTTTTTTAAAAAAAACTCAAGAATAAATCAATAAAAAAAAAATTATTTTTTTAATGAATTCTATTTCTTTTTAATTATTTTTTAAATTGAGGGGGAGAGATATTTATAAAAATTTAAAGGGATTTATTTTTTTAAATATAAAATATTTTATCTGACAAATATATAAGATAAAAGTCAAACCAATCATATTTTATTTTTTTTCTTCTATCCTCTTTAAGTTTTCTCAAGAGATTTATTTTAAAACAATTTGAAAAAAAAAGGTATGGGGTCATCCAAGGAAGGAATGGATGCTCAGGTAATTAAAACGATGAATATTTTCAATGCAATGACGGGTAGCTTCAGCCAACACAAGAAGATGGCGCTAATGTGTTTAGAGATTTAGACATGATAAAGATTTCTAAGTTGTTCCGAGCAACGCGTAAATCAAGCTGGGCATTGCCTCCAGCCATTTATTGCCAGTTTTCGTTTTAAAAATTATTAAGTTGAGAATGACCTCAAAATGACCTTTCATGAGGAGGCAATCAAGTGGAATTGGCAACAAGTGAAACCAGTCTTTTTGTGTATGGCGGTTGGTATATGAAATGGTGAACAAATCCACTGACCCCCAATAATATGTTAATAATTTGTAATTGAATTTTTTTTTTAAAAAAAGTCAAGTGGTTACACCCTTGTAACCTTGGTGATAGAAGCCAAAATTTTCCTGTTACAGAAATCAAATTATGGGGAGTAGCCATAAAAATTTTGAAAAGGGTAACTTTTATTAAGATGGTTAGTGTTAATATAGGATGACGATTAGACAGTAAGATTTGCATCACATCGATGTTTACAATGATCCGGTTAGCTCATTGAGGGTTAAGGATCATTTCTGGCTGTTGGGCACTAATAGATTAACGTCGGAGGCATTGGCTAGATATCGATATTATCTAATTAGAATTGTCTGCTAAGGTTCGAAAAATTATAATAGTTATTGGAAAAAAAGACCTTTAATTGATTATAAATTTTTATATAAATAAAATCAATATTGCTCATATTAGTTGTATGTATATCACGAATATTTTCATTTTCAATTAAAAATAGTTCGTATTGTTATCTATCTATTTTATCTATCCATCAAATATAATCACTAAATTTGATTTTCATTTCAAAATAACTAAGCTGGTAGAGTGATCTCTTATCTAGAAAAATTAGAAGAGAAATGGGAGCTCAACAAATTTGATGATAAAATTTTAAAAAATTAAAGCAAATTATTATTTAATTTTTATAAAAGAATAATGATGGCTATATGACCTTCAAAAAAATATAAACTTTGTATTTATCATTATTTAAAATAATTAAATAATAACAATATAAAAAGCAAAACAAATTCATTTTTAATTTATATATTTTTTTCTTCTTTAAAAGTGTTTTTTTATTTGATAAAAATAATTTGCCAAAAATTGATATTTGAAAAAAAAAATTAAATATTAATATAGGTGAGTGAGACTTTTGATCAGGGTTGGCAAGTATGTCAATTTACCAGTCAAATTCAGTCAATTAACCGGAAGAGTATTTGACCTGTCAAATACGGTCAAATACTCTAAAAAATTTAAAGAAAAAATGAATTAAAAATATGTTTAAAAAAGGGAAAAACTATCTAAATACATGGTGATCACAATGTTTACTTATTTGGGTCCACAATATCAAGAGAAGAACTCACTAGCAGTGAAATTAATGAAGTATGTGATATAATTCAAGAATTAGATATTTTACAAGGTAGTGATGACCAAAATATTTAAAGTGATATAATTAATTTCAGAAGCTGTGGAAATTAGTAATTTCCAGAAACAATCAATTCCGACCTCAAGTTAATAGATTAAACTTTGTCTACCCTGCCCAGAGACTAAGAATTCCTAGTTCTGCTTCTTCTTTAAAAAGAAATAGGTCGATTTGGGTTAATATTCTTATGAAAATAGAAATCGATTGAAGATCTAAGGCATCAGGAAAATTGATTAAAAAATATTATAGAAAATGTTAATTTAATATGAATCAGAACAAGACTCTGCTAAATATAGCTACACGTTAGTTAATGAATGACAATGAATTTAAAAAATTAATATTATAGATTCATTTTACTATTATATTCAAAATAAAGTTAATATTAACTTAAAAAAACATATATTTGAATTTGACTGTATTTGACCGGTCAAATATCGATCAATTGACCGAAACGTATTTGACCGGTCAAATGCACAACTCTGCTTTAGATATTGTGATTAAATACATATGTAATTTGAATTATAAAATGAAAAATGTAATACATCATGATTTGCGGTAATTAGAAATTTAAAATGCCCCCATTTATTTTTTTTAAGTGAAGAAAAAAGAAAACAATAATTTAGGAGGGATTGAATCTTAATAGATTATAACTTCCATTCATTTAAATATTTATCAATATAAATCAGCTGGCGGCATGTCATTCTTGATTTCTCGTATAAATATATAGGAGAACTAAAAGATGTCACCAGCTGATTCGTATTCAATAACGCTTCAAAATGCATTTTAATGAATGAATAGCCAGTCTACTTGGGTATTATAGGTCATTAAGATGTAATACTAGATTGGAGATTTATTCAATAAAGGTGTGCATACATAGGAGTCAGCTGTGGCGACATTTTGTGGTTTGCATGTCGACTTCATTTATAATTATATGAATGCATATTAATGTCATGATACTACCTAGACCAACGATATATTGACAATTCATTCATTAAAAGTGTGTATACATAGGAGTCAGCTGTAGCATTTTGTGGTTTGCGTGTCGACTAATTGTATTATTTATAATTATTTTAATGCACATTAATGTCATATAGTCGACGTAGCTGACCCCTGAGTAAATAAAAAATGTTATATGGAAACTAGAATGGGGTGTCGCCAGCTGATTTGAATTCCGCGACGCTTAAAAAATGCATTTTAGTTAATAAATTGTCATTCAAGGCAAGTATTATTATGCCATTGACATATTGTCCAAAATCTTTTTTAAAAAATTCGAAAAGTTTTAAAATTTAATTAAATCGTATGTTAAATTTTTGAAATTTTCTAGTATATTTTGAACAGGTTTTTATTTTTATTTCTTTTTTTTTAATTGTTTCAAAAGTTGGTGAAATCAAATTTTTTTTCATATTTTGGACACAGCCTTACAAAAGAATTTTTTACAACTACTTTTTGGGAATATTTCTAACTGATCTGAGGAGGTATTTTGCATTTATGACCACTATAAAAATATCTAACAAATTTTTGAATAAATTTCGTTTCCACATTTCGACCACAAAAATTTTAGATGAAAGTTAAGTGATATCTAAAAAAAAGAACTCTCGTTTAAATGTTATGATGATAAAATGTCTTCAACATATGGCATTAGAGGTAGCCGAATGTCTTTTAAAAACAATATTTTAACATTTTTAAAAAAAAATTACCATCTTTTCGAAAAAATTTTTTGAAATAATAAATCGATTGTTATATTTATATTTTTTTTAAAAAAAAAGCCAATTAATTTAGCAGACACCCATAATATTTAACGTATAAATTACTAAAAAAAATTCTTAATTCAATAATTGGTAAAACATTATAATAAAGGTAAGAATTCAATGACAGATGTTTTTAATTTTTCGTGTTAATTATTTTGTATTAATCATAATTCAATAATCAAATCAAAACCATTTTTACATAATATATAATAATTTAATTTATAATTTTTAAAAGTTAAAATATTGCGAAAAAAAACACCTTCAATATTTAGTACTACCTATCTAATTTATTATTTTATAAATATATTAATAACCGTTGGCAGGTTCGTAATGTAATAAATATTATTCTGATAAAAAAATAAAAAGTTTAAAATTTCGCATCAAAAAAGAATAAATTTTGATGAACTCAAAAAAAAATATTAAAAAAATAACGGTTATTGTTTTTTTTTGGTTTGTATTGGTGGGGAGTTGGATCGTAAAAATAATTTGTATTAAATATTAAGCTACCGCGGCAAAAATAACTTGTCTAATTTGGTTATCTATATCTTCCTGTGGATCGGAAATAGTGTCGTTAAACTAGCTCGATTTCACCGATGATTTTAAATTAATATTTTTAGCCAAAAAATAGTATTATGCAAGCCTTGAAATTTCGTCGATGGATGTCCAAACCTTTCTGCCACCTATGAGCAAAGTTTCCAGACCTGTGTAATATATTTTGGCTAAAATATTGGGTTAACGATTTCTAAAAATGGCCAACCCATTATTTTGACCAAAAATATTAAGCTGGAGATTTTACTCAGAGCTGACAGATAAGTTTGGACATCTATTAACGAAATCGAAGCTTTACCCTATATTTTGGCTAAAAAAATTGTCTAAATCGAGTCGTTTAACAAAACACAATATTAGACTGATGGTCAATATTTGGTCACTTTTGTAAATAATTTTTATTGTATATATGGCTACGGCGGCCAAAGAGCTTGTTCTAATTTAGATAACTCGCCCCGTGAATCGGAAATAATAATTTTTTGTGCTCAAATTAGACAGGTGCTCATTAATTATATACTCTTCAATTGATACAACATTAATATTATATTAACAGAGAATCGCCCAAATCAGGCAAGCCCGTATTATATTCGGAAAAAAAATAATGGAGTATCATTATCATGCAATAGTGGCTTGGTTGTTGGTAGTAAAAAAAATAAAATGGAAAAAAAATGCGGGAAACGCAAATTATATATCGACGCGTTAGTTAGGTTACATTGAATTTACAAAAAAAAAATTACACAATAAAATAAATTCAATAACCCTCTAATTAAGTGGATATTGTGAAAATAATGTTCTCTACAACCCCCCCCCTTTCGATAATGTAATAAAGTACAGAAATCATTATCGATACAACTTTTTAATGGCATTTTATCTATATATAGTACACATAATAATTATTATTTTTTAAAAAAAGGAATCAAAAAACGATAACTAAAAAATAATGAGTCGGGTGAAATGGAGTGGGTACAAGAGCCATCACTGACGTGTCCGAAATCGAGAGAACTCGGATATTTATTCGGGCTGGGCCGGATTAGGTTAAGATTGTCTTGAACGATTCGTATTCGATTTTTGTTAAAGAATTAAATATTACTATAGTAATTATACCAATCGAAAAAGAATCAGACCTTCGTGGACCTTAATTTTTTATAGCCCGGTCCAGACCAGCAGTAAAAAAGATTTTTAGGCCTCAGGCCCGGCCCATATTTTATATTGAAAAAATTTCCCAAGCCCTGCCTATATATCCAAAAATTTAATTATAAACCATATTTAAACGTATTTAAGCAATGGTTTTGTTTACAATAATAAAATTTATTATTAGTACCGGCCCCTAAAAATCTCTGATATAAATAGCATATTTTATTATTAATAATAAATATGAAAAATACGGTTTGTTTAAAAGAATGAATATTCATAATTAGATTAATGATATGGTTAGATTAGGCCTATTCAAAAAAAATTCACGAATACGAATAATAAATTATTCGTTTTATCCGAATACGAATAATAAATTATTCGTTTTATCCGAATACGAATAATTATTGATTCGATTCGAATAAAACGAATTATTCGGAATATTTAATAAATTGCTTTTAATAAATCTAACATTTGTCATTTTTATTTGATGACCATCCAATCTGACAGGTAATGTGTTTTAAAGAGACTAGCACAAATTTAAAAAATCTCTGAAGTGAAAATTAAAGCAATATTTAAATTTTTATTTGCCATATTTTTCGAACTTACGAGAAGTTTATTTTTTGACTAATAATAAATTATATTAAAAATTACACAAACCAAAGGTATATAAAAATATAATACATCTCTACAATAAATTTTGTTAGCTAGCCTAATTATGTTAGAAGAGAATGCTTTTAATGAAATAGTTATGCTTGATGTTGAATTTGAAAAATTTCCTCACAAGAGCGAATATATGGGGTCAATATCAAATCACAAGAGCATTATAAAATGTAAAGGCAAAACAACATCCCTTCTTATTAATCATTATAATAGGTTTCATTCACACATAGGGATTACCTATCTATACAAGTAACATCAATTGCTTGTAAAAGGCTTTTCTTAGTTGGAACTAATTTGTTGTCAAAAAAAATCGCATGTCATATAAGGAAGAAAATATAAGAAAAACTCTTTGCCTTAAATTTTGGCTTAGAATTATGAATTAAATTAATGATATACATTTTAGTTTTGTTTATAACTCGATTACATATTTTTTATTATATTATTATAATCATTTTTTCTGTTTTAGATTAAATTTGCAATAAAAAAAATTTGTCAATATATTTGAATATGATATATTTTTATTTAAAAAATTCATTTCAATTATTTGAATAATTCGAATCGAATACAAATAGTAGATTTTATAATTCGTAACGAATCGAATATGAATAATGTACTATTCGATTCGAATTAGTTTTTGAATAGACCTAGGTTAGATTAAAATATTACTATTTTATTTATATCATGACGTGGAACGGAACATTCGGCCACGTTCGGGTAAAATTATGGAACTTGAAAAAAACGGGAATGGTGATTCCAAGAAGATTCCCGAAACAGTTCTGTAACGTTTCGAAAAACAATATTAAAAATTTAACCTTTTTTAACATATATTTATAAATATTCGTTTTTTATTTTTTAATTCCAGTTTGATTCATGTAACAATATTTATTGCTCGTTATTTAGTGTTTTATTGTGTGATTTTAAGAAATATGATTATATAAAGAAGATTTTTAAATCCATATTTGATAATAATTTTAAAGGTTTAATTTTTTTTTAAATTAATATTAATAAAAGTTTTAAATTTCAATTGATATTGCTATCGTTTTTGAAAGACGCTTTTGAATGAGGGGAAAGGTGAATATAAAATTAGATTTTTTTTAGGAACGCGTTCTCCTAAATTTCGAAAAATAGAATGGAATGGGAAAGGATCATATTTTTTGCAGGAACGGGAAAAAGAACGAATTCAAAGGTGGAAAAATGATCGAGAAATTTTAGTAATGAGAGTTTAAAAAATTACGCTAACAGTTGAACTGCCCTTAATTTTAAAATGATTTATCTCAATAATTTATTCAATCGAATAAAATAATAATAATTAAATTAAAAAATTTATGAAAATTAAAAAAACCTCATGATTATTTTTAAAATGATTATAATTGAAAGAAATAAACTTACGTTGGGTAAAATCTGCGGGACCGAGCAAGTTTGAAAGACTGAAGACAATTTTGTGATGTGAGATGAGTTTTGGGGTTGAGATAATGAGAATAGATTGTTGTTGTTGTTGTTTATGTGAGCCGGCAAATTGAGGTTCAGGGTGAATGGGTTAGGAGTAGCGGTGCTGGTTTTAAGCGTAGCGGGTTTGAAAATTATGTTGGCGTTTAAGCTCGTTTCGGGGTGACTAGTTGGGAAAAATGTATTTGAGGCTTGAGAGCTATAATTGTCGGGCTGATGAAGAGGCACGAATGGGTTCGCCGCAGACATACTATGATTTTGGGTTGAAGGCTCGTCGACATAAAATCTATAGAGCTTATCAGTAGTTTTAACCAATTTGCCAGAGGAAACAGCGCGTTTTAAGAATTTTTTCAATATTTTGCCAGCGTTGTATTTCTCCTTTTTCGATAAGCACCTGATGAAGGGGGATGAGGGTGGCTCGTGTGTGGGGTCGACCGTATTTTGGTTTTGGATCGATTCCGAAGATGAGGCGGTAGATTGTGACGCGATGTTTTGAGCGAACAGGATCGATGATGAGGGTGTTTTAAGGGGGCTCTTCGAAAAAAGGGAATATTTGGATAAGCAAGACGAGGGAGATGAAAAAGAGGCGTCTTCAGCATTCGACCCACAATGGTCGGATTCAGTGGATTTGTGAGAAGTGGGTGGGGATTTAAATTCTTCGCTAATTTCTTCATTTTTGATCAAGATATTGATCATGTTGATCCCCGCTAAGATATTGATTAGCATTTTTTCTAATTCTTTGAACGTTAAGCCGCATTTCAAATCGACGGAAAGCAAGGATTCCAGAGTGACCTTTTTATCGCCCATGATTATCAAAAAATCAAGACATTCGCCTATCTCAAATAAAAAGGGGATATACACTGTTCTAACTAAATTTTTGATTTCCTCCTTCTTCCATTTTTGTTTCCTGTTTTTGTTCATGCCTAAAACGAGAATTCTCAAATCATCAAAAAATTTGATCATACGAGATCGGTCGATATGAAGATGAGACAATTGAAAAAACGCCTTGAGCGAAATGTCTCTTGAAACCGTGTCATTTTCGAGTAAAAATTCGCGAGAAACGGGATCGGTGCGAAGTGCCGTATTATCATTTTGTTCTTCCAGAACATTTCTTTGGTCGCATTCTTCATCATCGTCATCTTGATAACAGGATGGAGGAGAGGAAGAAAGTGAGGCTGTAGATCTGTTAAGTTTGTCGCGCAGTGTTCCTCCACTTATTTCCTTAATCAACGAATTAAAGCAAGACGATCTTTGGGGCAACTCTAATTCGTCTTCGTCTTCTATCATAGATCGGCCATCCCGGTATTCGAGAATCGAAGAAAATGGGGGTGATGAGTTTGACGCGTCAAGCGGAAGAGTTTGGTCAGCTGTGGCGACACCTTTTTTAACAATTTTTAACTTGGGATAAGGGAGAGGTGAGGATGGTTTGGCGTTAGATTTTTGTTCCTTCTCGTGAGATATTTCGATAGCTTCGTGAGCAACTGAACTTCTTAGTCGTCGAGCAGGGGGTGGACGTTCACTTTTGCGTTCGTCATAATATATGTAATCGCCCACGCCAATTTTCTTGGTATTTCCCCCTTTGTCTTCGAGAGATTTCCGTGCGGCGAGCGAACCCGCTTTGGCGGTTTTTGAGGGGTTCGAATTATCATAGCAGGAAAAATATGGTTGACCTCGATTGGTAGATAATTTAAAGATGATACCATTTTGGCACAAGTTATCCAGCCGTTGCTTGTAATCGTTCCGGTCCAGTGGACGTCCCAAATTTTTTTCCATCGACTTTTTGACCTTGTCCATCGTGGCTTTTTGGTTCTGGGACTCGATTTGCCTTATGGAACTTAAAACGTTGCTCCGGAATGACTCGTTGAGCTCGTCTTGTATCTCCATTATATCTTTTTCGGTGAGATCCGTTTTATATGACATTTATCCGAAGGCCAATTTATTTTTGATTGGCTGGTATGCTGAGTAAGGGCATTCACATTTTTGATCCTTTTTTTAAATTAAATGGCGATGAAATTTATTATAAAATAATTAATTCAAAAGAATAAAACAAAATTATATTTTTAATTAAAATAACGTTCTCTCTTGTTCATGTTTTTTTTAGTTTTCCTTACAAAGTTGAAATAAATTTACATTTATTTTTCGTTATAGAAGCCTTGTATAAAAAATCATGCGAAGAACTTTCTAAACGAAATTCAAAAAACCGGCACTCCTTATTATTAGTATTGGCTAAATGCCGATGCGGTTCGATCTATAGGCCGCGCTGGCGAAAATCAGTTAGTATTGAGACGTTTTAATTTTTATTAGTTTCTTTGAAATTTGATCTACTATACTTTTAAGAAAAACTTAAGCGACCAAAAAACTTTATCAGGGATACAAATTTTTTATTCTATTTTGACTGACAAAAATTATGCAAAAAAAATTTATTCCCAAATTAAGATTAGATTACATTTTTTTTTATTTTGAATAATTTAATTATGATGTTATGAATAAAATGATAAAATGTTATTTAAAGTTGTGTTACAAAACATCAAAAAATATTAAATTCACAAACTTTCGAAACTTTAATGAAAAAGATTTTGAACAGAACCTAACATAAAAATTTCTTTTTTTTCATCAATCGCAAATCACAATAATAAACGGTAATTATTTTATTAATGTTATTGAAAAAAAATATTTTGTCAGAAAAAAAAGAAAGGAGGGAAATTTTATGACGTCAAACAAGTTTTTTTTAAAAAAAAAATAAACTTAATCCTGGATACAAATAAAAAATATTTTAAATGTTTTAGATCTTGATAATTTATTTATCGGAAAATCTGGCATTAAAAAAAATTATGTTTTAGAAAAAATAATTATATATTATGATAAAATTGCATAGGTGAGATTATTGGAGAAAAAGATTAAGGAAGAGAAGAGAAGAAGAGAAGAGAAGAGAAGAAAGAAGAAGAGAAGAGAAGAAGAAGAGAAGAAGAGAAGAGAAGAAGAAGAAGAAGAAGAAGAGAAGAAGAAGAAGAGAAGAAGAGAAGAAGAAGAAAGAGAAGAGAAGAGAAGAAGAAGAAGAGAAGAGAGAGAAGAAGAAGAGAAGAAGAGAAGAGAAGAGAAGAAGAGAAGAGAGAAGAGAAGAGAAGAGAAGAGAAGAGAAGAGAAGAGAGAGAAGAGAAGAGAAGAGAAGAGAAGAGAAGAGAAGAGAAGAGAAGAAGAAGAGAGAAGAGAAGAGAAGAGAAGAAGAGAAGAGAAGAGAGAGAAGAGAATTGATAAATAAGTCAACTATCTATGTTGGGCAAAAAATCTTGGTCTGTTCCCAAATTAGAAATGGTTTAATTTGGTTGATCAATGACCAAAAAAATTGGCTAATTCAGTTCAGTCTCCATATGCTTACCAAAAGAAAACTTAATTCAGGTGTGAGTTAATTTATTTCTCCTTTTCTTCAAAATTGGGCTATATTTTCCAAAGAAAAATCTGGGGAGATGATAGCTTTTGGCTTAAAGTCAGTTAATAAACTAAGCATCAAACTATGTTATATAGATAAAAATAATTTTTTATTACTCATTAATTAATATTAAATTTCAATTTTAAAAAATTATTATGATTAATGTGTTTATTTTATTTGTATAAATTTTTTAATATTCATATAAATTTTAAGGAGCTATGTTTCACTAATCCTAGAACAAGAGAAACCAAAAAACTTAATGCCAAAAACCATTGTTAACTAATTGATGTGCATTTGAAAGCTTATAGGCCAGCCTCAGCATGTGGATCAAGTCCTAAAATTATTAATAAATTATTCGCCCAGCCTACAGCCTGAAAAAAAATATTCATCTAATTCTTCCTTTCACTTTAATTGAATATCATAAAATAAGGGAAAGAAAAAGTTTTTTATAAAAAACTTTTTTATATTTGATTCTTTTCTATTTTTAGAATAAATTATCTGAATGATTGTTGAATATATATAACATTTATAATGAGAAAGTGTTAATGTTATTTTTAGATTGAGATATTTCCTAATTGTATTTATATTGCAGCCAGTATTATTTTTTATAACCAGGATATAGATGCTTAAGTTAAAAAAATAAACTATTTTGCATTACTTAAATAATATATGAGGCTAATCATCAGTTCAATTAGATTAATAATTGAATTATATATAATGAAATAAGTAGGTAACAATTTACAATATTGTAAATTGAAAAAAATTCTTTAAGCTCATCCAAAGCCTGTTCTAAAATTTAAGAAAGCCTAATAGAAGTTTTGAAAATTTTATAAAATTTCAAATTTATTGTTTAAATTTTTAATTTTCTATAAAAAACAGCTTATTACATGTTTCTTACAAAAAAATTTTATATGATGAAACAAATTATAATATGTGTTATCTTACCTTCTTAAAGAAAATAAGTTAATTCATAGATCTTATTTTTCTCTAGCTTAATATTTTTAATTATAAATTAGTATATAGTATAAATTATATAGTATTATAATTTATATATTAAAAAATTATTATATAAAATAAATTTAATAATAAAATATAAATTGCTAAATAAATGAAAGAAATTAAAATATATATTAACTTACCTTGTATGAAAATTTGTAAATTCTCTTCAGTAAGAATATTTTTACAATTTAGATTTATTTTCTAATTATATTTTATATAATTTTAATTTTTTAAATAAAATATTGTCAGTCAGGTTTGCGAAAAATAGATTTACATTAATTTAAATATATAATCATCATATTATTTTTTGTTTCAAAGAGATATTTTAATAATTTAAATTGATAAATTATTTTTGAAGTTGATGTATATATAATGCAAATTCAAGTTTACTAGTATTTCTGTTTTCAATCACAATATTTAATTACACGCTAAGCCGAAATATTTTATTTATGTAAATCATGTCAAATTATAATTTTCTTTGTTTAATATTAGGATGTATGACGCAATATATAAATTGCTTAAATCTCTCTTCCAGTTATTAATGCTTTTCTTTGCAATATAATTATGATTGAAATTTGATGTAATTTTACTTAATAATATGTTTAAAATTTTATATTATTATATAAACTAGATAAAAAACATCCCAAAATAATAATATTTATTATAATTGGTAATTTAATAAATATGCTAAAAATATTTATAATTTTTAGACTTTAATTTTTGAAGACAAGATTTTATTAGTAACTTGTTAATAAAATAATATGCCAATCACATTACATATAAGCAAGCATATTCACATCATTATATAAATACATAAGGTACGAATTATTTTTAGAACTTTTCTCTAATATTTTGATAACATCTTTATAAATCCCAACGTGTTATAGAGCTAAATGATTATAAATGATTACATCTCTCCCCACCTCTTTTATTCAATCCAAAAAAGTCTACGTGCAGTAGCAAACTTTGAAGGATGGCCGGTAGTGTTGTTAAATTGCTGAGTCGGGTTCGACTTGGTCGAAAACCAAACAAGATTTTAGCCGAAAAAAAATCGACCTTAAACCTAAGCCAACCCATTGAGCCATAGATCAGAGCCGACCAATAGGTCTCATGAGCTGATTGGTCGGTCCGCTAGGCTGACTCGAATTTCAATAGTCCCATTCTCTGTTTCAATTAGTTTTACAACTTTAAGCTTGAATAATTCAGATTTTGGCAGACTCGCATAGTTTTAGTGCAATATCATTTCTCAACATATCTTTTTATTCCTATTATCACTATAAAAGCTTTCATATATGCTTTTATTAAACTCAATGATATAAATAGACCAGTGCGCTGCTATGCCAATACGCCATCGCTGGTACATTGTAAACACGTCGCAGCTGATATAAAATTCCGAAGTATGGTGGCTTATTAATTTTTTATTAAAAATAATATATTATTTATGAATTCTAATTAGAAGAAAAATAATATTAAATATATTTTATTTTTTAAAATTAATAAATATTATTTGCTATAAAAATATTTGATTTGTAACAAGATAATATGTTATTAGTGTTTCTCCATCTTTTAGGACAAAAAGAGGGGTAAAATAAGGGTGTGATCTTTCTTCGCTATTGTTTAATATAATAATGAATAAAATCATAGTAGAGACGCTGGGTACTGCGAATCTTTTGAATTAAAGTCCAATGTCCAATCAGTCGTGCTTCTTGAAAATAGGGTTATATTTTATGCTCATGACATAGTATTGATAACAAAAAGTTTGGAAGAAACCCAAAATTTGATCTTTATACTGAATTCCTTTAGTCTTAAGGTTGGCTTGGATATAAACTTTGATAAAACAGTGATAATGCCCTCGTCTCAGGCGCCCCTTCTGAATAATATTGTGGTTGGGAGAAGTTTCTCAAGGTGGTGAAGTCATTTAAATATCTAGGTGTAACCATTGACAATAAAGGTATAGGTAAAGAGGAACTAAAAATCGGTATACAAAATGCTTTTTATAAATTTTTCTAACTGTGGAAAGCTAGGGAGTCCGTTTCTACTAGACTCCGTATTTTCAACTCAACTATCATTCCGATTCTCTTTTATGGCGGTGATACGTGGGAGATTACCAAGACCGAGGAAATTACAAACGTTCCTAAATAAATGTCTAAGAATAATAAATGGCTTCTTCTACCCTAATATTATCTCGAATGAAAACCTTTGGAAGATGTCTCTAACCATACCCAAGTTCACGTGTCTTTAAAAAAGAAGGGCCTTACTTTCTTTGCCCATATTTTGAGAAACCAAAGTAACAGGCGCGTACGCAGCGGGGGGGGGCAGGGGGACAAATCCCCTTCCCCCCCCCCCCTTCCCAAGCCAAAAAATGCAGATGCCGGATTATATTTACTTTAAATATTAATTTAAATTTGTTAATATTTATTCCTATCTCATATGATATTTTACCTACTAAGTTATTTTATCAATTAATTTCGATTTCAAGTTTTCCTTGGTGTAATTTACCTATTATTTTCAAATTTAGTGGCCTATTATTTATCTAAATTTCTAGTCAAATAATAATTATCTCTGAAACTCCTTGTCCAACAAGGAAGGAAGACATTGCAAGCTTATATAACGAGATCATTCCGCCATCAAGCATAACAGCTTTTATGAAGTTAGAAGAGTCGATTATTAATGCTATTACTGAAATATTACAATGGTTTGAAAGAAATATTTCCTCAGAAGCAAATAATATCACATTAGAATGTATTGTTTAATTATACAACATGTAATACTTTTTAAAAACATGACATTGACTTGATTAAGAAGGTGAGAATAGAGGAGAGCATTTTATTAGAACTCAAGAAAATTAGAGCTAATGTTGATGAAGAACATATTTTATGTTATTGTTGAGTTAAAAACAGAGCTATACCTATTTAAAATTTGTCCCCCTCGACTTGCAGCAAGCAAGCTCATCGTCTAATACACGAAGAAGAGTATATTAAAACAAATGCCCCCTCTCTTAGATTACTTCCACAAAAGCTTTTCCAATCTTTTTCAGATGGTGATGGGAAAAAAAATATTTGTTAGATTATATCACGAAGATGTTAAAATATCTTATGATGCCTTATTAGCTGAATAACTATTAAAAGATTAATTATGGTTGATTTGATAGAGTCCCAAAAATGCTATGGATGCTTTGCATTCAAACACATTTTAGATTATATTCCCAATGTATTAAAAATGGATGCTTTGCATTCAAACACATTTTAGATTATATTCCCAATGTATTAAAATGGTATATATATATTAAAAACTCTTCCCATTAATAAACTAATGGGAAAATATTCTCTTTTTTAAGAAGAATAACAGAGCCCTGCAGAAGTATCATTTTCAGGGCACGACCCGAATTTTTTTTTAAAAATTTTTTCGGCCTGGATATTTTTTTAAAAAAAATTTTAGGCCCAGCCCGAGTATTTTTTTTTTAAATTTCATGCCTGCCCGGGTATATTTAAAAAAATTTCATGCCTGCCCAGGTATGTTTAAAAAAATAATACGGTCCGGCCTGGGGCCGGGCCTGCAAGTCTCTGAAAAACATACCTATGAAATGCAACTTCTGAAAGTAGATTGAATGATTTGGATCTTTTGAATATTCATAGGCATTTAACGCCAAGCAAGGATAGATAATTGAAAAATAATATACAATTATTCCTAAGAAACTTTTTGTGTATTAATTTATATTTCCAACATTTAAATTTTTTATACTTTATATATAAATTTTAAAAACTCAAAAAATTCTAATTTCAATTTTGGGTCATAAGTGATTCATATCGTGGTTATATTCACTTTAGATTTTATAATTCACATTTATTTTATAGTTTTTCAATGCTGGTTTATATATATAATTTTTTTGTAATTCATATTAATTTAAAATTGTGTATAATAAAAGTTATTAGTCCTAATAAATTTATGATTAATATTTTTAAATAACAATTATATTTCTTAAAAAATTTTATTATCCCCCCCCCCCCACCAAATTCCTGCGTACGCGCCTGCATAGTAACAATTACTGGGAAAACATATTGCAAATACAAGACATTATGGTTCTACAGAGCTTTGAAGGACATAATGTATTTATACTTAAATTTGAAACAGTTTCTAAGGCTAAATAAAAATAAAAAATCTATAAAGAAATTACAAAAATTAAATCGAACTACCTAAATCTCTCATAAATTTTTTTTTTTGGATTCAGGTTATTTAATCTCTTTATTTCTCAATTTACTTCCTGACTTTGTCTTTCACCTTTTCTGTGAATTACTTTCTTCACTGACATTAGCTTTTATTTATCTTATCATTGATTTAATGTACTAATTTAAATCGGTCCGTCCCATGCTTTTTATTATATACATACATATACAATGTCTTAGGTGTTGTTGTATTTCCTATACTTTCCCATTATATGAGTTAAGCTTTGTTCATGGCATTGTTGAGTAATAGTTTGTGATGTGTGTTTCTTATGTGGGCTAGAATTAACTCTTTTCAATATTATACTTAATTTTGGCTATGTTTTGTCTTTTCCTATAGATTTGAGTTCGAAATGTTTCTGGGGTAGAAGATATCTTCTTTTGTTTATGAGGCATTTATTTTTTGTAGTCATCTATTTCTATTTTTTTTTTCATTTCCCAGTTTTTGGTCTCTCTTACATGTCCGTCCACTACATAGACTAATATGTCCTCAGTTTAGAAAATACAGACTTCTCTCTTATCTTCCATACTTTTATACGTTTAAAAGTCCACTCGCCTTTTGTATTCTAATTCTTCTTTTTCTTTGCAACTACTTTTATTATTAAATGTGACCGCTAAGTACCTTTGGCGACTACATTTACCTCGTTATCTAACTATTTTTTGAAGTGATTACATGTTTTTGGGAAAAATAAGGAGAAAAACTCTTTTTTTATTGCTAGTTAACTATGACTTAAGGTCTTTAACTTTTTTTTCTTTTTCAAAACATTACGTCTCATTTGAGCCTACATATAATACATCGGTCGTTCCCAGTGTTACTCTTTTGTTTTTATTTATGATTTTAATTAGGAGTGGCTAGAGTTTAGCCTTGTTTTACTTCTATCTTTACCCTGGAAGTAGGGGATATTCTTCGTCATTGATTTCGAAGTATCCAAACATGTATTAGTGGTTTTCTAGATCTGGTAGATGTTGTGGTCTTCCATCTTCTGACAACGAAGCTGCATTGCTAACTTAATCAATAACTCTGCTATAATCTACAAATGTGAAGTAGAAGGGTGTTTGTATTTGCTTTTCTGCATGATTATTTTTCTGAGCTAATTTTGGCTCCAGTATATTTTTTTTTATTTGGCCTGTATAAACATATGTATTTTTTGGGGGAAAAAAATGAGGTGTAGATGATATATTTGTGGTTTTTTTTTGATTGTACCATAAAAAAAAATTTCATGCTACGGGATTTGAAGGTTATAGCTCAGTAACCCTTTAATTTCTGTGATCTTTTTTGGGGGGTAGTTACTTAGGTAGGATTTGTTCCATCCCACTGCAGAGTTCCGCTCTCCCATATTTTATTGAAAGAGGGCAAATAGGTAGCGAGATAATGTTGTAGGTGCAATTTTTGGATATTCTACTGTGATATTATCCAGCTTTGACCACTTATTATTTCATTTATGGAGTAACCAGTCGAAAGTGGGGCGAGGTTTGTAATTATGTTTGTTGGCAGAGTTTTTTCCGTGAGTGTTAGACTATCATATAGCAATCAATCCATAATGCCCTATGTTAATTCTGGTCAACAATTACTTTTCTATTTCCTAAAACTTAGAGAGCAGGTTCCTATTTCTGCGTCATAGATCCTTTCTCTCATATCTTTATCAATATCAAAGACCTTTTTCGCTATATAATCGTCTATCACTTCGTAGAGTGTTAGTTTTTCAGGAACAAAAAAAACCTTCGTTGTGTGGTGTTCGTGGCTGGATAGTCCTAAACTTATTACTGACTAATTTTTTCTCTTCACTGGAAATTTTACCTATTTAAACAATTTTCGGTAAACCGATTAGCTTATTTTTCATGAGTAAAATTCGAAATTCAATTGATATGAAAACATTCTCAATTATTGATAGTAATTATTAAAGCTTACATTAAAGATGTTAAACTTAAAATTAGCTACCACCCCATCTTAAAGTAATTAAAATATTTTTGCAGTTCTTGGGTATAGCTTTATTCATTATTATAAGATAATCAAATTTTCTATAATATATCATTAGACCTTTGCCTTTTCGGCATATTTAACATTGTGACAATAAATAACCCTTCAATTGGAACAAAGATATTGCAGTATTATATTTTAAAAACATTACCTTAATGGAAGGATAATAATTAAGCATTTGTAATGTATTTCAACTTTCATTAATATAATTTAAAACCTCCAGTTCAATGTTATTTGTATTATTAAACTCAGCAACATTTGTTTCATCAAAAGAAAAATTATCATTAGATGTTAAATCTAATGGTGTTATAGTTTGAGCTTGTATACTCAAGTTTCTTTTAAAAATATATTTTGAAATTATTTTTTTATCATCCAACTCAATCCATAAGTTCTTAAATGCCAAAAAAGCCTTATTATATTTATATAATAAAAAATTTTTCGTGAATACCATCTTGGGCAGCTTTTAATAAAGGTAGGTAATATTGTAAACTTAAATTTTTAAGCTAATGTCCCTTTTAACCACATATAAATAATATACTTTAATATGTTTAACAAAATTTGTGTTGAACCCTTTATCGTTTTTTTGTTTATACAGGGTTTACATTCCTGTAAGTATTTTCATCTAAAATTTTAAAATTGGGATTTAATTCAGGGGAACTTATTTTAATAATTTATATTTCACTACCTTCTTCTTCACTGCCATGGAACATGAACCAGTTTTTAAGTTTTAAACTCATTTTGAACTCAAGTTTATACTAATTTTATTGTAAATTTATATAAACAAAAAAAAATAGAATTTAATTTATAACAGAAAAATATATTATTGAAATAATCATTATCAAAATTCCTATCAAGGCCGTCTCCAGGCTGTTCAGTTTGCTGGGGCTCAATGAGTACTCAAATCAAAATCTCAAAAATAAAAACTAATATTTTGCAATTTTTTTTGCTTTCAATTATATTTTGAAAATTTTTGAAGGCTCTTCGAAATTCTGCTGGGGCTTGAACCCCAAACCCACCCCCTAGTGATGACATTGATTCCTATATTATATTAACATAATTAATATTGTCCACTTATGTATATTATTAAAGAGGATTATAATATAATTTATTTGGTCTTAGCACGTTTTAAATAAATATTATAATATGCTTAAAATGATCTTTTAATTTACATTTTAGAAATTTTGGTCAATTTACAAAATTATGATTGACATTATTAAAATTTTAATTTCCTGTACATAACTGAACCTGAGCATATTTTTACCGAACCCACTTTAAAGGAACCGGGTTCACAATTTTGATCTGGTTTTGAACCCGAACCGAACCTAAACAAAAATTTTATCATAGATAAATGTGAATATATATTTAGGAATATATATTGTTGTTTGTTGGAATATTAAACTAAAAGACCAAAGAAAAGATCTGTTGGATTATTAAACTAAAAGATCTGTTGGATTATTAAACTAAAAGACCAAAGAAAAGAACAAAATTTTAAGATAGAATAGTTTGATTAAATGCAGTTGCAAGTCAGTTGAGCATATTGTATTATTCTAATTATATATTATTTTGTTAATTATTAAATATTATAAAAAATTAATTTAAAAAAAACTAATTTTTCTTGTTATTTTTACTAAATTTTGTCAGCATTTTTCTAGACTCCAATTTACATGAAATCTTAGTATAAATTTTTATCGGGATTGAAAGATGTGGTTGAGAGGTGTGCGATCAAAAATACAACCGAAAATGAAAAGATAAAAAAGGTTTAAAATTATGTGTTCGCCTTTTTTCTTTTTAAAATTCTAAATAGCAGTTTGAAAGTGATTTTTAGATTAAAAAATTAAATTAAATAAGTATATCTTTAAGCGATAACAATATGCCAAAAATCTGAATTTTTAAAAAAAGAATTATTAAAAAAAGAATTATTAAAAAAAGAATTATTAACCAGGTTGTTTTGAATAGAATTATTAAGAACAAAAATTGATTCAAGCTCTAGGACGCTATAGATTAATTAAAAAATCTATTTTTTCAATAAGTGAGAGATTTTATCTGAAAAATGGTGTAATTTTGTTATAACGCTCGACATTACGCATAATTGGGTAAAAAAAAATCAACAAATTTTAGTCTACTATCATGATATAATTACAAATTTATTGTAAAAATCTTTTATTTATTATAAATTTGTATAAAATTTAAAAAAAATTTTTTTATTAAAAATAATAGACATTATGATTTTTTTTTGTATAAGTGGCAGATTTATTCTTCCGAATCGGCTGATCTAGAAAAATTCGAATAAGATTTAATAAATTTTGTAGTTTCAAATTTGTATTTTAAACTTACAAAATGGAAGAAAAATATTCGCGAAAACACTCATTGACCAATTTCCAAACTTTTACGTTTACGAGGGAAATGAGATCATCCTCGGAGTTGTACATCAAGGTATTCTGTGTCAATAATTTGAATAATGCGTAATATTCAATAAAAAAAATATGTTTTACGATTTTAATAAAATCTTGATTGAACATTTAAATCGGCAAAAACCTGAAACCCTTGTAATGGGGACAAATGGGAACTGGGACCAAAACTCTCTAATAAAATGTTAGAGAATTAAAGCCGAAATTAATTGCGGAACCGAACCGGTGTAACCTATATAATAAATATAAACTAACTCCATTTTGTAATACAGACATTTATGATTAACATCTTATATTCAAGCATTTACCGGTAACGTATTCCAACATGTTTAAAATAAATACCCTGTTAATTTCAGAAAATTTTGCCATGAACTTTTGAACTTAATATATTATATATAATTATATAACTGTCAACATTATAGGAATTATAAATCCTATAACAACATCATGACATACTTAGACGCTTACATCCAAGGAGGTTTTAAAACCAGAATAAAATGGAAATCAGAGACTAAATAATATTTTATTTCAAAAATTACGTAAATGTTGTTTATTTATAATTATATATTTTAAAGAATATAATAATATAGTTTCTTATGTACATCGCCATGTATAATGATAAAAAATTAGAAAAAATCAAATTACTAAAAAAAATGGTTATCCCAAACTAATTTTTTCATTATAAATTTATATTGAATTAATAAACATAAAATATATACCATTTTTTAGAAAATTTTATGCTCAAGTACATATTAAAAAATCTATCTTAGCCCTTTTCAAATATAAAAAAAACTTCTAATATTTTTTAAAAATATTGAATTATTTTTAAGGGGATCAGGAGTTTTCTAATGATATAAATGTAGAGTCCTCTCTATCATTTATTCTTTTAGTAATCTTTATTATTATAAGTTTTTCCGAATTAGAACTGGCGCTATTTTTTTAAGCTTTGAACCACCATATTTACGGAACTAATTGTGTTAATGCTTAAAAAATAAATATGCATGGGTTCGGAATACGTATAATCCTGATGCAAAGTTTCATTAGATATGAAAGAGGTCCAGATGACCCTATATATTAAATGTATTTTTTTAAAATATCTTTTCAATCAATTCAAAGCGTACAAATAAATCATCAAAAATAAATCATCATAAATGAAAAATTTGCTTAGTAATTTCAAGTAGAATCTTGCATCGGTACTATTATTAGCTTTATCCATATATTTCCCAAACTTCGTTTTTAATATTTAATTAAATTTGATGAGATTGAAGAATAAAGTAAATTTTGAAGAAGAAAACAAAAATGATTATAAACTAAATTTTCACCAATTCTAAAGAAATTATTTATAAATAAGATTTATAGTAAAATATTAATTAATTAAATGGGTTTCAAAATATTAATAAATGCTTGGATTTTGGAGACTATTCAAAAAAATTAATGGTTAACATTTAAAATGAAGTTCAAGCTTTTAAAAACTAAATAATTTTTTTGTTTCAAGTCGTCAGTCATACTTGTATGGATATTTCCTAAAAATGTATTCCCGAGTCAATCTAACTCGAAAACCCGGACATGACCCCATAAAAAGCTCAAGTTTAAAGTTATTTATCAACCAATTAATCATTTTTATACGTAAAAAAAATCAAACCAACTTCAATTTTAGCAAAAAAAAAGAAAGAGAAATATCAAGTAAGAAATAAAATATATATCATGATAACTTTAATACCCTTTTATAAACTAAGTTTAATTAAAATAATCCCACATCACTGGGAGGCGGAACATGCCATATCAAAAATATATAGAATTTTTGGATAGTTGAAATTTGGGTAAAGTTTTGTATATAAAATAAACGTGTAACTAAAGTATGATTCAAATTAAAGCATTCCTTCAGTGCTGTCAAACTTAAAAGGTTAACTCAATATTTTAGCCAGAAAAATATGGTCCAAACCTCGAGATTTCTCTAATCTATGCCAAACATTTGTGCCACATCTATGAGCAAAATCTTATGGCTTGCGTATAATATTTCTGGATAAAATATTGAGTTAGCCGTTTTTAAAATCTGCGCAAATCGAACGGTTGTACAACACTGCTCCTAGCTTTTATAATTTTGGAGATATCGAGGGTCAAAGTATGAAAGCATGATCTATTTTTATGCTTATCAATTGTCTATCATTCCATTTAAGATTCACTAAAATTTATCCAAAATTAATTATTCTAATATCAAGATAAAGTGTAAACATTTATATTTCTATAAAAAAAATTATTTATTTTAATGTGGCGGTCAATTTAACACGATTTTAAAGTTAAATATTTTTATAAAATTGTTAGCAAATGTGAGTAAGGCCTAATATATAGTAAACGCGTTATCCCCATACGGTGGGCTATTTAACGCTGCGTTTTACAAAATCAAGCCAATAAATAGGTATAATTCATAAATATGGAGCGTTATTTCAAAAAATATTAACGCTCAATTTGTCATTGTTAACGTTATGAAGAATCAGCATAACGTAATACTTGAACATAACTGGTTTGCTATAAATTAGGTCTAAGACTAATCTATATCTGATCTGAATTTTTTTTTCAAAAGCAAAAATCTTAAAAATATTTTTAAAAAAACAAAGATAATCTTTTGGGATAATATGTAATTTGTCTTAAAATTATTTAAAATGTTTTTATATGATAATCTTATTATATGGTAAAATAATCTACAACACATTATTTATGAAATATTTTAATTCTTAATGATATGAAATATTTTACAAAACAGTAAATTACATGTATGGGAGACCAAAGGTAGTCGACGCAATTTTTGTCAAAATCATCATAGGTCAGAAATTTGGATTTAAAAGATATCATGAGATAGCCCAAACATCCACCTAACCTTATGCATTGATAAATTATTCGTTTTTTGCACCAACAAAACCCAAACCCGGGGGTAGAAATTCAATTTTTTTGTTAATCATAAGCTAATATTAATATTGCATTATTTTCATGGGCAAAGTTTTATTGATATAAATATAGTATTTACAAAAAAATAATTCATATAAAATAGACAAAATATGAAATTATTTGAATTATAAAAAATTAAAATTTTTAATAAATTTTTATTATTTTTTTCCTAATTCTCATAGATTTGATTTAAATATATAATAGTAGCCAATGAATACTTATTTTATATTATTACATAAATAATATATTATAATATATCTATTTGTAAGTATAATTTAATAGGAAAATTTTTAGCCTCAAATGTACATATTATACAAGGCTATTTAAACATGTCTGGTTTTTAAATAAAATACACTGAACCGACAAGCCCCTTGCGCCGACTAGCCCTGGTCTCCCCTATATATATCAAAAAATATTTTCAATAATCCAACCTTAGAATTTTTTAGTTAATTTAAAATGATTCTTTACTATTATAAAAAAATACCACTTATTTAGGGCTGTGCCGATAATAAATATCAGATCGGCACCAATATTTAACGTTTTCCATAAATCTCGGATCGGGCCGATACCTGTAAAACCCGATCCGATCTTTTTACTTTTTCTTGGTATTTTATGTATATTTATTTTACATTAATAATATTTTCTAAAAATGCATAGAATCCCTTAAATTTTATTTATTTTTTTTAAAAATAGATTTATAATATTTTAAAAGATTTTTATAAAAATAGAAAGAAACACCCAAAGTTTTTTTATTAGAAATCTTTTTAAATAATAACGCCAATTTTATATTTATACTTTAAATAAAAGAATTTTTTTAAATATGGTATTCAAATTATGGAAATATTTTAGACAAAGTTAATTTTGCAAAATGCGTTATCTGCGGAATTCTAATATCATGGAAAGGAATAATGAAAAATCCATTTAATACTACCAATATGCGTAAACTTTTTTGAATTATTGAAGAAATAAAAAAATTAAATTAAATGCATAATTCGATTTTTTGCATACAAAATATTGATTTCTTAATTATATTTGGTTCAAAAGAGGGTGTTGGAAAAATCAATATAAATATCGGGTCGGTATCGGATGGGTTTTGAACCAGTATCGGATCGGATTGGTGAAAATATGTGGATCGGCACAGTCCTAATTAAATTATTCTAAAGTGTTTTTATTGACTTTCTTCATGCAAGCGAAAACTTGATTTTCCAATTTTTTTTATAATTTATAATAGAATGGGTCTTAATTTATTTTTTACCAATAATCTTTAACATTAGAATGGGATGTTATAAAAAATATAATAATATTGTTTAAAATAAAATGTACAGTAAAATTTATTAAATTTGGGCCCATGATAATTCAGAACTTCTAATTTTGATCAAAATTTTGAGTCCCAATATATTCTATACACTACAAATGTTTTGATAACTTTGGCAATTGTCTAAGTTTAACATCTCAAAGGTGCACGCACAAACTTGATATTTCCAAAAATGTAAAATCCAGGATGCTAAATTTGAACCAAGCTTTAGCTGTAGTTTGTACATAAAATTTCACACAAATATCCAGGGGGGTAAATTTATCAAATAACCAAATGTTAACAGAAATAACCCACTAGCAAAAAAAAACTCTAAAAGGTGTGATATTATAAGTAGATGGATATTGAAATATTAAATTTAATTATTTTGAATTACCGTATGAATAATCAAAATATTCTCTAATAATTGGGTGTCATTGGTAACCGTTCCGTTGCGAATATATTTTCTGAGTGTCGAATAGTCCATAGGATGTTTGACAATCTTTGAATAATCTGGCGCCTGATTTTCTGTGATGGGGGAATAATACACATCACTACCTGGAATGATGTACAATCGATCAAGTAGTATCAAAGCTCTCGTTTTCCAGAGTAAGGACGTTTTTTTATATGATTGTTGAGAAGTGGCGGTATCAGTTGGGTTCGATGTTTGGTCGATAAAAGATTCATCGTGAATATCATATGAGTGTTGATCGACAGAGATGCTATCAGATGGAGATCTAGGGTTTTTTCTAGAAACAAAATAATTTTAATATATCTCAATTTATTTGATTTTAAAAGTAAAAATTGTTTTTGAAGGTGAAGGGAGTGATTACTTCAATCTCTTGGTGTTGAAGTGTGATGTGTATTTTCGTTTTATATATTTACGCTTCTTTCTTCCTACAACGTAAAAAACTGGGGAAACGTATTTGGATAAAGTTCGAGTTTTCGATAATAACTCAAGAGAGTGTGAATTTTGTATTACGATTTTTTTGGTAGGAGAGAGGACGTCAATTCGCCTACTCTCTTCTGGATCATATGTGAAATTGTTGCAAGCTGTTAGATTTGAGATCAAAGGCAATGAACTTAAATCACTGGAAGTCAAAGATGCGGCCAAATTTTGACAGGATTTAAATTTTGATGATGTAGAGCAGCTTTCATAATTTTGATTTTGTGTAAAAGCTGTAATGGAATGACTATTTTGGCCCTTATCGTTATCATATATTGCACTGACTTTTGTAAAGTTCAAATTATTATTACTAAAAGGATGTGAATGATGTGTGAACATTGATTTAGCCTTAAAATATTTATTACAAATTTCCTTAGGCTCAGAAATAGTGTGAACTAGCTGTGAACTGCTCCTGAGAGAACTAGAAATGGAAGACCCATGCATCTTCATGTTTCCACTTGAATCACTTTCTGTAATCTTTAAACAAAGAAAAGCAATAATTTCTTATCATTTATTAAATTAAAAGAGGCAATATTCCTTTAAAATAATTTATACAAAAATACATAATAATAATAATCTTATAAGGCTGTACTTTGGTCGCAAGCCCAAAGATGTGCTTCATACTGCTAATGTTGGAAAGGGGATTTGGAAATATGGTTTTGACATCTAACTTAAAATTAACCTCTGGGAATGTTGAGGTGCTGCATTTGATTTGGTTATATTTATCAGTGAAACCTAGGCCATAACCTGTGAAAAGTTATTTAATTAGCAAGTTTTAAATATGTCCATACCTATGGGATTGAGTAAAATGGTAGGTTTGAAAAAGATTTTAGAGGCTTTAGAATTAACATAAGGAAGGGTTGAATCCAGACTTGAACTATTTGGACTAGTATTTGGTAATGAATTTGTTTGACATGGCAATTTTGTGAATGTATCAGGTAAATTGCTGCATTCCATAACAGGGGATATGATGTCCATTGATTTAATATTCATTGTGTTGGTGTTTAGTTGCTCTCCATTCAATGGGTTTTGAATATGTTCATTAAAGTTTTGTGAAGTATCACTTATTAATTTATCACTCAGGTCTGTTTTAAAATGGTGCTGGCATGATATGTCCTTATAATCATGATAACTGGCATCTCCATTTTTTACTTCAAATGTAGGAGATGATGCATACATATTGTATTTAAAAGATGATCCATTAATAGTAGTCACATCATCATAAGAGATGATTCCTTCATTACCAATATCCAGGGAAAATTTGGAAGGTGTATTATCCATTGCACTATTTCCTAATAAGCTTTCATTGTGTAATTCAGAATTAGTAATTATATTCAGTGCATTTAAATGCTGTTTTTTCTTAATATATGGACTATTAGTTATAAATTCTGGAATCATTGATTCATGGCAATTTTTTAGATTATGAATATCATTATTATCATATAATTCAATAATCTCTGAATTATTAGAGATTTTTTCATTGTTGTTGTAAAATGTGTGTAGGGTTGGTAATTGGTCATATGCTACATCTAAATTGTTAGTTTGATGTTGAACCGAACCTTTTAAGTCTGTGTATATTTGATTATTATCAAAATTTTCATCTATATCTCTACTATCATCATCATCATAATCTTCACTAGATGAGGTGCTGTTAGTTGATTCAATTGAAAGTGAGCTTGTTTCACTTTCTAAAATTATAGATACAGGTGATTTAGGAAAATTATTTCCATCATTTGATGTCAAGATATTAGTGTTATTTGCATTACTCACCTTTAAACACACATTGTCTAAAAGGTCTTGAACACAATTATTAATTACAGATAAATTTTGGATCAATAAATTTGTTTTGAATTGAGATTTAGCATATTTTGGCATTTGATTGCACTCTATTTTCATTAACATATCATCAATCAAACTTTTAATTGCTAAAGAAGTATTTATATTTGATAAATTGAAATTGGGAAAATTAATAGGCTGAATCACATCTATAAAGTTATCATAATGATGCTTTGGGAAAAAGCTATTTATTGAATTATTAACATTTTCAAGTTTGCTGGGATGATTTATATATGTTGAACTTGAGGATTTTGGATTGATAGAATTTAATAAATCATGATGAGGCGATCGAGGTAAGGCATTTTCAGGATATAAAATAGAATTTGAAGATTCACTACTATGATCACTTAGATCAGAAGATAGGAGGCTTTTATTTTTATTAGCAAAATGACCTTATTTATAAAATAATAGTAGAAAATAATTTATTGATAAATTACCTTTATATCTCTCTTTTAATTTTTTAGTTAGCCATACTGGTAATAATTGTTCAGCTGATTGCTGATAAATTCTTGATAAACAATATATATGTAATTCTAAATATATTATTAAATACTTAGACGAACAAAATGCCAATTCAATAAATTCTTTAAAATTTCCATCATTGTAAACATTCAATAAATTTTCTCCAACCCTTAATTATTATTAATGTTATAAAATATTATTATATTTTACTTGATATTGTGTATTCTTATAAAATGTTCTTCCAGATATTGCAGAACGTTATTCGGAATTTCTCTATGCATAACATAAATCCTTTAATATAAATCAGCTAAAATATAAAAAATACTCAGATTCCATGGGCATATGATTAAGCACCACGTCGGGCAATATCTAGCAATTATCAAAACTACCCAAAGTTAGTATTGTGAAACGACTCTGATTAATCGTCATAAGCACAACTCAAGTCGAGTTTTTAGTTGAAAAGTAAATAAAAACTTGTAAGTCGATTAGTCAATCCATTGTATGACTCAAATCCTGAACTCAAGCCGTGACTCGAGTTCTGAACTTGATTCTTGAACTCATTAGGTTTTCTTAAATTTTATAAAAATTGTTTGCTTATATTAGTGATAATTAGTTGATTGTGTAAAACTCAGAAGAGGGGTTTGGCTACTAACCACGAAACTAGAGAACAAGCTCATGATTTAGACCTATATATTTTAAGTTGTTTTTTCTTGACCTTATTAAATTATATCGTCATTGCAGGAGGCGGGTGAAGAAATGCTAAGTGTTTTATTTGCAGCTTGCAAAAACCTTTTTAATGGGGTTAAATATAATAAAAAAACTCTTGCGCGAGATATAATTTAATTGTTATTTTGTTGTGGGATAAATTTTAAGACAATCGTACATAGAAGTAACATGTTTTTTAGTTTTGTTTAAGTTATTTCTTAGTAATTATCACTAAGCATTTTATTCAGATATAACTAAATTAACCTACCATTATATATCTCTTTCAATCTTTTAGTTAACCATATTGATAACAATTGTTCATCTTATACCCGATAAATTGTAGATAATTAATAGATATGTAATTCTAAATATATTAGATTTAGACGAACAAAATGCTAATTCAATAAATTTTTAAAATTAGCTTTTGACAACAGTTATAAATTTTCTCCAACTCTAATTATTCATAAATATTATAATATTTTACTTGATATTGTGTATTCTTATAAAATGTTCCTTCAGTTATTGCAAGACGTCATCAATTTCTCTTTTATATAACATAATTAATTAAATTTGAATCAGCTAAAATATAAAAAATACTCAAATTTCATCGGCAATGATGACATATCCATAATGGTGATGAGATATTCTTGTAAAAAATTTAAATATAATTGACTTATGAAATATTTTACTTAAATGTGATCTCTTTCAAATGAGACATTGTTTTTAATAATACAAATGAAAAAGAGGTGGTGTATATACCTCGTACGGCCTCGCGGACAATATTTAGCTATTAACTTAATAACTACTAAAGATAATAAAAAATATTAAATTGAAACCTCCTGCATTTTAGCAATCCCTCGTAGTTTCTTTGTGTGCATTCATGCATTTAATACATTAAAAATTTCATAAGATAATGCTTGCAGATTAATTTTGTAATTTTAAGCTTTTATTTTCCAACTCATTTAATTTGATTAGTTATAAATTTTCATGAATAATGATTATATGTATTTTATTGGTAAGGGAATTAAGACCCCGGAAATCAAAACTCTTTATAAAAAATCGAGGAAATAAGATATGGAAAAAATATCGTGTAGAAATTAGCTCATTTTTTAAAAAACAATATAAATGATAATTAAAGTAATAAGATACCTAGTTAAATCGATGTATAAAATTATGCGGCTTACATCCATAGTTATACAATTTAATTAATAATTCGTATTTTTTATAGAGATATATATATTTTTTAATTATTATATGAAAATGATTATTTTTAAGTAATATTTTCTATATTTATTTTACATTTCATTTATTATGTGTAAGTGCAAGATGCATCCAAATTGTGATATTCTCGACTTAATTTTGTAATAAGATAAGTTTTCTTTTATTAGACAAATAATTTCATTGTATTTAAATAGACAAAATAGTTATTTAAACAGTACTAGTTCACAAAAACTTGTAAATAATGGAATTTAAATAAGCTTACATGTCATATCTAATATTCATAGCAACAATAGCGCTAGCTCTATTTTGGCATCTGTCTATCAACACGCTATTCTAGTTTCGCTTCGTCAAGGAATCTTGTATTAACTTTTCTTGAGCTACCTAGATTGATGGTTGTTCTTTTTTTCATTAGGTTGACAAACTTATTATTCCTTCTGATGCATATATTATTGTGGTGGTCTTCGTAGTATTCTGATTTATATTCCAAGTATCTAGCAAATATCGGAGCTCAATTTGATGTTTTTGGGACCACGGATTGTCTTTTATGACCTCTATTAAAAATCTATTAATATAATTCCTCTTGAAGTAGTCGATAATGTTTTTTCTATTAATATCACACAGTGAAACAAAAAAACTCTGGTTAAGTGTTCTATCCTTTATTGACTTAAAATACCTAACTTCAGAATTTTTTTTGGCGTATTCTAGCATATGTAATAAAAAATATTCTTTAAGTAAGATGATAATTTTTACAAGCCATATTTCATAACATAAAACAAACCATATTTCATAACAAGACGATCCAAATTTATTCATTAAATAAAATAACAATCTAATATCAGAAAAATATAATATAATAAATCATAATTATCCAATTCTTCATTTCCCAAAAGTCCACAGCTGACATCTTCTACCATTAATCCAATCTCTTCCTGTTAAATTTTCAACAAAGGACTTTATTCACCATCAACCATGTGATGCTCCACCTCTTCTCTACCAAGGAAAACTCAAATCCCCTGTCAAAAAATAACTGACATTTGATGTATTATATTAAATTTGTTTCTTCTTTTTTTTCAACAACTACAACACGCCCACCCTTCACAAGCCCAGCGTCCCTCTCTCTGTGGTGGTGTTGTATCGAATCGCCCCTTTGAATTGTATCGAATCACCTCTTTGAATTTCGGGATGCCTTGAAGACGTTCAGGGAATTATCGAATCGTCTCCCCGTATGATGATTTATAATATAATATCTCCGGTACATTTCAATATATAATCGCGAAAACAAACACTATCAATAATGACATGTACATTGGGGTATCTGCCTTTATAATCTATGAAACCTTTATATGGACAATGTAATATCAGCAAAACATAATAATTCATTCATTTTAAGACATTTGGGAAATATGAGCTATAATATACATTATTTGAGTATGATTCATGGTATTTAAGAAATAATGATTTTACATATAATAATGTAATGTGAACATATTGTCTGTGTGTGAAATGCAATTTCAACACATGTAATTGTCCTTCTGTAATGTAAACAAAATCAAACTACATTCTTATAAATATTTCCTAAAATAGATATAAAAATCCATTTTTAGGTATTAAAATAATTGTGAAAATTTGTCGAACAAAGATTTTAGAATACATATGTATAGAAATAAATTTCATATTTTATAAAGAACAAATATATAATACGCAGAAAATACAATATTTTCCATCTAGTTACTCAGTATCCTAAGAAAAATATACCATTTCTACCTAACTCTGTCATCACAATTAGCACAAATTCACAAAAATGTAGAATGCAAAGTAACAAAAATTGAGAATATAATGGGCTATATGATATATACGTAAATAATTTTTAATATACCTTCACAATATAAAATAATTTGAGTCTTTTCTTTAAAAAAAATGTTCATAAATAAATAGTAAATAGTGATGTGCTATAAAATTATTACAAAGATAAAAATGTAATATGCAGCATAAATTTACAAAAAAAAAATTTACACCAAAAAAAACTTTCTCCAGTATGCAAACTAAACAATATTCTCACCTCAAGCATACCCATCAAAACGGGCTGACCTTATCTATAAGAATATTTTCCCTTCACATCATTGCATACCATAAAAATAATATAATAATTGCAAATAAAACTTTTTATAAAATTTTATAATTAAACAAAAAAATATATATTAAATTTATAATAATATTACAAATATATTCGTAACTCAAATCTATATTCCGAAGAAGAAAAAAATAGCTTCCTAAAAACACGTAAAAAAGAGAAGAAAAGATATCTAATTTATTACATCCATTATGGGATATATAATAATACGCTTAATTTTAATTATATTGTAAATAAATAGATGGCGTTAAATATCTGTAAGCAAATTGTTACTTATATTTATTATCAAAAGCATTTATTAGTAAAATTTTAAAAATATTAACTGTAATATATTATATAACTGTCAGCTACGTCGTAAAAGTGGCATTTTACCTAATATTTTATATTTTATAAAAAATTATATATAATTGAGGATTATAATATATATGTCTATTTTTTATAAATAAATCTCTTATACTTATTTGGATTTGGACCTTGAAAATAATTTTAGGAAGAGACATGATAATTAAATTTAAAAATCAATAATATAGTTGATTAGTGATTTTAAACTCGGCAAAAATATTAAATTATGAATCAATTAATAAATGATTATATTTATTTAATTAGGGTTATATAATAATTTAAATAATAAAAGACAATTATGCTACAACTGTTAATGCTAAATTAATATTTAATGAGTGATATTGTTTTATTTTTAATATAGAATTTGATTGCAAGCTGACATAGTATAATTAATATGTAATAATCTAATCTAATAATTAAAATAGTATATCAAAATTAAGATAGTCCTATTAATTTTTTAATAAAATTAAATCTATATATTACTCAATAGAATTATAAAAGAAATTATTCAGAGGGCAATTAAAAACATTTCTTTTTAGCCCAAGGGGATATTAAGGAACCATTAAAAAAAAATTTTTGCTTTAGGGGGTTATTTAAACTTTTCAGGGGGCTCGAGCCCCTGCCCCCCTTCCTAGCGACGCTACTGATATATATGACTGCTAAAAATATAAATTACTCGCCTCAAAAAGAATGCATATAATATTTTTTATTATTTTAAATTAAAATTTTTTAAACCTATGTAAATGTTTTAAAATTCTTAAATATAAATTCTATATTTATGAAAAAAAATTTATATTACCTATTTATAAACTCATATAACCGTTGTTAGTCTGATTTAAACCAATTAATATGTAAAAGAGTTTAATAATTTAAAGTATGTGACATAAAATCAAATTATTTTTTAATAACAAAATAGCTTTAAAAATAAAAAAAAAAGGTGTCTATTTCAAATAATATAATGTTCATTTTTGAGTCAGTCCTATTTTAATTTCCAAAAATACAAAACAATGAAATTGTTAAAAATATTTTTCTAAAATTTTTGAATGAAATACTAAAAGATAAAAGCATTTAATTGGGGTTATTAAATTTTTTCTTATTAGTTATAAAGGTAAAGCACTTGTGCTTGTATCCACATTTGTGTTTGATATTTATTAGATTATCGATTACCATATAATATAATTAATTGAGTTGATGTTTATGCTCATATACCCGGCTGTTAACCCACCAAAAGGTGTAATTATAAGCTAAGCTCTGTACCATTTATTACATATAAACCAGTTTAAAAATTTATATAAAATAAATTACGGTTTTTTACCCTCCTTTTGTAGTAGTTATTTCGAAACACCCCGAGTTATCATATTTAGGAAAATATATTCATACATTCAAATTATTTCCCATATGATTTTAATTTATTCTGAATTATAATTTTATATACAATAACAGCCTCATCAGGGTATATACTGCACTATAACAGCGAAAATTTCCCAACACTGATAATCAAGGACAATTTAGTTACGGTTCAGTATGTAAAAAATTATAATGGTTACGGTTTAAGAAAAAATTTATAAAGATTCGGGCAGCTAATTGTCAAGATTTATAACTGCTCATTACGGTTAGAATTTTTTTTTATTGAACAACACTGTTGTAATTATTTAATCATAATGTTATTATACATATATTTTATATAAAATGTTAATCATGATTAGTAGATAATGTTTAAAAAAAACTTACATACATTATTTTTATTTTTACTAATAAAAGAAATATCTTATGTAAAATTCTTAATTTTATCAATTATCTTATCGTAAATTTTTAACTTAATTAATACCATTGTATAATGATTTTAATTATGAATATTTATTAAAATTTTTGTCATCATTAATTTATTTTTATTATAAGTTAAGCATCTATGAGATATAAAAAAATATATAAGATTCAAATAACCAGGGGCGTCGCTAGCCTTTATATTCTCAGGGGGGCTCAACTATAATTTTTTATGGGGAGGGGTATGGGGCGCTTCTGGGTTTTATATTTATATATTATATTTTTTTTAATTTGCTACTCTGAACATTATTCTGATTTCATATTTTGTCATTAATATATTATACATACAAAATAAACTAGCATATTAATCAGAGACCTGCAGAGGTACCATTTGCACGGCCCGGCCCGGTTTTAAATTTATTAGGCCCGGCCAGGTCAGCCCGCATATTTAAAAGAAAAATATTTTACACCCCGGCCCCGGATTTAAAAATTTCAGGCCCGGCTCGGAATTTTTTAAAATTATATTCGACCTGGTATATACAAAAATTCACCTATGAGGTATTTTACCATATTTTTCAGCGAGTATTATCGCATATTATTTAAAAAATACATGTAAAAAGCTAATATTTTGAGAATATTATATTGAATTTATAAAAATTATAAAACAGTTATTTATAAAAATGGATATTTTGAGCATATACTATATTTTATATTGCATTTATAAAAATAAAACTAATATTCATAAAAATGGTAATAATATTTTGAGCATATACTATATTTTATATTGCATTTAAAAAAAATAAAACTAATATTTAATTTATAAAAATGGAAAATATTTTGAGAATATAATATATTGTATTTAATTTACTATTTAATTTATAAAATAAAAATAAATATCTATTTAAAAAAATGCATGTATAATAAATAGTATTTTGAAAATATAATCTAATTGCACAATATTAATATAATTTATTTTATAATATAAATTTTTAACAAAAGAAGATAATTGTATTATATATTAGTGTAAAAAAAAATAATGAAAAATGTTGGATTAAAAACTTTCATGACTCAAGGTAAATATAATAAATGCAATAAATATTTGACAGTTTGCAAAGTAAAAAACCAGCATGATTGACGAAACCCTATACTTAAGAAAGATATTAAAAATTCACAAATTATCATGAAGAAAGAGAAGCATATATACCTTTTCAGGTTGAAGATTACTTCTTCTTTCTTCAAGAATTCTTCCAGTAGTGGAAAAATTCCGCTCACAGCTTGCACTTGAAGCAGGAATTGCCAATACCCGTTTTGCCAATTTTGCTAAAATTGGAAATTCGCTTTGATGAGCCGCCCACCACTCTAACAAATTATCCACCCTAAATTTTTCATCTATTTTTTTATTTATGTAATTATAATATTCATCATCGGGTATTGACATATTACCAGAATTACCATCGCCCCATTTGTCATAAAACGATTCAGTTTGTTTAACAACAGTCGTAATTTGACTGGTCGATGGTATTTCATTTACTTCCTGAGCCTCTTGTAATTTAATATAATCTTTTATATAGTTTTCCGTCATCTTACGATCTGTCCCTGACAACATACGTAATTGCTTGAATTTGGGACAGAGAAAAAGAGAAATAAAATTGTGTAAAACAAATTTTTCAATTAAAAAATGCTTTATATTAAGTAAAATCAATTTTATTTCTCCTTTTTCGCTTTGAAAGGTATTACAAACTTCAAGAAGTGATATTCCTTTATTTGATTGTTTTGGTAAAATATATTCTAAAAATTTAGATATGAATTATAAAAAAATATAATAAAAATATTTGAATATTGGGGCTTATTTAAGATATTCCTTTATTTGATTGTTTTGGTAAAATATGTTGTAAAAATTTAGATATGAATTATAAAAAAATATAATAATACTTTGAATAAATTTGCAGGAAATAAATAATTAGATCGATCTGTGGGTGTTAGGTAGTGTTAACCATCACCCAATATTATATTAATCATAACTATAATATAATATAATCTTATAACCATTAACTCAAAATGTAAAAATTTTTATAAAAAATATTAAGCCCTGGTTCGGCCCGGGTTTAACAATCTTAGGCCCGGCCCGGATATATTAAAAAAATTTTTTTAGGCCCGGGCCGGGGGTTTAGGGCTGGGCCTTCTCTGATATCAATTAAGGATATTCAATTTTTTTCGATTCACATATTAATAAAACAGATAATTTTTTATCGATCCTTTTAACACCTTCAAAAAATTAATAATATTTCTAATATTATGTTCTTTGTGTACATTTGAAATAGCTTTTTTAAATTCCGATTTTGATCTTTGAATAATTATAAATAACGACGAAGATATGGCAAAATATGTAAAAAATGAGAATTATTTTATTTTGCTCTAAACCGATATAAACCGGTTTAACTTTTTTTTACAAAGGTTCTTTTTACTCCTTCAATAATTATATCCGTTCGGTTACTGATCAGATATTTATAAAGATTTATAATAGTTTCACCGTTTTTTATGGTCACCCCAGGTCCCTGATGTTAATAAGTGGTTGAATTGGCTATATTCTAACATCATCCCCAAAAATTTGATCCTTCGTTCGTGGTAACATTTTAATAAAGGTGTTTTTCATATAATTTGAAAAAATAGAGTTTATCGACGCTAATAGCGATACCCTAATACTCAAAGTTAACAAATATATAATCAATTATTTTTCTCTAACATCTTTTAAATTAATCATTTTATCAATAAAAATATATGTAAAAAAATGGAAAAGACAACAGATATCCATATCTAAATGTATGTCTAAGAAAAGTATTTTTTTATTACTTAATAAAATTTAAAAAAAGCGCAAATAAATTGCTCGTCTAAATCTTATAACTTGTTAAACATCAATCAACATCATCATCACATATTTCTATAATATTCAAATTGCAAAAATCAGATGGAAAGAATTATTAAAAAAGTGAATAGGATCAAACGTGAAGCGAGAAGCGGTATTATGCATTAATTTTATTATCTGATACTTATAAGATATTATAGAACTTAATTTTCCAGGTGGGTGGAGTCATAATAGATATGCTGATACATTTGACACAGCAATTAATAGTATTAAAGATAATTGTGTAAGAATCGATGGTAGATCTATGACTCCTCTAGAATTTAGCTATCAATATGAAAAGCGAAATATACCGGTTGTGATAACACACTTAACTGACAATTGGTTAGCACACAAAAAATGGGTACCTGAAGTAAATAAAAAAAATTTGATTAATTTTTAGGATATGTTGTTAATATAATAAAATTTTTATATTATTATTTATTTCCATTTTATGTAAACATTAAGTTTTAATTTCCTGAAATAACACTTTATTCTCTACATAATTCATATACATGAGAGCATGCTAGAATTCTCTCCCCACCACCTAAAATATTTTTTACCCTCTTTTTTAATTACATGTTTGATTAGCCTCCTCCTAATATTTATTAGGCTACATATAATCATAATGAAATTATAAAGAATAATCTTCCAATACTAAACTGAACTTTTTGAAATTATGTGAAGAAATATTAAAAAAAATAGGACTAATACTTTATTATCATACAAAAATAAATTAAATTTATGTTAAAAATGTTATTTTCAAATTACGCAAATGATTAGTTTTTTAAAATATTTACATTTACCACAAAATAGAAAAAAAAGCATAAATTTTTTTACAAAAGTAACAATTTAAAAGAAAATTAAAATTGAATCCTGGTTCAATGGTTTGTATATACCACTAAATGGAGCTCTAGTACCATTTTATGCCTTCATCATTATATTAATGCATATTCATGTGACTTAATAGACATGTAAACCATAAGATAACATTGCAGTGGACTTCTATGTATACACACTTTTAATTAAATAATAACAAATATAGTAGTATATTTATAAATCATTGCTTTACCCAACATCAGGCTTAACCAATAGTTTTGATAAACAACCTGATTAAAAAATGGCCTGATTAAACTTTCAGCCAAAATAATATTATGTGAGGCTGGAGATTTTGCTCATAGATGCCAGAAATGTTTGAACCTCTATTTGCCAAATTTCGAGGCTTACATAATATTATTACTATGGTGAAAATCGTAATCAGGCCATTTTTAAAGTCAACCTAAATCATTTAACAACACTTTAAGCCATATTTAATTCATGTAAAATAATAATTAATCTATGCCTATGTATATAATGAAACAAAATCAATTTATTTGTCCTAATTTTAAAAAGGCTAACTCATTGTTTTAGCCAGAACAATATGCCCAAGTCTTGAGATTTACTAATAAATGTCATAACCTCTGTGCCTTAATGAGCAAAATCTTCAGGCTTCCTAATATTTTTCTGGACAAAACAATCAGTTTAACCATTTTTAAAATGGCTCCAATATATTACTATTTGTGTGAATCAAATTATGCAAATCCATGACATTTTTTTAATCTTATTCTTATCTCAGAATTATACATAATATATAAAACAAAAATAATGTGCTGATTTAAACAATATAAATGTTTGTCAACATAGTTCTAGCCATATTATAATTATTAAATTAATTATACAATATTTTTTATGGATTTTTTTGTTGTTTCAATTATTGAAATTTTATTATTTGCATTTTTAAATAACAGTTGGTTCATGATTTTAGGTTTATTGAATTATTTTCCGCATTACTAAGAAAGATCCTGATAACATCCAATATTTATATTGATTTTTATATACCACCTATTGTAAACTAATGTTGACAATATATCAATATTTTCTGTTTAAAAAAACCAAGTAATTTTCATGAATGATTAAGGGTATTTTGTTTTTTTTGGACCAAACTAATAGTCTTATTTAAAATATTTGCAATAAAATGTTATTTCAGCCTCAAAATTTTGTAAATAGATATACAAACCTTGCTACCTTTTGTGTGAAAAATCAATATGCTTGAGTAATTTACTTTGGCCAAAATATTGGGCTATTCATTTTTAAAAATTGGTTAAATTGAGCCATGTAACAACACTAAAAGAATATGACACATTAGATATTTTAAAATCCTTGTTGTTGCATAGTGAAATTAATATGAAAAATCAAATAAGAATATAAGGAATTTATATGTAATGAACTTTTATTAAAAATAACAAAATAGAAAATTGGTTAAAATATAACTTTAAAATAAATCACATAAACACTTTTATTAATTATCCAAAAAATAGAATTAATTAAATTTTGAAATTTTGCTATAAAAACGAAAAACTTTAATAAATACATCTTCGATCTCTTTTTTTACTAATTTTAAATAATTAAAATTTGCTTACTATCAAAACTGCAGGCAAATTTAATAGAAATTGTCTTCAATCATGGCAAATATAATGTTACAATAAAATAGTTTTTAACTATTTCTTTTTATGCATAACAACGATTGAATTGTATTTTAAACTTTCATTAATTTATTATTACGAAATTATTTATATAATAAATAAAAAATTATATAATTATATAATACTATCATAAAATAACCCAAAACAATAAAAATATTGTATCAGATTGGTTTTTTAAAAAAATTTTGACTTGATCCATCCAATATTTTTTGAAAAACATAAAAATCGGTGCAGATCTGATATTTAATAATGACCCCTTAAGTATTATAATGTTAATACTTAATTTAGTTTTTTTGTTCTATACTTTGTTACAGGACATTTGGAATTCATTTCCAACAAAATCTTTTCACATTTTAAATGTTCTAGATAATTTTTAACAAAATTGAAAATTAATTGAACAAATCGTTTTTTCTATTTTAAAACTACAATTCTAATACATGTAATATACCTTATCCTATAAATATCAAATAATTTGGGCATGTATTTTTGAATTATTTTAAATTTTTTAAAATATGTTTCCTAATAATATAAAAGAAAAAAAAATGGTCAAAAATGTGTAATGATGCTTATAATGAGTAAATACCAGGGATATGAACCTTTTGACAAAAAAAAGGTCCAGATTCATAAATTTTATGGAGATCTTTAAGCTCACTTATTGTAGGACTTTGACTATATTAGATTTTAAAAAAAGATTTGGGTTAATATAAAACTGTTTTTTCTAAAAATTTTGAATTATAGTCGTTACATTTCCTTCAAAATCTTATTTGTAGTGATATATTGTATACATTATTTTGGAGAGGATAGTTAGGGTTGTATAGGGGTGGAATTTTTATTAGTTCAAATATATTTATGAGAACAGGCAAATTTGCGATGCAACAGGGATTTCACAAAATTCTTAATATTTCACTTTTTAAAATTGATATTAAACAAAATAAGCAACGTATTCCTATTATCTGGTATATTAATATATTATCATTTAAAATAAAAATACTATTACCTACGCTATAAGATTCGAACTATTTCACTTTTTAAAAAATCTATATAAATTACAACAAGATATTACTAGAAAATTGAAGTATTTAGTAAACTAGGTTGAAAAATGCGAAAATAAAAAAATTTGAAGGAAGAGTTGATTTTTATTTAAATTATTATTATATTCCTTATAATATTATTTTTTAAAACATCCTATTATTTATTTTAGTGTACTCATATTATAATGAGTATTTTAATATGTTTACAGATAGTTGCCAATATTTTTGAAGTTAAAATTTATATTTGGAATGGCTATTAATATAAGTTTTAAATAAATGCCAGCATTTAATATGGAATTCATATGATTTTTTGCTATTGATTTTCAGTTAAGTCATCGAAATCATCTGTCCAATAGTATTAATTTTTTAATATCAAATTATTCACTATAACGGTAGGTTCATTTTATAATAAGTAGTTTTTTATATTTATAAAAATGGCTGCCAATATTTTTGAAGTGGTAAAATAAAACTGTGAAAGACATAACTCGAATAAATGGTCGCCAATATATTTGAAGCCAATATTTGATATATAAAAATTTATAAATATAGTCATAGCCAATATATTCGATTGATTTTTATGGATATTTTATATATTTATTAACATAACCGTCAATATATTTGAAGTGTTATAATACAGTAGTCATTCAACAATAAATATATTTACCCTCATAACGCTACCTATCTGTTAGGAACCTAACCGTAGAAATAAAATGAATAACCCATCTTTCATAGTTAGCGCGAATTCGCGGCGAATTATACAAAATACTCGATATTTTGTATTCTCCGCCTCGAACTCGCTCAATCTGTAAATGAGAGGTTATCTCAAATTTATAGTTAGCACATATTCGTGACGAAATACAAAATATGGGCCATTTCTATGTCAATCGATCAAATAAGGCAGATTTTCAGTTGACCCATTTTAAAATTGTTAAAAATTTCTGAAATTATTTAGATGGGTAAAAAAAATGAAAAATGATAAAGCCGTTTATTTTACGCACACCTGATTCCCGAGATATAGGGGCTCATTGGTGTAAAAAAGAGCCACTTTGGAATCTGTAAAATTTTTAAAATGCTTATATCTCAAAAACTATTTTTTAATAAAAAATAATATACCATATTGTGGCTAAAAAAAATATCTAAAGTTCTATCAAAAAATTAAAAAAATTAGCGCAAATTTGAGTTTTTAATCCGGTTTGCCTATATTGCTTTTCCAGTGTTTTTAAGCAATAAAGGGAGTTTCTTTTCGAATATTTTTTTTTGCCATTTTTAGACACCTTATATAAATATATACTGATGTCAAAATCTTGGCGACGCCATGGGCTCTTCCGAAATATATATTTTTATCAAAAATTGGAAGGAAATAGATAGAGTTACGAAACTATGGATTATGGTTGAAAAATATTATTCTTAAGGAAAATGAAAGTACTGTTAGTTTATAAGAAATGTGATAAAATTTCCCAGTACTGTCACCCCCTACCCCCTCCATCTCTCCCATTTTTTTAGATCTCTACATTTATACTATAGCATATGACTCATTAGCTCTATAAAATTGTATAACAACTACATTAACCCTTTATTGCTACATTTCAATATTTAAAAAAAACCTCTATTGCTCACCTATAAAAACCTAAATAAAAAATTAACTGAGTTTGCGTAAAATTTATTTTTTTGATATTTATTCAAATTTTTAAATATAAAATACAATAATAACAAAATAATTTATAAATGTGGAGAGGGGAGGTACATTTTTTGTCTGATTATAAATTATTTTTTTGTTATAAAAAGAAGAAAAAAAACAATTTCTTTTCGCGTTAATACATAGCGATACTTTGCAAATAGAACATTCCTGGGGGATGTTCAAAATTTGTAATTTTTGTTGCTACAGTAGTGGCACTGCTTTCTTACTATTTTCCCAAGAGATTCCGAATCGCTTGCAAGAATTTTAATGCGATTATGATCCGATGAACCCCCAAAGCTCGAGAACCAGGTGTGCAAGAGAGCTAATATAGACGGCTTTCTCATTTTTTTAACCTATCTAATAATTTTCGAAATTTTTAACAATTTTAAAAGGGGTCGGCCGAAAATGACCCCATATTTAGTATTTCATGTATTTTTGTATATTTCGCCGCGGATTCGCCCTAACTGCGAATGCTGGGTAAGATATTCAATATTCATCTTAGCATGGTACACCGCCGGTATTATCTTCGAGTTGAAAATGAAAATATTTATCGTGTTTTTTTTTTAAAAAACCACCAAACAAACACTCACCGATCCAAAATAACTTAAAATTATTTATTTTCGTTGGTTTTTAAAAGCGTTTTTTTTTAAACAAAATACAAATGGGTCCAATAGAAATATTCGTTTTTTATAATCAATTGACACACTATGTATATATCGAAAATATAAATAAGTATATATTGATTATATAAATATCAGAGACCTTTGAAAGTCGAAATTTAAAGCTCGGGTTGGTCCTTTTTTTAAAATTTTGTTATTTTGAATAAATATGGCTTATATTTAGCAAATTATTTTAACAAATGAATATTTAAAACACTTTATTATACGATTTTCCAGCTGATTAATAAAGTCCTGGCCGGATTTTTAAAAATATAAAATCCCGGATCAGTTATGAATTCTAAATTTTTAGATCCGGACCGAATTTTGAAAATCATACTACCCGGGCCGGGCATGCTCGCTACTGATGAATAGATAACGGGAAAAGGAGAGCCATCCAAAATATAAGGCAACATAATATATCCAAAATCACATTTAAATATACTTATCTAATTGTAAATAAATATTAAAACAATTAACCGAATGCCATTTTCACGATTATTGCATTAGATCAATTTTTATTTTCAATGTACACGATGAATGAGAGCTAAGTTTATTTTAAAATAATACTCGAAAAATATATATCGAATTTTACAAATTTTGATTATGCTTCATAATAATTCATAACCTTCAAAATTAATTACATTTTTCACATATGCATTTTATTTCGTTATTAATATAAATATATTATAAAAACTTGGTTAAATAGATGATTCAATGTTGTGTAACAGTAATTTTCAATTATTATATTTAATAGCAGAGTATTAAAATTAGATGGCTTCTAAAACAACTGCGAAGGTTATTAAGTCCTAACTTAAAACTACTAATGACCATTTATTTAGACATTATATTTTTATGGCCATAGCGAATGTATAATATATCACTGCTTAAAAGCGGCCACTGCAGTTACGTCATATGATTAAATATAATAAAAGTTTATCTAATTGAATATATCAGATTATTGTAGAGGGCGGGCCCGGTAGAAACTAAAAACTATCATTATGCATTAAATATATTTAACCGCGAATTCGCGCTAACTATGGATGAGGGGCAAAAATAAAACAAAAATATTTAATTATTCGAAAAATATTATAATCGGTATATGATTTAGGGGTCTGCAAAAGTCGGGGGTATTTAACATACAAACTCGTTTACCCATCGTTTTAAAATATTTTTTAACCACGCCCGCACATTGTTTGAATTTTTTTAAAAATAAAAATTACATTGCCTTTAATTATTTTTCTTTTTTTTCCCATTTTAAAATGATTTAATAAATAGACAATGTAATTTAATAATAGAATATTGTCAATCACTGAGATGAGTTCGAAAATTGGATGATATTTTACGAGATAAATTTTTTAAAGAAAATGAATGCATTTTTTTTTGTATTGCACGTGCCTGTCAAACGAGAAGATATAAATAATTATCATGGTAAAGAAAAATACAAAGGCATACTAGTGTTGAAACGGCTCGATTTAGTCAATTTTAAATTTGGATTTAACCAAAATAACATTATTTAGGCCTCGAGATTGATGCTCAAACCTTTTTACCATCCACGAGAAAAATCTTCAGGCTCGGGTAATATATTTAGGCAAAATGACTTATGTTATGGTTATAATATAATGCCAGAAGATGTTATTATCAATTCAACCAAAAAAGTCGATTTTCAACCCGACCTCATCAGAAATTTTTTAAATTTTGTATATTGGTAATATATGTTATAACTAAAAAAAAATAAAAATTTTATTTCATTTTTGAAGAGCAGAAAAATGGTACATTTTTGAAAATAATTAGTTTATCTAAATTTTTTTTTTAGGAAATATCAATGCGAATGTTGTTAAACGGCGAACTCAATCCAGAAAAAATTGACCAAAGTCTCGAGATTTCGTTAATAGATTTACAAACCCTTGTATTGTACCATCTATTAGCAAAATCTTCAGCCTTGCATAGTATAAAATACTGAGTTAGCCGTTTTTAAAAATCAGTTCAAATTAAGCGATTTTGCATCACTATAATATATAAGCTAAAAGTAGGTGTGGATACATTATAAAAAAATAAAATAAACTATTAAGTGTGTATAATGAACAAAATCAGATTCTTAACATCGGATCGATTATCGACCTTCAAAAAGTGGCATCGGCACACCCCTACTATTTACCAATGACCCGGGATAAAATTGAAAAACGTATGAGCTATGAATTTTAATTTTTAAGCATAAAACACAAAATAATATTTTTCTTGTAAATAGTCATGACACAGGTTAATGCGACTTTTTATTAGTCGCATTAAGGACTTAAAAGTGCCTCATTTATAGCACAATTAGTGTGCGCATCATCAGAGCGGATATTTGCTCAATCCTGCCCATTTGTACTTGTTTTATTTTTATAATTTAGGCCACACAACACAAAACTATTAATTTTTTTTGCCTTTCTTGAAATTAACATTTTTTTTTTACGGGTGAGGATGGGATAATTTGACTTTTTTATTTATTAGCATTGAAACTAAATATTCATTAATTTTCGATTTAAAAAAAAATATATACGTAGCGGTTGATTAAAAAATATCGGAATCAAAAATTTAAATGCGGAGAAGATGACGAAGGCTATAATGTTAAAATAAAAATGAAGTATTACATCCCGTATTGCAACCATTTGTGCCACTTAGACGATAGTCCGATGTATATTTTCGACGGAAGTTTTGGAGAGGTTTTAACATAATATGTTTTAAAAACAATCCGATTTTTTTTGGTGGGATTAAATTATATTTGTTACAAGATTCATAAAATTTCATGAACTTTACTCCTTTTTTTTTATAAACACCATTTTTTAAATTGAATTTTTTTTTTGCCATAAATATTGGCAATTATAAAAGCAAGGTAAAAAAGTGTCCCTTACCCAAGATTACGAAGTTCCTCCATATTTTCGGGAAGATCTTTTTAAATATACTAGCGATAGACGCCGACCACCTTACAGGTGGGTTGTTATAGGACCAGCGCGCTCCGGAACTGGCATACACATCGATCCCCTAGGTACATCGGCTTGGAATGCTCTCATCAAAGGTCACAAAAGGTACGCATTTTCTCGCGCCAGATATATGTTCCATATAGTCATATGAAATTTCCATAGGGATTTACAAGGAATATTAGGCTTATTCATTAAATACCATAATTATCTCTATTTTTTCCAGGTTTATATTTAGAATGCCACGCTTTATATCTAAAATCATAATGGGGCTAAGTTGGCTTCTATTTAACCGAAATATAATTTTTTTTGATTATCTCTTCTTTTTAAAATTAATTTTTATGAGTATTGATGTATATATTTGTGTATTTATTCTGAATTAAGCAACGTGGACTCTTATGAGTTTAGAAAATAATTTTAAAAATATTTGTGTAATATATCCTGTAATATATCCTAAATTCTTATCTTATTTTATCCTACCTTATCTAACACATTGATCACAGACCTGCCCAAAATGAACGAACATGGAATTATATGAAGGCCCATTATAATTATGCTAATTATTTTTTTTCAAGGATACCAACAAACCTTGTAGCATAGATATAAAGCTATAGAGGGGTGGAACTACACCTCTAATGTGTCAAGTAATGAGTATAATAATAAAAAAGAAGTAGAATACAAGTGGTTCTCCTTTCAAATACACTTATAACAATTATTTCATTTTATTTTGGATACATATGATTTTATATCAATTCAGAATATTTATTCTCTAATATTAAGCTATCCTAATTTCTACTTAATATAAGAATTAGGCTATACTATCTAACTCTAAAGACCAATATTACGGTGTGCTTACAATCATTAGAGCGAATATAGTAATTCAATAATACTTAAAGACATAATTACTATTACTATAAGAAATACTTTACCTTTACCATCAGCAAGTGTTCGTTTAATGGTCATATATTAGGTTCATAATCCTCTTAAATAAACTTCTGTTTGCCTCAGCCCATTTGATAAATTGCCAAGAGAGTCCCATATCTGCTAATGATTTAAAAATAATGCAAACCAGCTATTCTTATAGGACAAGAAAGGTTTAATCGTGCAATGCGTTATTTTATTAAATCTTGTTTTTTGGAAAATACTTAAGATAGAGTTACAAATTATATATCATTCATTTTATAGCCCTTAAAATTTTACATTGGAAAATATCAAAAAAAGTAAAAAAATTTCAAGTGTTTTGTTATTTCTTATAAAATAAAAGATTTACATTGTTAGGAAGGGATTTTTTGGGTATTGATATTCTCTAAGAATGTGTATTACCTTTATATTAAACTATTTAATAAAAAATTTCGATTGCCATTTTTGTTTTTTAATTTTTGTGAATAAAAAAAGATAATATAGAGGGAGTTATATTCAAAATTATTATATTTAATAAAAATATGAATTTTATTGATATTAAAATATAAAATATCATTGAGTATAACCAATATGATATCCTGGGGCTATATGTAGGCAAGCATCCCATTCAGATATGATGATTATTATTAGAACGCTACATTGCAAAATAAACATATTTTAAAATTTTATATACAAACTATTATTAAAAAAATATCTCGATTATCTTTATCGTATTCCATTTTGTGCTTATTAATAGAGTTTCCTGGGTTCATAATTTGTAGGTATATCCTGTCGCTATTGGGATCTACTATCGTTATTATTTGATGTCACTTGTGGGGTAAAAGAAGGATGTTGGTCCATGGGGTTGTAAAAAGGAAATATATATCTCTCTGTAATTTCATTTTTTTAGTACTATGGTTTGCCACTAAAAATTGTCATAAATATATCTGATCAGTCTTTTATTTAGGACCATTATCTGGACTTTTAAGCATAAGTTTATGACAACTTCTGGTGGTTTGGTTAGCAACAGTATTAAAAAAGAATGAAATGACTGATATATATATTTCTTTTTTGTATTCCCATGGACCATCACCATCTTTATTTTACCCCACGATAGATAAATAGATGGCGCCCACTAATCAAATACAGCGTTGTACAGATTTAATGGAAAACATTTTCATATTTTTTAAAATTCATTTGTAAATAAAATTATGTAACTTGTAAATTGATAAATATAAATATGTTATTATAACAATTCTTTGCATAAAATCTGCCAACAGTGTAATAATGATGGTTAACAAGGATAAGACGTACTAATAAATTATCGCCTCAGGTTATATATAAAATTTTATATGTTATTTTGCAATATAGTGGTCCTAATAATTATATCTGTATGGGCTGTTTGCCTACATAATGCAGGACATCATATTGATAATACTCAATAGATTTTTATTTTAATACCAATGCAGTTTATATTTTTATTATAATAAGTTTTTAATATAACGTCAATCTATATTGTCTTTTTTTATTTAAATAAATTTGAAAAAATTAAAAAAAATACAATATATCTATCGAGATTTTTTATTAAATAGTTTAATATAAAGGTAACAAAATTTTTTAGAGAATATCAACACCCAAAAAAATCCCTTCCTAACAATGTTAATTTTTTATTTTTCCCGAAAATAAGAAAACACTGGAATTTTTTAAATTTTTTATCGATATTTTCCAATGTAAAATTTTAAGAGCTATAAAATGGTATAAATATTTTTTAAAATAACAAGATTTAATGAAATCACGCATTGGGCGATTTTCCACTTTAAAGGCGTGTATCTTTGTATCTGGTTGAATTAGGGCTCTATAATTTTGATTTTACTAAAATATACAACATAACTATGATCAAGTTTCGTTCATTTTAGAGATGATCGTCTGGTAATCTCGTTTTTTTGGTCGATTTGACGTGGAATGATCCAGATATTTTATGCATATAACTTCTTCAATATCCTCCTCGCCTATTCTTAAGTTATCTTATGTTAACGTACAGACAGAGGCCATCACCTTCGTTTTATCTGCGTTCAGATTTAAGCCAAAAAACCATGCTTCGATGAATATTTTGTTGACTAGGTATTGAGGTTTGTTCATAGAAGTCATCCGCAAAGGCAATATTTACATCTTCCACCGCCTTTTACATTTTTTATAATATAATTAGTGATAAAGTTGAATAGTAACGGGGACACGCTGCCCTGTTTCAGCCCAATTTTTGCCTGAATTTGGAGTTTCGACTAGCATGAATAATTGGCACTGAATAACTGAATAATTTTGTTATATAATTAGAAGCTTTAATAAATAAATTGCTGTCTCTATCTTACCCAATGCTTACAACAAACTCGTATGGATAATAGAGTCAAATGCTCTTCTAAAGTCTAATGCCGCAATAAATAGCTGACTCTTTCTTATTATGGCCCTCTCAATATGAATTTTTAGTGCCATAATGGTTTCGAGCGCATGAAGAGGTTACATGAATAAAATATCTGGTAGTTATTCTAGACAGAAAAGTACAAACTAAACAGGATATGGTAGTTAAATTAAACAAGGTCTAATTATTGGTCATTTAAGAGGATATGGTCTTCGAACCAACTATCTATCTCTTTGAAGAATCGGTTATTTAAAATATTAGTCTTCTCTTCGATATACTATGGAATAAAGACATTGACTGTTGCTGTGTCCTATAGAAAGAAGACGCAATCGTTTATTAGCAAATACTTTTTCCATATGCCCAACAAAATTCTATGGGCCAGATATAATAACCTTCACATTTGCAAGTTAATAAAATACATTAAAATAGAGTTAGTGAATCATGCCCTTAGACAAGCCCAAAATAACAGAATCTATCAAGTGCTTGATAGTCTTCCCCGAGGAGACCTCCATGAAACCTTTCTTATCTTATGAGAATATCTGTTTTGGCATGAAATGTTAATTTAAGAGGATTATGACCCGAACATATTACCATCGAACGCTTGCTATAATGAAGGTAAAATATTTCTTATAGTATTAAGTTATGTCTTTAAGTATTTTAGGACTAAAGCTCAACATTTAATGTATATTAGTCTTTAGAGCCAGAATATTGGTCGTTAATGTAGTATAATGTAAATCTTATATTAATTATAAATTAGGATAGTTTGATATTAGGAATAAATATACTGAATTGATGTAAAAATCATACGTATCCCAAATAAAATAAAATTGTTATATGTGTATTTAGAAGCGGACCTCTTGTATTCTACTTTTTTCATTATCATACTCATTACTAAACACATAAATATGGGTCGGTTGTAGTTACCCCCCCCCCCCTTCCCATATATAACTATATATCTGTTACTGGGTTTGTTGATATCCTTGGAAAAAAAAATCGGCATAATTTTATGGAGGATGGGTCTTCATATAATTCACATTCGCTTATTTTGGGCAGGTCTGTGCTAGATAAGTTAATAATAAAAAGAAATATATATAAAGATGGTGTCTTTTTCCTCCCGAGACTCCTAAGGCTCTTGTCAAGGTTAAATCGACCGAGAATAAGAAAAACAAGGGAGAAGCAATCACTTGGTTTGACGTTATATATCCCCGAACTATCCTGCCGGATTGGCCTAGTCAGTTTAAAGCGGTAAATTGTTTTTGTATTACATATATTTATTTTTTTCACAGTCCGATTTCTACTATTTGAGGCGTATATAATCGAATGTTAAATTGAATTATCTTCTTCTGCAAAAATTTCCAATATCTTTTAACTCCGGAAATTATTGCCAGCATATTTTTTTTAATTTTGAATAGTTTCACTGATTGTTACTCATTTGCTCATTTGTTCCTCTCTACTCTTGTCATTATTATTAGATAATATTGTTTCTACACCTCACACGCTATTTAATTAATTAGCAGTTAGCTGAATGATGGAATATAGATTAAGATGAGATGAATTTTTTTAAAAATCTCCCAAAAATTTTCTTGGAAATCTTTTGGACTCTTTTTATAAATATAATACATAGTTATGTGTTATAAGTCTTCGACCTGGACAAAAACTTATCGATGTAAGCATGTTCGAAGTTATTATAGTAAAATATTATACCCCAATAGATACCCGAAGATGTCCTTTAACATATGACACAAAGGTGAGATGACTATCTTCTTCAAAACTATACGAATGATTTGATTCCAGCTGATATTTTTATATTATACCATTTTTAAGTATTTCCTTTGCCTTTTAGAGATAAAAGAAATATGGTATCTTCACACATTGATCACCATTTTTAAGGTACCTACTAATTAATGTAACATGTCATGCCTCTCCAATTGTCGCAGGGACGATACTATCCCCTAACGGAACTTTGAAAATATTTTTGAAAAGGGGACAGTGATTCTCGTTTCGCAAAAATAAAAAACTTACTTTTTAATCGGCGTTTCTTTTATTTTGGACAACTTTGAACGTGAACGCTTCCCTTTTTTGACGAACGCATTCGTGTTTTATTTGTTCAATTTAAAAAAATTTTTTTTTAGTCGTTTGAAAATAAAAAAAATGAATTTAATACTTATCCAATTTTTTAAGAAAAATGGTTCTTTTTTAAGCAGCTGTTTCGTTTATCACATTTGAATTTTTTTAACCCGCCACTATTTCTGTTCTATAGTATAGTTTATTAATTAGTACATTATTTATATATTTTATTGATTAGCATAATCATGGTTGTTGTTATTTCATCATCTGATTCTACATTACCATGGCTCAAATATATTTTACAGTAATAATAATGGAACTAATTCAATCCTTACTAAATGTAAAATGTGTGCAAAAAGTATTATGCTTCAAAATCTTCAAATTATAATTTTAATAGACGATTGTAATATTTATTTTATATAAGTAGCTCGTTTATAATTTATTTTAAACGTTTGTATTTCATATGCTTATTAAATTAATTTAATTTATATAATAAATACATAAAGTAAAAACCATTAAGTTTTAATATTATATATGTCATATGGGGATTCGGAATCCACGGGGATTCGGAATTTCTTGATTTTATTTTTACCGAGGGTGTTAAAAAAATTTAAAATCCGATTTAACCTGGAATGTATTCTAGCATGTGTTGAGTACCCACACTGTAAATTTCAAACAATTTTGCCATGAACTTTAGAACTACCTCTAATTTATATTAATTTTTATATGGATTCATATAAATTAAATAATACTAAAATGTCTATGGCTGAAATTGGCTGAAATTTATAGGGTAAATACTCTACACATATACAATTCCTGTAAAATCCGATTTTAAAATCCCAAAATCGCCCTTAGTAAATGATTTAAAATTGAAAGATTCCGAATTCCCACGGATTCCGAAACCCCATACGACATATACATAAATATAAAATAGTTCTTATCTCTTATAGGATATATTTTTTGTGTGATTATTTGAAATTATAATCCAATCACTATTATTTTTAAATTTTTACCAAAGGTTTAATTTTTTGTTGAACACAATTTAAAGTATTCTTAAATAAAATATATATTTGTTTAATTCATTATATTATATTCTATTTATATATATCAAAATAAAACTATTATTTTTAACATGGCATATATTATGTTAAAAAAAATATTAAGAACTTATTTTTAAATTATTAAACATTAAATGAAATTAAAAAAAAATATTCATAAAGTTACGTAAATTTGGTTTCCTTTTTTTTGTAGCGCGTTCGATTTTTTCAGAAATGTTTTCAGCACTAATAATTTGGGATTTTTCTTGCTTTTTTTCTGATTGTGATTAGTCTCCTATTTTGTTTGTATTGCCAGTCAAACGAGAAATATATAGTATAATTTTCATTTCTTGGGATACAATAAAAATAGTTAATTTAAAAAGAACACAATTTTTTTAAAAGTAAATTAAATGAGTCTAAAAAATAAGAAAAAAACGTTTTAATTATTTTGGGATACAATAAAAATAGTTAATTTAAAAAGAACACAATTTTTTTAAAAGTAAATTAAATGAGTCTAAAAAAATAAGAAAAAAACGTTTTAATTATTTTAATAAATAATAAAAAAATTGTCTTAAAAAATTAATTTGTCCTGGGGCCATTTATTTTGGATACTTATTGCTGTTAAGCCTAGTCTAAAACAGCTGTTGAACTAGGACACCTTATTTTGGTCAGTTTTAAAAGTTTGCTGGCATTGTTTTTTTTCTTCTTCACTCATATTTTTTAGGTTGCTTAGTCGATTCTATTCAGCTGTCTGTTTGGAAATAATTTTAACCAGGACACACACTATAACAATTCTTTTTTAACAATAAATTATATAAATATAAATATTTATTGATTATATTTTTAAATAAAGTGTATTTCTTCTTTTTTTTCTAGTACCCATCGAAAAATTGTTAAATTAAACATTTATAGGATCGAATAATTTGGCATTGGTAAAAAATAAATAAATAAAAAGCCTGATAATGAGTGATCTGCTCATCTTTGCTTTTGCATCTTGCAGGAGAGACAAAAAAATGATCAAAATATAGTATACAAGTTGGTAATAGTACGCACAAATTGAGCATTTGCGTTTTGTCTTACTTAAATAAAAAACGTAACCGCACCTTTTGTTTAAATTGAGGTTGCCTTTTTAAAAAATAATATTAGTATCGTTAAGTCAAAATTTTAACTAAGTTATAAAAAAATTAGTTTTTGCTAATTATAATAGTAAGTTATTTTCTTTTACATTTTATATTATATTGCAAAATGAATGAATAAAAAAAAGTATTTAAAAAAAAGCAATTTAAAATAGATTATAACCCAAGTGATAAGCGGAATAATGTCCACGATACCATTTGAAAAGCATTATTTGCGTTTGCAACGCCAGGTTTGAAACTCTCAATTTGTGCGCACTATGGCTTCATTTGCCATATTCACTTTATTGAATATTTATTCTCTACCCTTTTTCAATTAATTTATTATAATAAATCACCTCAATTATACCTTTTTTACAAAAAAAAGATTGAAGTTATACAGAGACCGGGTGAGACTATGTTTGTCCCATCGGGATGGTGGCATGTGGTAATGAACCTGGATTTCACGGTTGCCATAACTCAAAATTTCGCATCTTCCGCTAATTTTCCCATAGTTTGGGTTAAAACCATCAGGGGAAGACCTAAACTCGCCCGAAAATGGTACCAGGCTCTCAAAGTAATTCTTTTAACGAAAATACTTAAGTGTCAGATGCATATACCATTTTGATCCTTTGATAACGTTCTCTTACTTGACTTTTATATATGCATATATGTGTGTAGGGTGCAAACTTAGACATCATCTAATATTTGAAGCCGAATTTGATTAATGATATTCGTATTTGAGAAAACGAATCAAATATTGTTCAAATAATTCGAATATTTGATTTTTGAATATATAACTGTTTTAAAAATATTGCAAGGCGTATAAACCTGAGATAGCCAAAGTAGCCGACGAAATCGATCGACGTCCTGATAAGGGTCTCTCTCTCCTCAAAATCATATCCGAATCGAGCATATCCTCATCTTCTTCCTCGTCATCTAGCTCAAGTAGTAGTGAGGACCGAACTTCCAGGAGTTCTTCTGCATCATCGACTCGATCTGATGGAAACACTCTAAATACTGGATTTATTTCCGGTTTTTATTTATGATCCTTAGAAAATTTTTACCAATTAGCACTTGTTTAGGATTTTGTGTTTAAATTACAGAGCTTATGCCATCTATTTGAATAAGATTGTGTTAATTTTTTATTCTATTTTCCGTTTTCGATGCCAAATCTTCTAGAAAGAAATATGTGAGTTGGAAGATGGACTTTGAATTTAAAAAATATATTGAAAAATGATATAATTTCACGGGAATTTTTTTAAATTTCCTATTTTTTCCAATTTGTCTATCATAAGCGGTAAATTTTTTCGGTCTCTCGAGGATCAAAAAGTTTTAATCAATTTTCTTGTTATAAACAACTAATAAAATAAATAATATTTCAATGCCAAAACGTAGAAGATTCCGAGCGCTGGCGCAAATTTCGACCTACTCAAAATGGCGACCACGATCACGGGATTGATACAGACTCTTTACGACGCAAACGCAGGCGCGAGCAGTTAAATGGCACTAGTCATAAACCAGTGACGTCATCTAATCATGTGACCACTACAACGAAGTCGGCCAATGGTCATCGATCTTCATCCTCTAACTCATCGTCTTCGGACTCTACGGCCTCTTACAATAATTCTTCATCTAGGAATAAGTTATATTTATATATTTTTTTGTTATTCATAATTAATCCAATTTTTACAACTTACGAAATCTCTTCAAACCAACTAAAACTTAAAAATTAGACCGAGAGTACTCATTTTATTAATAGTAATTAGTCGATTTCAATCAATTATAAAACTTTCTACATATGATAAATAACTCATACTTGAACCTAGAATGATTACTTTGTCGACATATTGTTGTATTGTAGTGTTGTTAAATGGATCTATTTTTAAAAACGACTACCCATATTTAGTTAAGAATATTATGCAAGCTTGAAGATTTTGCTCATGGATGACAGATATGTTTGGATACCTATTAACGAAATCTGCGCCTTGTGTCTTTTTTGGTTATAATATTGGGTTAGCCTTTTTTAAAAAATCGATCCGTTTAACAAAAAAATTAAGATAAGCTATTTATAATTATTTTTTTGTTAAAATTATTTAGATCCAATCAATCTAAAACTTCTAATAAATCCAGAGTTTCCTCTTCCAGAAGAAAGCATAAAAAAAGCGGTTGCAAGGATTGTCAAAATCTTCATATAAATGGACAGATCGGTATTTATTTCAACATTAATTTATTTACATTCCTCGAGATAATTAATATATATGATTAATATTAAAGGTTATAAGTAGGGCTGGGAACCAATAGTAAAAACCCAATTATAACAAAATATTGTATTGGTATTGGGTCTAAAATATTGGTATTGGTTTAAACAATATTTTCTATTTCTTGTATTGGTATTGCTATTGGTATTGGTTTATATTGGTAACTATTGGTTTATATTGGTATTGGTTTAAATTCAAATTACTAATTAAAAGAATAGAAATAGTGATTATAAAACCCTTAATTTCTAATTTTAAATAAACATGGGAAAAAAAATCATGATACCATAAAATCAGGGCTAAGAACCAACTCTCAAAATTTTACTGAATTCAAATTCTTTTTTTAAACTAGGAATTTATTAGGTGATGAGAATATAAAAAATTTTGATTTAATCATGTATTTTTTGTATCAACAATAATAAACGTATTGATTATGAACCATTTTATTTATCACAAAGAACATAGCAAAATAAGTAAACTAAAAATGTAACATAACTGTCTATTTATACAAAATATAATGCAAAAGAATGATATAATTTTAATATAAGGGGAAATAATTTTATGTATTTAAGAAGAATCTTGCATGCGCATCCAACTTTTTAGGCACAGGCAAGCTTGTATAGTATGCTCATCTAGTGAACAACGTTGGTCTGTTATAACATACCGTCCTTCTGAAAAAGTTCTTTCAGAGCTAGATGAGGTGGCCGGAATTGCTAGATAATCTCTAGCAATTTTTGATAATACTGGATATCTATTTTTATTTAATTTCCACCAATCTAATGGATTTGTATCATTGGAAATTGTGGCTTCATCTACGTATTTACTTATTTCTAAGTTGTTATTATTAAGAGGTTTCACCTGATAAATTTTGTCATAAAAGGACAATTTTTTGTTATTTTGTGCTTCATTTGTAAGTTCCGCTGAATTGTTATTATTTATTTTATAAATATTGTATTCATTAGTAAGATATCCAATAAGAGTTTCCATATTATTATGCTTTAATAAATGACTTGATGGTTTAAATCTTGGGTCAGTCATTGTTGAAATAATAAAGAGATGTTTATTAAAATTATAGTATTTATTAAGTTTTGTTAAGGCAGCTAAAGAAGCTGTCTTTAAAATAGCATTAGGATTATTATTATAACTCTCCACATGCTCAAAAATACTGGAATATAAAGGAATAATTGTTGAAATTGTTGGAGTATTAGCACATGAGGCCATCTCTATAGCAAAATTAAATGGTTCCAGAAATTCTCGGTATATTTCTATATTATTCCAGGCTAAGGCACTAATATAATTTTCTTGATTGGTATTTTGTAAATGATTGATATATGTTGTCAAATAGGGTTTGAGCAATATTGCTCTTTCAAGCATTTGGTATGTTGAATTCCAACGTGTTGGTATATCCAAAATTGGGTGAGGAAATTTTAAGTGTGGATTTTTTTCAAGATATATTTTTTCGAGTTTATTAAATTTAGATATAGAATGTTTAAAAATTTTTAAAAAATTTCTTATTTTTTTTAAAGTTCTATTTAAGGGTTCCAATGCAGCCATGACAGCCAAATGTATAATATGGCAAAAGCATTTGCACACATTATCAAAATTATCTTTTTGTTTTAAAATTTTTAGAAATGCTAAATTATTACTTGCATTTTCTAATGTAATGCAAAAAAAATTAATTTCAAATTTTACTTTTAATACAGAATTAAAAATATTAATAGGATTATGTGCTGATTTAAAAGGAATAAAATCTAATAAATGATTATTTAATTTAAAATCATTATCAAATAATGAATTGTTATGCCCATAAAGGGTATTTTATTTGGAGAGGACCAAATGTCCATTGTTAAGGAAAATTTAGATGTAATGTTAGAAAGTACAGATTTTAAATTGATAAAAGAACTATGATAATGCTTCATAATTTCTATTTTTAGTGTTTTTCTAGAAACTAATGTTAGTGAAGGGTTACAATATGCTATTAAATTTTTAAAAGTGATATCTTCAACTATTGAAAAGGCTAAATTATTTTGAATGAAAAAGTTTATAATTAAATTATTTAAATTAGCTTTATTATTTATAATATTAAGTAAAAATGATTTTATTGTCTTAATTTTTTTACTGCCAATATTTATTTGCTCACATTTCTTATATAATGTTGGGTGGATGGATTTAAGATGTGTCCATAATCCTGAGGTTCCAAAATTGGGAAGTGATATTTTTTTTTACATTTATTACAAATTGCCTTTTTTTTATTATCACAAGTAGTATAAAATTCCCAGATTTTTCCTGAATTTCGTCTTTATTGATAATTCTTCTTGTTCATTATCGCTATTATTATTAGTACCAACGGCATCTATATTTATTAACTCTATTTGGTCTTCATTTATTATAATATCTTAAATAAATAGATAAAATTGATAGATATCATGTAAAAAATTTACTTCCATAATAAAAATAAACTATAATTATAAATAACAGAAATATTGATATCACAGTAGTATTTGGAAGAAATAACAGATGTAATCAGTTTTTGCAATGAAAGTAAAAAAAATACCACGATATAATTATCCACGATAAACCTAAATAATTATGTTATTTTTAATATTGGTATTGGTTACTATTTGTTTTAAATCAAAACTGTAGAAAAAATAATGATTCCATTTTTTTTAAAAAATGACAGTTTTGATATTTGAAATGTACAATTTTTTTAAAAAAAATTTGTTCTTTCTTTAGTTGAATAGAGTACCACATCTTGGATTTTTTTTGCAATCAAATTAAGGTTGGTTTTTTATATTACCTTAATTGCTACAACTTCCGCGAGGTTCGCGTTAAACTGAGAAATAAGTCGAGGAACCTTTCCGCGCCTCTTCCGATGATTTTTTTCCAACTAATTAAGATGCTTTTATCCATATATTTATTTTTTTAGAGTTTTAGAACGATTTTTATTTTTTAAGTTATCAGCAATCTTCCTATGATCTAACTTCTCAAATAATATGAAAGAAGAAAAAATTAGTATTCAATTTAATTTATTAATAGACAAAAATAAATTAGAAGGATAATGATTATTAATGGTTCGAATTGAGTAATATTTTTAAAAAAGTGATCTTGGAAATTTATAATCCTGTTGTGCGAGTGTTAATTCAAAATTTCAGCAATGGTTTTTTTTACATAAATGAGTTGATAAATTTTTCTAAACACGCAAAAGAGTTTAGCTACACCATAGTATATTTTTAAATTAATTTATGTGAATTAGAAATCAACGTGGATCAAAAGCCTCAAACGAACGGACACAATCATGAAAGGGAACGACCTTCGAGTAAAACTCCGAGAACAAACAACCACAAATAGGTTTTTATAAATTTAAAAATATATTGTTATAAGCGGAAACTATACTTATTGCGCTAAATATATTAATTTTTTAAAATAGTCATGGAATTATAAATTAGAATTTTTTTAAAAGAAGCATCTTAAAAATAGTTATTATAATGCTTAATCGATTTTTTTTTTCTAATAAACTCATCCAGAATCAATTAATTGGAGACCGACATTTCAGTCAAAAAGCATGTTTCATTTGTATCAAAAGAAAAATATCATCTTTCTTAAAGCAAACCCAAGGATATCATAGGAATTATTTTTATAAATATGAATTTAATTAAAAAATTTTATTTGAAATTTATCTCTATTATAATGACATATTGACAGACGTATTTTGGATTGAATTATAAATATTTTTTCCACCCGCATTTTAGCTTTATGAGGCTTAAAATTTTTCGTGTTTATAAAATATTATATATATTTTTTGTTTGTCATATTTACATAAAGTTTGGGTTTATATGAATAAAATCTTATAAACTTTATAAAAATATATTTATTTTACCAAGCGCAAATTGAAATCATTCCATATTTTGATATATGGATCTGAATCCACTTCGATATCGAATGCCCATTATTCTTTATGAACATTAAATTCGACAATTACTCTTAAATTCACTCGATTTACCATGATCAAATTCATAAGATATGTCCCCTTCGTTAAGGAATTTAAAAATTTTTTTATTAGGAATTTTTTTATCGATATATTGTCGAAGCCCAGCACTCTTTTCATATTCATATACTTTTAGTTATTTCTCGCAAAATATCACATCTGGTTCTTAGGCTAATTTTCTTTTTTTCTAATAATATATATATCGAAGAGAATTTCTAAAAATAAATAAGTTTTTAAAAATATTTCAATTCATTTTGCCTCCTTTTTCATATTAATTAGACAGGACTATAGTTATTTATTGGAATTATAAATTAGAGACTTTTTTAAAAGTAGCATTTTATAATAAAATTATTTTGTTACTGATTCAGAATTAATTAATCGTTGGGCGACATTGCATTCAAAAATATGTTTCATTTGTATCAAAAGGAAAATATCTTAATTCAAAGCCAAAGATATCATCATAGGATTCATTTTTCTAAACATGAATTTTAATTAAAATATTTTATCTAAAATTTATCTCTTATAATGAAATAGTGACAAGCGCATTTTGGATTGAAGTATAAATTTTTTTCTACCATTTTAGCATTGTGGCTTAAAACTTTTCTTGTTTATAAACGATTATATATTAAAAAATAATTATTAATAGACGTGGAAAAGTGTTTGATTAATTTATTTACGTTCACAGATGTTAGATTCCTGCTACCAGCTTCCACATGAGCGGTGGGGATATAAATAGTTTGCAACCTATTTTTTTCTGATGGGAGTAGGAGGTAGGCCTTTGGGGGGCGGGGGTAGTAGGGGTAGGATAAATTTATTGGGGGGTTATCGATTAAATATTTGGAGGTTGCTGCAAAAATTAATATTTTTATTTATAAACTATTATAATACAATGATATGTCTAAACAACGACCAAATCTGCATATTGCACACAATCAGACATTTTTTTCCAAAAAGCATTTTCTGGATCACTTTCTGCTATCCTTTTAAATAGGATTAGAGATTCTATCAGTAAACTCATATTCATGCCAAACAATATACTATAATAACGCATTCATCATTGTAAATATGGGGGTTTTTAATTAAATTAATGTTCTAAAAAATCTTTTACATTCATAATATTTTGATAGTTGGTAGTAAAGCATTAACAATTTAAGTTATTCTCTAATATGGAAATATCGCCATCGAAGGTGGGTAAAATATTTTTAAGGGGGGGGGGTATTATAGGTTTTTGAAGGGGGTTTGCATCCAGTATTGTCATGTAAACGTTGCCTTCTACCAATTAATTTTTTAACATTGTTTTTAAAAATGTAAAGAGATGTCGTTGTCACATCTGATAGATAATTTGTTGATATTAAAATTTTGGTTCAACTTACGTTGAAATGATTGGCAATCGTTTAGATTAAAGTTGATAATGATATTGGTAGTTTGAACCAACTTTTATTGAACCATTTTTAAATATAATAACTCCATATCTGACGATTAAACACCATAACCTCGTCCAAAAATGTTATCTTCAGAAAAAAACTGCTCTTGCTGAGAATTGAACCCTCACTCTTTTCTATCCTTTTTTGAAAATAAACAACACGAGAGTCGTGCTTTTAACATGATGACATTGCCACGTAATATTCATATTCCTAAATTAATTTCTTGATAACACCATAAAATGGATCTGTTTATCATTCTATTCAAATTTCCAAATATGTTTTTGAGCCACAAAATATAACTTGCCGAAAAATAGTACATCGTCCCTTAATTACAGGCATATAATTGCTGACTTTTTAAATTTTTTACAAATGTGATAAGATCATAAGAGAACCATAACTTAATTCTTGCATTATTATATATATTCAATGCGTTAAAATTTGCCATTTCAGAAATAAGTTTTATTTGAAAAATAATAATGATAGTATGCAATATATAAATTTGGTCATGTTTAGCAATATCATTCATTGTATTTTTATAATGGGTCTATAATAAACATTTTAAAATATTTTTTATAGCAATATATTTTGACCTATGTTATTTAAAAATTTAGATAATCCCCTAATAAATTGATACTTATCCCCCCCCTCCCCCCCACCATTAAATATCTACCACTACCTCCTTATTAGAAGCAAACTGTACACCCCCCCCCCCCCGCTCATGTAGAAACTGGGGTACCCTACCCTGGAATACATCTGAGTGCCTAGCATCATCAATAAAGACAATCACAGATAATGGTCTATATCATCGAGGCTTTTAAATACAATCATTATAAAGTAAAAATTTAATCCTATTACGAGAGAAATTATCTTAAGGTGATAAATCTGGTATTAGAACACATCCAAATATCGGGATGTATCTGAATCAATGAAGCAATAAATATAAGAACAACTATTTTTTAGATTAAAGTGCAGTTTATATTACCAATGATTCATTTTAAATGCTATCTCATCCAGATTTTAGTCTTTAATGCCTTATTTTTAGATGCATGATCCATTTTATCAAACATTATATTCTCGTATAAACAGTCACCAATTTGACAGGCATGAAATAGCATAACGAGAAGTATATATTTTATATTAAATTTATTCTACCAATTTTAAAAAAATTTCTAAAAATAGGATGGATATAACTCAACTCAAGGAATCTTCAACTGAAGGAAATTTTATAATTCGAGGAGATATATTTAAAATTAACAGGTATCTGAATTAAGGAGTAGGATTATAGGTTAGAGAGATATGGGTTAGTGTTAATTAAGGGTTTAGAAGATATGGGTTATCGTTATGATATATTAAAAAATGGTTTTTATTTATTTTTATTAATAACTACGAAATATGACAGGTCATGTGATTGAAAATAGACGAATAGAAATTTAAATAAATCAGCTGTGATAATTGGAATTTCCTAGAGCTGAAGCGTAATGGATGGATATAAATATTTTATCAGAAATAATTTTTTTAAAAAAATTATAAATTTAAGAGATTTTTTTTTACTCTAATGATGAGAATAGTGTTATAAATTCTGATAAAGTCAAAATAAACCCCCCCCCCCTCTCCTCCAATTAAAAAATTGAGTTATACTCTTACTTTCTCAGTGTTAAAGGGCCCTGATGTTAGGCCAATTGGGATATTTATTCGAATTCAATTTTTATTTAGGCTTTGTCCAAAACATCAAAAATTAAATTTATAAATTTTTGGAACTTTAATGAAAATAAAGGAATAAACCATTTTAAATATATAAAGATAAAAACATGTACATTGCATAATTCTATAAAATTTTATAAAAATTTAACATATGATTTCATTAAAATATTCACATTTTTTTAAAAATTAGTTTTGGACATAGCTTTTAAAAGAATTTTGAAAAAGTTCATGCACAAAGTTAAGAGTGTCCAATTCGTTAACTTTTCAATGCCAAAAAATAAGTTTTTGAAAGTTAATTCTCAAATTATTTTATTGATTCTCTAATATATTTGCCTCAAAAATTAATACTAGTTAATTACACCTTTTAAAAGGGCGCATCTTTTTTTGACAATTTTTGAAGTTATTCATGTTAAATGATATTATTTGATATTTGTCTATACCCCCCCCCCCCCCCATCCCATTATTTATAATGATTTTAAATTATTCTTCTATAGATATTTATAGATATTTTACTTTTATAAAAATTTTTAAAATTGTTTAATATAGTGTTTATTCAAATTGATATCTAAAAGTTCTATCTTAAAAGAAATGCTTTTACTAGCAATTTTTTATTAATTAAAAAATCTATGAACTAACTAAGCAATACAATTTGTATCAGGCCAATCCCTACAAAATAACATAAGAAATATATAATTATATAGTGAAATTTATTATTAAGATATAATACTAAAATCGAATAAGAAATACAACACCCTTATAGAATTTTTAAAATTAAAATTCATTAAAGAAATTTTTAAAATTATTAATAAATAAATTTTTATCAACTCTTATTTTAATTTTGGATATTATTATAAGTAAAAACGAGAATCTTATTTTTTTAAAAATTTAATACTAAAATCTGTTATATTTTATTTAGTCCAACATGCCGTTGATTCAAGTGGTAATAGTTTTAAATTATCTTAATAATTTTTTGAAATATTTATTCAGAATAAATGAAAGCCTCCAGAAACCCGAAGGCTCGGTCAGATATATAAGGGCCAGATTTGTGCAAAATATTTTCACGGGTCGTATCCAAAACATCTTTTTGAAAATTTAGAGACTGGTTTAGACCGGGCTCTACCTACTTCTAATTTGGATAGACTGAAATATATTATATCTCATAGATGCATTATTTGTTTTTTTTGAATCGGGAATTCTACAATAAACTGTTATATAATAATTTTAGTTTTCTGACCATTTGGTTTTTTCATTTTCCGATCTGAGAGATTACATGCCTTTATATATAGGAAATCACATCATAAAAATAGGTGTGAGTGGGAAAATATATATAATAAATTTGCATTTTAACAATATTTGAGGCATTGTGCCTAATGTAGAACTTGCTTTTACTGAAAAAAAAATTATAATCTATTTATTAAACTTTATAATATACATTGAAACGTGTAAATGTGACATTCATTATTTTGGTCACTTTAGATTTGCCCCCTCCTAAGATACAGCTCTTAAATTTTATCTAAAATTAATTAAATATTGATCAATCTTTTTGTGTTGACTAATACTTAACCAAGTTAGGTGATTTAACCTCACTAGTTCAGTTTATAAATTAAAATTTTTTAAAACTCAATATCCTCATTTTAAAGAATAGTTAGATAATCAAATATAAAAATTTTAGCTTTTGCATCAACTCTCCTTTAATCTTTTGTTATTAATTGATAAACAATTAAAAGTAATATTTTTTTATTAATAACTAAACTAATCAGCTTATCCTAAACTATACATGCACAGGTTTTTCAATCTATGATATATAATCGATTGTGAAAATTATAATTATAATTATAATTGATGCTATGAGTGTTAGGTACTTAACCTCGCCCAATATTATATTAATCATAAATATAAATATTTAACCATATCTAATTGACGAATATAATTATTCATAATGTATAAATAGTATATTACAATATATTCTTACATTACTTTCCCTTTTATTAATTGAAAAGAGCATCTTTTTAATCATTCGTTTTGGTGGCTTATGGGCCCACCCTCGTCTTGAAGTGTCATCCCACTCCCTCTGATAGCTGCCCGTCATAATCCCTTCAGTAGTATCTATACTGTCCCTTAACTGTTCAGCATGTTTTCGAAGTGCGATCTAGCGTCTCCATTATATATGAATATAACCCCTTCTTATCTTGAACTATTTCTTCGCTCCAGCCCTTAGTGGTGTCGTTCCATATCCATACATGTTTTCCAACATCAAATTCCCTAACACTGGAATGTGTGTCATGTTCTGACTTTGTTTATCATTATATTATTTATCTCATTTTTCATTTATGGTCCAGCCCAATCTAGACTAGTTCTTATCTGACGATCAACATAATTTTCACTGGCCACCTACCGTCGAACTAAGTTCTCACAGCCTATACGCTGCTATCGTTCGAATCGCTGCTTCTTGATGGTCATTAATTGATTCTTTATTGGCATAATACCTTCCTTTAAAGGTCCGAATAGTTCGTTTACTCATTAGTCTTCGGGTAGTATAAAGCTGAACGAATGTGACATATGTTGTTTTTTTCACAGTATAGTTTAAATTATGTTGAAATAAATTGAAATCCATTGTCAGTTACAATACTTTTAGGTACTCCAAATGTAGCTACAACTTTTTTAATCTCTTTAATCACCTTCGCCGATGTGCTTCTCATCAGATCTACATCTGCCTATTTTGAATATGAATCTACTCTTCCTAACCAATTAGAGAGTCAACAGGTTCTGCAAAATCTAGATGTATTCCCATGGTTCGTAATATTCCATGAGTAAAGGGTAACTCCATTACGTTTGTTAGATTTTTTTGACACCCAACACAGCTGCTTTATATACAGTTCGATTTCCTCTTCACACTTAAGCTACCAACATTACAGCTAAAAAATAGATTTCAACGCGTTTATTACAGCGCCTATGTAGTGTCTCCAACATTGCATTCCTAAGTTTAGATGAAATTGACACCTAACGCAAAGCTTTATATACCGTTCGTTGTACTCTTCACATTTAGTACAAACAATACAACCGAAAAATAGATTTCATCGCATTTATTCCAGGATGTCCTCGATGTAGTGTCTCCAACATGCATTCCTAAGTATAGCTGGTATGATCAATCGAACATTTCGTTCGACATTCCTCTGTCTACTGTTAGTTTTTCTCGCTGGGTATGGATACTTACTAAATCCTGTTCTTCCTTCCGATCAAAATCTCTCCAACCTTGTTCAATATATCGTGTCACTCGTTTTAGTATGGAATCTTACACAGAACTCCTGAGCAGGTTTCCCTCTGAAACCTGGATATCCTCTAAATTGATATTGCGAATTGCCAATGCGTACCGATTCTGTATAATATCGAGCAACGGTAACCAAGATAATGCATTGGCTATAAAATTCTCGCGACCCAGTCTGTATTGCACGTAAAATAGTTTGCGGCCATTTTCCAGGCCGAATGAGCCAGACAATTGTTTATATCTTGGGAATATCCCTCTTTTCCCCGAACAACCGCTCCAATGGCTTATGGTCTGTCCGAAGTATACATCTTCATTTTTCAATTCCGAACAGCAAGTGCCCTCGATTCTTTATCGATTGGAGCTTACTATTTTTTAGACTGCAAAACATCTGAGACGCAAATGCGATAGGTTTTTCCTAGTTTTGTGAAACTTATTGAAGTAAGACAACTCCAAGATTTGCATCTGAAGCATCGCACTCCAAAATCAAAGGCATTTGAGCATTGTACGGCATTACAGTATCTTAATTTTCTTAAAAACCTTCTGTTCCATTGTTGTCCCACACCATTTTACTTATACCGTAGTCAATGCTGCTTTACTATGAAGATTAGGAATAAACTGGTCTTGATATGCCAAGAAATTACCGTAACTGATAAACATTTATGTGATTAGGTGCGGCCTGAATTACTTTTACCTTTTTATCGCTTGGATGCACCCCATTCTAGTCGATAACGACGCCTAAAATTAGAATAGAATTCCATAAAAATTATTTTCAAATTTGGCCTTGAGACTTGAGTCCTGCACTCGTAGTGCCGTTAAGTAACGTAAAAAGTAACGTCGTTACCCTTTTTGAAGAAAAGGAAAGCCATTAGTTACCTTCTTCTAGAGGTAACCAGTAACGGTGACGCGTTTCTTTCTTTGAGAAACGGTATAGCAAAACGTCACTCGTTACTTTAAATTTTTTCTTAAAAAATATCATAAAAAGAAAAACATATTTTATTGTACTATGAAATTATTTTTATTTAATTTTTTAATATAAATAATTTAAGCTGTGTATTTAATTCATATTAACCATCATTCCTTCATTTTTAATTTGAATTCTCGTTGTTAAATTTCAGTTGAATGTTAATTTAATATATATTCAATCAAAATTCAAAGTAAATGTTATTAATAATATTATTATTCTATTTTATAATTATTTTTAAGAATATTATATCCCTAGTATTTACTTCTTCAGATGAAGATGATCTAATCCTTCGGTGACCCCAATTTAAAACATATTTTTACACCAATAAGGAAAATTAAGGGTACAAGGTCTACACTTTGTAATTGTAAATTATGTCCCAAAGCAAATATTTCAACCCCAATGTCCAGCAGTTCAAACTTAAAAGCATATGAAGGTAAAAAGATGAATTTATATATTATTATTTTAAACATTAATCTAACAATAGAATATTAAATCATGGGTATTATAAAATAAGCATTAAAGGAAGTATTCTTTCATAATATTTTGAATAGCTTAATCATGAAATTAAAATATAAGCAATTAAGCTCCCGCTATTTAAATTGGATTAGCCCTAGATAAGATTAGAAATCAACAAAGGAAGAATGCTAGAACTTACTTCAGTTTAAGAAAAGAAAGAGCAGACTTAATTCATTTATCCAACACACATACCAGAATATTTTCTAATAAAGATTAATTTTTTGATGAGAAAATGAATGAAGATCTTTATGAAGATGATCTATTAAGCTTTTTTGATAAATTAAGATATATACTTTATATTTTTAATAAATTTCCCGAATTAAGATGTTTATTAATTAAATATAATATAACTATCCCATCCTCTGCGCCAATTGAACATATGTTTAGCACGGCGAAAGCTGTATTGAGCAATAAGTGCTCTTGTTTTTCTGATCAAAATTTTGAAAATCAATTGTTGCTAATATTAATAAAAATTTTTACAAAAAAGATGTTATATTATTATATAATATATTTTTTTTATATAATTTATTCATATTATAATTATATAGAATTGATCTTATCTTATTATATATTCTTGTATAATTTTATTTATATTGTATATTGTAGGAAAAAAATAAATATTTTTTTTGTATATAATATTTAATTGTTTAAGTAACGAGTAACCCTTACTTTTTTGAAAGTCAGTAACGATCTCTTATGCTTCGAGATGACCAAATATTTATGGATCTTTGGATCTACGGCCATTTGTAGATTCATATCCTTTAAATCTTTTACTATAAATCGGGTTACCACTGAATCTTTACCAGTAAGTCATCCAACGTTAAAATAACGTGATCATCATATAATAAATGGGGATTTAAACTAACCTTGAAATCGGCGCAAATACGAATCTCGACATTGTTTATCATTGGGATTGCTCATGGCACCCTAGTTGTAGAGAAATCGATTGGCTCCTAAATATCAGCAGCAACAAGGTGATACAGTTCTAGTTTAATCGATTGCATAGTGGAAAAGCACTCGACGAGGAAAATGATTTTAGAACAGCCGTATCTTTTAACAGGAGTTGCACTGTGAAATTAGGTTACAACATCGTCAAAAACGGCTTTGAACTGTTTAGCTAACAACGACCCCATTGAGTCTTCCGTTTTGACATCTATCGGCTATTGTGGGCACCGATTGTATTTGAAAAGTCCATAGGGGCATCGTTGGACTGATAGCCACTTGATACCATTGATCTTGAATGACCCACGGGATCTCCATTCGTTTTAATAATCTATTATATATTTACCTGTCTTAGTAGCTCAAACCCAAATGCTAAAATCCATGGTTCAAACCTAAGTAGTAATAACTAATAATTTACGAATTTCCTTCCACACTTGTACACGGACCATGGCTTCACCGATTAAATCCAGAAGCATATCTTCATAGGATGAATGTGTTTGTGGAAAAAGTTAGCGGTTTGTCAAATTTCTCCCAAATATTCAATGCAATGATAGAGTCTCTTGCTCCCATATCAAAGTCGAAAGTGACACTAAGTCCATTTATTATGGCTGGAATCTTCCTCCTTTTATTTAATCCACCTGCCCAAAGATGATTTCTTAAATCACTTGAGGAAAAGTATTGTTTCGATGAGTTTAAATTTTGATATACTGACTTACTACGGCAACACGGTGAGAAGTGTCCGATTCTTTGGCACTTTATACACGTTTTGTCTTTAGTGGGGCATAAATATTTTTCATGCCAGTCGGCACAATTCTTACATTTATTATCGTAAAACTTGCTTTTAGGCTTCCTATAATTATCAAACTCTCTCTTAACATACTCTTGTGAGTTAGGCATTTTATAATTGTCATATTGAGGCCTGGTTAAACTATTTACTAGGTCTTTTTTAATTGCCATATTCTGAGTTCTTTTCGTTGCCATGGCCATATCTAGCACAAACTGGAACATCGCGGTTATTTGTTCACATATCATAAAATTTCCCTTTAACTTTATATGTCATGATTTATAAGAAACATTGCATTCGGCAGAAAATGGAGCAAAGCTTTGCTCCTTGCAAAAAATATTTATTTAATCAAGCATAGCGTTGCTCTCTCTAATAGCTATTAGGATTTTAGTTCTTATACATAGAATGATCTTAACACTTTTAAAAATTAGTTTATAATTTACAAATTCGAATCTTGAAATTTCTTTAATTTATTATATATCGTTTCCTACAGCTTTGTTAGTTTATATGGTCAGAAACAGAGATGCTCAAACTTGCTATCAGATCTTATTGTACATGAAACTTAAGTCTCCTTCATTCTGGTTTACTCAATATCTAAATAATTAACTTTTTAAGTAGAAATGTCTTAGCAAAAAATCTAAAATGACGACCAATTGCTTATTGTATCTATAATATTTCTTCAGGTCTTGAATCCATCTTACCCGATAAAACTCTCTATTTGTAAAGACAAGTCCCTCTTAAAACATTTTCTTTATGTAGTCCAATAAATAAGTCTTTAAAATATTAAAGCAGATTTAACAGTTCAAAATATGGGTTTGATAAACCTCATTAACATTATTCGCGCTATTTCTTATTTTTACATTACCATTCAAGGATTTTAATAGAGATTTTTAAAAATTTCTATAACAAAAATTGAATTAACTAAAACATTAATTCATTAGATCTACTTAATTTTTCATGGCCAAAATGTTAGGAATTATTTTAATCTTGACCCACGAGTTCATAAAATCTAGATTTTTTTTAACAAAAAGCTACTATTATAGCCATGTAATTTGTAATTTATAACAATCTGAATGATGAGTTTGACTAAATTGCATGCTAAGATAAACTGCAAATGCCAAGGTAAACTGCAAATGCTTAGTTAAATTTTTTAAATATATTCTCTATTATTTGTAGTAAGATTCATTTTGTTTTCTGTATGTTAACTATTTGTAACTTTTAAATCTACAGGTTATTTATTATTCTAATTTCCTGGGTTCGATTTTCTATTAACTAACAATATAAATATATTTATTATTGTTCCTACTCGATACCTTTTGTTATTATTCTTTTACTTGATACCTTTTATTATTCCTTTTCTTTTTCAAGATCAACTATATTTTTGTCCAATACACGCAATAAATTAACAAGAACAAAAATAAACGCAAAAACAAAATTTAACGCACTTCAAACTAAAGAAAAAAAAATGAATGAATACTTTATTTTTCTTTTCCTTCGATTATATATATTTTTAAAAATTAACAAATCTATATATATAATCACCGTAATCAAGAAATGAATGTTTTCGTATATCCTTAATGTTAATTTTTATTTTTCTCATCAACTTTCCTATCTTCTTAATGATAATTTTTATTTTTCCTATCAACTTTCCTATCTTCCTATCTTCTTAATGTTAATTTTTATTTTTCCTATCAACTTTCCTATCTTCTTAATGTTAAATAAATCGATGGAGACTATATCTCTCTAATGTTAAATTTTAAGAAATTTTTTTGTATATAATAACGGGATTCGAACCCATGACTTAACGATTTAAAGGCAAGCGTTCTTCCCGCTCAACCACCTTCTATATTAATTTTGTAATATAATCTTTCTTATATACTTTATTATTTTGCTATTATTTTATATTTTTATTGGCTAATTAATCTTTATTTTTATTGGTTTATTAAGGTCTTATTTCATTGGTTTAAATTTATTTTCTATCTATTTTATTGGTTTAAATTTATTTTTTTTGTTTTATTAATTAATAATCAACCATTTTTAATTAACGATCTTTTTTTAATTAACGATTTTTAAGAAGATAGTCAAGTATAATTATTTTTTATTAATAAAAATAAAATTTAATATTATATATATAGATTATCACGGAAAATATAAATATTTATACAAACCAAAAATTTGTTCATATATTTAGTACCAAGTGAAATCCAACTACATTTTATATTAAAACTTCTTCAAGTTCCTAAATCAGTGTCAACCCTTCAATCATGTAAGAAATAACCTTTTTTAAATTTTTAAGAATATGTTTTAAGTTAAAGAAATAACCTTTTTTAAATTTTTAAGAAGATAAAATAGTTCCTAAATCAGTGTCAACCCTTCAATCATGTAAGAAATAACCTTTTTTAAATTTTTAAGAAGATAAAATAGTTCCTAAATCAGTGTCAACCCTTCAATCATGTAAGAAATAACCTTTTTTAAATTTTTAAGAATATGTTTTACCCTGAATTCATAGTGAGAGCGATTGCGATCGCGATTTAAGCCGCGATTTCGCAGCGACTGATCAGCTGGATCGATCGCAGCGATTTACATTCATAGTGCTAAGCGATTATATTAATTCACAAAATGAGAGCCGCCATATTATTTCTCTTATACAAAATAATATTGAAGAGGAGGAGATTAAACAATCTTAATATTAATTAAAGAAAAGAGGGCGAATTTTACATTCTCTTTCCTAAACTCTTAAAAAATAAGGTTAAATTTTTCAATTATATGAGGATGACCAAAGTAATTTTATTCTATTTTATCTATAAATCATTTTAATTTAGGAAACCTTTTATTACATACTTGAGCATGTAAAACCAATATTGCTTACAACATCCACAAATTTTATAAAATATCCAATAAGTATTGAAGAAAAGCTAATGGTTTGTTTAAGGTAAAAATAAAGCAATTTATTATTTAAATATATTTTTTATTTAGATATTTAGCTACAGGCTGTAGATATCCTACCTTAGCTTATTCCTTCAAAATGGGAATATCTACAATCCAAAAAATTGTTAGGACCACTTGCAAAGCTATATGACAAACTTTGGTGACCCAACATATGATTACAGCTAACAGAAAATTTAATATAAACATGTACTTTACTCCATAACATTATAATTGATAAGGAAAAATATATTCCTATCAACCTTAAAAAAAATTATCCCCTTTAATTCACTTATTTAATCAACAATCTATTAAATCAGCAACAAATATTGCAAAGTTTAATAGAAATTTATTATGTTTATATTTATATAAAAATCCCATATTATAGATATTTATAAATTTAATCAAATCTTATTTTGTATTTTATATAAATATCTTGTTTTGTATTTTATATAAATATCTTGTTTTGTATTTTATATATATTATAATAAAAATAAATGTTTAATTATTATCCTTCCATTAAAGAAATTTTTTATAAATATAATATTGCAATACCTTCATCAGCTCCAATTGAAAGGTTATTTAGTTTTGGCACAATGTTAAGTATGCCAAAATGGCAAAGGTCTAATTATAAATATTTTGATTATCTTATAAAATAATGAATTTATTTTAAATACTCTTTTGCAAATTAATATTTCAACTCCAATACTAGTCTCCCTTCCCTATCTATGCTAAGAATGGACTAATACTAATATTAAAATGCCTGATTATTATAATCAACTCATCATTAAATATTTTATTAATTCTTGCAAATATTCATTCTTATTATGGTAATGTTATGTTCTTCACAAATAAATAATAAAAACTGTATTTTACAAACTATTCTAACTTAATTGGTAATGATAATTTAAAAGTATCTTATATTTAAGATACTCTAAATAGGCAAAAGATACAAGTATCTTTTTGCCGCTATATTTAAATATATTGATAACCAAAATTAGTTGGAAGTTTTATAGGTCACAAAGATTGATAGATTAAAAATAACAACACCAAAACTAAATAAGATAAGGATATATTTTATATGTAATATTTTTTAATTTGTGGAATGTTTAACAATCATAGTAGTGAAGATGAAATTATGGAGATAGGTTCTCCTGAATCAAATCCGAATCTTAAAATTCTAGATGGAAAATTTTATAAAGTAATTCATGTGAAAAAGAACAAGGTACAAGCTGAATGTCAAAATTGCACAAGTAAAAAAGTTATTACAAATTCAACAAACTCATCTACAAACTTTGTTAAATATTTAGGTATATTATACATTTTTATTTTATAATTATTAACATATTAATACCTATACTTAAGTCGCTCTTAGATAATTGTTATTAAATTTTTTTATAGAAGATGGTTGAATATCAAATTAAAATTATTAATATATATTTTTTAGGGATGTATCGATACCACTTTTTTGGAGGCCGATCCGATATTCCCGATATTAAATTGATATCGGTCGATTACCGATCCGATATCATATCTAATTTTGTATTCTGTAAAGATACCAATGGTTTTTATTTATAATATACTTTTTATTAGTATAACGTCTATAATTTAACTATACCATAACTTATGTAATTTAAATATATTATAATGATCAGTTATAGTTTATATTCAATTCAATTGTAATTCTATAAAAATATAAAATATTTTTATTGTTAAATCACTTTTATATAATAAGTAAGTAATAACATTTCACTTTTATATAATAAGTAATAACATTAATCTATATATATAATAAGTAATAAACAATTATATTATGAAATTTGAAATAAATATTTAAAATAATATTTAACATTAATATATCGAAGATTTCTTTTTAGAAATACCAATATTTCCAATTTATCAGAGGTCAGCTTGCGGCGATAGTAACTGTCAATATCACCAAATTCACTAAAAACAGATTCTGAAGAAAATTTCGCACACTATAACAGAATGCGCAAAAAAATAACAATATGGCAGAATGTTTATTAATTATTTATTATTATTAAAAAAATATACATAAAAATGGATTTCGATTTTATTTATAAAAATCAATGATGTTAGATATAACTTTTTTTAAAAATTTTATAAAATTTTATTTTTGTTAAAGAAGCCATTTTATATCGGATTAAATTTTATAATATCGGCCGATAACCGATATTTTAAAGGGTGAAGTCGGCCCGATCCGATAAAAAATATCGTCACATCCCTAATATATTTTATATATAATTATTTTAGCAAGTTATTATTAGAGGAAATATTTAAGCTACACTTGATATATAACATTAGCTCTTAATAAAATAATTATAATAAAGTAGAATTTAACTTTATTAGTTACTTTTATTTATTTATGATATAAGTAAAATTACATTACAGCATATATTTACAAAATTTAATCAATTTAAAATGTATTAAAGAAAATTGTTATGTTTTTAATAATTATAATATAATGTTATACATTATTTTCATATTTTTTATATATAATTAATAATTTTGCAAGAAATATATAAAAAAAATTTGAAAAGAGATTTAAATGATATTTATATATATGATATTACAAAAAATATCACAAACAAGTAATGATAAATACTTATTATAGATAATGAATAAAATAAAACTAGTATATTTTTTTTAGAGACGCCATTTAGCCATATAATCCGAATATAAGCTATATTTAAAACAACACAGAAAATAACCTGCAAATTCTAATAAAACATTTGATTTAATTTTTCTTATTTGCAAATTTTCAACTCCCATTAAATATATTACACTCTCTTCCCTGTTTAAGCTATTAATGGGCAAAAACTAATATTAAAATCCTGTTTATTATAATTATTTCATTAATAAATATTTTATTAATTATTGCAAATATTCATTCTTATATGTGTATGCTATGTTCTTCACAAATAAATAATAAAAACTGTATTTTATAAACTATTCTAATTTAATTGGTAATGATAATTTAAAAGTATCTTGTATTTAAAATACTCTAATTTAGTAAAAGATATAAGTATCTTTTATCTTGTATCTTTTTGATATTTTGAAAAAGATACTAGTATCTGTATCTAAGATTCATTTTTTTATTAAAAATCTTTATCTGCACCTAGATTCTTTTTCTAGAGGACCTGCCCAACTCTGATTATGTTTTAGGTTAAAGAAATACAAGATTTTTAAGATTTGTAAAAAATAATTGACACTTTTAAGATTAAGAACAAAAAGTAAATAAATACAAGATTACAGACATATATAAATGAGGATAGACAGATGCCAAACTAGGCAAAAATATGAAATAATAGATTATCATGGAAAATATAAATATTTATACAAACCAAAAATTTGTTCATATATTTAGTACCAACCAAGTGAAATAGAACTACATTTTATATTAAAACTTCTTCAAGTTCCTAAATCAGTGTCAACCCTTCAATCATGTTATATTTTCTCTCGAATCTTCTCCCGACTATGATACTATTATAAAAATAACTTATAAAAAATTAAATTATTAGATATATTCAATAATAAAGATATATACATTAATAGTTGAATTTTCTCTTATCTCATAATAAATCGTTTAAATCCTTTAATATAATTATAATAAAAATATTTATAATTAAATTTTAAATTTCAATAATATTAAATCCGCAAGAGGGCGTATTATTATTTTATAAAATTATTACTTAAAAATTAAGATACTAAATTCCATATATTAACTATCAAAAATTGATTCGAAAAATTGTAAGAACAAATATAGGTTTTTATAAATTACAAATGATCACATTTTAATGGTTAAAGTAAAATAAATTAATTTTTTTAAAATAATTTTTGCATACTTGCTATTGATATTTTTCCTAAATAGCCACTTTGTTTTTATTGCCATTATTACAATATTACCATACAATAATATCATTCTGATAAATAATATATCACAGAAATATTTTATCGAAAATATAATGTTTGTAGATTATTTTACACCTGGCATAAAAATGTATAAAGATTTACCATTTTAGGGAAAAAATATAATTTAGATAAGGGATTCCGGTAATATTTTAAATGGCGTTATATTTTATTTGTAAAATGATATATTGGTTTTAAGTAAAGAATGCAGGGGGGGGGGAGGGGATAGGTGTATTTGTTCTAATTTTCAGTTGATTTCGAAAGACTATGATTTGCTATTCTGAGATATAATAACTTGGGGTTTTAACGTGGGCTAATATCTAATGAGAATTGTTGGTGGGTTAAGCGCCCATGTATTTCTATTTCTACAAATTTTTTGTTAAGTTAATCGTTAAAGTTATATAATTCTATTATTTAAATGACCATGATAAGGGTCTTTGCTGAGTTCATAATACATATAACATTGAACTGAATGCTTATTATCTTTCCATTAAGGAAATTTTTTATAAATATAATACTGCAATATCTTCATCAGCTTCAATTGAAAGGTTATTTAGTTTTGGTACAATTCTATGTATGCTAAAATGGCAAAGGTCTAATACTAAATTATTTGAAAATTTTGATCATCTTATAAAATAATAAATCTATTTTAAATACTTGCAAATTAATTCTTCCCTATCTATGCTAAGAATGGACTATTACTAATATTAAAATGCCGGATATATTAACTCATCATTAAATACTTTATTAATTATTGTAAATATTAATTGTTGAAATGGATATACAGTGTTGTGATGATTTAATGAAACATATTGACGATTAAATTAAAAATTATCCATATAAAATTATAATCTCTGCAAAAATAATTAAAATATAGACAAAGCATTATTGAAATTTCTTTTATTATTCCTTTTGTTATTTTAATTATTTTTGCAAAGATTATAATTTTATATAGATGGGTTTAATTTAATCGTCGATATGTTTCATTAAATCATCACAATACTGTAGCTTACTTGTTGTGATTATAATCTTGTAATCTAATAAAATGAGTTAAAAAAAAATAGGTAAATGAATGAATGCCATCATGTCGAAATATTTTTATAAATATGATTTTAATTTTTTTTTGTTTTAATTTTTAATTAAAGAACATGTCCTTTAACATATTGTGCCAAATAGAATTCTCAAAAATAAAGGATACATATATCGTGAACAATAATGTATTAAATTTTATTGTGTATTTTTATATACAAGATATGTGGAAAATTGGGAAGTTAAGTAAAGACTTTGTGTCCTGGTTAGACTTATTTTTAAACAGCCGGCCGTTTAAACAGCTTTAAAAAAAGAGGTATTTAGATTTAATCATGCCATTCTTTTAATTTTCTAAATAAAGATTTTCCTAATAACCTAGATAACATAAATATCCAATTTTACTTGACAATTTAGAAAAAATATTTAAAGATTTTTCGAGTAGTTTTCTAAATCGCAATAACTTTTATACTTTAAAAAGAGGCAGTGAAACTATTATCGATTTTTCAATCAAATTAAAAAGCATTTTTATGTAATTTTAAATCGCCGGTTGATGAACTCTTAAGAGATATTTTTATCTTAGGAATAGGGTTACATGAACTGGACAAAGAACTTCGGTCAAAATATGCCGAAGGAAATATTACTTTTGAAGATACTGTGCGTCTAGCTATCGCGCTGTCTTTATTGGAGAAGGAAACCCTAGCAGAAGTTAATAAAATAAATAAATATAAACCTATGCAATAATTATAATAACGTAAAAATAATAATAATAATTTTAATGCTCACACATTCAACCAAAATTTTTATAAATCAAGTTTTAAACCTAATTTTAGTCAAAAAAAAGTAATATGCTTTAGGTGCGGAAAAGCAAACCACATAGCGAAAGAGTGCAGAACGCATGCTATAAAAATGATTTTCCACGGACACCTCGACTGTCTTTTGCCAATAAAGCTACATCGATGCGAAAATGGGCTGCAGCTAACTATGGAATTTGATACTGGCGCGGCGTGTAGTGTGATAGATGAGGTTACCTAGTCGCATAGGCAAACCACCATTATCACCTGCTTATAAACTAGTAGGATATAACCATATCAAGATCGAAGTATTGGGTAAATGTTTAGTGGAAGTCGAAGTAAAGAATATTTCAAAATTTTTACCTCTTTGGGTAGTTAAGGGTAAGAATTCTCTTATTTTTGGAATGCCTTTTCTTAAAGAATTTGATATAAAACTTCCTGAAGAAGTTCGAATTAATAATATAAATATGAAAGATTCCAGTTTAAATACTATTGTTTCAAAATTTCCATAAGTTTAAAAAAAAAAATTAGGACAAATAAAATTAAAGAAAGCCGTCATCAAGATACAACCAAATACAGTGCCTATTGCACTACCATCTAGAGAAATTTCATAACCGTTGTGTCGAACTATTGAAGCTGAGTTAGACAGACTTTTAAACGAAGGCGTTATTGAGAAGGTAGAACAATAACTCCAAACTTGGACTACGCCAACGGTTAATATTTTAAAAAAATTCGATGCCGTGCGGATATGCGAAGATTTTTGTTTAACAATCAACTAATAAAATATCCAGCGATAGATAACGATTTACTACCAACTTTCGTCGACCTGACAAATAGGATCGCGGGTGGTAAAATATTTTCAACGATAGATAGAGATGCATTTTTACAACTCGGAGTTAGTCCATAATGTAGAGATTTTAGTAATTTCGACTCATGTCGATTATTATTGATATCAATGGGTTGACTAGCGCTCCGATAATATTTCAAAACTCTTTATGCAAACCTATTAAAGGGACTTACTATGGTTAGTGTATTTTTAGACGATGTAATTATTGGCGAATTTTAATCATATAATCTAGAAGAAGTATTAAGAAGATTTGATAAGGCTGGACTGACAACGACGACCGATAAAATTAAAATTGGGAAAAAGTCAATTACTTATTTAGGTCATGTTATTGATGAATTGGAATTCACCCTACCGAAGATAAGATTAATGCTTAAAAAATTGTAAAACACCGTCTAATGTTAAAGAATTATACATTCTATTTGTGCTCCTCTACACCGACTAAAGAGTAAAAATGTAAGCTGGTTTTGGTCAGTTAAAGAAGATAAGATGAAATATTTAATAGAGTACAAAATATTATCAAAAGAAATACAATAATTCATTATTCAGCCGATATTCCTGTCGTGATTTCTTGCGACGCTTCTGAAGATGGTCTAGGAGCTGTTATTGCACACCGATTTCTTACTGACCAGGAAAAACCGATTGCTTACGGATCGAGGACACTTTCCACGGCTGAAAAGAATTACACCACCATTGATCGAGAGGCTTCGGTGATCAAGTTCGCTTCGAGAAGTTTCATCAATATATTTATGGAAGACATTTTATTTTGGTATCATAAACCTTTAAAATATAACTTAGGTGATAAAAAAGACCTAAATAAAATAACAAATAGCCGTTTAATACGATGGGCGACGAAGCTTTTAAATTACGACTATGAGATAATTCATAGGCCGAGTAATCAAAACAGATGCGCCGACGGTCTGTCCCGCTTGGGGGTAGAGAGAGAAAAAATTAATGAAGTTAAAAAAAAATTTGAAGATGAAATTAGAGAAGTAAAAAATCAATTTAATAGAAGATTTATCGTTCACTCGAAGTAAAGTTTTATGTAAAACGATCAATGATATAAATCTAAAAGAGATCATTAAATTAATAAAAAATCATTGGCATCATATTGATAATATGAATAATTATTCGGAAAGTTTAAAAAAATTCATCTTAATTAAAGATAATATTTCTTTCGAAGAAGGATTATTATTTTATAATGATAGAATCATTATTCCTGATAATCTAAAAAAAGAGGTTTTGAATGTTATCCATCAAGGACATCCTGGGATAGTGGGGATAAAATCTTTATGCAGATACTAAGTCTTTTGGACGAATCTTGATCGTGATGTTGAAGAGTTCGTCAAAGGCTTCAAGAGTTGTCAGGAAGGAAGACTGGGATCCAGAGAAGTGCCGTTATATGATTGGAACATTCCTACCCGACCTTGGGAACGATACACAATGATTTGACAGACCCTTTTTCACCAAATGTGTTGAAGTAACACATATTAATTGGACGAGTGTAATGAATATTCTGCGTAATTATTTCGCTAGATTTGGTTTACTTCGTTATATTGTCTCAGATAACGATACTCAGTTTACTGGATCTGAATTCCATACATTTCTTTTTAAAAACAATATAAAACATTTTAGATCGGCCCCTTATAGCCCCAAATCGAAAGGTTTGGCTGAGCCTTATATACGTACGATAAAGATGCGTTTCTATGCTGGAAGGAGAGGTGGTACTCCGGACCAGTTAAATTTATCGAATGTTTTAATTACTCACCGAAATACTCCAAATGCAATTTACGGTAAATTCCCTGCCGAAATGATGTTTGGAAGGCCGCTCAGGTCGACGTTAAATCAATGGAAATTATCTACGAGAGAAAGGACTGAAAACTCGTATGGAAACAAAAATATTATAAAGATAGGAACGTTGAGTCCTGTGAATTTGAAGAGAAGCAAAAGGTTTGGGTAGAAAACGAAAGGACTGCGGGATGGCATGATTGGACAGTGGTCCAACGGACGATATTGTATGATGTTAAGTTTGAGGGTATTGTAAAAAACAAGCATGCCGACCAAGTGAGCTCATGTACAAACTCAGGAAACACTCATAACAATGACTGAGGATTTGGACATTGCATAACATAATGTAAATACAACTCTAGGAAAAAGAGTTTCGAAACCCCCATTACATTATTATGATTAATCAATTTATAGTGAGAACTGTAATGTTAAAATAAATTGATTTTTATATTTGCTTTAAGCTACAATTTATTATAATATACCAAATAGAAAAACATATAAATATATTTTATTATATTAAATAATTCACTTTATATTATTATTCTGAATTCATTTCATTAAACACATAAAATATTTTATTTATAAATATATACTGTGTCCTAATTTTACTGTTACCCTTATTTTAGCAATAAATCTGTCAATTATGTAAAATTTTTAAAATCGAGAGGAAATATAATATCAATGTTCTTCACTCATTCTATCAAATGGGTCCAAAGTTATGCACATTCAAAGCTGGACAATCAAAATTCTAAAATTCGACATAAACATGAAATCATAAACATTTATAAAATAAATTTGAGTCGTCTACCATAACCAAAAACCTTTCCTGCTGATCCAGTTGAAATTATTTGTTAGACCAGTTTCTGTTAGGACGTTCCTTCAAAAACCTTTTGTTTGGCTCCTAATGCTATTATTGTCTTAAAATTAAACATCATCTTTACTAAGAACCATTATTTTTATCGCCTGTTTAAATATAAAGTCTAAAGAAAAAATAAATTTTTACATGTTGGAAAATTTGAAATTTTGACTGTCCAACCTGCATAACTTTAGAACATTATGATATAATATTAAGATCTGCAGAAACATAATTTATCCCTCTCTCAGTCTAAATTTTTTTTATTAAATTATTAATAGAATAGATAGATCTCTAAAACAAAAATGTTAGTTCAATTGGAATACAGTGTATATATAATAAAATTAATATAAACAATATAAATCCAAATAGAAATGAATATATAATATTAAAATAATACAAGGTTTCTGATTCAAAAAAGGAAAAGTCCCAATTAAAAAACGAAAAATATAAATTACAAAAGGAAAAAGTCAGATCAAAAAAAGAAAAGATCCTATCAAAAAAGAAAAGTGTCAATCAAAAAAAGAAAAGTATCAATCAAAAAAAGTAAAGTCTCAATTAAAAAAAAGTGTCAATCAAAAAAGGGAAATTCCCATTCAAAAAGTACAGTCATTAATTTTTTAATTAAATGTCAATTTTTTTTTCTTAAATTTTTAGATATTTTTTTTATATTTTACTTTTATTTTTTGCATTCTCTTTAAGTCATTTTTAATCTTTATTTTCCTTAATCTTTTCTCAATTTTTTCTTCTTCTAATTTATGATCATTCTTTTTTATCTTTTTAAAAATAATTTATTTATTTCTAATTTTCACTTAATTTTTATTTCTTATTGACAGATAATTTTTTTTATTAATTACATTATAATTACGATGCATAATATAATAGTAGTGTTCCTAGGGGGGTGGGCTGAGTCCCTTGAAAAATTTAAAAAGCCCCTCAAAATTTCCATTTTCTTAATACCGAATGTAATTTTGAGAATTTTGAAAATAATTAGAAAAATATTTTTTGAGCCTACAAGAGATTGTAAAGGATATTGACGCCCCTGTAACTTGGTAAGAAACCAAAATGTATATTGATCATTAATAATTATCTTCTACATTTTGGAATATAAGTCTCCATATTTATAAAATAATTATTTGCATTTTCTTTAGATATTCCTCTTGCTATATGCTCTACCAAACGAATTAATTCCTCCTCAGATTTAAAATCTGATAAAATCCTTCCATTGAAAAAAACACAGTTTCAATGCAATTAAGATAAGGACTGTATGATGGTAAATATTTTCTTGTATGCCCTCTTCTTTTTATCGATTCCCTAGTTATGATGAAATGGAACATTATCTATCACAAATCATATCTGAATATTTTCGAATCGTAAGAGCAGCAATGATAATATAATTAATTGTCTTTATCTCGAACATTTTTAATAACCTTTTTATTTATTTCTGAATATCCATATAACCATTTCTGATATTGAAAAACCCACTCTCATCGATAAATTTTTCTTTAATATAAGCTATATCTAGTAATAAATTCGCGTACTCAGCAAATCTCGATATTTGATTCTGTATTTTTTCTAACTAAACTTAGTGATACTTTTAAAATTATACCAAAATTTTGATAGTAACCTTGATACTGTATGATATTTCTACATCATATATTTCTTTAATAATTTCACATCACTTTTTTAAGAATAAAGTGCAATAAAATTATATAATTTAATATATATTCTTACTGTTCTTGATTTAATTTCTTGCGTGCAAATCTCCTTTGGGTAAACTATAGATTGACCAATTATCTCACTCTTTCAGGGTGTAGTCGATTTCTTATCATTGATTGTATTTTACCAAAAGAAGATCAATTTTCAGAGGAGGATAATGCAACATAATAAATTTAAAAAAATCATTGAAAAATGTCGAAATCATTTTGTGTCTATTTCCTATATTTATCATAATATATATATTTATATTAATCGGAAAATGGCAAAAACTTAAAATCTTATTTTGAAAATAACGCATAATAACGAATAGTTTGTAAGTAAGTTGATGTAATGAGAATGAGGGATAATGTTTGGAAAACTGATATTATTTTATTTTAAAGAAAGCTATTTAAAATTTTGAAGATAAAAATGAAAACAAGATAAAAAAACGGCAAGAAAAATAAAAAGAAATTACAATATATTAATAAACACGAAAAGGGAATATTCCTAATAAATCATTTCTCAGGAAATAAAATCATGAAGATATAATAGTAACAAGAGAAAAAAATTAATAGTGCAACAATAAAAAGGGATAGTATTAATATAGCAGCATGTTTTATAAGCTATAATACAAAATACTCCCATCTTAAAAATGGAATAAAATATAGTTTACCCAAAGGAGATTCATGAGCACGCAAGAAATTAAATCAAGAACAGAAGAATATATATTAAATTTAGCATCTTTGTAAATAAAATACTTAATCGTTTAGAAGAAGGCAATATGATGCATATAATTTGTGATAGATAATGTTCCATTTCATAATAACCATACAAGAGAATCAATAAAAAGAAGAGGGCATACAATACATATGGGCCTTATCTTAATCCTTTATCGAAAGATTATATCTAAAATCAAAATCTGAAGAGGAATTAATTCGTTTTAAATGGCACGGAGAGAGTGAAATATCTGAGGAGAATGCAAAGAATTAATTTAGAAATATGGAGACCTATATTCCAAAATGTAGAATATAGTAAATTATTAATGATAATATAAATTTTTGTATCTTACCATATTACAGGGGCGTCACTAGTCTTTACAATCTCCGGGGCTCAAAAAATATTTTTTTTATTATTTTCAAAATTATCTTCTTATTTTTAGCTAACATTTTCAAAATTACTTTCTATACTCAATAACAAATTATATTGTTTAGATTAGTTTATTCATTATGGTTATAATAATGATAATGGTTCTCATAAATTTTATCAAATAATTATATTTTAGAGATATCGAATGTAATTTTTTTATACTAAATAACAAATTATATTACTGAGATTAATTTATTTATTAAATTTCAACTACTGAGTATTGTTCAAAGTTGATAAATATCAAATATTTTTTTTAGAATTATATATCGTATTTTCTAAGGATTATACTAAATAGCAAATTATTTTGTTAAGATTAATTTATTTATTAGGATTAAATACACTGAGAATGGTCATAGTTTAAAGTTAATAAATTTTATCGAATATTTCTATTTTAGAAATATTTAATGTAATTTCTAAAGATTATACTATATAATAAATTATTTTGCCATAATTAATTTATTAGGGTTTAAATATTGAGGATGATCATTGTTTAGAGTTCATAAATTATATCTGATATTTCTATTTTAGAAATATAATGTAATTTCTAAGAATTATATTAATTATATTGATGATAGCGAATTAGCGTAGCTCAGCCTCGTAGTCAATATTTTAGGGACCTCATTTTTATGGAAAGCTATGCCCCATATTTCTCATTCTTTAGGCCCATCGGTTTGCTTAGCCGGCATTCGGCCGGATCCTCTTTAATTGATTATTCATATTTATGATGTAACACAGGATAAATACCCAGAAATAAGTAATTGGACAGGGAAAATAATTTATTTATCCTAAGAATATTCCCCATTTCGTGTTTATAAATATATTGTAATTTTTTTTTCATTTTTTTTGCCATTTTTTTAAAATCTTGTTAACATTTCTATCTTCAGTCAAATTTTAAATAGCTTTTTTTAAAATAAAATAATATCTGTTTTCCAAACATTATCTCTCATTCTCATTACATCAACTTACTTACAAACTTTCTGTACACTATGCTATTTTCTATTATATAATTTGTAAGCTCAAAGTAATATTATATTTCTGATTGTTATATTATAAAAGTGAATGTATATTTGATTCTAGGGTGATTTTTAAACTATTTTATTTTATATTACAAGGCTATATAATAAAAAATGAAAAATCCTAATAAACATGGAATAATGTTAATCATAAAAGTATAGGACATATCAAAAAAGGAAAAGGGTAGATTAAAAAAGGAAAAATTACGATCAAAATAGGAAGAGTGTCAAACAAAATAGGAAAAAAAACATCAAAAAGAAGATTGTCAATCAAAAAAGAAAAGTCCCAAAATAAAAGGAGTTAATTTTTTAAATATTTTTTTTGTCAATTTTTCTTAATTTTTTTTATTTTTTGTTCTTATTTTATTTTTAACTTTTTGCAACAAGTCATTTTTAATCTTTAGATTTCTTTTTTCTCAATTTTTTTTCTTCTCATTTATGATATTTCTTTTTTGTTTCATTTTTAAAATTTCAATTAATATTTATATCTCATTGGATACAAATTTTTTTATTAGTATTTTTTGCATACCAACTTATTACACTACAAATGCTGAATTAAATTAATCGTTTGGTTATAATGTACCTTATTAAAATTAGATAAGTTTAAACTATAATAACAAACGATATATATAAATTATATTTTTGGAATTTTAATATTTATACAAGAATTATATACATTTAAATAATTTGTAATTATTTTTAAATAAATATTTTGTAAAATTTATGAACTCTGAATTATTATCATTATTTGAACCACAATGAATAAACTAATCTCAGCAATTTGTTATTGAGTATAATTTTTAGATATTTTATTATTAGATACGAAAAGAACTTTATTAATCTTAACAAAATAATTTGTTATTTATTATAAACTACATTATATGTTTTTAAAATATAAGTATTTGATAAAATTTTTTAACTTTGTACCATACAATATTTTAACCCTAAAAACAATTAATCTTATTAATATAATTTGTTACTAAGTATAAACAAATTACATTCTTTATTTCTAAAATACAAATATTTGATAAAATTAATTAATGAATCATTATCATTATTTTAACTATAATAAATAAACTAATCTAAGCAATATAATTTATTATTGATTAATATTTTTAGAAATTTAATTATATGCTTTTAAAAAAGAATATTAAATAAAATTAATGAACTCTTTATTAATTTTAACAAATTAATTTGTTATTTATTATTATATGTTTTTAAAATAGAAATATTTGATAAAATTTATCAGTATTAGAATTTAAAAAAAATTTAATCTCAGTAATATAATTTGTTATTTCGATATTTCTAAAATATAATTATTTGATAAAATTTATTAACAATGAACCATTATCTTTGAGCTTAATAAATAGCAATATAATTTGTTATTGAGTATAAATATAATCTTTAGAAATTCTTTTATATGCTTTAAAAAAAGAATATTAGATAAAATGAATGAACTTTAAACCTTTGAACCCTTCTTAATATCTAAACCCTAATAAATAAATCAATCTCAACTATATAATTTATTATATTAAAATTAAAAAAACTTAGTAAAATTTATATTATTAACAGAATATTATTTTATAAAAATTTAAAAAAAATATGAATAAATTTTTATCAACTCTCGTTTTAATAATTAAATGTATTGAAAGTAATAGATAAACTTTATATGATTAATTTTTATTTAAAATCCGATTTAATTAATTAGTCCTGGAAGTCACTTCAAGTATGAATAGCTTTGATTTTTTTTAATTAATTTTTTTGATAAAATTATGAAAACTCATAAATTCATTCTTGTTAAAAGTTTGCCTTAAACTTTTAACATTATAGGTTATCTAGGAAAATCGCCCTTAATATGTTTTATTTTGTCAATATTTTAAAATAAATTTGAGAGTTTGATGTGTACACAACTTCCAGTTATATTTGCATTTCAAAATTTGAAAAACTTTTGCACCTTGAGTGCTTATATCTCGACTTCTTAGTGTGTTTATAATATAAAATTTTACCTTTTTCTTAGATAATAAATATAGGTGATAATAATTAACAAAATTAAATAAAAATCATGGATGTGGGCGAAAATTATGTTATTTTTATTAATTTATTGTATGATTTATACTAGGAGACCGGAAATATCTCGGATATTTTTGATTTAAAGTGCTACAAAATTGTGAAAATAAGACTTTTCGCAAAAACAACTTCATGAGTGGAAACCCATCATTAGGCTACAATTTCATTATGCTAAATAATTTTTTGTCACAAGTATTTTATTTCTGTGAACGAATTTCACAATTATCTTTTGTCCAGATTTTCTAAACCCGGAGTATTACCGAACACAACCTGGGAATTTACGAACATTTGTTTATTGGATTTATTTTAATAGAAAATCATTTTAAAATCAATAAAGATCAGAACTGCCTATAATCCCATTTGGTCCATATTATAGATATCATTTTAATCGAATTTGAGAATTTTAAGTATTTTGATTATTGAAGTTTAAGGTTCTGTGGATACTGGTAATTTCAGGACATCTTAAGGGTAAGAAAGGGTACCTCTTCATAAATGCTGAAATCCAATCTTCACCATCATTTTTTTAAATCCAGCTGGGAGGCAACATTATAAAATAATTTGAAGCCAGTTCATAGGTAAACGAATGTTGAAACACTTAAAAAAAGAGATATTAAAATTTTATCTCTAATTATAATAATCTTGTTAAGTTTCTAATTAAAATCAGGATAAAAAAGTATGTAGTGAATCTTTCATATAAGCTTTTCCAAATTTGGCAAACAAAAATCACGATAAATTTATACGTTTAATTTCTATATTAGCAAATATATCATCTTGTCTATATATTTTTTTGGAAAAATGTTTACCCCCACAACTTCATAATATAAACCAGAAGATATAGAGTAATAATTAATTTTAAAACTCAAAAAATTATGCTTATGCACTTAATATAAAAAAAAAATTCTAAGCCACTTTTATATTTTCTAAGAAATTTAATTTTTAGAAAATATTTTTATAGCAAAATCTCTCTTTGCAATTCATTAAAAATTACTATAAAGTTTTATTTCTGAGTAGTTAAAGGAAAAGAAATATTATTATGTTGAAGCACTAGGACAGGATAGCAAGAAAATTTTATCTTAATAAAAAATTTAATAAAACAAATCTAACTTCAATAATCATTATATAAATTTAATTAGAAGATAATTAAAAACTAAAATTGAATCATTCTTGTACCTATTTTTTTTAAAAATATTAATCTTAATATGATCATAAAAATAAATATTTCAAAATAATAAAGTAACTATTCGCTATTATCGCGACAAACTTCGCAATAATATATTCGCAATAATATCTTCATGATATTTGCTTAGCGAAATAGTTTTCGCTATACTGTCTTCCCGATTTGGGCTTCGCGATAATAACTTCCCTATTAAACTTTCGCGATTATTGATTCGCGATAAAAGTTTCGCTATAAATTTGAGATATTATCTTCGAGGAATAGTATTCGTTAATGTGGATTCACGATAAAAATTTTGTAAAAAAGTATTTCTCGATAAAAGTTTTATTGAATTAACATGGAACAAATTAAATAACTATTTTTTTAGAATTAATAGGCGAATTTATTACAAAAATAGCATGGTTACCAATCGCTTATTAAAAAATGTAGCGCGCTTTTCAAGGGCTGCAATTATTTTTCTTTCCCTTTTTCGTATAATATTAATATTAATAATAATTTAATATTGAGATATTTTTGGAATGTTTAGTTAAAAATATTTCTAATATAATGATTTACTTGTTATAATTTTTAATAAAAATATTTTACTGTTATTTAAATTATAATTTAAAATCATATCAAAAAGGATTTTAAATTTATATATTAAAAATAACATATTTATCATTATTCCTTAGAAATTTGTATTCTATTCTAATATAAAAATTCTTAAGGAATGTTCAATGACATATTATGTCATTGGTAATGTTTTACTAGATAATTTAAAAAATATCTATTAGTATGTTAGAACATTATCATTAAGCCAATTAGTCTTCTTCAAAATTTCAAATTATAACAAAAAACGAATCTCAGCATCTTAAGAATTAAATTTGAAATATAAAACGAAATTTTTTTTATCAGCTTTCATTTTAATATTGGGGATTATTAAAAGTAGCTTTTATATTTAAATTTTTTTACTAAAATCTAATTATTTAGTTGTTCAAAAAAACGATTCAAGTAGAAATAATTAAAATAATTTTTTTAATAATCTTTATTTGGATAGACGAAAATAATTAATATTCATAGACGTATCAAACTTTAATATTCCATTTCTATTTTATTAATAGTTCATAATTTGAACTTGGAGAATCAAGGTATCACAATAATGAAATATTTAATTTCGATGTTCATTGATAGATATCTTCCATTCCATAGATTTATAAGGCCCGTGGTAAAAAATATAATCGGGCATGTACATCGTTATAAGAATAATACTTAAAAATATTAACCGTATACTTAAAATAGTTTTTATAAATCCTAGCCAGGCGTGAATAGGATTTTTCCAGTCTCTTATAAGTATGTCTATGGCTCTGCGATATTGTGATATTTAATAAATTTTAGGGGGGGGGGGAGTATTTCTCAAAAAAATAAAATTTATTGATAAAGAATATTTTACTAGATAAAATTTATTTATTTGCCTATTTCTATTAGTTTTATTGATATATCGCTAAAGTAATATTTTCTTTTCTTTTATTATAAAACCTATTTAGTAGAAAATATCATAATCTGCAGGAAACAAGATGATTCAGGTTATAAGTTGTTAAAAATAAATAATTAAAATTAATTATATCAGGCAATATCATTTGCAAAGGAAAAGGTATCTATTTGAATCAATAACATTCATATGTAATTTTACATTATATTGCAATATTATTTATTCATAGATGGCAATATAACAACCATTCAACATGGTTCGTTAATTAATATTTTATATAAATACTTTAAAGAATAATTAACATTCAAATATATTTTATTATTATAGAAAATGATGTTGAAATATTTATCAATGGTAAGTTTAATATGTAAAATTAGAATTTATTTTTTAATCAACTGTTAATGTTCCTATAGATAACTTATTGGGCAATACGGAATATTATATTGAAAGTAAATATTATTTACTCTATAAATAAAAATTTGATTTCAATTATTAGAGATCTGCAAATCCAAGGCCGTCTGAAATCCCGGCTCGCAGAACTGGCCAGATGGAATAGGGTTAAAAAAATTCGGACTTGGCACCGCTATAGTTTTAAGAAGAGTATATAACTACTTGGGCAGGAATTTCGTGCATAAAAAATTTAGTGACAGGGGGTGGGGGGGGGGGGTTTCGTGACAGGGGCAGACTTTTTGAAATATAATAGGCCTCGCCAAAATTCTTACGGATCAAGCATAAAAAATTTTAACAGGTCGAGCAGGCCAAATTGGTCAAAAATTTTTAGCAGGCCGAAGCTACTAATTTATATACTACTATATTTAATTTAAAAATAATAAAGGTTCAAATGTGTGGATTGCAATAAGTAAATTAAGAAAAGACAATTGTTTTATAAAAAATGTATATATTGAATACACTTTAGTAAGAGGATCCAGAATTGGAAATCTTATTCTTAACCTAGGTAATAATTATTTTTAACTAATTAATTTATAACATAATTTTATTTAGAACTAGATGAGATGCCAAACGGTATAATATAGTGTTTGTTCATATGAAGAATTTATGATATATCTAACCGGATCAGAGGTCTTGCATAGATAAAGTTGCCATTCAGAATGCAGGCCAGTAAAAATATTGCAAAAAACCGGCTGGACCGGAAGTATCAAATAAAATAATGACTATTAAAAATTTATATCAAAAATGTATCTATATTATGTTGTTCGTTAACTTCTAATTTTGGATGGTTCAATGCCTAGAAAGAATCCTTGAGGTTGAGTTTTTCTATTTCACTAATAACAACAGATAACTTACACAAAATAAAAATTAAAACAGTATAAGAGTATTGTAACATTATTTTTAGGAGAGTAATTTAAATAAGATAATTAATGATATCCCAATTGACAAACTCCTTTTTAACCTAATTATTTTCTTTTTCATTGATATTCTTGTAATCTCTTTTATACATTTTCTATCAATGATTTTATTTATTTAATAGACTAAACTTATTTAGAATTAAAATCAGAAACTTTAATGTGAAACATATATTATTTATATGGATATAGCAACTGTCAACATACGTCATCAAGAACATTTAGGTAAATTAAATACATCAAATATGTTTTAAAAACTAATTTTTCTAAATATAAAATTATTGAAAGGAAATTATCTTTAATTCATCATAGTATTTTATTTTAACCAGATTTTATGGTATCCTTAATTGATTGATATTCGTAGTATTTTAGCAATAAATCAAATTTTATTTTACTTTATCTCAAATCTATATGTTGTTATTTCAAATTTACAAATAATCCAAAATAATAAATAAATATTTACAAAAATAATAAATAAACAATTGAATACATAGCATATTTCTTCTCTTATTATAAAAATATAGAGCACATACTTTATTATGTTATCAATAATTTGTTACGATAAAGCTCTATTAGTAAAAAGACTAGGTATATTATTTTCATTCAAAAAAATGAATTTCTCATATATCTAATTCCTTTTGCAAATCGGTAATTATAAAAGCTACTATATTATTTAAAAAGTTATCAATCGAAATTGCTATTTAAGAAAATCTTAATAAATTTAATTATTGACATTTGGGAATATGATAACTATATTGACTATTATAGTTAAAATGTATTAATGATTTAGAACGCATAAATGGTACTCTAGTAATGTCTATTGGTAATAATGTTTACAATATAAATAAATTTCCTAAATACATATTAGGTGATTAAACTTATTTGCTAATTGTTTACATCTAATTATATGCTTTATTATTGTCATACATATTCTCCTATTTAAAATCACGATATGTACAATTTATATATATCTTACAGTCTTAATAGCAAATATATATTTTTATTTCTTTCAGGAAACCAAACAATGCGCGAACCTAGTATTATATTATAAAACAGGATTCTAATCAATTCTAAATATTTTCTAGTTTCTGGGTATATTGAAATCACATCCTTGAGAGGTATGACAAGAAATGTATTTAAAATAAAAAAAATCTGATTTTTCCGGAAATGCATTCTAATATGTGTAGAATATTAACCTGATGATTTTCAGATTAGTTTTTGTTCGATTTTTTGAGCAATTTTTAATTTTTAATTTGTATTAAATATTAATCATCCTATAATTTTTAAAATTTTCCCTGAAATATTTAGAAATATATATATATTCTCTTATATTAAATAAAACTCATAAGGTTGAATTTTTTTTATTTTGAACATTTACCAATTGGAATTTATTTTAAAAAATTATTAATTTTAACAGATACAATTAACCCCTACGTTTTACAGTATAATGGTATACAAATAAATTTTTTAAATTTTGTCCACACAAAATCATAAATTAACGATTGCATGAGAATATTATGCTTTTCAAAAATATTATTTATTCTTTAAATTTCGAATATTAATATTTCTCAATGATATAAAGAGGCCTTCTTTTGTAAATTCAAAATCGTTCAATTATTAATATTTTAAAAACAAATATATTAATAAAATATCATTCATTCTCTGCACTAAATTGTCAAACGAAATCTAATTTTGCATTTAAATAATCTAGCCAGAGTATGCTCTTCAAAATACAATCTTCAAAGATTGATGATTTTTTTAAAATTAATATATTTTTGATAAGCAAGTTTTATTACCTAAAATTTTAAATCTTTTATATGTAAATTCTTTGTGATTTTTAAGAATAAAATTCTTGTATGATGCAATTAAAATTTTTTGAAAAATAATTTTGATTCCTAAAAAATTCTTCAGTTTTAATTTTTTTTTCAAACTATGTATTGAAATTTATCATCATACATTTTTTTTGAGATATTTGTGCTTTGTTAAAGGAATTATCAAAATTATATTTGTTCAATTATGATAAAGCTCAAACAGGATGTTTATAAATCTAAATATGAAAAAAGAATAAAATCTGATTTTTCTAAAAAATTATTTAGCAAACCTATTTTTCGCTCTATATTTTGTTAAATATTTATTTTAAAAAAATATGAATTAAGAAAATTCGGTTGTAACCAATACATTGTCTTTAATTATTATTATCATATTTTTATTAGGTGTGGATTTAATTGATGCAAGTAAATAAATAGTATTTTTTTTAAATTCATCATTGTTTTGGACAATTTACTAAATTTAATTGTGACCAGAGGTGATTAATTTTAAATAAGTATCTGGATACAAAATATAAATACTCTTTAAATATAAGTATTTAAACAGATACAAAATAATTATTTAAAAAGTTCAATAAGATACAGATGCTTTAAAAAAATTGACATAGTGTGAAACCTTATATTTTGGATATCACATCAAAAAGATGCTTTAATAAAATTGACATAATGTGAAACCATATATTTATCGATATTATGTTAAAAAATTTAAATATAATGCTAAACATAAAACTCTATTTGCATTCATTTTACTTAATATATTTTTATATAGGGTGTATAATATAGAGAATTATATTTTGATTTTATATGAAAAAATATTGCTTACAAATTTCACAAGAAAATATCTAAATTATATTAAATTTCTAAAATAATCATTATTTTTAATATAATTAATATCTTAAATAATTTATCAGACACTTATTTAAAAAATTATTTTGGATACAGATACAAAAGATTTTTTTTAAATGCACAAAAAGATAATAAATACAAGATAGAAAAGTATCTCAAATTTAAGAAAGAAACTAATATCTGCGATATTACCCAACACTGATTGTAACTCATGGATTTAGATTCATTCTTGATATTTCCTCTTTGTTGTACATTTTATCCAAGGACAATAATGGATATAAAAATATTTTCATTTTCTTTCTCATAAAACATTTAAGTCAGAAACGTAATGATTTGTCGAAAGGATCATAATTCGAGTAAGCTATATATTGTTTGATGGAACACATTTTATTTTAAAAAAAAATTATCTTAGCTAATATCCTTTGTGAAGAAGGAAGTAAAATTTGAAAAAAAAACAAAATATTTAATATTATACAATTAAAATAAAATAAAATATATTATTCATTTATAGATGGCAATATTATAAGAACCACACAAGGTTTTGTTAGAGTGCTATATAATCATTACACATTATTTTAAAAATTTATAATATCATTGTTCATTTATAAATATTTAACGACATATATATAAATTATAGGAAATGTTAGAAATTGTATAAATGGTAAGCCTTTTACATACCATAAGAAATTTTATAATAGTTTAATTTCTATAGAATACTTAAGTTATATGGAGCATTATATAGAAAGTAAATTTATTTTTTCCTAAGAATTTTATTTAATATTTTTATTTAATATTTCAAGGCTCAAATTTATGGATTGGAATAAGTAAATAAATAAAGTAAATATCTATATAACCTAATTGGATACATCAGGAATAGGATTAAGAAATGAAAACTTTACTCTTAACCTAGGTATAATAAAAATTTTAGTATTTATTTTATATAGGATAATTTTAATATAGAAGAAGATGATAATTTCAATGGTAAAAAATATTTTGTTAATTCACAAGCATAAAATAATATAGCAGTCTCTTTTTCTAACTGTTTTCCTTTCTTTTGATCAGGCAAGGAGAATTCGTCGATTTACCCATTACTTCATTTATGATGTCTCGTTTATTGATAATATAAAGCTGATATAATTACTTTTTACTATGTCTAGAGCCATACTCTGACGTAGATAGAAACTTTCTTTGATCCTTGCTCCTACTTTTTCTAACTGTTTTCCTTTCTTTTGATCAGGCAAGGAGAATTCGTCGATTTACCCATTACTTCATTTATGATGTCTCGTTTATTGATAATATAAAGCTGATATAATTACTTTTTACTATGTCTAGAGCCATACTCTGACGTAGATAGAAACTTTCTTTGAACCTTGCTCCTATCCGGTGCTCCAACTTTAAAAGAAATTCTAGGGCGTGAACGCCAACGAAGCTAAAGTCGGGCCATTGTAGAAATGCATAGTAAATAGATAGTGATGCCAAATATTTAGCGAGGTGACCATCTCTCTGGTCTAGAAGATTAATACATAGGAAATCCAAGGTAAAGAAATCTCCTTTTTCCAAGGGATGTAGAACCATCTTTTCTACCAGGCTGCATATTCTAGTGGGCTCGAGGGTTAACGGGATTCCAAAAGATTTTAAGTCCCTGAATCATTGCACTTTGAGTGTCAATATGCTTCTACAACGCTTGTGACAGATGTTTGTCAATTTAGCTTTACAATATTAAAAATTAATATTTGCAAATATAATTTTAAAGTCAATTTGTGGTTAGTTTCTATCACTCTTATAAGCATAATTATCTGAATTTCCTATTTTTAAAAGTATCTACTAATTTATCTAGGTCAATCCTTTACAAACAAATTTTTTTATAATTTATCATTCAGTATCCTGAGCATAAATGTTAATGATAACCAATCTTATTCTTCTATCGTCACTTCCAGCATGATACATCTTTTTAATTTAACGAACCCCATAAAAAAATTACATCTCTTATTATCATATTAAAGTTATCCCTTACATCAATGTTGTTGGCAGTTTTAGGTAGAGCAGGTTTAGCTGGGACATCGTAACATATTTTTTTTTGTTAAATTTATGATAAGACTATTGCCACACTTTCTGAATTTCATTGAGAATTTAAAGGTGGTTATAGCCCTAGATAAACCAGATTCATTAGAAACTCGATTAGAGTAATTTTTAAACATATAATGCAAACAAGGACCATTTTTGTTAATTAACAAGACTCTTCCTATCAGCCCCTGATATAATGTTATCTCATAAAGAAGCAATAACACGCATTTTTTAAATTAGAATAAAGTTATCTAAATTCCTGCCACATTCTATGCTTACATTCCCTCTTACTAATTTATCGTTTCGATAACTCTCCTGGACAACCTTAAACTACAATTCAGGATATCTTTTAGATTTTTTTATTAATCTTTTAATAATTCTTTATGTTTTTACATATAAAACCAATCGATTCAAAATTCATTTGGCGCCTTCATATTTCTTTTCTTCCAATTTTCCTAGTGTTGTTAAATAACTCGATTTGAAGCCGATTTTTTAAAAAAAGGATAACTCAAGATTTTAGATTGCCAAAGTCTTGGGAAGTTTATAATTTTTTTTGGGCACAGAATAGATTAATTTATATCATCATAAAATGTCTTATAATGTGCCTTAACCTTTATTTGCAGTAACAGTCAAAGGAGGATACATTCTTAATTTAGGTAGTTTTAAGAATTTATTAAATATCATAACAAACTTGAAATAAGAAAATTTTCTATTTTATAAAAATTTGCATATATATTAAAATATTTTTTATGATAAAGCGGTGTTAGTAAAGCGAATAGGTATGCTGAAAAAAAATATAATTCAAATTCTTTATGTAAATCAAATAATATTTTAAAAGCTTAATCATAAATTCAACAGCCATTTTGGAAAAATTAAATTAATTATATGAGTATATATACATAAATCAATATTGGATATAATATGCTAATTCATATCTAGAAAGTGCTGATGGAACCCTAATAATATCTATAGGTAATTTAAAATAATATTATATGTTAATGGCGTATTTATATTTTTATATACTATTCTTCCCAATTAAAAATTAAAAATAGATATATATCTCAACTCGATTTGATTCATTAATTAAAAGTGTACACAAAAGGAGTCAGCTTTTGTGCCATTTAGTGTTTAGCACTTCAACTAATTATCTTATCAATCATTATATTAATGCACATTATTGTCATTTAATCCACATGTAAATCATAAAATGGTTTTATAACTTACTTTTACTTTTATATATTATATGTTTGTGTCAATATGTTTTTTTTCCGGTAATGTTTTATTTTTTCAACTTGAAAAAATTTTGCGAGCCCGTTTTTTCAAAATTATTAATTGGATTTTATTTTAAGTGTGTTCTCGCATGTTTAAAATGCCATCTTATGAATTGAAGATAATTCTGACATTAATCTTTGAGTCATTTATAATTTATAAAAATCGATGGAAAAACTAATATAAATTATATTAAGTTCAAAGGTTCATTACACTTTTATTTACATATATTGCATGATCGACAATCTAGTAGTTATAAATATCATTGGTAACTTAATTGAAAATATAATATTTTTTTTCAGGAGATAAAACGATCCGTGAACCTAGTATATATATAATTTACATAATATGATCTTTATTTGATTACTAATATTATTTTAGTTTCTGGGAATATTATAATTACATCTGAGAGAGGTATATAAAAATATATATCATATGCTAATTCGCAAATATATTTAAAAAATTATTAATAGATATAGATAATTTTCACAATCTACAACATAAATGTATACAATATATTTTTAATGATTTAATATGTTATCTAACACTTCAATCATATTGTTATAGTTTAAAATTAAGTTTTTATTGACATAGGTCCACCTCAAACATGTGTGAATATCTTTCTTCTTGCATTGAAACCTCATAAAAACAAAATCTTTTATTCGTGCTAAATGAATAAGCAGTTTAATATGAAAAATATTAATCATGTATTGTTCAATTAGAATTATAAGAAACGAAAAATAAATATAATTTAAATGTAGAAATTTTATATCATACGATTTTCACAAATATTATTACCATTCCACTAAGATATAATGAATGTGAGTTATATATTTTATTTTGTAAAACTAGCTTATAAGATTTAAAAAAATAATTCAAATAAAATTTTAAATGCATATTGTCGATATAAAGTGTGTATAATTTATTTATATCTAATCGTAAAAATGGAATGATCGAATAAGATGATCCCTTGGATATTATCAAGCGTAATATTTTTTTAAAATATATGTGGAATAAAAAAAATATGAAAAATATATAAGAATCAAAGAGGCTTAGATCCATATTAAATTGAGATAGATTTACATCTTACTGCTAGGAGTTGGAAGGAATACTTTTTAGTTTATTAGTTTATTTATAAACCTGATTTATATAATTTTATTATATAGTGAAAACTTAATTTTTGTTATTTTTTTGTATGTCACTTTTATATTTTTAACATTTATGTTCTTATTGTTTATAGATGTTAGTTTGGAGGATCAAAGTAAATAGTACTTGATATTTTTCATAGAATGTTATATAGACAATTTATTTGTATAGTATCCCTCTCAAAACCCCAAAAATAAACAACTATAAAATAAAGCTTAATAATTATAAAAAGTTAAATTCTTAATAAACAACAAGAAAAATATTAAATCTCACACTATCAGATTTTTTTTTAAAATTTGTGAATTTATATTATTGATATTACCTAGTAATTAACTAAAAAATCTAACTAACTAAAAACTTAAACTCCCCAGATTTCAATTAAACACTAAAAGAATCAAAAATTTCAAATTTTATCAAATATTTAAAAGGTAAAAATATATTCTTTCTTTTTGCTCTTGTTTATTGTTTTTTAGGAAGCAAGAAGGGGGAGGGGATTACAATTAATATTAAATTATATATAATATGATTTCTTTTATTCATAAATGCTTAAACATACTTTTATACTTTTTAAAAAGTAAACCAGGATTCGCCAGGTCAAAGTATGCCCACCTTATAAAGATTAATATTAAAGATTATATGCCGCTTTGATATTAGAATTTTTAGAATTTTATAAAAAGAAAATTGTTCCTTTGCTTAGTTATTCTGAAATAAATTAGATAAAAAAGTTAAATAATTTTTTTTCAACCTCAAATTGAAATATAAAGAAAATAATAATAATAAAGTTTAAAAAATTTTATCGTGTAAAAAAGTGGAACCTGAATTTTTTTTTCGTTGGAATGGTGAATCTAAGGTAAAATTTTTTAAGGAATATTCTTTTCTCAAGTAAATCTTTAAATTGGTTAATGATTTTATCCCATGATATCTGCAGGTATTTCTTATATACTAAGGAATCTTTTACTATCAATAAAATAAATTATTTATCTTATGGAGGTTTAATCTGTATTGCTCTAGCATATGTCTCTCTTAAAGTGCATATCCTTTTTTAGAGGTTTCTCTGCATTTATCTATTTATATACTTTAAAAAAAACAATCAACTTTTGATGTTTGTCAAGAAAAGAGAATTTCCACACGCCCTCATGGTTTTTAAAAAAAAATAAGATGTATATAATATAATTTTGTAAATTTAACATTATACAAAGTTTGCAGTTGTTTTCGAACAGAATACTATGAGAGCACAAAATATTTAAACAAAATTTTTGTATATTTTGTTATCATTCAATTCGAGCAATATATAGAAAAGAAATATGTATATAATGTAAATACCCCTATTCGAACAAATTCTCATATATGACTTTAAAAAAAATTATTTCATTAAAAGTCAGCGGAATATCTATAAATTTATTTAAATAGATAAGTTTACAGATATTTTTATTATCAAAGAAATATAACTTATATTTCAATTATTTTATTTTAAATTTTTATGCGATATTATTAAGATACAAGATAGTTTTAGGCATAATCAAAGAATAAATTATAATATTTAGTGTAAAAAAAATAAATACCCATTTTAAATGAGAATTTGTAAGGTAAAAATAGAGATAATACCATTTTAAAAAATTTTTATTTTATATATGATGTTAATATTGAATGAGAATAAATTATATAAAAGTTGTTTCTTATTTTGTGCTTTCATAATAAGAGTTTCTGTTCGAAAACAACTGAAAACCCTGTATTTAGATTATTCTGATTTTTTGAATTGCCTTAATTAATATATTTTTATTTCAATTTTTATTTCCCAAGAAATATATTATCTCCTTAAATATTTTTTAATATTCCGATAGGAAAATAATATGTTTTTAATATATCGGTCTACAGGTATAATACTGCCTTAAATTAAAAAGTTTTAAAATTTCATTATCTTATTCATAAGAAATTTAAAATGTTGCCGATTGTTATCAATATTTATCTTCTAAAATTTTATCGATAATAAAGTTTGCTGCTTTTTAAAAGTTTCTTCCATTTGTAAAACAGTTCGAAATATAATGATTTGCAAAAGACATTATGATCCGAGTAAACTACCCTTAATCTATATTATCTTTTTAAAAAATATTAATTTAAATGAATTATTTTAGCTAAATTCGCCTGCAAAAATGATAGTAAATTTATTGAATAAAAAGAAAATTTTATATATCCATGGATATATAATATTTATAGATGGTCTTATTATAAATACCACACAAGGTTAATTGATTATTTATTTTATTTTATAGATTCAATAATATCATGTTCACAATTAATTATTATGCAATATTTCTACTATATAGAAAATATTGAATGGGTTATAAACGGTAGGTCTTTTGAATGAATTATTTAAAAAAGATGTTTATTTATTTTTATAGACTACTTAAATAGTACAGATTATTATATCGAAAGTATATACTCATTTTATAAAATTTTAACTGTAATATTCACCATGTTTTTCAAATTATCTTAAGATTTAAATTTGTTGATCGGAATAAGTAAATTTATAACAGACAATTTTTTATAAAACAATAAATTAGAATTAGGAGTTGGAAGCCTTGTTCTTAATCTAGGTATAAAAAATTTTAACTAATTGTTTAGCTTAACTTTATTATAGAACAAGATAATAAACCAAATGGTAAAATATTGTGTTTGCTTATATGAAGGAAATATTTTTATATTTAACCAGATTATGATAATTTTTATCCCATCCTTGAAACACTTATGCTTTAAATTACAAAAAATTCCCCTTACACTAAAATTTCGAAACAATCAGTTAATTATTTTTTGGGGTTTTTTTCAGTTATTTACTCAATGTAATCTGACTTACTTTGTATTTATATAGTAACTGTCAGAACAGAATACCTGTTCCATTTAGGTAGAAAAGTTAATTTAATCGAGCAATTCATAAATTTTATATAAAATTCACCAAATATATTAAATTTGTTATACAACTAAAGAAATTGTAAAATATTTATTTTGTAAAATATGTTAAAGCCATGTTGGTAAAACTACTAGGTATATTTTTTTCATAATAAATAAATTTTATTCAAATATTTCATATAAATCTAATTCCTATATTTTTTTCAAACTTTAATTCCGATTCCAAATCCAATAATTTGTATCTAGAAGATGTAAATGGCACATTAAGATTATTTATAGGTAATTATAATCATATTTCTATCTATTTATATTTTTTTTGTAAATCTATATAATTGCCAATGAAAACAATGATGATAATTTAGACATGATACAAAGAATTTGCTCTTATTTGTTCAAATTTAAAAATATCTTAGGCATTATTCACACTAAATAAATAAATCTGAGCCATTTCCATCCTTTTCTCTAACAGCAATGCATATATAATTAATTACCTTTTAGAGAACAAAACATTCCAGGAATCAGGTAATATAATTTTTTGATAATAGCCTCCTCAATTAAAAAGTATTTTAGTTTCCGGGTTTATCAAAATTACATCCCCTCGAAGTGGTAACAATTATATAATGCTCCTAATTTGCGTGACTATAGAAAATTAAATTATTTTTGTAGCTAAATCATACTTGTTACAACACAATGGTATATCCGGTAAAATATTATTCATATAATAGATTTGCAATGCTTATGAGGAACATTTTTTTGTCCATATGATTTATTATTGTGATTTTCTGACATAGTATGCAATAATATAAGGTTTCTAAAATTTCAGTTTACCACTTTTTTATATTTTCTTATTCCTTAGGATGGCCGGCAATTCAGATCATAAATTAATATTTTTTCTCTTTTAGGTCTTAAATCAATTTAGTTGTTTCTCTTATCTACTATTTAAAAAATCAATTATTAAATACATTTTAATGGGTAATATCAGCATTATTTACACTTAAACATCAATTTAATTTATAGTTGTGGAAGACGATAATGTTATTTTTTATTTATTTTATTGATCGTTATTTAGACAATATAGAAAGTATGTTATATTTAAATTTTAACTTGGGAATCCTTTCAATAAAACTTACTATTATAATATTTTTTGTCGATTCTTGATCTGATAAAAAAAATTATAAATAATTCAATTCAATAGATTGCCTGTGTTATATATATATATATATATAGAGAAATCGAAATGAAGCGTGTTCACTCGAGCGCTATATCTTTGAAAAAAATAAGAAGCACTATTTTATTGAAAAGGAGTTATCATCCATTTTTTAATGAACAACCAAGAAATAAAATCAGCTTCTGACATAAATTATTTATAAAATTTATTAAATAATTCACTTATTAAAAGTGTTCAATTTAAATTATGCAATATAAAATTTATATATTTTTAAATTGATATAATATTTTTTATTTTTTACATAACCCATATCTTTCTATCTTTTTTCTATTATAACACAATAAATTGAAAAGTTGAAACTAGATAGTTATTCTCAACATATTAAAATGATGAAGATACTTTTGCAATTATTTTTGCATCAGTTATTATTTACCTTTGCTTGTAATTAATATAATTTAACGCCAATGCTGATTTTTTAAATTTAACTTTAGATAAGCAATAATGTATTAAAATTAGGTGGATATTGATAAGGGGCAAGGGGGGGGGATTAATCCCTCACCCGTTATTTTATTTTTAATATTTAGTCCCCTTTCCAAATTTTGAAGTATAAGGCCCCTTTTCCTAATTTTTTCTAGCCCCAAGTAGCAGAAAGTTTTATCCTTCAATATTTTTATTTTTATAGAGATTTTATGACATCGCCTCTTCTTATTTTTTGTAAGTAAAGAAGCTTCACTATCAACATTAGTGATAAATAGTTTCAAGCCAACTGTGAAGGTTACACCTAATTTTAAGCGAAAACTATTAGAGGTTTGAACCTAAAGAATAGCGCAATCCTAAAAATATACACTTGCTCAAGGCTTCTGAATCTTTTTGATTGTATGGAGTGAGCCGATTTAACAACACTAAAAGGCAAAAAATAGTCCAAATTTAACAAAATCTTTTAAATGTTTAAATAGGAATGTGAAATTTTCAAATTAGTAGGTTATTATTTGTTAAGATTAATCAATTTACTTTTAAAGAAATAATGATTGGGATATTTTTGGTGTCCTTTTGCCATGAACCTTTTTTGATAGGTTAATATTTAAAAAAATTATTAGGAACATGTAGACAATCACTAACTTCGGCCACGATATTTACCACCCATCATATAACACACTTCCATATTACTAATTTTATAAATATTTTAATAAGCCATCATTAATAACTTTTAATTCTATAAACTCTTTCAGGCCTCATAATTATTTAGGCCAGGAATAACAAATAAACATTAATTTTTGATAATTAATTAGCGGTTGGCATTAGCTAAAGTATACACTTCAACCTTTCCTAAAATGTTATCTATAAGTGAATGAGAAATAAATATTTATTAATAAATTAATATTTTTATAAGCTATATTTATCTTTAATCTACAAAGTATTTATTATACTTTTCATTCTTTGATGTCTACCAGATAAATATTTAATTATGCCGTTCGATTCAGAAATTACACTTTTTAAAAATAGATACGATTAAAAAATCCAAATTTATAGATTAAAAAATGGACAAATTTAACTCTAAAATATATATTCAGTCTCGTTAATGGATAGCTTAGAAAACGTTTGAATCAAATTTTCTTTTTATTTTAGAAATTCTTTCCGATATATTTATTCTAAAAGAAAATTGGCCTAAGATATTAGATGCGCAATTAGACGAGAAACAAATATAAAATCTATCAAAGATTCAAAATAAGTAAATATGAAAAGTTTTGTGGGCGACTATATATAGATGAAGATTCTGCTAATAATAAATTTATAAAATTACTTAACTCCGTATATAGTTTATCCAGAAATACTGCCTAGTATGAAAGGGGCTTCCATCATATGATATTGATCATGGTAGATAATCATGAGAGAGTAAATAATTTGTAAAAATTTAATATTCACAAATGTAAATAGACCTTCGATATCATAGTTTCCAGATTCATGCATTAAAATATGGAAAATGAATCATCGGGGGTGAATGAAATATTTTCAGAGAAAATACAACCAAAAGAAAACGACGAAATGAAAGATTTCAGGAAAAATTTATATTTATATAAATTAATTTCCAGGTGTATTTTTATGAATTTATTTTTAAAATATAATATAAATAAAGAATTTATATATTCATAATAAAAAAATTTAATTTTATATATATCATATTTAGCTCGAAAAGTGATGATTTGTAGAAGACATCATGATGAACCCAGTAAACTATATATTTAATGATAGGAGCCATATTATAAAGATAATTATTTTAGATAATTCGACTTGCGAAGAAGAAAGTATAATTTATTAGAATAAAAACAATATTAAAATTTACATTAAAATCAATATGATTAACATTACATAGATGGGAATATCTTAAGAACCACAGAAGGTTAATTAATTTTAAAAAAATTTATAGTTTTTTTAAAGATTCAGAATCAATGATATCAATATAATATTTAATATTCAATAATTCATATTTTTTTATCATTTAGAAAATATTGAATGGGTTATAAAGGGTTTGCCTTTTACGATTGATAATTCTTATAGAAATTTTTATATTTCTTATAGATTACTTGAATAATGTGGACCATTATATCGAAAGTTTATTATTTTCTAAATTGTATTTTGCTCATCATTAAATTGTGTTTAATAATACCTTAAGCTCCAAAGTTTGTGATGGGAATAAGTAATTAATTTATTTAATAATGAACTAATTGAATAATTCAGAAATGGGAAATGAAAACCTTACCTTCATATTAGGTTATTTTAAGAAATTATTTGCATAGCATAATTTTAATATAGAACAAGATGAAAAACCTAATGGTAAATTTTAGTATTTAATAATATGAAAGAAATTTTTATCTACCAAAATTGGTTTAGAAAAATATTAACGATTATATCATATTTCAAAAAAACCCTATATTAAGTCTTTCCAGTATGAGAATATTTATTATATTTTGTCTATTTTCTAAGGATATTTTCTCTATTCTTATTTCATTTAATTTTTATTATTATAAATTGGGATTCCAAATTTCCTCGTATAATGGGAAATATATTTCAATTATTGTATAAAAAACTCTATTATATTAGGATTAATTAGAAAATGTAATCTACAACTTGCTAAATAAAATAAGAAACATTTCACTTATAAAAGTATTGTATCATAAATTTTATGGATCGGAATCTTTATAAATCAAGTCAAGCAATGAAAAAAATTTGTTTAAAAGTTACTATGAACATATGTTACAAAAAATATAATTTAAATGATTATACGGGGGTTTTATGTTTTTCAAGATGGCTAAAAAGTTCAAAAATCAGGAATGGAATTCATAAACAATGAAAATTTTATCATAAAACTAAGAAAACTTTTCAGTCTCCTATTATCCATATTTTTTTGATTGATTTATCCACTCATTACTTTCTTTTCAGTTTTCCTGGGATATCGGTCCAATACTTTTAAAATTACTATAAAAATAATCTGTATAATATATTTGAAATTTGAATCTATTTAATTAAGCATAGAAAAATGATAATTTTTACACATTATTTTTTACAATACAACATATTTTTACCAATTATAAATATGAATATCTTACAAATAGAAAATTTGATAAACTTATTATATTACGATACGAACTAGGAATTTTGATAATAATTAAGTTATTTTAGCAGATATAATAAAATTTAATATAAAAATGGATACACGAAAAGATGTTTATTGAAAAAATATAAAAAATATAAAAAATATTTCGACAGCAACTGTTCATAGGATTTGACTCATCCAAAAACCTAATGTTGATTATTTTTGTTTACATAAATTTTCTAAATCTTTTTAGACCCAAATAAATTTTCAATATTCATATGCGATATAATGTTACTTTATATATATTTAGTAACCGTGAAAGAAGGATTCTTATTAAACATAGGTAGATCAATACTTAGTCCAATATATACTTATTTTAATTTAAAAAAATATTGTATAAATTCGCGCGAATAAAGAAATTTTCTATATTATAAAAAATTTAAAATATTTTACGATATAGGCGTGGTAGTAAAAAAAGGACTAGGTATATAAATACATGATTTGGAAAGAATTTAAAATTATTTCATGAGTATATATGTACAGGAATATAAATGTATAAATTAAAATCTAGTTGGGATAAATGGTACCATAAAAATATCTATAGGTAATCATGTTTAAGTCATAATTTATTATTTTATAAACAATTATTTTATCAATTTAATTCCTATTAGAATTGTTAAAAGATACTTTTCTAGATATGGATACAAATATATCGTCTATAAAATGGATCTAGATATATTGCATCGTCTAAAATGTAACTATATCGAGATGTATTTTTATTTTACATATGTAAGATATAATTTCCGCAAGATTTTATTATAATTATGTAAGGTGTGCATAATTCTTAATTTAGAATTCTATTGTAAATTAAAATTTGAGATGAGATAAATTTATTTTATTGAATTGTCAAATTATAATATAATGATAAATAATAACTGTTAAATTTTAATATAATATTCCTAACTCCATTCAGCCCATCATTTTTTGAGCCCGCTTAATAAACAAAACAAATGGAAACATCGGACCTATTGCAATAGGGTCAGTATTCCGGCGAATAATTTTTAAAATAATTTTCTCCCATATAAAATCTTACCTAATACAAGCTAATCAGCTTAATTTTATAGTTCCTTTAGGATGTGAGACCGCATCACACTCGTCGGGGACATTCTCCATAATACACATGATCAATGCATCCTCAAATTCTACAAAATGCCTACAATTCACTTAGAAGGGAACATTTCCTACCTTCTTTCTGTGAAATATTCCCAGTATCACTTTTTAAAAATTTAATGATTCAATCATTCTCTCCAAGCAAAGCATCCAACAAGGAGATCCTTTAGGCCCTGCATTATTCTGTCAGGGCATTCAATTAATCATAAAAAAATCTCTTCAAATTGTGACCTTAAATTAAATTTTTGATACCTCGATGATGGCACACTAGCGGACATATATAATGAAATCATAAAAATTCCTACAATTATAAATTGCTTAGCCCCCATAACGAGAATATCACTAAATCCTAATAAGTGTGAATTTTATTCCCCCCCCCCCCTTGAATCGGACTCCCCATCTAAAAATTTATTGCAAAACAAGCTTTACCACCCTATGTTCACATTGGAGGTGAAAGTGCTATATTTCATTTCAGAGATAAATTACTTGCCAATTTCATTAGAATGAAAAATATTTTAAAACATTTACCATCAAGCTTTTCATTTACTTAAATATTTTTTATTCATTCCTAAAATTTTACATCCCTTTCGTTCATCATTTTCATGTTCCTGAAATATTATTAGACCTTGAAGTTCATTTAAAAAAATACTCTCGAAACTATTTTAAATATCAAATTTTCATCACTATCCTGGATGCAAATTGCCCTTCCACCAAAGCTAGGTGGTATAGGTATCCATTTTCCCATATCCTTAAGCATTTCGGCCTTTTTATCCTCAGTTGCTAAATTTTGATACACACTTGAAAACTTGGATACCAAAGAAGGTATAACGCCAATAAATAAAACATATTATATCAAAGTTCATAAATTAATTTAATATTTTTTATTATTTTTTATGCAACCATTTATAATAATTTTATACATTCTTATTTTGTACAAGTTTAGGGTATATAATAATTTTACTACTCTATATGAATAAATAAAAAATATGAAAATCTTTGAATATAATTTCCATTTTTTATAAATTAAGAATATAACAGATGGTAAAATGTTATTTTAAAAAAATAATAATAAAAAGTCTTGATAAGAGCAACTGACTAGTTGGCCAAAAATCTTAATCCCAATGGTGTTCATATTAGGCAGGTTAAACCGTATATATTTTGATAAGAGACTTTCAGGCCAGGGAAAGGGTAGTAAAATGTTATAATTTTAAAAATCTTAGGGCTATCATTTTAATATTTGTACCAGTATATTTTTTCCTCATTTAAAAATTAAATAATATTCTTACACTAATTTTATCATCAAATATTCTTTTCTTCCAGGAAATAAAACGTTATATGAATCAGGTATATATATTATGATTTTTATAATGGGTTCTTCAATTCAAGATTAATTTAGTGTCCGGGACTACTACAATTTTATCCGATTTAAAAGGTACTAAGATTTATAAAAAGAATATATATATTATCACCAAATAACATAATTTCAATTTTTCTTTATTATTTTCATAGCTAAGCCATATTTTCTACAGCATAATGGTATCATACATAATAACGCATAATTTATTTATGTCAAAAATAATTATATATAAAAATAATAATATTTTTAATATGATTGCAATTAAAGTATTTTTAAATTTACTTAATTTTATTTGGGTATATATACAAGTTATAGCATGCATGGGGTTATAACGAGCATTTCCTTTTTCTTCTATTATATTCTAATAATTAATTTTTTTTATACCAAAAATGTATATAATTTTTTATTTAGAATTGAACAATCTATAAAAAAAAATTTAAATCATTTTATGATTACTCATAATTACACTTTAGAATTTTTCAAATAGAAAATGTATGAAATATAAGTTTTATAACTTCATATATAAAAAAATAATTCTATGATTTTTTTTTGTTAATTAAACAAAAAATGTTAAAACAAATAAAACAAATAGCATATGATTTATATACAACTTGAAAAAATAATATGCCAATTGAAGAGAAGAGTCTTTAGGCTTAACCTTCACTTAGTTTGGTTCATTCGTTTCAAAATAAATTCCGAATATATTATTTTTTAAATTAAATCTATGCCGCCAATTCCAATTTCTCATTTTCTGCCATCGAAAAGGTCGAAATCCTAAAAAAACAAATATGCTTGGCTCACCAACACCATGTTTGTTCTAATCGTTACCAATACCCTAGGCATGTTCGGAAGTGATGCTCTTAATTTCATTAAAACCATAGAAAAAAAATGAGGCAGATCTCAGGGGATCCCAATGAAGGATTTTACCTTCGTCAGCAGATTTCCCTGGAAATTTTTTTATTAAAAATGTAATGTTGAGGCTCATTATAACCCCGGTATTATTTTACATGTAAAACTATTTTTTTTGAAAATATATTTTGTTTAGAAGAAGTTCTATTTTTAAATAGATAAATGTATTAAGCTTAGATTTAAAAAATATTAAAATAAAATTATTTGTGGAAAAACGTGTTCAATGTAAACTTTTTGCTCATTATTTAGAAAATATGCAAAGTAATTTTAATTATATCTTAAGTTTTTTATTGTATATGTGAAATTATTTTTGTTTATTCTAAAGCAAAATGAGTTATTTATTGATGAATTAAAGAAAATGTTCCTTTAACTTCCTTTACGAAATAGAATTGGCAAAAATTAATAAGAATTTAATAACGCTAAAGGTAAACTTAAAAAACGTATTAAATTTTTTTGCGTATTTTTATATAAAAATGACTTGAGAGTGTATTTAAAAAAAATAACAATCTGTCTTTGGAATATTAAATGAAGGCATATTAACATATACTATAACTAGAAATCTCAGATGGATTACTTAATTAATTTTTAAAATATTTATCTTCCTAAACTAATAGTAGAAAGATCTAAATATTTATATTAAAAAATTAAATTTTATTCGGAAATGTGAATTAATAGTTTAATCTTTTTTTCGAATAGTCATCTAAAAGAAATAATTATTTGATCAATAAATTGAGAGCCAGCCTTTTTAAACTCAATGAGATGGCAGAAATAACATTCCTTTATTCTTAAAAAACTACTTCAAATTAGAAATGGATCGAAACTTTGTTCACACTTCAAAAATATTTACTTAATAAGTATATCCTCATTTAATATGATTCCAATAATCATCTGTTCTCATCCATAGAATAATCTGTTAATCTGAATCTTTACAATCTATATTCGTTTAAACACATAATAACTTATATAAAATTTGAATCCAACAATTTTTTCCTAGTGATATATTTTTCCCTACAACTATGCATAGTATATAGGGTTAGGAAGAAACATATTGCAAATTTAAATGTAAGAGTTACCCCGCATCTACATGAATGGGTGGAAGGGGGGAGGTGTAGTATAAGCAATTTTCTTCCCATTTATTTGTGGGTGGGGTACAAATGGGGTAGGGTAAATTTATTGTGGAGTTACCAATTACATTATTGGATATTGAAGAATATATATAAGTGTAAAATGTTTTTAATTGGAATATAGATCTCATCATTGTCAAACTTTCTTTGCACAGAATCATAGGCATTTAAATTAAAATTTCTTGCCAAACATAGAAATTTATTTTTATTTTATGAATAACTCCAAATATAATTATACAATAAGACAAACAAATATTCCTCATAACAATCTTACCAATCATTTAATGTAGCTATGGGCTTGATATTTAAAGCAATATATGTAACAACTTAGAAATTAATATCAAAAATATCATCCTGCCTCCGCGAAGAAATATAGCTTAGAGGAGGGGGAGGGGTTAATAGAGATTTTAGATTAGAGTTAGCCACCAATATTTTTTGTAGCATTGATTTATGATAACCAAGTTCCCCTTTTATACTCAGATTTACTAGCTGACTGATCTTATTAAATACGAAGCCTTAGCAAAAAGAAAATAGCAATAAACTATAAGTGCTTCGATATATTCACAATATTTACCTTATGTACAATAGATGATAGACCTCTAGTTGACTCACAAACAACAATCGAGTTTATCTTAAAATATTACCCTTATAATATTAATTTTAACCTATGAATCTACCTTATAAACATAAGTATATTTAAGTTAACCACGTAATTTCTAATTTAGGTAACATCATTAATAATTAAAATATAAAATTTGTTAAAATCCATTGAGTATAAAATTTAAACATTTACGTTAACTCTTCCATTAATATCTTGATGCAACATTATTTTCTCATAGAATTCCATTTTTTAAAATTCAATATTCTCAAAAAATTATTGATATAATTAATATAACAGCGTTTAATATTATTATCATATTATAAAACACTCATATCTAGTGCGAAACGTGATGATTTGCAGACAAAGGCCACGTAAGTCACCTTTATTTAAAATTGTTCAATGTAGTAAAAAAAATTAATTAAAATAATTATTTTGTATAGATTATATTATGTGTGAAGAAGAAGGTATTTATTGAATAAAAACATGAAATTTTATTGTAACCGATATTATATTCATTTATAGATGGCGATTTAATACAAACAACAACAAATTTTAGTAATTAATTACATCTACATATAACATTTTTCCTCCTATGTCATTTTAAACTTGTAAAATATTATTTTTAAAAAAAATTGGGTTTTATAGATTTAACAATATCATGTATTAATTAATATTAACTTCATATTTAATTTTCTATATATGATTTATAGAATATATGGATTGGATTTTAAACGGTATATCTTTTACAAGAATGCATATAAAAAATTATATTATTTATAGATTACTTGAATAATACTGACCTTTTCATTGGATGTTAGTAGAATATTATTTTTATACTTATAATGAGAATATCACTTAATTCGCTACCTATTTTAAGCTTCAAATGTTTGGATTGGAATAAGTAAATTTATAAAAGATTATATTTTATAAATCAAATTATGTAATCAAATATATTAGAATTGGGAAATGAAAACATTACTCTTAACCTAAGTACAAAAACTTTCAAAAATTAAATAAATATAGTATATTTTAATATAAAAAGATGGGAATTACAATGGTAAAATATTATCTTCAAAATAATTATTTAGTTTTATTTTATGCATTTATTTTTACGAAACCTTTTTTTGGGGTTCTGAACCTTATAAAAAATAAGATTTTATCGTTTTCCACTATTAATCTAAAATATTTTTTTCTGTGATAATTGTTATTAGGCAAATTGTAGTAAATTTATCTCATTTTAAAAATTTGAAGCATTATTTGAATAAAATCAATATTATATTAGATTTTCGTATAATTTGTACTATCATAAAGCTAATCTTAATTTTTATATCTAGCATCGTCTCTAACAGAAACTACAGGACACGTACATAATTTAGGTATATTTTAGTTAATAAAATAAAAATTATATTAATCTGAGAAACGGGAGGGTATAAATATTAATTAGAATACATTGTTAACAGGGCATAATATAAAAATGTGGTAATTCTAGAATATTGACATCTTTTTTTGTATTTTTGATCTGACAATTTCACAAAATTTGATGTATAAATTATAATTTCTTCTAGATTATATTTAATAATAATAATAATATTTATAGGTATTTGTTTTCAATGTTAAATATTTATTTAATTAAACTACCGGAAAAAAAAGGATTTAATTAGCTAATATTGAGCTTAGTTCTCCATAAATCGAATTAAATATATTGAATGAAACGTGATATATTTTTATTTTGTTTTGGTCCTTATTAATTTACAATAGCACTTTTTAGTATGATATAATTTAAAGTTGAAAAATTTTATTAGCATCATATTAATATTTTAAAATATAAAATATATGCATTTTTTTTATAAAATCGGTAACGATAAAATAAAGCTGCGATACTAAAAGCAATAAGTATTATTTCTCTTATAAAATCTGATTTCATACATTTTTTTAAAAAATCAATTTATTGCGATTCGGCATAATTCAAAATGAATAATTGCCATTTATATATAGAAGGCGAAGACGGTACCCTAACCATATCCATAGGTATATTCCTTTTTGGATATATAAGTTTTTATATAAATTTTAATAATTATCAAAATTTTAATTGTAGATAATTTAATATTTTTGGCAGCAGTGTGTAAGATAAAGGGACATGTGATTTATTTATTAACATTACACTTCTTTAAGTGTTATACAACATTATATAGGCCATCCATGATTTTGCTAAGATAGGGAAAAATAGTATTAGGAAGAATTAGGAAAAATTTTTCCCATTAAATTTTATTAGAGATTTTTTGGTTATTGTAGGTCATTGGCTACATATTAATTTTATATAAATAATCTTGGGTTTTCACTTTATTTCAAAATATTTTGAATTATAGTCGTTATTTTAAAAAATAATTAACCTTTACTAATTTTTCTTTAAAATTTTTATTTATTGTAATATACATTTTCAAGAGAAATTTTTTTTCTGAGGGGTGGGAGTTACAATTTTTTTTTGATTAGCTGAAAATGATATTTATGAGAATAGGCAAATTTTCAAAGAGGAGGTTTGACTATATATTAAACGTTGGTTTCATAAATCTAATTTTAAAGTTACAAACAAATTTTTTTAAAATTTTTATTAAAAGATTATTATCAATTTATAAAATCCTTCTATTTAATGTTTTGTTTAAAGTTGGTTTACACAATATGTAAAAGGAAAGGGTCATGTGCTTGAAGTTGCATGAGTGTGGAGATGATTTGTTTTTAATTTTAAAAATTAAATTATAGAACCAGAGCGCAATGTACACTATACCATATTAATTATAATTGTCACGTGTCCATTTATTGCAATTTTACTAGAATTCAATTACCATGCAAAGTTTTAACTAATTATAAATTCTAATAATGGGAACATTCAAAAATTTATATTATTTTAGGAAATAAAACATACCAGGAATCAGGTATATATAAAATTATTTATATCCTAGAACGATCATTAAAATTCATAATATTTCAGTCTCTGGACTAGTTGGAATTATATCTTTTATGGGAGGTATATATATAAATTAAATATTAAAGCTGCCAATAGTATCATTTCTTTTAAAAAAATATTATTTTTGCAGTTAAACCATACCTTCTGCTGTTAAATGGTATATTAATAAATTAAATATATTTCTTTTAAAATACATTCGACTTCTCTAAATATTTTTTTATATATGTGATTTTTACTGCTTATCTTGAATAGAATTATAGTCGATACCCTAATCCTATTATATTGATTAATTATAATGAAAATTACTAATAATATTTTATTGAGTATTTTGATAAGAAAAGGTAGATTGATATTTTCATGTTTGTCCCATTGTCTTTCTCTTTTTTAATCTAAATTACTCATTTGTGATTAGGTAGAAATTATTATATAGGATCGAATGTTATACTAGAAAAGCAAAGATAAGGTTTTGAGTTATAAAAATGAAAATCCCCAGATAAATGAACATAATCGGGAAACCAATGAATACCTTTTGTTAAATAAAAAGAATATATGTTATGCTGGTTTGGAAATCTTGAAAAGATAGATAAGATAGTTGGTAAAACATAACGAGGCTAAAATTTAGAGGTAAATGTAGAAATGATATCTACATAAATGTGATTAAAGAAGATATACTGAGTTTATTTAGCTTTTAACCGAAAAACGTTGATAGAAATTGAGCAGAAGCAAATCTATATATTTGTTTGAATGATATTAGATATAGACTAATATTATGATGGAACTATTACATTCATTATAACTTTAGAATTTTATTTGTTTATTATATTTTTATTATTTTCCTAAATTTAAATTGAGCATTTCATTTTTTTTTCTGATAATTTTTGTTTGATAGTTTTTCTTACACATAGTTTTCTGACCATTATTTAGGATAAAAGTCATCATCCTTTTGCATTAATGAAAGTAACTAACTTTAGAGATTTAAGACATCATCTCGAGTTAATTTAGAAGATTTTAAAATTTTAAATAATAATTCATGACAGTTTATGTATAACATGCTCTAATATCTTTAATTTATAAATATAAAAATTTATTTAGACTTCTTAATAGACATGTAATATTTTATAGAGAATCCTAACATGTATGAAGGCCTGAGAGAGACGTAACAATTCTAAAACATGGAAAATAAAATATAGCTTAAAAAAGAGGTGAAATAAGATGGTGGGCTCTATAAACAGTCATCACATTAGTATAAAAAGAAGTTTATCTGTTACCTATATGTTTCTTACATCATAGATTCACCATCATTTAAATAAAACCACTTTATAATTTTTTAAATTATTAACAGAATATAAAGCATTATTGTAATTTCCTAATTATCTATCGCTAGTTTTGATTTATATAAAATTAATGCAAAAGAATATGGTATTAAAATTAGATGAACTCTTCATTAAATAAACGATTCACTAAATAAATACTACAAAATATTGTAATGGAATGTGAAATGCCATGACATATAGTGGCAAAATTAAATCAGATGTAGGTAGAGATGAAAGAAAGACCTAGAAACTATTGATTGTTTAAGGTGTTTCAACATACCCAAATATATAATAGTTCGTTTGAGAGAATTTTTGAAAATAAAGGCCTGACCGGTTATATACCTTTTGCCCTACTAAATTTCAGCTTATTAAAAATAAAGGTGTTCCAAAAAAAACTCGTGAATTATGACAATTATTATAATCGCTTGTTTTATACAAATAAAATCCTGCATTAACAATTTCTAAAAAGGAAATAAGTCAAATTGAATTAAAAGTCTCGGATAACACTAAATCTCATCAGGATATATTCTATAATATATAATAATCACCTTTAGAATAGTTAGAGATTATTAATGCCGAATAAAGTATACCAATCTATTTTGTGATTGAATATATTAACATTGTATTCATTACATTTTATATGTTTTAAAAATCTACCTCTATATCGTTTAAATGTATAGAGTGGCTACCTATCAAGTCACAGTTTTGATAAAGTGAACATGAGTAAACCAACAATTTGGTATGAGTCCTGGAATGCATAGAACATCGTTTGTAAGTAGTAAATCAAGATTACTTGAAGGGATGTTTTAAAGAAATTCATAACCTTTCCCGATGACGATGAAAAAAGAAAGGAATGTTTTACAGGTTGACTTTTCAATTTAACAAATACGACGGAGTTGCCAACCAATTGCAAATCCCAATCTATCTTCAAGGACGTTGAAGGAGGATCGACTAGGATAGAGGACTTCCAAAAATATATGGCCTGAAAAAGTAGAGGATTTGGGTGAGTTATTAATTTGCTGATAATTGGATCACATGATAAACACGAAGATATGAAGGCACTGACGGAGAGTAGGGAAGGTATTCGTATTCCTATTCCATCTACTTTCGTTGAAACATAACATTCTAAATATTATGGTTCCTAGTATTTTTAGAAAGTATAAGATAGTACATGAAAATTGTCTTAAGTATAACTTTATATGAGCAATTATATTATATCTTTGCTATATTCAAGTCGAATATATTTGCAATGTGCTTTATTTTTTTTATAAAATATTTAAAATTTTACACGTGAAATATGTATGATTTTGTTTATATATGTGCAATTATTATATAAAATTTGATATCATATACTTTTACTAGCCTTTTTCTCTATTAAAATAGTTATTCGTCAAGTTTTTCAAAAAAGATATTATAAAAATTAATTATAATAATGAATAAAAAGCTTTTAGAGGTGAATCGGTCAAAGGCTGGGCAAAAGCGACCCAATAAGCCCCAGTTTCAAAACCCATCTCTGTGTTTAGGTGACGCCAGTTACCATTATATTAATTTTATAAATATGTATTAATTTAGCTTAATTAATAAATTTTTCATAATTTGAATTCATAATCTATATTATAATTTTCATATGTGTCTAATAAAAGGAACCAATATGTTATAGATGGAAGAATAACTAACCAATTAAAACCATTTTATTTATAATAATTTTTCTTGGGCATTTAATTGTTTTTGGGATTAATATTAATTGTTCTTGGGATTCATTTTAATTATATATGTCAATTAGAGAAAAACTTTTTTTTAAATTGATTCTGGGTTAGCATTTATTATTAATCATATGCCAATACAAATTTAAATTGATTAATTTATCAATAAATTTTTTTGTATATTTACCAAGTAACAATAATGCTTATTAAAAAAGGCAATATGTGGGAACTTCTTGTAGAGATAAAAACCACCCATATCAAACCGACTGGTTAGAATTTTATTAATTATTTTTAGTCCAGCCGTAAAAAATTGCATAATTTGAATTCTTTTAACATAAAATCTATTTAAGAAATTCACTCCTGGTCAATCAAGTTTTTATAATATCAAAGAAATATTATAGAAATATTAACTGATAATTACTGAAGTTATACAAGATTTATGAATTAATAAAATTATATTTAGATAGTCAAAGTGTTAGAGATACGAAGGCAAAAATATTAAAATCAGAATAATTTTCTGTAAATATGCCTGGAAAAACGAAAAGAATAGTTATTCTTTAAATGAGATTAAATGAAACTAAAATTAATATAAAATATATAAATAACCCCCCCCCCCCCCGTTCGCTGAGCTGCAATCTCGCTCTCACTCTGTTTTATAGAGAAACTCGTTATCACCTCACAGGACATAATATTTGGGAAATGATTAGGATTAGAGAGAATTATGGGTAAACTGCAACCAAATTTAAAACGTAAATGGATAATAAATATTTTAACTGCATCTTTTTCTAAATCATTTGTCCAAATAGATTTATATTTTGAGAATGTGGAGTTGGTGATAAGGATTTAATATATAATATATTATAAAAATTTTTATATTGTTATTACATCTAATTAGAATTTATTTAGTCTGTCATGTAATTTGGGAAGAAAATTAACTAAATTCTAATGTTAAATATTACAATATATTTATTTCTTGGTCTTAGAGGTAGGGGGCTAATATTTTTTATTAACACATACTAATAATATGTTTATCAAATAAAAGGTAATACAAATATCTTTTGACCATAATGTTGAATATAATTTAAGTTTTCGAGTTTGTGTTGGGCGCAGTAATATTTTTATTATCTAAAGACAACTCATCTTTGGTGTAAATGGGTTAGACCGAAAACAAATGGGAGAAAGGCATTGTCATTGAAAAAGAGAGTGAATTATTATACAGAATAGACACTGGTTGCAAAATAATAAGAAGATATAAAGATCAAATAAAAAAAAGATCATGCCAGACAGTAAAGGTGAACGAACCGATAAGAAATTTTGGAGGGGAAAGAGGAAAGACCTGTAAGAGCAAAACGTTTACCGAGCCATTTCAAAGACTATGTAATGAATGTCAAGGAATACAAAAATTATCTGGAAAAACAAATTATAAACAACACGCGATTTAATAAACATTAAAAAATAGAAATAAAAAATAATAATAAAAAAAAAATGCTATAAAAATAACAATAATAAAAATTCACATTAAAAAATAAAAAATCAATTATCATTCTATGGACCATTCGATTTGATTCTTATTGTAATTATTCTACTATAATTCATTTGATAATGATAATAAACAAAAAAACGAATAAAGAGATGAACAAAAAGGCGTATGATGAGACGTTGAGATGATGATAATAAATAAGACAGAAACAAGAGAAACTGGAATAGCAAAGAATTACTCAGAGAGAGAGAGATGTTAAGATGTGTAAATAGTTACAGGCGATTAAATTTAATTTTCATGTTTAAATTTTTCTTATTTTAATGTTATTATGCAAATGTTTTCAATTACTTTAAAACTATATATACTTTTCTTTTTTTTATATAAAAATACACATTTTTATTTTGATTGTAATTTTGTGATTTCAACATGTGAAATAAAGTTTTAATATAAATCCTTACAAATATAGTTTTAACATAAATTGTCACAAATACATAAGTAAATAGTTAACATCTATTGTCTTAATATTTATCTTCAATATTTAAAAAATATATATAGAATTTATTCATATCGTCGACTTAGTATTATTGTGTTCTATATCCATTTTACTCAAAAATAAATTTTTTTTAATAAATGAATTCTTCATAGCAATAAAAATTTTTAAATATAATTTCAAATTGTTTGCATTATTACATTGTGATTCGCTATTAAAAATATAAGAAATATTTTTTAAAATGCTTTTCTGATTTAAAAAAATGGATATAGAACATTATAATATTAAACCAACGATATATAAATTTGAAATAAGAATTCAATCGTAGAGTATGATCCAGCACATCCTTACATATAAATAGGAAAAAGTTACTTATTTAGATTTTCATTAAAGGTATTTTGCTTCTTATAGAATAGGATGTTAACAGCAGGAACAGGGTATGGTTATTACATCATTTAAATTTATAATAATCTTATTTTAAATTATAAATAATTTAATTTAGATAAATTTTATATTTAGTAATTCAAAATTATAGTTAACTATTATAACTAATAGCAATTAATTTGAATAGATTATAATTATTCCATATTCTTCTTCAAAAGATTGTCAGAACGTAATATTATTGTAAAATCACAATGAAACATATAATTGTATATATTTAATCATTAAACAACTATAATCTGATAAATATTTTAATTTAATATTTTTTTTATAAATAAGTTATGAAACATGACAAGTTTTAACATGCTATATTTTTATAAGAAATGCATTTCAATCCAATTGAGACTTAGATATTTATTTCTTTTAAGAATTTTCAAACATATATATAGGAATTGTAAAACATAGTTAGGAAAAAAAAAGCTAATTTAAACTCAAACATGAAAATATTAAAAACCTAATAAAAATTTTTAAATGATTATTAATGATGACGACTAAAGCTACTACATTTATTACGAATTATTGTTATTATTATCTCATTAAACTTAGTTTCCCTGTAAAATTTAGGATATGAGTGTCGAAATTATAAACTACTTTTTTAAAATAAGAAGTCATTTTTTGTAGAATTATAGAGAATTTAAAAGATTTTAAAAAATTTGATAAAACATTAATTCGTGGATTACTATTTCAGATTTACCATCTTTTGTTTGATGACTTGCTTTGTTTACAAAGAGTGATAATATTTATGCAAAATAATATCTTTTTAATTAATCACATAGGATTTCTTAATTATCTCATTTTAAAGATTTAAAAAGATGAATATTATGTGCTTTAATTAAAAAACATAACTAAGGCACGAAAAGATCTTTAAAACATTAAAATCTATTAAATAGTAACAATAGAGTGCTGCTGTAGTAAAATAAGTCAAATATAAAGAAAACAATAAGATAAAATTTTATAACCAAGTTCATAACGGTTTTTATTATTTTATTCTTCCATTCTTAGTTACCACTCTTTTTGATACTTAGCTTTTAATCCCTGGTTATGTATTTTTTATTCTCTCACTAACTTATATATTTAATCTTATCTTCCCATTTCTTAAGATGCACGATCAGGAAAATAGTTAGATTAGTTCTCATATATTAATAATCTGAAAAACACTTGTAAGGCCGTGTTCTGGTTTATCTTATTTCGAAATAATCTGTTTAGCACTCTAAGAGCATTTTAAATAAACTAAAGGACCATGCATCTTTGTTGCGCAGAAAAAAAATATATATTAACAAATAATATTTTAATGTATAAACTTAAAAAAAAACAGAAATAATTTAAAATCTGTTTAGCCTGGACTAAACAGAAATAAATTTTTAAGAAGAACCATTACACTGCCTAAGTATTATTAGTCAACTTAGCGTATTAAACTCTCAATTTCGAAATACCTTGTTAAGAAAAAATATCGCAACATATATGTCAATTTATTTGAATTTCTTTATACACTCATTGACTCATACTATTAATTCCACTTATCATTATATTTAAATTGACTAACGAAAAATATAATTCTAATAATTTTATATATTTATTGGAGACGCTCAATTATTTCTCTCTAGTTTTACCATTGATATGACAAACAATAAACTGTAAATAATAAATGCAATTTTTTATTAAAACCAAATTCATTTGTATTAACATGAGATAAATTAGACATACCGACCCCAGGATTAATCCAAAAATAATAGTTTTCAAAAATGCTGACATAGATTATAAATAATCCTAATAATAATCAATATAAAGTAAAAGTTTTCCCATTTATTTAAATGAGGATATTTTAATCACCCCAAGTTTAAATAATCTATAAAGTAAAATTTATTATGGGATAATTATTTTTCCTCCTAAATTATATTGGTACCTTAATTAAATACAATATTATGTGTAAGTTATAATAAGTTATCTTCAATCTATAAAAATTAAATTATAATATGATTTCTAAAATTAGTAAAGTAGCCACCCTAAAACAAATTTTATAATGTGGAAATATAAAATACAAGATTATTATAACATGATTAAATTGTGTTTAAAAATAATAAAAATGGTATGGATGTAACATGACAATAATATTTCGGCTAAGTCTAATATGACACAGTAAAAACCACGCTAAAACATTTAAAGCAAAATAAAGTTTTCGATATTCATGCCCAAAATACATAATGTTTCTCCCATAGATAAAGTCAATTTACGCTATTTACAATATTTTAAATTAGCAAAAATAAATTTATTCCCTTTTCTTTCTATCTTCCTCATATCTCTTTCTTCATATTAATGTGGTTGTATTCACGCCACTGAAATAAATAAATATACTATAACTAATATCAGTGGCGAAACTAGATCTAAAAAATCCTTAGAGGAAGAATAGAACAAGCTTAAAAATGGTGTATAATAACTGATAATATGTTGATATACCATTTAACAATAGAAGATATGGTTTATCTGCAAAAAAATATTGTTTTTAATATTGCTATGCGCCGCTTATATCTAAATTTATATACCTCCTATATAGGATGTAATTGCAACAAGTCCGGAGACTAAAATATTAAGAAAAAATTTGATTGATCGTCCTAGGATAGAAATAATATAATATTACTTGGTTCGTGGAGCGTTTTATTCCCTAAAAGAATAGATTTTATTTTGGGTATTCCATTAGCATTATAATGAGTTAAATTATTTATGATGATTTAATTCTAAGAAATTAATATAAAATATAGTAAATAAACACGTGGCAATCACAATTAAGATTATGTACATTACGCTTTCGCATTTTATAATTTAATTTTAAAATAATAAATTCATCTCCACACTTGGAAATTAACATCAAGAAGTCTCTTGTTTCAAAAAATACTAAAGAAATTGTTCTCAGCTGTCTCTTACCATCCAAAAGAATATTTTCACATAAGATAAAACATCTAGATAGAAATACGTTGGTCTAGTCACTAGTCTACTTAACTATCCATGGTTCTATGTAATACTAATACATGTAATTTTAACTACAATTTATTAGATAATCTGTTTTTTAATGATTAATATATCATTCATATTTTATTATCATCAAAGCTGTATTGAGATGAATGTACATAATTTTATGTTGAACAGTTGCATTTTATTACTTTATTGCATATGTAAATTAGCTTTTGATTGTGTAACTTTAAAATAAATTACGAAACGCGAATGTGTAACGCAATAAAATAAAATCTCACTGATGACAAAAAATATTAATGTTACAACAACGAAAGGTTTGATAATTATCTAATTAAAAATTATTTATTTTGCTCTAAATAACGTATACCTATTAATATTGTTAGGTTGCCGTCTCTACCATCTAGATATGAATTAACAATTATATAATATATTCAGAATTTTATTTTAAATTCTGCGAATTGCAATAATTAATTTTGGATGAAAATTAAAATTTTTTAAGAACAGTTTTTTAAAATAAAAAATAATACCTATTTCTCTTCGTATCGCAGCTTTATTGTATCATAACAGGTTTTATAATAAAACAATATACTTTAAAATAATGATAATAATGTTGTAAGAAAATTCAAGAAATTGAAGATTATAAAAACTTAAATAGCTTATAATTAGGGATGTAAATTTCCCGGGAAACTATATTTAGGGGAAATTTGGGGAAAAAACGGGAAATAATGGGAAAATAGGGAAATAACGGGAAACTATCTTTTTTATATTACTTTACAGGTCAATATTGATTTTTTTTTATGTTTTATTGAAAATATATAGATTATAAACATTATAATTAAACAAATATAAATTATTTTCAACTAATTTGCAATTACTTTACATGTTTTATTTGAAATATTATATATAGACTAAATAATATTTAAACAATTAATTTTGAATAGTTAATTATCTTCGTTTGAAGATGAAAATGATTCCAGATCAGAGCTTGAAATTCTGGAATCCAGCAATTTGTCATTTTCAGAAATATCCTTTCCCATAAAATGTAGATTGGCTCTTATATAAACTAATTTGCAAACTTTGTCATTTTTTATTCTATTTCTAGATTTAGAATGAATATTTCCAAAGGAGGACCATATTCTTTCGGATGCTGCACTTGTTGGTGTTACTGATAAAATTCGTATGGCTAGGGTCGATATGTATTGATTGCAACATAGACCTAATAAAATATTGAATAACACAATTTTAAGATTAGAAAAAGAGTTAAGTTATTGTTTACAGAAATATAAAAGTATTTAACCTTTCCACCAACTCACTGGATCTGTAAATGATGCGCCTTGCCAAAGACTTGCTATATTAAAAAAATCTTCCCTTGCACGATATTTGGATAGGTTTCCTATTACTCTTGCAATATCTAAATCTAGATATCCAGAAAATCGGTTAATAATATCCAACCCCTTTGCAACTTCATTCTCTTAAATTAAATCGGCAAAACCTTGGGTCAAATATATGAGCAGCATAATGAATGTCCCGACAACAAAAATTTTTTCGGCTTTTGATAAACTGCTCTATTTCTAAAATCTCGCTCTGCGACAATATATTTGATATTTTTTTATAAGCGTTAAATGTCTCCCTGATATGAATAAACGCTTGAGGGACATCAGATAAATTGGCTTTATCTCCTTCCACTATCTCTATTTGCGTAAATATGACTTTAATAAAATTATATAGTTGCATTAGATCATTAAAAAACCCATCGTTATCAAGAAGAGTAAGTCTCTTATCTCGATCAGTAAATATATCAAGAATAGCCATTTCCTGTAAAATATTTTTATTTTTTAACAAGCTATTTATCATCAAAACTATACCTGCCCAACGAGTTGGGCTAGGCAACTTTAAGGAAACAATTTTATTATTATTTCTTAGGAGTTATTTTTCTTTTAACGTTGATAAAAGAATATTGTTAGATTTTAAATATTTTATGATATTTTTAGCTTTTGTGACTAAAATTTGAATGGATAATATCTTATTTGCTATGTCCTTTACTAGTAGATTTAATCCCGGCACATCCAATGCATTATAAATATACTTTTCAGACTAGCTATTTAATTTTAACAAGTATCTACTAAAATTTTGCAAATGTAAATAGGGAAATTGACATAATTCAAAAACAAAACACAAATATAATTTATGATATAAACCACGAGGAAAAAATGATTTTATAAAATCTAATAAAAATCGTATTTATTTTATCATAAGATCATTTTCAAAATTGGGAAACTGTTAATTTTATAAAAATCATGTTGATTTAGGCAAAAAAACCTATTATAAAAATTGGGGAAATATGGGAAATTTCCCCTGTCTTACATCCCTACTTATAATACAAAAAAATATTATATATTAATAATGACCAAATAAAAAAAATTGATAAGTTTCATTCAATATTAACTAAATATTTAATCGTTTGATTCTATTTTCTTGAGGCTTATGCCTCAAAAAGAGATTCCACCAAAATTAATTTGTGATATGTCCAATTATTTTTTCTTATACTTCAGATATTATTTAATTTGAAAAATATAAATATAATATTGAAAATAAATTTACCAGGTCAATTCAGCAGAACTTTTATCGAGAAACACTTTTTGGCAAACCTATTATTGCGAAACACTTTTTTGCAAAACTTTTATTGCAAATGTCGTTTATTACAAAGAAATTTTTTAGCAAAGTTAATTGCGTAACAAATTACGCGACTTTTTTTCCACGAAACATTTATAGCGAAGATAATATCGCAAACCCAATATGGAAAATTTATTTATACAAAACCTTATTTTGAGTATATACATTTTAGCAGAACTTTTATCGCGAACATTAGCGCGAACATTAGCGCGAACTCTTTACAGCAAATTTTCTACCCCGAATGTGTTTGAGAATCATTATCACGAAAGCATTACCCGGAAAAAATAAAGGAAAACAGCATCAATATTAATTTACTCCAATAAGTTCCTTAAATCAGAAACGCGAAATTTAATCTTTTGTAGTGAAGGTCACGATCCGGTCTTTGGTCCCGACTGGACCGATACCCTCAGACCAAACCGGACCACGGTCCTTAAGAAAAAGATTGATCCAGACCGTGGTCCTAAATAAAAAGACCGGTCCAGAACCGGTCCTTTTATTTGTTTAAAAACACATTTTTTTAACCTAATTTAATTTGTTTTATCATTTTGTTAAATATAAGAGTATTATATAAACAGTAAAATTTAATCAATGGTATTGAAGAAAGTGATTTTGTGCTTGTGGAGGGCATATTAAAATTAAGAGTAGATTGTGTTTATGAGATATTTTCATTTTCATCATTATAAGTATATATTTTATGTTTTATCAGATGTCTGCTTAAGGTATCTAATTATTTTATTAAGAATAATGTTAAGTTATTTTGACAATGAATTATTGAGACAGTTTCTTAAGAAAAAATAGAACTATATAAATAATAACCAAAATATTTTAATAATTATACTGCTTATTTTGATTAATTTATTGCTTAAAAAATTATAAACAATTATTTTGTAACTTGTTGCTGACGATACATTAAATTTGGTACTGCAATGAACACATACTCTATGTTTTTTATTGGGACTATAAGTAAAATGTTTCTTGGACAAACTTATGGTTTTCATATTGTAAATAAAAATTAACAAAATCTAAAATAACTCATCTAGAAAAATATCATAAAATAAAATATACAAAAAAATTATATTAATTGAATAGTAAGCAAACTTAAATAATAAAAGACCGGTCCGGACTGCGGTCTGAACCGTAAATAATAAAAAGACCAGTCCGGACCACGGTCCTCAAAAAAGATCGGTCCGATAATCGGTCTGGTCCCGGTCTAAGACCGATAGGACCGGATCGTTGACCTTCACTAATCTTTTGTTACTTGTCTAAGTAAGTATTAACCTTTATCTGATGTGAAAAAAAAGAAATTGGGTCTCATCTCACTCATGGTTGTAAGTACGAAGGTAAAATTTCTGTTTACGGTTATCCTAATAAATTTAGACCTCCCCCTCCCCCGACATAAATTTTTAAAATGTGCTTAGTGCCATTAAAAGTAAATTTTAACAAAATTTTTAAATGCTTGGAAAATTTTGAATTGGGGAAATCCCTTATTCCACATAGATGTAATTTATATTTAAATCCCCTTTCAAAATTCGATAATTATTTAGCTTATACCCCTGTTTTTAATTAGTGACTGGTAAAACTGATTGATGAATTTATAAATATTAAGCACCCATCAGACAATCAATATTGGCCCAACCCAGATTGTAATTTCGTCAAGGATCAAAATTTGATAAATGAATTTAATGATTTATATATTATAAAGCCTGAATTCCTTGTGCGTGATTCTAATAAAACTTTGAGTAAGCTTAGGACTTGGTAGCAAAAAATTTTTATTTCAATAATATATTTTTGTAAATCAAATCTAAGTTCATTAATCATTATATAAATTTAGGATAAAAGAAAATTAAAAACTCTTATAATCAATCTTATACCTATTTTTTAAAATTATTCAATTAATATATCATAAAATAAAATAGTCATTATTAGCAATACGATTTTGACCTCGTGATCATTTTCAAAGCGGAAGAAATTTGGTATTTTTGCGGATGAAATATGAAAATTGGGGTAAAATTGCTACCCGCCGGGATTGTGAATTGGCTTAGTTAGCCCCCTATTAATTATATAAATATTAACAAAGTTGGTAACGTTTTATAATTTCGAAATGGGTAATATTTTATACTTAGTTTTAATTTCTACTTCTTTGTAATGGAGTTACTTTATTTATATTCTATATAAATAATTTAAATACGTGATAATTAAGCACCTACATATAATGCTATATACAAACAAACATGATGATAAAATATGAATGAATGATGTTGATTTATTATTGAATAAAAATAAAACATATGAAAGGTAATGATAAAGAAATTTACAAACTAGACATGTTTTTTGAATAAATATTTAAAATATTTTAAAAATAAAAAAATAATCAATTGCTGTTTCTCAAAATTATTAATTTTATATTAAAAACGTCAAAATGCTAAAAAAATTATGCGGAATTATGGTAGATTTTTGCGATAGATTTCTAATTGCGATAGTTTTGCGGGAGTGAGATGTCTGCATGTAAACTAAAATATTGTGGGAGTCTCCCGCTGATGGGGGGAGACCTAGCAACCCTGGTCGTGATATCAAATTTGCTAAATTATCTTCGCGATATATGTTAAGCAAAATAGTTTTCGTTAAATTGTCTTCGCGATTTGGATTTCACGATAATGACTTCGCTATAAAATTTTCATGATTATTGATTTGGGATAAAAATTTTGCTCTAATTTACTTTAAATATTTCGCGATAAAGGTTTCGCTATAAAAAGTTCGTAATATTTATTTCGCTCTTCACAGAAAATTATTCACTATTGTGAAGTTTAGCTATAAAATCTATTAGCGATAAACAAAATTTACAATAATGAATTGACATGGAACCAAAAACAAACGCCTATTAATAAGTTGCAATTTACTTTATATTATCAAATATAAATCGAGAGGGAATTATAATTCATGTATCAACTTTCGAACATGTCAAATCGAAAATAAAAAAACAAAAAAATTTTTGAATAACTCATCTCAATATCTTATTTGCCCTCTCCACTATATATTTATCAAGATTTTTACTATCCCCTCATCAGTTTATAGATATATAATATGGTAATTATTTTTAAATTAAAATCTACCTAATTTATACATGTGTCCTGTAGTTTCACTTAGAGATGCTATATATAAAAATTATGGCATATTATTTTGAATTATGATTGTGCATATTTTATGAAAATCTACTAATTATCAAATAGAACTTAAACCAACTTTTAAAAAATGTTAAATATAATATAACTTGCTGTAATGTATATATAAACTAAATTGTATTTTCTTAATTTGGTTTTAAGTTACAATTTATTGTAATAGATTAAATAGATAAACGATTTTGTAAATATGGATATGTATTTTCTTATGGTAATCATATAATATATTTTTATACATAAATAAATAACTTCATTTCACTTGCCTAATAACAATTATCACAGGATAAATATTAAAAAGCGGGAAACGTTAAAAACATTATTTATTGATATAAAATTCCGGGAACCAAAATAAAAAGATCATAAGAATATATGATATAGAAAAAAATAATTATTTTGAATAAAGATAATATTTTACCATTGTAATTCCCATCTTTTACATATTAAAATTATGTCATATACATTTAATTACCTAAAGATTTTATACCTAGGTTAAGAGTAAGGTTTTTATTCCCCAATCCTAAATATATTCTATTATATTATTTGAATATATTCTTTTATAAATTCACTTATTCCAATCCTTAACTTTTTAGCTTTAAATATGTAGAGATAAAAATAAATTTTATAAGTGTAAATATAATATAGTGCTTACTTTGTATGAAATGGTCCGTATTATTTAAGTAATCTATAAATAACAAACGTTATTTTATATGAAATTCTTGTAAATGACTTACCGTTTATAACCCAGTCCATATATTCTAAGTATCATATTAGAAAATTAAAATATGACGTAAATGGTTATATGATATTATTAAATCTTAAAATCAAATTTTTTAAAAAGAAAGGTATATAAAATTATTATTTAATAGATATCAATTAACTCGAAAAAATTTTAAACTTGTTAGATGAAATTATATTTTTTATGTTTGCAATGTTAATATAGAACTTTAATAATGGATTCGAAAGGATATTTAAGTATAAATGACATTATAAGAGGTAAGATTACATATAAAATTTATGACTTTATTTAATTAATAAACTTATTGTGGTATGTATAAAATCGGCATCTATAAAAAAATATTATTGTTTATAATAAAATCTTATGTTTTTATACAATAAATACCTTCTTCTTCGCACATAATAGAATCATCTAAAAAATTATTATATATTAATATATTTTTGACATAGAGCACTTTTAATTAAAAATGGTTTACCTGGCTTACGCCTGCAAATCATCACATTTCGCACTAGATAAAAGTGTTTTGTTTAAATTATTTAATGTTAAATCTTGCGATATTTACATATCAGTAATTTTTTGAGATATTAAAAAAGTTTAATTTTATGAACAAAGAATGTTATTTAAAAATTGGAGAAAGCTAAAATTTTATATATTTTTAATAAATTTCTATTATAACATTAATTTGTTTTCTAGAGTTATATTTATGAAGTTAGCATAAATTACAAATTATATAGCTAACTAAAATATAGTTTTTTTTATAGACTTTTAGATTTTGGTAAAATCATGGGTTATATTTAAATTCATAATATTTTGGTCATAAAAAATGAAGAAGATATAATGAATAAATTTTTTAGTCAGTTCAAATTTTTGTCTTGAATGATAAGATTAAAAAAATAACGTGCGTGATAAATTATGTTTAACAAACCCTCATTTAAAACTGTTAAATATGCTCGTCGATATTTTAATTGCTTTTTTTTATTTTTAATTGTATAAGGATAATGTTTTAAGAGAGACTCGAAATCTCATAAGTAAGCCATGAGAGGCATATCGAGTAATTTGGATTCAAGATATATTGAAGATAAGTTTTATATTAGGTAAATTAGAATTAAAGATAGACCTGAGCATCTCGTAAATTTATATCTTTTAGAGAAATGTTAATTAATTTAGACTCCTTTAAATCCAGCAATAACTAAGCAAAATGGGAAAAAATTTTTGAAAATCGAATTTGTTGTAAATTATTTGTGGAAAGTGGAAATAAGTCGTAAATTGTAAATTTAAGGATGTGATTATTCTCTGGACCAACAGATAATTGGTTGATTTACGCTGCTTTAGATAATTCTGGAAAATAATTTATTCTGATTACAAATTTTAAGCATATCTCTACTATTTGCTAAATATGAAGACCTCTATTTTAAAGATTGATTTAGTAATTCATCTTATATTCCGCCTTTGCAGTATATTTAAATTATAAGCCTTTATTCAACCTTAGAAAGATATTATATTTTTTAAGTACAATCATCAGGTCTCATTTCAAAATTACACAAAAAAATTGAATACATTATAATGTATATCTTCCACATTATCAAAGTCTTCTTGAGTCTTGCCAATTCTATTTTGTAAAATAAGTTAAGGAACATGTTTTCTTTAATTCATCTAATATAAGAGTTTATATCAGAATAAACAAAAAAGATATAAATGTTTGAATAAAGAAATCATGTTTCCCAATAACAAAATAATAAATAATTGTGATATAATTATAATTACTTTGCAAATTTCCTAAATAACGGGGAAAAAAATTTACTTTTAGTTTGTTTTTCCACAAATATACATTATATTAATATTTAAATCTAAATTTAATATTGAGAATTTGAATTTTAAAAGGGGTGTATAAATTAAAAAATATACTAATATTTTTAAAATGGAAAGGTAAATAATGTAATTTAAGCCCGGGGCTATATTGAGCCCTAAGATTAATTGGTAGGGATGGTCATTATTTTCTTACTCAAAAATACTCTCAATTATTATTATTAAATTTTATTTTAAGATAGTTATAATATTTTTGGTTCAATCCAAAATAAGTTAACATTATATTCAGAATAGGGTTATTTATAAGTATAAGGAGTATAACATTTTTGGTTATCTTAAAGTATATAATCAGAAGAAAAAAAGCCAAAGTTTGTTATAACGCCATGCATAGAGGAGACTGAGGCTAGTAGAACTGCATTTTGCAAATCGCCTATTATATATTATAAAGAACAATTTAAAATCGATAGTTATAACTATAAAAGTGCCTTATAAATATTTATAAAAATATAATCATATTTTTCAAATTTAATTATTTGCAAAAGTTGAAATTTTGCCCAATGCCCCAATATCAGGGTGAGGCATATCACTGCAAGGGGCTTCCTAAACCATTAGTTTTTTATGACTATAATGGATTGAAAGCTTTTTTTCTATTAATAATGATACTTATAGAATAATATATTATTTTGTTCAAAATATCATAATATTTTTAAATTGAAGCTTATTATAAATTTTAGTTAATTTGATAAACATTTTGGACCTATAAAAATAAAGATCTTAAGGAGAGATTATGATTTCCTGGCATAAATCCCAAACACCAATCATAAACAGCTATGAAATTGTCATTCCAAGATTTTGAAATATTTTTTTGTTAACTGCTATAATTGATGTGTATGGTTTATCAAGCCCCGCTAGCTCTAAATTGACTAATCACGATTAAAATATATCTAGACAAAATAAATACTCATAAAACTTTCTCAAATGGAGTGTTAAAACTTTATTATAAAGTTTGATTTACATATATATAATTATACAATAAAAATTAAAATTCTGTCCTATAAAAATTTTGAATTTTATAACAAATTTTAAAATTTTTATTAATTAATTATTATTTTTTTTTTTTTTTATTAATTGCTATAATTGCCGTATTGGGTCAAGCCCCGCTAGCTCTAAATTGACTACACGATTGAAATTATATCTAGACAAAATAAATAATAATAAAACTTTCTCAAATTATAAAAGAGGGTTAAAACTTTGCTATAAAGTTTGACTATGATTACAAAACTTAATAAAAATTCAAATTCTCTCATGTAAAAATATTTTGAATTTTATCTCAAATTTTATTTCTTAAATAAAATTTTTATAATTAATTATTTAAAACATTTTTGACTATAGATGCATACTAATAAAGGCTCTATTAAAATTTAAACCTTGTAATAGTGGCTTGCCAAGCCACGGGATTTACTTAACCCTAGTCTTCCCTACTATATTTTTATCTCGCTATCAATTTGTATACGTTTAGAAAATAATTCTAATACAATTATATGAAAAATATTATTATTCTTTTTATATATAAAACTAAATTCTCGATATAAATAAATATATATTTTATTATATAATATTATACCATTATATTGTAAAAGGTATGGTTTAGCTATAAAAATAATTTGTTTTTAAATTAAGCTAGTAGTTTCTTGAATATCTTCTTAGTACCTTTTGGATCGGAAACAATTGTAGTATCTCCTGAAACTTAAATAATCTCGTTAGGAGACCATTATAAAAATTATATAATATATACTTGGTTCATAGATTGTTTTGTTTCCTAAAGGGACAAAATATTACTTGAAGTATAATCTATTTTTCATTATTATACAATTTATGTGTATGACAATGATTTCAATCATTTTAAATAAAAAAAAATCGTATGATATAAAATATAATAGAATCAAAGTCCTATTCATCGTTAATAATTTATGGAATCGCCCCGATTATAAAAATTATTCCAAAAAAATAAGCTCGGTTTAAGTTTTGGTTAAATATTCTTCTATGTCTAACTTTACCCAGGTTTGTAATTAATTTTTAAACCTGGCTCTATATTTGAAAAACATATCATTTTATGGCCTTCTTCGGGCTAGTCTTGAATGTCTCTTATTAAAACGTAAATTTCTCAAAAAAAAATAATACAATAAGAATTCAATTGTTAAAGGATTATTTAGATTAATAAATAAAATAATTATTTAAACATGATTACCTATAAATATTTTTAGTGTGCCGTTTACACCAACTAGATATTAATTTATATATTTATGTACATTCATACTCATTAAATTATTTTAAATATTTCGCAAAATATATATACCTAGTCGTTTTACTATCAAATCTTTGTCGTCAGATAATTTTTTAAAATACAATTTATTTTTTATAATATAGGAAATTTATTATAGTGAATTAATATAACACTTTTTTTTAATTATTAAAATAAATTTATACTGGATTAAATTAATCTACCTAAATTGTATACTCCTTCGACCGTTACTAAATATTCAACATTTTAGACACATTATATCGTATATGAATGCTATACAAATAAACTATTCTATATAAGTTTGGGTCTAAATAATTTAGAAATTTAACTCAAAGTAATCGAGGTTCGGTTCATGATCAATCAAATGCTATATATAGCATTGTGAGAAAATTAGTGCTGAAAATTTTCTTTTTCTATGCTTTTAAATAGATAAACATGTTGAATACATTACTCAGATGCTTTTTATTCAAATAACTTATTTTATGTTTTAGAATATTTATTTGGTATTAATTATAAATTTACAGAGATTTAATTCACACAGGAATTTAATTCATACAGGAATTTAATTCACACAGGAATATTTAAAAAAAATTTAATTAACATTTTATATATATATGACTACATTTGTTCGGTTGTGTAAATATATATTTATATAAACTAACTCAATTGATTTGATAAACAAATTTTTTACATATAGAATATCACATATATAAAAATGCCTTAATTTGATCAATCTTTAACCCAAAAAGTATTCAATTGTTCTTTTAATAGGTTATATTTTAAACGCATATTATAGTTATCTAGCAGTTAAGTCCTTCTTCTTTTTTAAAAAATTAAAGCAATTATATATATTATGTGACCTAAAAACCTAAGCGATATTATGTAAAATTATATGAATATATTTATTCATAAATAACAATTTTTTAAATATTTGTCTGATAATCCTGAAGGATTGAAAAGAAAGTAATGATAGATTAAAGAAATGAATGAATAAATAACTATGTCGAAAAAAAAATTAGATCAGTTATCCTATACCATTAATTGATCATCAATAAAATATCAAAATAATATTATATTATATTTTTTTAGAAATATGGGGATCGGTTAATGTTGTTAAATAGCGCTAGTTAGTACTGATCTGCATCGGGCCAAATTTTTCAAGCCCAGCCCGCGAAATTTTTTTTAAAAAGTTTTGCCGGCCCGGTCCGAATCCGAAATTATTTTAAAAAAAATTTACCTACCCGGCCAGGCCCAAATTTATAAATATAGAAATTAATTTTTATAATTACTCAAAATAAAAGACATATGTTATATGTCATTCAGTTTCAATAAATAAAATAAAATATTTTATTTTACATAAAAATTCAATATAAAATTGATAAATTTAGATATATTTTAAAAAAATTTGAAGGTCCGACCCGACCTGGCCCGAGTTTTTTTAAGATATTAGGCCCGGCCCAAACCCGATTATTTTAAATAGAATTAGGCCCGAGCCCGGCCCGAAGCCTGATCGGGCCGGGCCTAACTTTGATGATCTCTACTAGTTAGCACGATTTCTAAAACGCCATCTCAATATTATAGCTAAAAAAATATTGACTAAGTCTCGAGATTTCGTTAATATATGTACAAATTTTTATGTCAGGTTCGAGTAGTATTTTTCTGTAGAAAATATTGAGTCAGCTGTTTTTAAAGTTGGCTCAAATCGAACTGTTTAACTACACTAGGATTGGCTGAAAAGTTTTCTCTCAAAATATTTCTTAATTTTTATGATAAATCCTTCTATTTTTGTTTAGGATATTCCTTACTTTCTTTTGGTCATAACCATATTAAAACATATAAGTGCCTCAATTATTTCTTTTAATATATAATAGTTTCTGGGAACTTATAAATAAATTTGTTTAATTGTTTCATTTAAGACATTTTTATTACCGAAAATGTATAATAAAATATATAATATTTGATTGAAATGTTTCTTACTTTACATGACAAGTTTTTTAAAATAGATATATCTACTTTTTTTATAGCTTTAATTTAAATTTAATTATTTCTATAATATTCGAAACATTTCCTTAAAATTTGTAACCTTTCCTAATTCATTAATTTGTAAAATATCGAAATAATAAAAATTATTGACATCAGATTAGAGCAAATATCCTTTTTAAATATCTAGGAATGATTTAATATATATTTTTTTCTTGAAGGGTTATTAAAGCAAGGATAAATTCCTAAACGTTTAGATATAAAATTTTCTTCATATCAGCAAACAATTTTACCATTAGGTTTTTTATCTTGTTCTATATTAAAATTATACTTTACCATTAATTTATTAAAATTTGTATACCTATGATAAGAGTTAGTTTTTCATTTCCCACTCCTAATACATTCAAATATTAAATTGTTACTTTACTTAAAATTTTTTTTACTTATTCCGATCACATATTTTTCAGCTTAAAATATTTAGACATATAAATTCAAGATAGAAGCTGGATAATAATGTACTAGTGATGTAATGGTCCGTATTATTTAAATAATCTATAAGAAGAAATATAAGCATTTTTTTTATAAGAATTATTAAACGTTAAATGCAAAACCTTTTATAACCCACATGCTAGCTTCTATATGATTTAATAAATAATATGGGGTAATAAATATTAACTCATATAATGATATCATTGAATCTTTAATAAAATTCGAAAAATATTATATAATCATTAAAAAAATAATATAGATACAATTCCCAGATTGATTAACTCATAAACCTTGTGTGGTTCTTATGATATTGCCATCTGTAAAATGTGAATAATAATATTTGATTTAATGCAAATCTTTGTGTTGTTTTCTAGAATACTTTCTTCTTCGCATGTGGTATTGGCTAGAATATTTTTTTTAAATATTATGGTTTTGATTAATAAATATGGTTTACCGAGTTCTTCGTGATATCTCCTACAAATTATCACGTTTCGGGCTAAATAGTTGTTTTATGATTTAAATAAAAATTTAAAATTTCCATTGATATCATTGTAAATACATCTATCATTATTGCTTCCAAAAGTATAGTTTAATTTAATTCATTTTAAAAAAAACACAATGAATTCATGAGTTAAAATAATTATAATATATAACATACTTTCTATATTGCCTAAATAATCAGCAAAAAAATTAATAGAAAGAAAATGACTTTTAACGTTTTCTACCAATGAATTATATTGATAAATATACATACTACGGTCATATAACTCATTACATTTAAATATAATTTAAACAGAGAGAGATAAATCTAAAATAAATCGATAATGAGGTGGTCACTTTTAGATTCATTATATTTAAAGTTTAATAAATAAAAGCTAAATACATTCTATTAGAAATAAGTTTTACTAAAATATGCAATTAATTTTAATATGATTTAAAATACAAGATTATGATTATTTTTCAAGTCCAGTTCAGTATAATATGAATTGCATTTAAAAGGAGTCTAATCCATAGAATAGAAAACTAATATGATTAATAATCTAGATTCCTAAATAAACGTGCTCGTAAAATAAAAAAAATAATTTTAGGATCCAAATCCCCCCCCCCCTTATCTCTATAAAATAAGAGCATCATAAAAAGGGGTTTATAACTGATAGGCTCAGAAAAAAAATACTAATTGTTCCGGTATAAACTAATATACTCAAATTTAAAAAGATTCCCCAAAAAATGTTTGAAACACTCGAAAAATCATTTTAGATTTTAAAAAAAATATCTGAAAATTTAGTTAAAATTTTTAGCTTTAAGTATTTTTTTTTTAATTTTGAGCAATTAAAAAAAATACAAATATAAGTTTAAAAAGTGATTCAAACTAGTTGAAAATCTAGATTCTTTATTATCTTATTGGATGTTATGTCAGAAAATCATGATATTTTAATCATAAATATAATCTATGGAGAAAAATTGTTTTTTTAGCACATTGCAAATCTATTATATATATTATATTTTAGATTTACCATTGTGTTGCAAAAGGTATGGTTTAGCTGCAATATAAGTTAATTTTTGAATTCAAGCAAGTTAGAAGCCATATATAATCTTACCACTTCTACCAGACGTGATTTTCATAAACCCGGAGACTGAAATATTATGAAATTGAGAGGGCTATTTTAAAATAAATTCTATTAAATTACCTGATTCCTGGAATGTTTTATTTTCTAAAAGAAATGAAATTAATTAAAGTGTTTAGAATAATTCAATTTAGTGTGGACAATGCCTAAAAAGATTTATATCTCTTTATCATGCCTATCATTGATTCCAGTGGTGCAGCCAGGATATATCCATAGGGAGGGGGAGGGTGTTTAAAATTTTATTGGGGGGGGGGGGGCTTCGCCCCTAAACTTTTTATCTTCCGACCTTCTGCTGGGTCCCTAAAAACATTATGTAATATTAATTTTTCAGTAGTTATCTTTATATCAACTTTTTTAAATCTGGCTGAACAATTGGAAATACTAATTCTAAAATTTGCCAAATTTTGTAATACAAATGATTATATTATCAAAATATCAATAAATCTTATTGCAAATGCAATACCTTTATTAAAAATAGTATAATATAAATAATATATAAATATTAAAATCATTTATTATAATTAAGTTTTGCATATAAAAATTTTATGACTAAGAACATATTATAATCATATTTCAATTTTATAATTTGAATTTATTAAGAAAGGTCTACTTTTATCTGAGATTTGGCTAATTATCTAGAATCAAATTTTTATCTAGAACAATATCCTTATAAATATTTAATTAAGCTAATCAATTTAAACGGTTCACCGGTGCTATTTATTAAATAGGTTATTAACCTTTTCAAAGTTCAAAAAGACCTTTCATTAGTGCAAGTACTAATCGATAAGATAACTAAAATAAAAAAACAATGTTTTGATATTAGGCAGGGAATCTAAAGTGCAATTACACATGGAAAAGGCCTGCTAAGCATTTTTTGGCCCCAAAGATTACTATATTCTGTCAAGATTTTATACCAAAATTCGACATCACAAAGTAATTTACCATACGATCCTAATAAATCATCAGAAACTCTGAGATTTTCTTAATATCCTCTTAAAGGTAATTAACAACTCAGACTCAACCTGCAAAAGAAAATAAAAGCTTTATCTTTACTAAATTAAACTAGTTCTCTTTTAATTAAAAGTTATAAAAAATAAATTAAAATTTTTGAAACTATCTAATTAGTTAAATTTATATATATCTAGTTTGTTTAAAAATATAAATTATATTATTAAATTTATAATTATTTTTCAAAAAAATATCTTTCGGAATATGCAGATCATATTTATTCTCCACCCTCGCTCTACTATGCCAGAAAATATTATCTATTATTTGGTATTTTAGTTCATATAATTTTAAACATGTGATCATTTAAAATTGAAAATTCTTTTTTTAAAATATATTTAATTTTGATATCATACGTATATTATTTTATTTCCGTTTTGTAAATAAAATTATTAGTAATAAAAAAATTAAAATTTTTTAAAAAAGTAAAAAAAAAATTGTTAGGAGGTTATGGGAGGGGGGTTACCCCCACCCCCTAAGCCACTGATTAATTCTATTGATATTCTGTAGAAAGTAGGTGTTTAATATATAATTCTTAGAAAGATTTTTACCTACGGCAATGGATATCAATCGAAATATGTATGTCACACTATATATTAATTCACAAAGCCATTACCTAGAGGAACGATTTCACGTTTTTATACATATTTTTATTATAAAATTTTTAATTTTTTTTAAAATATAATTTATTTTGATATAGTTTATATTGTATCTTATTTTATAAATTGAGTTTTTATATAAAAAATAAATATATATAAAGTTTTTCTTAATCATAATATTCAAAAATAGAAAAAATATGTATCAATGAGAGTTACATTCAAATTTTTTTTTAATATATCATAATTGTTTAAGATTACCTATAGATATTTTTAATGTTCCATTTACACCTTCTAATTTGTATTTGGGATCGAGATCATGAATTTAAAAAATATAATAAAATTAGATTTATGAAAAACATTTTTTAAATAAAACTATTTCATTTATGAAGAATAAATACCTAATTGTTTTACCATCGTAACTTGAACGTTGTAAATTTTAATAAGAATATATTTTACAATTTTTCTAGTAAAATAGGTTTGATAGATTTTATATAAAAATTTATGAATATATGCTTGATTAAGTTAAAAATTTATACATAGATGGAACAGTCTTCCCATTTCGACGGTTACTATATTAATACAAGTAAGTCCGATTAAATAAAGTTTATATCAAATTAAAATGGAAACATGAAAAACGAAATAATTAATTGATTTGCAATTTTAGTATTGGAGATAATTTTTTTTAAAAATTGATAGCGTAAGTGAAAATTTGCAGTTAGGGGTGAAAAATAAAAAACACATATTCATTTTATTGACAAGGCATTAGAAATAAAAATTTCTTCTAATAAGTCAAAACAATATTTTACCATTTGGTTTCCTATCTTGTTCTATAATAAAGTTGTGCTAAAAAATTAGTTGAAAATTATTTATACTTAGGTTAAGAGCAAGGCTTCCAACTCCTAATCCTAATATGTTCAAATATTTCTTTTATAAAAATATTATGTTATAAATTTACTTATTCCAATCAACAAATTTGAATCTTAACGTAAATTCAAAAACGTATGAAAATTAATGTGAAATTTATTTGAATTGAGTATACTTTCAATATAATGATCAATACTATGTAAGTAATCTATAAAAAAATATAATTTTTTAAAGAATTTATATATGCAAAAAGTCTACCATTTATAACCCATTCAATATTTTCTACATTTTATTTAAAAAAATATTGCGTAAATATATTTATTTGTAACATGAAAACTTAATACCTCGTGTGGTATTTATAATAAGGCCGTCTATAAATAGATATTATATGCATTGATATTTAAAATAGTTTCCTTTTTCTTAGATAAATTTACTTTCTTTTTTGCAGGCAAATTTGGCTTTATTAATTCATTTAAATTAATATGATTTATATAAAACAATATAAATTAAAGTAGCATACTCGGATTATTATATTTCTTGCAAATCATCACATTTCGAACTGTTTTATGATTTAAATAAACTATCAAATATCAGTAGATATTATTATCGGTAAAATATATAGAGCGGTAAAATATATAGAGAATATATATTGATAAAAATTGTTATACTCTTTAAATTGATTAATTTATCATCCTTATTTATCATGTTTTTTTAGCCCTAATAACAAATATTGCTCGTATGAAAGAACTGTGATATATAAAAACGTCAGTTTTTAAATTATAAAAATACTGATGAATGCTTGTTAAATCTTTTTCTAACATCTGACTTCTCTTATATCTAGATCCTAAATTTTTATAAAATATGATAATGGAGAGTATAAATGACTAGCTTACGGACTGGCCACTACCCTTTAACTTTTTATCTATATTAATTACTCTTAAATTTTGCATACTTATGACACGTACCTTATCTAAGTTTATTTATAGAATAAAGCTATCCAATAAAAAATATTTTTTAAAAACAAATTTTGGTATTTCATTCTAGTAGAATAACGTTGTGCTTTTTTTTCTTTGATGAAAGAATTACTAGTATAAATTACTAATATTTTATATAAATATTATCATTAGGTATCTAGCATTATTCTCACAATAATTAGAGCCTACATGCTTTATTTTTAATATAATTGTCATTTAATAATAATAGCTGGGTCAATATTGTCTGACTAAATATTGAGTTGCCAATATTCATGGATTCAAATTGAACTGAAATAAAACGTTTGCGTAAAACAACACAAATGATGAACAAATTAAATTGATAATATAAACATTCATAAAAATTTCACACTATCAAAATCGACTAATTAATTTTCAGAACAGCTTTAAAAATCCCAATACAGAAATATAAAAAGATTTGCAATATCACAATATGTGATGCAATTCAATTAATTAATATAAACCAACCTCAAGAAAATTTTTTTAAAAGGTCATATAATGCAAGCAAGCAAATCATTCAGAGGGTTTAAAATAAAACAGGTAAACTTATACATATGGTAAATCATTTTTTATTAATTACACATTATGCGTTATTTGTGATATTTTAAAACTTCTAATGGATGAATATAGATTTAAACCGTTAAATATATGGATAATTACTAGAACCACTCTCGATCTTGCTAAGGTTAGCACAGGGAAGAGCGTAAAATAGTTAGGATTTTTAATCTAAAATGAAATAGGATCCTCAGTCACTATTGTTATAATTATAAATGCATTTGGAAATAGCATTATACCTGTGTTCTTAAAGGATTTGATATAAAAATGGGTTTATCCGAGATAGCACCATAGGATTTTATAATGTGTATTATTATTTATATTTTAATTCATTTAGGTTGTATAGGAGCCGGAAATAGATTTAGGTAGATGTAGGAAAATACATTTTAAACTCTAAACAAACAAAAGTTTCGAAAACAAAATTTTTAATATTAGACCTAACTTAGTTTAATAGATTTTAGGACACAATAGAATAATCATATCCACCCTACTCTCACACTGCTCTCATAATATGCAACAACCTTATAAATCAGTGTTTGAGCTATTTAAAATTTTAATAGAAACAACATTGATTGAGAAATCATGTAGAGGTAGACAAATTATTACCATTTATAACATACCTTCATTATGAAAATAGAGCTACTTAAAGCTGAAAACCCCCTTAAAATATTTAAAAGGGATTTTTGGTTTGTGGGATATTACCATACAATCCAGCTATAGTTACTTAATATCGAAATGATGATAATCTATCAGAATCATCAATGATTTCTATAGCATTAAAAATAGCTTATAGCGATATAGAAAATGAATCAATAAATCCTACCACTTCTAGTTACTAATTATATAATATACCAGCAACTAACAATTTATTTTTGATTTAGAATGTATTAAGCCACATCCAATTTTATATATCAATATGGTGAACAAAAATATAGATTACGGAAAAAGAAAATCAGAAATAATATGTTCGTCACATCACCATATAAAATAAAATTAAAAATAAAAAAAAATAAAAAAAATAGAAGAACGACTATGAGTGGCTTTGCATTATATGCAAGAAGAAATATCGAAAGAGCAAGAAAGGGGAAGAGTGAATTAAATACATGCATTGATAAGATGGATTGATGCTCAATGTGCCAATAATAATGTGTATATTTGTTATTATGAATATATTATAAATTGTCTAATTAAGTTTACTAAACATTATTATCTAAATTAATTAATGGTTAAGATAATTAAGATAATAATTTATTGAATTATTATATATATATATGAATCTGATTATAAATTGAGATATTAATATAAATGTATAATTAGGTTTTTAAATATTTATAAAATTTTAACTAAATAAATGTATAATTATATTTTTAAATATTTATAAAATTTTAACTAAACAAATATATAAACTAGCCATAAAATCAACTTTCACACAATCTGATTTAACTAATAACTATTATAGATAGAGCTTTGATTCAAATTTTATTATGATCAAAAGCAAAATCATGGCCATACACTTTATTTGGCAATAGGATAGGAGTAACTGGATAGGAGTGATACCCAATAAATGCATATAAAATAAAAACTATTCTATTTTTTTGATAACAAATGTACTTTATAATTACCTAGAGTATCACAAGAAGAGATTTATGAATGTTAATAATAATTTGTAGTTTTTCTGAAACAGAAAAATATTTTTTGGAAATATTACCTTACATTCAATTTCCTGAGAAAGTAATAATTAAATCCGTTTATCACATTCCTGTTTTTAAGCAAGTTTAGGTCCATTCTTTTTAAAAAATAGACAATAAAATTTTTACACTTTTATTACTGTAATGCTATTTTAAATCTGAGCCTGAAATGTGATAATTTAATATTTTTACCAAAAGGAAGCAAAGATATAAATTCCTTTTTTTTATAAATACATAGAAATTCTATCATCAATCCCATATTTTTTTAAAAAAATATATAAATAAATAATATAGGTGGTGGAGTATACATTGACTTGGCGAATCCAGGTTTACTATTATGAAATAAAAAGTTTGAATATATCATATTTATATTTATAATTAAAAGATATAATATATATATAAGTTATTACTATCGCTAACAACCCCCCCCCCCCCCCCCCCACTCCTTCACTAAAAAATAATAACTAAGAACAAACTAAAATCAATATAATATATAAATTTATTCATTTGAAGAAAAAACTTTAAACAAATCTTCTAAAAAGCTTTCTAATAATCGGCAAAAAGAATGAAAAAGTGATCCTAAAATCAACAAAAATATATTTTCTCATTTTTAAATTTTGGGTATTGATAGTACACCTATGATAACTAAAAAATATATTAAATTTTAATACTCAATTCTACCTAGGAGTTGAAATATTTCTTAAAGTTAAAAAAATTTCTTAACTTTGACTAAAATTAGAATATTCAATTACAAATTATTTCTGACTCATATTGGTAAGTGTAGTGTTGTTAAAACGCCGCGAGTCGCGACTTCGACCCAAAGCTCGGGTCGTTTTATTCGACTCCGACTCAATGTTTGGGTCGTTTTTTTCGACTTCGACCCGAGTTCAAGCCGAAAAAAACGACTTCGACCCAAAATATGGGTCGTTTTTTTCGACTCCGACCCAAGTCCAAGCCGAAAAAAACGACCTCGACCCAAAATATGGGTCGTTTTTTACGACTCCGACTCAAAATTTGGGTCGTATTTTTCGACTCAAACTTGAAATTTGGGTCGTATTTTTCGACTTAAACTTGAAGTTTGGGTCATATTTTTCGACTCAAACTTGAAGTTTGGGTCGTATTTTTCGACTCAAACTTGAAGTTTGGGTCGTATTTTTCGACTCCAACTCAAAGTTTGGGTCGTTTTTCTGACTCAGACTCAAACATCGGGTCGTTTTATTCAATCCGACCCAAAATATGGATCTTTCTTTTTAAAGACGACTTAAAGTTAGGGTTGCTTTTTTTCACCCCTAACCCAATATCTAGATCATTTTTTTCGACCAAAAGTCAAATAACATTTAGTATATATTAATATTATAGGCGGGAAAGTTACTTAAAGCTTCTTTAAATTATAATGCTCTGATTAACTATTCATCATAGTTATATTTTAAAATTTTTAAGTGATGTACCATAGAAAAGTGCCATTTGTCATGATAATTATTTTTGAACTTTTTTAAATGAAATAGATAAAAATATATATTGTAGACATGTTAAATCAAAATTTCAGTGATGATGTTCCATAGATAAGTGGTAATTGTCATAATCGCTATTTTTGAACTTTTTTGAGTTTTTTTAAAGCAAATTGCTAAAAATATATATTCTAACATGTTAAATTAAAAATTCAGTGAGGATGTATCATAGATAGGTGATAATGGTCATAATCGCTATTTTTGAACTTTTTTCAATTTTTTTAAAGGAAATAGCAAAAAATATATATTCTAACCATGTTAAATTAAAAATTCAGTGAGGATGTATCATAGATATGTGACAATTGTCATAATCGCTATTTTTGAACTTTTTTGAATTTTTTTAAAGCAAATTGCTAAAAATATATATTCTAAACATGTTAAATTAAAAATTCAGTGAGGATGTATCATAGATAGGTGACAATTGTCATAATCGCTATTTTTGAACTTTTTTCAATTTTTTTAAAGGAAATAGCAAAAAATATATATTCTAACCATGTTAAATTAAAAATTCAGTGAGGATGTATCATAGATATGTGACAATTGTCATAATCGCTATTTTTGAACTTTTTCAAATTTTTTTAAAGGAAACATCTTAAAATATATATTCTAAACATGTTAAATTTAAAATTCAGTGAGGATGTATCATATATAGGTAACAATTGTCATAATCGCTATTTTTGAACTTTTTCAAATTTTTTTAAAGGAAATATCTAAAAATATATATTCTAAACATGTTAAATTAAAAATTCAGTGAGGATGTATCATAGATAGGTGACAATTGTCATAATCGCTATTTTTGAACTTTTTCAAATTTTTTTAAAGGAAATAGCTAAAAATATATATTCTAAACATGTTAAATTAATATTTCAGTGAGGATGTATCATAGATAGGTGACAATTGTCATAATCGCTATTTTTAAACTTTTTCAAATTTTTTTAAAGGAAATATCTAAAAATATATATTCTAAACATGTTAAATTAAAAATTCAGTGAGGATGTATCATAGATAGGTGACAATTGTCATAATCGCTATTTTTGAACTTTTTCAAATTTTTTTAAAGGAAATAGCTAAAAATATATATTGTAAAGATGTTAAAATAAAATTTCAGTGAAGATGTACCATAGAAAAGTGACAATTGTCATAATCGCTATTTTTGAACTTTTTTCAAATATTTTAAAGGAAATAGCAAAAAATATATATTCTAAAAATGTTAAATAAAATTCAGTGAGGATGTATCATAGATATGTGACAATTGTCATAATCGCTATTTTTGAACTTTTTCAAATTTTTTTAAAACAAACATCTTAAAATATATATTCTAAACATATTAAATTTAAAATTCAGTGAGGATGTATCATATATAGATGACAATTGTCATAATCGCTATTTTTGAACTTTTTCAAATTTTTTAAAGGAAATATATAAAAATATATATTCTAAACATGTTAAATTAAAAATTCAGTGAGGATGTATCATAGATAGGTGACTTTAACATGTTTAGAATATATATTTTTAGCTATCTCCTTTAAAAAAATTTGAAAAAGTTCAAAAATAGCGATTATGACAATTGTCACCTATCTATGATACATCCTCACTGAATTTTAAATTTAACATGTTTAGAATATATATTTTTAGATATTTCCTTTAAAAAAAGTTCAAAAATAGCGATTATGACAATTGTCACCTATCTATGATACATCCTCACTGAAATTTTAATTTAACATGTTTAGAATATATATTTTTAGCTATTTCCTTTAAAAAAATTTGAAAAAGTTCAAAAATAGCGATTTTGACAATTGTCACCTATCTATGATACATCCTCACTGAATTTTTAATTTAACATGTTTAGAATATATATTTTTAGATATTTCCTTTAAAAAAATTTCAAAAATTTCAAAAATAGCGATTATGACAATTGTCACCTATATTTGATACATCCTCACTGAATTTTAAATTTAACATGTTTAGAATATATTTTTAGATATTTCCTTTAAAAAAATTTGAAAAAGTTCAAAAATAGCGATTATGACATTTGTCACCTATATATGATACATCCTCACTGAATTTTTAATTTAACATGTTTAGAATATATATTTTTAGCTATTTGCTTTAAAAAAATTGAAAAAAATTCAAAAATATTGATTTTGTCACCTATCTATGATACATTCTCACTGAATTTTTAATTTAACATGTTTAGAATATATATTTTTAGATATTTCCTTTAAAAAAATTTAAAAAAGTTCAAAAATAGCGATTATGACAATTGTCACCTATCTATGATACATCCTCACTGAATTTTTAATTTAACATGTTTAGAATATATATTTTTAGCTATTTCCTTTAAAAAAATTTGAAAAAGTTCAAAAATAGCGATTATGACAATTGACACCTATCTATGATACATCCTCACTGAATTTTTAATTTAACATGTTTAGAATATATATTTTTAGATATTCCATTTAAAAAAATTTGAAAAAGTTAAAAAATAGCGATTATGACAATTGTCACCTATCTATGATACATCCTCACTGAATTTTTAATTTAACATGTTTAGAATATATATTTTTAGCAATTTGCTTTAAAAAAACTCAAAAAAGTTCAAAAATAGCGATTATGACAATTACCACTTATCTATGGTACATCATCACTGAAATTTTGATTTAACATGTCTACAATATATATTTTTATCTATTTCATTTAAAAAAGTTCAAAAATAATTATCATGACAAATGGCACTTTTCTATGGTACATCACTTAAAAATTTTAAAATATAACTATGATGAATAGTTAATCAGAGCATTATAATTTAAAGAAGCTTTAAGTAACTTTCCCGCCTATAATATTAATATATACTAAATGTTATTTGACTTTTGGTCGAAAAAAATGATCTAGATAATTGGTTAGGGGTGAAAAAAAGCAACCCTAACTTTAAGTCGTCTTTAAAAAAAAAGATCCATATTTATGGGTCGGATTGAATAAAACGACCCGATGTTTGAGTCTGAGTCAGAAAAACGACCCAAACTTTGAGTTGGAGTCGAATAATACGACCCAAACTTCAAGTTTAAGTCAAAAAATACGACCCAAACTTCAAGTTTTAGTCGAAAAATACGACCCAAACTTCAAGTTTGAGTCGAAAAATATGACCCAAACTTCAAGTTTGAGTCGAAAAATATGACCCAAACTTCAAGTTTAAGTCGAAAAATACGACCCAAATTTCAAGTTTGAGTCGAAAAATACGACCCAAATTTTGAGTCGGAGTCGTAAAAAACGACCCATATTTTGGGTCGAAGTCGTTTTTTTCGGCGTTTTCGGCTTGAACTCTGGTCGAAGTCGTAAAAAACGACCAAAACTTTGAGTTGGAGTCGAAAAAAACGACCCAAAATTTGGGTGAGCTCTGTTCGAGCCGACTCGGCTAAGCCGATTAACAACACTAGGTAAGTGGTAACCGTTGAGATTTATAATAAATAAAAATACTAATTCATTCAGCATTATATATATTTCCCATCTTTTTTGAAAGACAGGAATCCTAAGGAAAATCTACCCACGGTAAGACATGTTCAAGAATGCTGTGCTTTGTATGGAACCATCTTGGAAGACATTCTAAATTTTAAATATTTTGCCAGATTTGTAATTTTTGTATCTTTTTTTAAGCTAAATCACCTAATATTATTGAGAGATTTTTTTAGATTAGTTACATAGATGATAGCTATAAACAAATTTTTTTTAATAAAAATATCCGATAGGGTGTTGAATCTATTCTTTTTTGCCGTTTATGAATTTCAAAAGTTTTAATTTTATAGCTTTAGTTTTTCTAGTCTTTTTTATGGGAAGAGGGGGTATTTATAAAATGTCCATATGTAACGATCAAAGATCTATAAAAGTACCAAAATTATTTACTTGGATCTTTAAAACTCTCATCTAAAAAAATAAGAAAATAAATGTCAAAAATATAAAGGTTTTATACTTAAAAATTAAATGAATAAGAATGAAGTTTCCTTATATTCTTTTGTTAATACATTGTAAAGGAGATATAGGAGGATATTACTTCTTTTAAAAATTGTTTTATTAGATTTATTTATCATAAATGCCTATTCACTACATTTTGTTATTTCGATATTAGAATAGTGAGTCGATACACAAAGAAGTGGACAAGGCTATTAATATATACTATATTAGACTTCGAAAGCATAGCAGACTTAAAAATAAATCAATTTAAAAGTAAGTTCCTTCAACCCTCATCTTCTAGCGATAATATCCAAATTTATTTTATTTTAAATCCCCCTAAATCTCACAGCGAATATTCTAATTTGGATCTCAAATCCTGTTTTTTCGTATAAAAAAATATTATTAAAATATTTTACTTTTTTGCAATTATATATTAATAAAGTTTTTATACATACACCTTTTATCAATAAAGAAAGACATTAAATTTTCAGGTTTTAAATTAATTTGAAACTTAGAGCAACTTTTGAATATGATAAGAAACTGCCAATACAAAAATAAAAATATAACTTACATTCACCATAACATTTATAAAATGGTAATGATATTTATGAAGTTACATGATTAAACTCTATATTATATATACTGTAGATATGACTAAACCGAGAAGATATTCACATAATTTTTATATCGTTTATAAATAAAATTTAAATCTTGACACTTTAAAATAATTGGAATTCAATAAAAAAAAAATATTTTTAAATCGCTTATCCCTTTTCGAAATTATATTCCAATATATTTCGCCTTTATTAATTTCAACTTAGAAGAAAATAATTATATACCATTACCTTTTTGATAATATATTATAATCATTCAAATAAAGGAACCAATGAGCATTCAATAATATTCTTAATCGCTCAAAACGATAAATACAATACACTTATTCATTTAACAATCGTAATTTAATTGGTGTGAGGTCTAACTGCACCAAAAAAGATATCCACTCTTATCGAGAGTGAGCCCATATTAATGAAGACAACAAAAAAATTCTAAAAGTGCATGGTATATATGTATTGCATATAATTAGGCTGTATATTGTGAGAATTATCTTTATCTATTCTAATAATTTATTTTTTAAACTGTGTGATAATTGAAACCGTTTTTTATAATAAGTTATAATGAACAAATATCCAATATATGAATAAGTATATTGACAAATATTTATTATATATGTTTATATACCTCTTTTAGATGTAATTATGATATTCCCATAGACTAAAATAATATTTAAAACGATTAAAGATCCTTTTATATAAATTATTATTACTAGGTTTGCGGATAGTCTTTTTTCCTGAAAAAAAATATTGTATTTGTAAATGAGTTGCCTATGTATAAGCATATATACACAACAGTCTATTGTAATTTTATAGATTGGTAAAATAGTATATAAATATAAACCTAAACCCATAATTAAGTATATAATATTTTTATTGAATCGGATTTATAGTATAACAAGGTTAATATGCCTATTTAATAGAACTTAATTTGATTGATTTAAATATGATTACCTATAGATATTACTAGTGTGCCATTTACATTTGCTAGATAATAAGCATATTTTATTTTATACTGTATTTTATATTTAATTTTGTTAAACTGCTCAATATGAGCCGATTTTAAAAACTTCTAATCAAATATTGTATATTTTTTCTGGCTAAAATATTAAGTTAGCCGCTTTTAAAAATGAGCTCAATTCGAGTCGTTTAATAAAACACTTTTATACTCATAAAAAAATTTAATTCTACCAGATGGCAATTGAATTTGGGATTAAGATTTTAAAAAAAAATTGTATTTGATTTATATAAGAATTTTCTTACTTATTTGCTTTACTATCACAGCTGTATCATAATATAAATTTTTTATATATAAGCAAATTTTTATAAAATAAGATATTTTAAAGATTTAAGTTCTTGAAATTAAGATTTTTACCTAAATTTAGCATGTATCCTTCCTTGACAGTTACTAATATAAAGATTAAGGCACATTATATGGCATTTTATGAATTATGTTATAAATTAATATATTATGTGATCAAAAATATTTAGAAAATAAAAAAAAATAGCTCATATTAAATAAAAAGAATGATTGAAAGATTTAATAAAAAAAATAAAAAGCTATGAAGATGAAATGTAAGAAACCGTCAACTGTAGTTTAAAGTTCTTCTAGAGGGTTATTGCATAATTGACGAATAATTTGAGAATTTAAGTAAGCATATGTAGAATGTGGCAGGAAATCTTGATACCTTTATTTTCATTCATGAGATACCTGTTATATCGCATAACAGGTGAATAATTGGCGCCAAATTTAAAATTTGCCAGAAACTGCATGGTAAAGAGTCTCGTTAATTAAATAAAATTGCTAATATGGAAATGTTTAAATATGTCTTTATAAGACATAGAATTGTTTATATGAAAAAGCATTTTTTGAGACAGTAGTTCATTTGTTAAATCTTTAGCGCTTGAACCTATTTTAGTTCCCAATAAAATTTAGAAATTTGGGGTGGTGGGCTTTTCGTCTCTGTATATAAGAGAAGAAATAATTTGATAAAATTATATTACAATATCCCAGATTAATCGGTTTTACATTATAATTGTGATCAATGTTGACAGAGGAAATATCTTAAACTTTCTAAATCTAAGCAGAATATTAATTTTTAATATTGTAAAGTAAATCCTTTATAAAGAATTAATGCCTCACATAAACTGATAATGTTAAAATTTAAGATGAGATAACTTTGGAAAAGAAGAGTCTTAGCTGGTAAAATAAAGATGAGGGAAATGTAAAAATGAGGACAATATAAAAGATCAAAATCAAGTAGTTTAAAGATATTAAAAATGTGGAAGATGAATCGAAGATTTTCAAATTTACAAAAGATGGGAAAAGGTTCAATTTTGATATATTCCTAATAAAATTTATAATTCATTTAGATATTTTATATAAGTGTTAATTTTTAATGATATTATTAATGTTTTTTTTAATGCATAATTAAACTTTTTTTAAATGCAATAATGATATAGTTTCAATAAAAAAATAATATTTTGATGATTAAAAATTATTCACAAAAGCTACAATATTTTACCATTAACATTTTCATATTGTTCTATATTAAAATTATGATATTAAAATAATCTAAAAACTTTTATTATATACCTATGTTTAGAGTGAAATTTTCATTTCTTAATCCCATTCCTAATATATTCAATTAGGTTAGATAGAAAATTATTAATGTTTTTTACTTATTCCGATCCACAAATTTGAACCTTGAGATATTAAACAGCAAAAAATATATTAAATCAAACTCTAATGGAAAATAATATATACCTTCGATGTAATGCTCCATATAACTTAAGTATTCTATAAGAAATAAGAACATTTTATATATATAGCATTTCTAGTAATAAATATAAGGCCTACCATTTATAAGATTTTTAACATTTTCTATAATTATTTATGGTATAAAATTTGATTAGTAGGAAAGATATTATTGAATATTTGAAATAAATTTCAAAAAGAATATTTAGTAATTATATGACACAGACAATTCTAAAACTTGAAAAGTAAATAAATTAGGATACCTTGTGTGGTTCTTATAAAATTGCCATCTAATAAATGAATAGTATATTCGATTATAATTGTATAATATAAGATTCTAAGTTTGTTTTAAAATATTACTTCCTTCTTCGCAAATGATAATAGCTAAAATAATATTTTAGGATTAAAAATCTCAAACCATTATAAAATAAAAGTAGCTTACTCGTAATATGATCATGCCGACAAATCATAATGTTTCGAACTAAATATTTTATGATAAAAATAACAATATATTTATATTTTTTTGACTAAATAAATATCAATAAATTGCCCGCGGACCAAATGGCCAACGAACTTGATAAATCCTTAATGATAATATTATTTGAAAAAATTTATTTTATTCAAAATTGAATTTAAAATAATATAGAGAGAAAAATCCTGTCCAATATAGATCATTTTTTTAACAACTATTAATATACTTGGATCAATCAAATTCGCCCCTAATAAAAATATAAAGATAAAAGTTCATTAAAGGATATATATTGTTAAACACTCTAGATTTTTATTTTAATATCAAAAAAATTACAATAAGAAAATTTTTATTATAAATGTGTAAAATTTACAATATTTATGTTAAAAAAATAATTATTTATATGAATAAACAAATCCAAAATTAAAAAAAAATAAGATGGAATTTAGCGTAAAATTAGATAAATAAGAAAGGAAGAATAAGTCTAACGAATACCGTGGATAGAAATGCAATTGAAGATCTTTAATTTGCTTAAAGGATAGCTATGACTATTCTCTGTTTGAGGAAGAAGCCTTTCAAGGAAAGTCAGTAAGCTCAGATATGATATCAAAGAAGGATAATGAAAGTTTAAGGTTGTTAATATTATTGGATTAAAAATGTGATTCTGAAATTTCCGAGTTTTTGGAAATTTTAAGGTGTTCTTGCTCGAGTACTTTTTTTTTGGATAGAGCTAATGGATCTAAACGAGAATACACCCAAACGAGAAATTAGTCTCGTGTTTATGGGATCAGGATGATTATCTTAGGCCGCTATCCATCGGATCTAAAAAGTTCTGGTGGTTTATTGCAAGAATTTGGGTGTTAAGAATTTTCTTTATTCTTATGACAAATTTTTTTTAATAAATATAATTGTGATAAATAGGTTTGATAAATTATTTTTTTTATTAAGGATAATATTTTAATTAGTTTTTTGATTCAGATTTATAAAAATTTATTTGAACTTTAACCAAGGTAAAAATATAAAGTAATTCATACATATTGATAGTATATTTAAATAAATTATTTAAATACAAAATTAGAGATTTAATAAGATTGTTTTATATCTGGGAACAAAATAAAAAAAATGTTGTTTATATTATTAGTGATCTCATAATATGAATTTCTATTCGAAAACATCATAAAAAAATTTTAAAAAAGTCAATTCCCTATTTTTATCATTCTTTTGAAAAGGCCCATTTAAAACAATAATTTATTAAATAATAATTTTTTACACTAAAAATTATAGTCAGCTGATTATTAATTTTAAAATTTTCTAAAAAATATTATTTGACTAAAATAATATTTTGCATCATTGGCATTGCATAAAAATATTTTATAAATTAATTGAAATAATCTTCAAGAGACTTATTAAATTTAATACCTTCCTTCCAAATTCAAATTACTATGCACATGCGATTTACATTTTTTAATTAATATTTTTTATATCAATGTATCATTCTCTTTTAGTGCTTTCAATATTACACTGAGAGTCTTTTCAGAAAATAAAATTACTTTCTTTTACACCTCCTTCATTAATCTTAGCAATGTATATGTAAAAAAAAAATTATTTCGATTATTTTTTAAAAATATATTTTACACAATACCATTGTTGAAGCTTATTTTAAGTAAATATATTTATTTAGAATTCTTTTAATAATTTTTTAGATATTAACAGAGGCGGACTGGCAATACTGCAGCCTCGTGGGTAAATCTTTTCTAGCGGCCTCGTTTTTATGGCGGCATCGCTCCCCATAACTCCCATTTGCAGGTTTTAGGCCCGCTTTTATCCTGCTTCAGGCGGGTTTCTCTATAATGGCTTTTCTATATTATACATTATTTTTATTATTTCTTATATTTGTGGGAAAATACATACCAAAATGATGTATATTGCAGTTATTACATTTTAATTAAGAAAAACACTATAATCAGCGTCTGCATGACAGGATTTTCACTGGATGCAAACCCCTTTCAAAAACCTTTGCCTACCCCCCTAAAAAAATTATCTAAAGGATTTATTTTTTAGATAATAATTTCAATTAAATCCTCCATTATTTACAATGAATTTATTATTATAATTTTATGAGCTTGCTGAAATATCTAAACCTTTTAAATGTAATTTAAAAGGATAGCAGAAAGTTTTATTTGGAAAACAATATGTATAATTGTTTGCAATATATAGATTTAATCGATGAATTGTATTATAATAGTTCTATAATAAAAGTATTAATTTTTACAGCAATAAATTTTGTACTATTTCATCTCAAAATTTAATAGATAATCCCCAAAAAATTTATCCTACCCCCATTAAAGCTGCCTACCCCTACTCCCCTCAAAAATAGGATGCAAACTGTTCCTACCCCTCCCGCTCATGTAGACGCTGACTATAATTATACAATAATACATATTAAATTTAGGAGTTACACACATATTTAAAATCATATTTCTTGCCCATTTAAAACGCTCTTGCGCATATAAAATAGTATATTTCCCACATATAAAATCATATTAATTGCACATATAAGATAATTAACACCCCGAGAATAACATTTATTGTATATATAAAATCGGAAATATCAAATATGGTTTCACAAAATAGAACTTAAAAAAATGAATTAAAATATTATATAATTTTAAAACTAATAAATCTGTACTTTGAACTTTGGAGTAAATAAACTAAATTTTATTCTAATTCAATTTATGTCAGCAATTCAACAAACATCAATAAAAATATCTCCAATTCATCTTGTTCCATATTTTCTCTCAGTCTGTTTTTTATAATTAAAATTTATTAAATGTTCATATCTTCTATATTATATCTTATAAAATAATCCTTAACATATTTTTTTTAAGTAAAGGCTGCAACTTAGCCTTTATATTTATTCTTTGAATAACGGTAACAGTTAACACTTTTTAATAACAGGCCCAACACTGGTTGTGCGCATATTATAGCTTTGAATATTTTTATAGACACATTTTAAGCATTTACTAGGCCGTTCACAATTACAGATATTTATTCATCAACATGCATCGGATACAAATATTGCACATTCATTATAAGTTCTTTATTTATCGATAGAATTCGGTCAAACTATTTATAGTCTGATCAATTATAGGAGGAAATAAAACTTCAAAGTTCATCTAAGCATTCATTACTCTACATTCTCTTATTCTCTTTTTTGGTATTTCACTATGTACCCAGGTGTTATCTGCTTTATATCAGGAATATTTTTATTTAATGTAACCATTCTTTTAGCTTTATTTTGAATGATACAAAATGGTATCTTCAACTATTGCTGATAAAATATCGAAATTTATAGTTGAAGATATAATGAGAGCTCACTATTTCAAATTTTTCAAAAAAAATTAAAGAGAATTTAAAATCTAAAATGAACAGATTCTCAATCAAAGATTAAGTTAATGATGAGGTTTGACTTAAACAATTTATTACTCATTATACACTGTAGTTCACTATAATGGTATGGACTATGGAGTAAGCTCTTTCCCCATAACCCTCTAGTATCTTTTTCAAGTGCCAATCATCTTTTTTCTTCTATTATTTGGAGCCTTCGCAGTTTACTTGAACTAAATAAATTATTTAGTAAGATAGAGCATCTATTCTTTTATTTGATCTTTCAAAATCAGGTGTCTTATTTAATATATATTTTCAACATTTAACGTTTGCCAAATTCTTTTTTTAAATATTAAAGGCTATATTAATAACTTTATTAACGGCTGTCTTTCACATATTATTAGTGAAACCCTGATTTTGATTTATTGAAAAGTTTTCGTTTTCATTTTCTACGTTTACTCGTAAAAATAGTGTTCTCTAAGTGGTGTCTGAGTATTTTAATATTTTTTGCTATAGTTCATACCATCTCAAAGAAATTCCCATGATTTACACTTTCATTATTAAGATTTCCAAGTGTTTTATTATGATCTGATCATTCGGTAAGATAAATATTTGCCTAAAAATTTAATTATCTCAAATATTTATCTGCACATATATTATTGTAAATCTGTAAAATTCTTCCCTTAATATTTTAAAGATAATTAAATTCTATTTTTATGATGAATTATAAAATAATGTGTAAAAATTTAATTAAATTAACCTTTGCTTTAATTAAAATCAGAAATACACTTTATTTAAAAAAAATGGAAAAAAAATTCATAAAAATATTATCTAAATTATAATATTCAAGAAATGATGATATAATAAAATGCTAAAAAGGGAAATATAATTATAAAAAAATTTCAACATATAAAATATATGAATTAGATAAGGAAAAAAAAATCACAACTAAAAAAATATGTATTTTTTCTGATCGGCCTTAAAAATTGACCTTTTTTACTTGGTTTATGACCGCCCCTGGATATTAAGTTAAATAAATTAGAAGCGTAGTATAAAAAATGTATTTTTTTTAAAAAATACTCATTTAAATGATAATTTGTTCGAAAGAATGGTATAAATAGGGCTAATAATAACCTTTTTTTTTATTATCTCATAATATGAGTTTCTTTCAAAAAAAGGCAAACCCTGTAAATTTGTTTTAAAATATTAATATATGCATAACATTTGAAAGGATGATTTAAAAAAATATGAAATATTCAATCTATTATATTCTCCTATAACTGTTAATTTAAGATTTTGAGGTAGACAAAATTTTAAAAATGTTATTTACATACCATTATACTGTAGAACGTAGGGGTTAACTGAATCTGTAAAATTTTTTTAAAATAAATATCAATTGTCAAAAATATTATAAGATAATATGTTATTTTTTTTAAACTTTAAATCATTTATTTATGACCTTTTTTTAAATTAGAAAAAGAAATCGATTTTGCAGGAAATATATTCTAGTACATATAGATAGATAGATAATACCAACCTTTTAATTATTTTGCTAATAATTTTAGGTTAACTTTTAATTTATTCAAAAAAAATTTAAAAACCTATAAAATTGAAAATTGTTAGAAATTTTGTGGCAAAATTGGGATAAATTTATAGAACAATATTCTAAACATAATAGAATACATTTTTTTCGCCTCAAGATCTTGTTAATACCTTTCTGCCATCTATTGGCAAAATTTCCAGGCTTGCGTAACAGTTTTTAACAAAAATATTGAGTTAGTCGTATTTAAAAATTAAACCGGTCTGTCAGAGTATATTAAGGTTATCATTTATATATTTTTATACCTCTCTCGGATGTAATTTTGACATACCAAGAAACTAAAATAATATTTGGAACTGATTAAGAATACTATAATATAATATAATACCAGGTTCACGGATTATTTTGTTTCCTGCGAAAAATAAAAAACGGTAAATAAATTTAATTACCCATTATAAATTTATAAAAATTATTTATATTCCAAACATGATTACCAATAGATATTATTAGAGTGCCGTTAACACGTTCTAAATAAATAACACATTTAGTCTATAATATTCGATATACTTATCAAATTATATTGAAATATCTAATGGCACTAATGAAATTTTACAAGATTTTCTTAAATAGCATATATATGCTTTTTTTGTCAAACAGCGCTAAATAAACGGAATAAGATATTTTCTTTTAATCAAGACGAAAACAAAACACTATGTTTTTTCCTAAATATAAATAAAATGAATTAATTTTGTCATTTTTTTTAAAAAATGACATTAGATTTATACGAGATATTTTAAATTTTTTCGAAAAATATTTTACCTAGTCGTTTTACTAACATAGCTGCATATTATCAAATTTTTAAATAATAATAATCATTTATATGATTTTTATATTTAAAATAAATAAATTTAAAAAATAATTGTTTTTATGTAATTTAATCTACCTAAATTTTTCTGATAATTTCTACTGACAGTCACTATATGCATATATAATATAATTAATGTAAAATTAAAAAATATATATAATTTGATAATTATACACTCTTTTAGTTTTAATATTTCTTTAAAAAAAGCTTAGTAAATGAATAAAGGAAAATCTGTATAAAGAAAATGAAAAAGAAGGAAATAATAATGTTGAAAAGGAGGTTAGCCTATTCAAATATTATTTATTTTAGTTATTTTTCTTCTTTTAAAATAATGATACGATCCTTTAAATATTTCGCTTAAAAGTTTTCTCTAAATATTTTTATAATATATTTTGGAAAATTATCTGCACAAACATTTTTTCTAAACGTCAAAACCACCAGAATTATTTATACTTTTAAAACTTTTCAATATGGTATCGTTACATTTTCTATTTAAATTTTTTATTAATCGTTACAAATATCAATACAGCTTATTGTTAATCAAAGTGTGTCCCAAATTTATGGTCCTTTTGTAATTTCATCTACCTCAATTTTAGAGCTATGATAGCCTTAATTCTTTAAGAGTTTTCCAAAAGATATTTGATCTTATCGATCCTATTGCATTTGTTTTTAGATCTAATTTAATCTAAAATGCATAATTAAAGTCAAACTGTTCTTTGATAAATTTTCTTGAACAATTTTGATGTGGTGCATTGTCTTGTTAAAAAATAAAATTCTCTTACAGAAGCCATATAATCAATGAGCTCATTAGATATAATATATTCACATTTAGATTTCAGTGATTATTCTATTCCCTATTAGATTAAATTATAAATTTATACCCTAACCAAACTCTATAAATGTGTTTGTCAAATATTTCGATGACAATAAAAATTTCTTTTAAAAAAATACGATTATTTTATAATAAAAATCTTTTATCTTTCAAATTTGTAAAGCATTGAATAACAAATATTGTAGTCAAATGAATTCGTATTATATTACCTAAATTATTAGTATAAATAGTTATACTAGAAAGGTTTGGACAATTTTTTTTACATCTCTGAGTCAGGGCTAGGTTATATCATATTTTAAACTTTGAACCACTTATGCTAAATTTTTAAATTGATAGGGTTTGACTACAAGGGGTGTTGGTATCCATGAGGAAAAAAATAGGCACAATTTTATGGAGGTTGGGTCTCCTAATTATTCAAGTTCGCTCATTTTAGGCAGGTCTGTGGCCATGTGCTAGATAAGATAAGATAGGGTTTGACTACCATTAAAATGGAAAATTAAATATAAAGAACTATTTTTCCTGTAAGATTTAAAAAAATCTTTCATATAAAGAAATGATATATTTTACCATTGGGTGTCTCATCTTGTTCTATATTAATGCTATAAAATTAATATCTTGAAAATACTTATACCTAGATTGAGAGTGAGATTTACTTTTCTAAATCCTATATCTAATATGTATTCAATTATTTTAAAAAAAATTTGTCTTTTCTTAACTTACTTATTCCAATCCATAAATTTGAACCTATATATTTTTTAAATTAATCATAATAGTATAAACATTTTAAAATTTTATGGAAATAATATTTACTTTGGATATAATACTCCGTATTGTATAACAAGTGATCTATAAGAACATTAACAGTTGTTTTTAAAAAAATTAATTCTACATATAAAACGCACCATAGATAAATATCCTAACATTTCCTATAATAATAAAATATATGGCAAAAATATTGATTGGTAATTAATTATCTTTAAATATTTTATTATTAATTAATGAACCAGGCTTAGTGATTGTTATATTGCCATCTATTAATGAAAAATACGATTATAATATAAAATTATATGTTAATATTATTTATTCAAATATATACTTTCGTCTCTACAAATGATATTGCCTGAAATGATTATTTTTATTTTATTTTTTTTCAACAATTTATACTTGAATCATCATGTTTCCTACAAATCATGCATCTTTCTACTAAATATATATAATAAAATGAAATAAATATTACATATCGATATACCAAAAAATACTATTAAAATTGATATAAGGCAAATAAGCTCTATTGAAAATTCATGATCTAAATTCTTTTAAAATTTTAATAACTATATGGCTCTGCCGGATTTTTTATAATTTCATTATTTAAAATAACTTTGTAAATTATTTTAAAGGGGGGAAATGGGAAATACAGCAAATAAATGTTAAATAAATTTATTCAGATGAATGCATTAAAAAGTGCTTCATATATATTTAATTGCGGTTTTGAAGGGATTTTTTAGACGAAATGTCTTTGATCACATATACTATAGCCAGAATTGTTTACAGCTGACTTCAATGTATGCACACTTTTTATTAAGTAAGTAAATTATTTAGTCTAGATTATTTTTGCAATTGAATTATCTAATGTTTTTATTGATACAATAAATTTAATGCAATAAATTCAGCTCAGTTCCGGTTTTTTATAAATAAAATATTTTAAGCTCGATGAGCATAGAATAATTAATACTATGACAAAAGTAATACATTTGAATAAATAATATGATCATAGAGATGTAACTGATTTATTTCTTAAACTTGAATACAAATTAAAATCAAAATAATAGATTATTTTATTACCTCGTACATTTTATAAAATGGTCCCAAAATTATTTAAAGTAATAAATGGATAATATTACTTTTATCAAAGTTATTAAAATATAATTCCAGTATTTTTTTTATCATGAGCTCTACATAATATAATTCATATACGCATCAATACATATAATGTAATTAACATATATGTACATTAGAATATCCGCAATCATGTATTTTATATTTAGATTATTGTCTCCCTCCAGATCGGGCCTGGAGATCTCTTAAGGAAGACAAATAAATATATAATTAGATGATACCTAAATTTTCCAAGTCCAAATCATGAGCTATAAATAAAATAAAATTTTAAAGTTAGAAAAATCTCCCAATAAAAAAAACATAGCCCATGAGTTAAAATATTTTAATCATTCAAATAACCATCAATAAATATATAAAAAAATAATAAATCTTTACTCGAATCGGTTTGTTGGACTAATGAATTATAAAAAGAGTATAGAATAAAATTTAAGATATGACGGCGCTATCTTTTTACTTTTAATAATCCCCAATAAGACGAAAGTTGATAAAAAGAATTTCATTTTTAATTGAAATTTTTTTTATTTGATGTTAGAAATGTTATATTTTTTAAATTCGAATAAATTAAAATTTAAATAATTAACTAATTCTTATTTAATTTTCAAGGATGATAATATTACATACATTGCTCCGATTATTTTTATAATTATAGATTTCAAATTTTGAGTAAGGACGTTGAAAATTTTGAGGGAGGTTAATAGGTTCAAAATTCATAAAATTTTTTAATTTATGAAAATGTTCAAACATATAATAGATTTATTTTTTAAATTAGCTAGTAAAAGCATTTTTTTAAAAAACATTTTATAAGAATAGAATAAAAATTTCTAATTAATTAAAATTGAGAAAGAAACTATTTTTAATTATTTTTTATATATCAAACTTTGTAAAATGATTTTAAAGATTTAATTTGAATATCAGTAAAATATATTTTTTGTAAATTAGAAAAGTGGCTAGATGGGTTCTCATTATGTTGGGCTATAGCCGGAGGCTTTGATTTTTTCTAAGTTATTTCTTAATCATAAATTATATCACTGAATATTTAGGTTATTAACAAATCTGATCATTAAATACCTTTTATTAATACCAAAAAAAAATGAAAATGAAATTTTTGCATTTTAAAAATAATTCATCATAAGAAAATTTTATACTGATAAAATTATGCTATGGAGAGAAAAGTTGAAATACCCCAATTTTGATTCCTAAATTCCCCTAGGAAAAAATGCAATATTCATACAGTTCAAGGAGCTTCAAAACAACTTTAAAATACGAGATTCATATTCCGAAAACTTACTACTGATCAATATTATAAAGTTGGGAAAAATTTACGATGGGTATACATTTGGATATTTAGACAATCTTGAAAATTACTAGAATTTGTTGCGTGAACAGTCTAAAATAACATGATAAGAGGAGATAGGGGATAGTGTGTTCCCGGAGGCATTTCTTACTCAAATAATTTAAAAACTAATAAACTTTGAGATGTGAAATTTAAGTCAAATATGTATTTTAACAAAGTGCTTGAGTAGGGTCCAAAAATGTTTTGGACAAAATTGCTCTTGAAAAATTAAATGCAAATTTTAATTTTAACATAAAAAGTAACCTTTTAAAATTTTACATTTTCACTCAGAACTTTTTTTATAAAAGTTATTCAGACTTAATATTAATTCTAAATGCTATTTTATCATATTTAAAATTATTGACAATATTAATATAATTTAATATCTTCAACTTGAATTTTAATGAAGACCTAGGGCAGGTTTCGGGGTACTGATTAGCCATTTTAAATATAAAAACATTAGAAGCTACTAATTTGTCTAGGGCCACGAATGGAAATATTAAGATGATTGACTTATTTTTTATAAATTATTTGACAGTTTTAAGTGACAAGTTCTTCCGCTAAATAAATTTAACATATTTGACAATTTATTTTTATTTATTTACATAGAATTAGCATTCTTATATAATTTTTTTTTAAAAATTTACAAATAAAGAAGCACTATAACACGCAACGCCAAAGGATAATAGGTACTCTGAATGTTTTTCATAATTCTTAAATTTTCTTTTTAAAATTTTATCTATATAATATGAGCTATTTTAAATTTCAATATTACTAAATTTCGTCTATTAAAAGCAATGACGTTAACATGATAAATTAAAAGCGCAGATAATAAATAACAAAAAAATATTATATTTTCCAGACTTAAATCATATTTTAAAATTTCCTGTAGACAGTTTTTGATAATTAATATATATATTACTTTATTGTAAAAATTTAATCACCAGATTCGTCATCGTCGATTATAAGTAATAATATATAAATATTCAGTATCTACAAAATTTTATAAGTTTATAATGAGTTTAAAACTGAAAAAGCTATTTATCTCATCATTTTAATAGAGTCAAAATAAATCTTATGTGCTTTAACTAGAAATCCTTTTTTAGAAGGCACCACTAAATTCTTTTGTCTTTTGATCAGAGATTCTATATCTTAACCGGATTTGAACGAAAATTAAATATTTCCATTACCTTTCGTTATTTTTATGGCAAATTAGCATTTGAATATGATGGGCAATAGAAAAAATATGTAATATATTAGAATTTGAGAGAGGGGAATGCGAACCTTAAAATAGGCGCTTAAAGTGCATTTAAAATTTCTTTAAGTTGTTTAATATTATATATAAATTTAATTTCCAAAAAACATATTAAGGTAAATACCGGGAGTCAAAACCTGAAAATAAGTATAAAATGAAATCTGTTCTTTTTTACCTTTGTTTTATTTCATAAGTAGTTCTTAGATCAAGGTTTATGTACATATAATTAGCATGGATATTTTATTTCCAAGCTATGATTATGTAAAGGGACAAATTTGGCCCAATTTTTGTCTTATTATAGTATTTTATTCTATATAACATTTAAATTACCAAAATGATAACCATAAAATTTATCAGATTTATTCATCACTCTAAGATATATTTTGTGAAAAATAATTAATAAATTTATTGTAAAATTTTTCGAGACAGCCATACAAATTATAATTGTAAGAGTAATAATTATGTTTCATAATATTATAACTGAAAGATAAATTATAAGCGATATCGATTAAAATATTAATAGGCACGATTGAATATTTTAAAGATATCTTCATTAGTGATTCTCAAAAGTTCCGGCACATACCTATTCTTCCTGATATAGCTAACCATGAACGTGCTTGAAAAATTAAGCTCAATAAGGATCATTAATCTTTATCATAAAATGAATAATTTGGTTAAAGATTAAAATTAGCAAAAAATCTTACCTAATTATAAATCCCAGAAAAAGATTTATAAATAAATTAAAAATACCAATTAATCAGTGTTAGAAAATTTTAGAAATACGTACAAATCTGGGTTAGAAATAGAAACCTAATTATTTGTTTATATAGAATTATTCAAATTAATAAAATTTTAAAAATGGGCTAGGACCGAACTTAATAGTAAAAATAAAATGAGAGTGGGCTCTAAAATGTTGACCTCTCTCTAGATATCTAAAATTATTATAAAATTATATAATTCTATTTTTTGCATTACATTAAATATCTCTACTCAAATAAATTAAATATGATATGAAAATTGTCATAAAGTATTTAGTAAATAGAACAAAACTAATTTAATTTACCCCAATTTATTGTGTTTCAAAAATAATATTTTCTATTCTTTTCTTGATTTTTTATATTAGTTTTTTAATTGTGATGTTGAATCAAGAACGAGAAAATAAGAATGAGAAACGAAATTTAAAAAATTTATAGATTAGGATCTTGTCCTGCTAATATTTTATTTGTAATGTCACGTCTGGGAAGGCTACGAATATACTTTAATGTGAACTTAAAAAAAAATCAGTTATTTTTTAATCATTATTCAAATCAAATTTTGCAATAGGTAAATAGTTAATATTTAATAATCATGTCAAATTTGATGGTCTTAACTTTAACAATTTGAAATATAATAAAATAATGTGTTTTGTCCCTTAACAAAATAATAATTTTAAATCCTGTAGAATCTACATCCTAATTATGTATATCTAAGAACTACTAATATATAAAATAAGAAAAACAAAAGTACCAATGCCATTTTATAATTCATCTCCAAGTTTTGATTTCCAGTATTTGTCCTTGATATTTATTTCTTCAATTATAGTATTCATACAGGATTATAAATGATTATGTTGTTTCAAAGATTTAAAAATTTGATAAGGGCAAAATGATGGAAACTTTAAAATATTTTGTATTTTAACAAAAGAAAAATTAATGAAACTAGATTTTATTTATATTTTTGTCAAAATATAGATCAATAAAAAAAATCAAAGACTATTCATACTTGAAGTGGCTTCCAAGACTAATAAAATAAAAGGAATTGTTAGATTAAATGATGATGTAAAGTTAATCTATTACTTATAATACATTTAATTACAAAAACGAGAGCTGATAAAAATTTATTCATTTTTAATCAAATTTTTTTTAAAGTTTTAATAAAAAAAATTATTGTTTGCTTTTTTATATAAATTTTACTAAGTACATATTTTTAATGTAAAAATAAAAAATTATATTGCTGAGATTAATTAATTTAATTGGTTTAAATGTTAAAAGGAGTTTGGGAGTTTAAAGTTCATAAATTTTATCTAATATTTTGATTTTAGATAATTAAATTTCTAAGAATAGAAAATTATATTGTTAAGATTAATTTATTTATTATAGTTCAAATATTGATAGTTCAAAATTTTTTCATAAATTTTATTATATTTCTATTTTAAGAAATATTATAATGAATTTTTTTTAAAGTAACAATATATTTACGTTTTAAAATTTTCAAAATAAAATGTAAGAAATATAAGTTTTATAATTTATATATAAAAAATAATTACATTCTAAAATATTGACTTTTTTGAGAATTAAACCAAGAATATTTAAACAAATAAAATTTTAATGAAAATAAGGGGGTGGAAGGTATTTTTGAGGGTAAAACGCTCCATATTTCAAGTAATTTAAAAGATTTATAATATGACCACAAATAATGTTTTAAATTTATTTAAAATATGTCATCCTTAATAGAAGTCTGCAATGAGCAGGTTTTGGTGCACCTGACTGTTCATTTATTTAAAAGTTTAACTTGTCTACCAATGTTTAAAAATTATTATAATGGTTGATTTGGCTCTTTATGTATTATTTTAATGTTTTTTACTTAAACTTATAAATTATAAAATAAAAAAATAATATAGAGAAGTCAGTTGCTCATTTTGCCTGAAATATATTTCAAATTTACCTACCCATTGTTTTAAAAATATTTTTTAACCCTCTCACACACCCAATATATCTCTGTCTATCCATAGAATAGGCGGGCTAAAGTTAGGCAAACCCTTCATTTAGCAAGAATAATATTTTTAAGTTTTAAATTGCAAATGAATTTATAAAAATTTATTTAGGAATATTTTTTTATTGAGCTCATAAATATAATTTATTTTATAAATTAATAACACTCTTCAAGGGGCTGACAATACTACAAAAGCTAAATTTCCTTAATATATCTATTAGAATGGTTAGAACTTGGGTTAGATATCACTGGTCCATATTATCCTGAAGTTCCAAGATCTTTTGATGTTGCCAAGGGTTCCATAACCTTAATATTTAAATTTAATTATTTAAATAAAAATATCATTGTATTACTGATGCATATTTGATAAAGATACATTACTCTTTCCTAAATATTGTGAATTTAATTTGATCACAAACTTCTTTTACTTCTGATAACTTTTCAGAGAGCTTCTATTAATTTCATTGAATGTAAGTAGGAGTTCCATCGGGTCTTATTGGGAGCTATAAGATATATTCCCAATTTTTCCAATAGAATATTGACCATTTTAGGGGACTTAGTTTGTAATTGAAGCAAAACATTTAGCAAATGTTGATCTTGATATTCGCTTAAAATTGATGTAATTTTCTGCCTTCTCTGCATCTGTGGTTGTAATAAGGTTCAGATTATGACAACAACAACGTTAATGTTTTGATAGGCTAATAGTATGATTATTTGGGTCATCAACAGATAATATGTCATTCAAATTTATTAATTCCAAATCCTCATCATCTTCATTTTCTCCAAAAACTTTAGTAAAAATATAATATTTCTTTTTAATATATTTTTTGTTAAATTTAAATATTACTTAAAGGCCTTGTCAATTGTTGCCATTGGCCACCATTTTTACCTCCTTAATATGAATTTTACAAGTCTTGGAAATAATAATTTTCTTAGCCAAAATCATACGTTTGATTTCCAATTATGCGCCTCATTCAAAGCTACTGATTTTCTAACGAGTGACTCGTAAAAGTCCTAAAACATTATAAAATAAATATAATATAGGCTCGATGACCACTCCAACAATCAGGAATGGTGCATACATATGAAACTTCAGACAAATCACTTATATGATTTGTGGTCTTATCTGTAAAGGCAATAAATAAATTGTTGCCCATAGTTTGACGACAAATAATTTTTATAGTCGGAGAAAATGTCTCAATCATTTTAGCAAATGAAGGATCATCAACCAGTGACATTGTTGAGAGTTGTTAATAATAAATTCCATTATAAGCGTAGGTAATACAAATATATTTTGACCAAAATGTTAAATATCACTTTAAGTTTTGGTCTATATTTTGGGCAGTCAGGAATATTTTTATCACCATAAATAATAGCTCATTCTTGATGTTGATGGGTGGGTAGCATCGGAGAGGTTGGGTTAAAATATTTTTAGGGAGGAAATATGTTTCTTCTTATGATTTAGAACGCTCCGGAACGCATCCTCAAAAAATGTCCAATTTTATTTCTACAATATTATGTATTATATACCAATTTTTATTCTATGTAATATTATAATCATAAGCGTAGCCAGTCTGGCCAGTCTGGCCATAAATAAGTCGATTTCTGTGCATATAATATTGAGTTCCTAAAAAATATCCTCTTTATCCCCCTCCCTATCCCCTGTCCCCTAAAAATGTAAATAAATATCTACAATAATTTAACTGAAAAGTAAAAGTTAATATTTATAAATTATAACTAATGCTTATAATTCATATTTATTTGGAAAAAAGAATTTATATATGAAAATGTGAATCTATTTTTAATATTTTCTAAAAATCTAATTATAATCTATCAGGACATACCATTCTTTAATTGTAAAGAGACATTATTATTTTTGATGAAGATAGAGAAATTCTTGTTAGCATGATATAAGGAAAGATAGATTAATAAATATCAACACATATTAATTTTTAGGTACTATAAAAAATCTTAACAATTGTTTATAAAACAATGATCAAAAAAACACATATAATATAAATATATCAAATTAACTTTAACAATGTTAGTGCTAAAAAATTGATTTAGGCGTAATTTTAAAAATTGTTAAATCAAAATTTTAGCTAAAATATAATATTTAAGCTTAGAAATTTAGTCTCAGGAAAATATTTTAACGCTCTAAAAAATATATCAAATTCTATTAATTTTGATCCACGAATACTTGATTATATTAATGGCCAAATTTAAATATAATGCTAATTTGTTGCAAATTAAATGTAAGTAGAGGAAGAGAGATAAAGTGGAACTTTCTATATGATTGTTCAAATTTGTACAGGAGGTGTCATAAAAGAATCAATATAAGAAAGATGTCACCATTTGATATATCACTATAATAAAGTTATATAAATAAAAAAGATTAGATAAAAAAACAAATTTTACTAATATTAAATTTATTAATATACAAGATTTTTATTAACATTTATTTGTACTATATGTTAAATGCTAATTATAGAAGGCCACAGATAGATTTGAAAAAGGTCAGAAAACGAAATTGACTATATTCAGTAAACAGAGCTCATAAAAAGATTTTTTAATCCAAAATATTTAATAAATGAAATATATAAAAAAAATCCTTTATAAAATTAAATTCTATAGCCTAATCTTCTTACCTTATCTAATCCTATATTTTATTAATTTGCCTATCTTATCTTTTCTCATAGATATCCATGGGGGTGGGCAATATTTTACATTAATAAGAATTTCCCATCAACCCCAACCCCCTCTCCCCCAAAATATATTTTATATATCATTCGAAAATATGAAGAGAAAAAATAAACAAAAGTTAATAATTTTCTAAAATAATGACTAATTTAAAAAAAACTTAAATTAATTTTATAGATGAGGATTTCCTATAACTTTTATTAAGGTCTTTCCAATTATCGTAGGCAGTGCCTCCTCCCCAATAAAATCCTGTTTACAGATATATCTTATCTTATCCCACTTCATCTTATCTTATGTCTATCTTATCATATAAACCATGATAAATAAGGAAAAAAGAGCAAAAAAATAATAAAGATCATGTGGGGTGGTATCGCTCCTTTATAAATTTTATAAAATACCGTTAAATTATGGGATAATCTATATATAGGGTTTTATAATAAAACTAATTTAAACTAGTCTGAATTTGATCCCATTTTTCTTGAATCGGAACCCAATTGCACATATAAACTTTTTGTTCATTTTATTATTTATTTGCCAATTTGTATTAAATAAATAACTACAGAAAAATTTAAAAGAGTTTTTGTGAAAAAATTGAAAAGTTATTCAGTTTTGTCACAATGTTAAATACTCCGAAACGGCTAAGGCATCATGATAATTTATTTGAAAAACTGATTGTCCTAATGTTGTAGCTGTTGAAAAAAAAGAAGAAATAAATTTAATATAATACATCAAATGTCAGTTATTTTCTGACAGGGGAATTAGTTTTCCTGGTGGATGGGAGGAAAACGAAATGATCACATGGGTTGTTTTTAGAAAAGAACAATAAAAGTTTCTTTGTTTGCGATTTGGAGTGAAGAAGACATGATATTGGATGAAGACGGGATTGATTGGGGAAGATTTAATATGTTTATGAAATATAATGTTATATGTGCATAAATAAAGTGGACTTATAGTAATGTTTATTATATTTATTTAATATTATTAAAAGGATCGTTTTGGATTGTTAAGTTATATTTTTGAGAGGGAAGGGTTGAGAGTAAGGGGCATTTAATTTTTTCGATACCTAAAATATATGATTTGATTAAATTAATTTAAAATACTCTTTTGCGAATTAATATTTAAATTCCCCCCCCCCCCCCTTAAAAAATATCTCTTCCATGTTAATGTTATGATTAGGCTTAAACTAATATTAAATGAAGATTATTATAATTAATCCTTCAGTAAATATTTTATTAATCATTATATATGTTTATTATTATTATAATATATTATTTCCTTCGGCAATAAAGAATAAAAAATGTATTTTACAATAAACTATTCCAATTTTGATTGATAATGCTAATTTTATAAAAAGTATTTTGTATTTAAGATACTCTCCTTTAGCAAAAAATACTAGTATCTTTTGTCTCTTTGGTATTGAATAAGATAATAGTATCTGTTTATAAAATTGATTTTTTTAAATAAAGGATCTTCATATATAACTAAATTCTCTTTCCGGATGACCTGCAAACTCTGATTGTAAATAGCTAATATCTTTTTTTATTGTCTAAATATTTATCTTCAATATTTTGAAAAATATATACAAAATTTATTCATATCATCCACTTAGTATTATTGTGTTCTATATCCACTTCTCAAAAATAAATTTTTTACGATAAATGAATTCTTCAGAGCAATAAAAATATTAAATATATAATTTCGAATTATCATTTTGTGATTCGATATTACAAATATATAAAATATTTTTCTAAATGCTTTCCTGATTTAATTGAACACTATGATATTAAGCCGACGATTTATAAATTTGAAATAAGAATTCTATATCATAGATTTTGATCTAGCACATCTGACATATAAAATAAAAAAATAATTCTTTATTTAGATTTTTATTAAAGGTATTTTGCTTCTTGTAGAATAGGATGTTACTGGCAGGGTATGGAATTACATTTAAATTTATACTATATTATCTTATTTGAAATGATAATTTAATTTTCATAAATTTTATATTTAAGTATTCAAAATTATAGTTAACTATTTTAATTTTTTGATTGATTGATTTTTTTATTTAACTTAAATTGTTATTATAGCCTTAAAATATATATTTCGTTTAAATTGTTTTTTTATAATACATATATATCTTATTTCATTTTTAGTTTTTAGAATAAAATAATTATAACTTAAAACCGTTTTTCTTACCATCGTTATTGTTATATAACATGGTGCCCCGGAATGATAACTCACAATGATATATAAAAAAATCTCATATATATTGTGCATATCCCGATAAATAAAATTATGTAATAAATTATAAATATTATTGGACATAAAGGACATACAAGGTAAAAAAAAAAAAAAAATTATGCTATTGTAAATAAAGTATTAAAATAAAAATTTGAAATTTGGAAAAAAAGAATTGAATACATAATAGTGACAATATGCATCTTTGCTAATTTAAATAAGTTTATAAAATAAAAATCTGCATTATGGATGATAAAATTAGCATATCCTCCAACAGGGAAGTTAAGTTCCCAAAGTTGGAGGGACCCTTAACGGACATATACTTGGAAAAACTTGACGATTATTTCTCTCAAACAATTTTATCCGACTCAGTAAAAATTGAAACATTGATGAGCAATTTATCTGATGACCTATACGATAAAATTAAGTCATTATGTACTAAGGAAGATATCAAAGATTATTAAATTATTATTAAAAAATTAAAAAATTAAAAATTTTTTTACCCAGTCAAGATGTTTGGATATTGACTGGAAAGTATAACCTTGCTTCACAAGGTATTAATGAATCTTTTTTGGATTGGTTTTTTAGATTGTCTAAATTAAGTAGACAATGTAATTTTATTAATGATATCGCATAAAAGAAAAATTGAGAACATCTAGTGTAAATGACAATATAAAAAATAAATTAAATAAAAATATTAACTGCACATTAGACGAAATGATTGACATAGGAAGAAAATTAGATAGTAATAACATTAAATCAGAAAGTGACAATGTTAATTATGTTTTTAGTAGGGATAAAAAATTTAATAATAATGACAATAATAGAAATAATGATAAGAATTTAGATATCTAAAGTATTTCTAATAGGAATGAGATTAATAGTAACTATAATAGACCTAATTATTATTCGAGGGAAAATTTTGACAGTAGGAATAGATCATGGTGATAACAATTTTAGAAATATTAACGACAACAGGAATAGGAATTTTAGTAACGTTAGAAACAATAACAATTATAATAATAATAACTATAGAAATGATCAGTATAATAGTAGTAACTATCAAAATTACAATTATCGGTATAACAAGAGCAACAGAAATTTTCATCATAATAATCATCAATCTTATAACAACAACTATGGTAGGAACAACGCCTGGTTTAATTATAATCAGATGAGGCAGATTCAGCGACGATCAAAATCATAATAATTACCGATCTTACAACAACAATTCAAGTTATGAAGGAAACAACAGGTGGCATAATAATGATAACCAAAGAAAACAAATCGAATATGACGATCGTAATCGGTGGAAGGATTTTAATCAAAGAAAACAAATCCAGTATGATAATCAAAACTTCTACTATATCAATAATTGTAATATGAACATTGAAGAAATTGGGGAAAATAAAGTTGACACTGCCAAAGATAATAATGAGATTGATTTCAATATCAACAACCTGGCTGAAAATACAGACAAAGGTGATGGCAGTGCTTTTATGACTACTTTAAAATTAAATAATAATACTACTAATATGCAGGTCGACACTGGATCAAAATATACCATCATACCTCATGATATGGCTAAAAAAATTGGTATAAGAGAAATGAAGAAATCCAGTTTGCGGCTTACAGCCTACGACGGAAACTTGATTAAAATCATCGGGACAACTCAGGTTAAAGTAAATTATGAAGGAATTACTAAATATTTACTAGCAGTAGTTAATGAGTCGAGAAAGAACGCATTATTATGAAGAATCTGGATCAATGCCTTTAAAAATATTTTAAATAAATTCATAGGAAATTTCGATACCAATTATGAAGACGAAATCAATAAACTTATTAAAGATTGTGAATCCAAATTGACTAGCGAACCAATTAACAAAGTAAATGTCTAATTACATTTAAGATGTGACGCCCAACCTAAAATAATACCACCAAGATGTATACCGTATTCAAAGATTGATCTTGTGGGCGAAGAACTGAAAAGATGGATACACGAAAAAATTATTGAGCCTGTAAATGATGTGCGATGGGCGAGTCCTATAACCGCCGTATAAAATGATGATGGGAGAATCAGGCTTTGCGCAGATTTTAAAGACACTATAAACCCAGCTCTCGAAGACTTTAGATACCCACTTCCACGTATAAATGATCTTATAGCTAAACTTTCAGAAGGAAAAAAATTTACCAAAATCGATTTCAAAAATGCTTTTCTACAAGTTCCGATCGATAAAAATAGCAGAAAATTTTTGACTATATCTACACATATGGGATACTACCAATTTACCAGACTTCTTTTTGGGTTGAAAACTTTATCTGCTATATTCCAACAAATCATGGATCAGATTTTCGGTGATATGAAAGATGTCATATTTTAAATTGATGACTTATTTATAACTGGAAATAACGATGAAGCATATTTAAACAACATCAAAAAGGTCTTTGAGAGAATATTATCGAACGGGTTAGTACCTAACTTCGCTAAAAGTTTATTTTTTAAAAATAAAGTTAGGTTCCTGGGTCACGATATAGATGACAAAGGGAAAATTAATTTGAAGGAAAACGACACTATGTTCCAAGTCTATACAGAAAAAGGTATTACAAGGAAACACCTGGACCAATTAAGAAAGAGAGAATGCTATAACACATTTGCATACCATGATTATCCTAAGAAGGATGGAAGTGAGGACAAAAATATTAAAACTAATGATAAAAATATTGTAATACCTCCTAGACCGATATGAAGTAGACAAAAACCTATTTATCTAAAAGATTATATAACTTAGTATATTAAAACATGTAAAAATAAATTAAATACTAAAACATGTAAAATTAAATTAAATACTAAAACATGTAAAATTAAATTAAAGACTAAAACTCAAAATAAAAATAAAAATGCGAAAAATATCATATAAAAAATAAAAAAGCTAAAAATATTATCTAACAATCTAGTTGATTTATCATCCTTTTATTATTCTAACATCCAAATTTGATCAATCTCTAATTATTCATATATTCTGAAATCCTATTTAATAATGATAATTTTACAATTGGTGATAATAACAATTTTGTAAAATTGACAATGATAACGACGGAGCTTGACGACGAGCCAGCGTACTCAAAACGATATTAACAAACCAACGTGATAGAATCAAGCCAACGACTACAATGATTTATGAACGACTTGAACAATCAAAATGAACAACCATTTGAACGACATATTTTCTATGATAGCTCAGATGGATTATGGGAAGGCTTTTCAGAAGAAGGGGAATGTTGATTGATTGATTTTTTTTATTTAACTTAAATTGTTATTATAGCCTTAGAATATATATTTCGTTTAAATTGTTTTTTTTATAATAAATATATACCTTATTTTATATTTATTTTGAGTATATCATTTTTAGTTTTTAGAATAAAATAATTATAACTTAAAACCGTTTTTCTTACCATCGTTATTTTTATATAAAATAATTAATGACAATTAATTTGAATAAATTATAAATATTCCATATTCTTCTTCCAAAGATTGATAAAACTTAATATTATTGTAAAAAATCACAATAAAATATATTGTTGTATATATTTAATCTTTAACTGCAAAAATCTGGATAAACATTTTAATAAATATTTTTTTATAAATAGGTGATGAAATATGCCAAGTTTTAACATGTTATACTTTTTTTAATTCAATAGCAGATATTGCATTCTTTTAAATCTTTCAAACATATATTTGGATATTGTAAAACATAATTATGATAAAAGTTGAGTTCAAACTCAAACCTGAAAATATTAAAAACCTAATAAAAATTTTTTTAATTATTACGACGACTAGAGTTTTTGCAATTATTACTATAAGAATTCTACGAATTCTCCGATTTGTGATATAATTTAAAATTGACCAAAAATATTTAATTTTTATCTTTATTTTTATTATAACATTTAAATTTCAAAAAACTATCATATAACAAAAAAACATAACAATATATACAAAAAATAATTTATCGTTATAAATCATTTTTTTTTAACTTTTTTACCTTTTAAATTGATCTTTACTTTTACATTTAAATCGATTTTACTTTTACATAAAATATTTCATTATCACCTCGAGTGATTTTATTTAAATTATTTCCACAATATAACATTTCCTTCTCTTTTAGTTTCCCCCTTCATCGTACCCATCATTCGTATCGTATATTGAGGTAATCCCTAAGTTCTTTATTTATTCCAAGTCCATGTACCTTTTACTTCTAAAATCAAATTTAACTAAAAAATTATATTTTATTTTATATAGTTTATTTATAATCAATGAATCTCTTCGGTCTCAAATTGTATTGTCGACTTGGCTCTTGAATACTTATTTTATTTCGATCTCGTATCTGGCTTTGAACTTGAACTTGATCTCGTACTTTTATCTTGATTTTGATTTTGCTCCTGACCTCTTCCCCCTCTAAAAACTCGTTCACTCGCTCTTCTAGCTACTAAAAAAGAATATGAATATAAAAAATTGAATGAAAGTTTGTTTTTATAAAGTATTTGCATATAAAAATTCATTCTTCCACGTTGTCGTACATGCTAGTGTTTTGTTGAAGCTCGTAAATTTTCCGGGCTAGAATATAATTGTGATTCTTAAGGGCCCTAATAGCGTCGGCTTGTTTCTCTATCATTTCGCTAACGTAATCCCTAGAACTAAAGCCTAAATGAGTGGTAGCGGTTTGTGAGGGTAGTTCGGGAGATGCGAGATCTTCTTGAGCGATATCGGGTAAGGGTCTTGCTTTGTTGAATTCTATAGTGTGATAAACATATAATATTTGAGCAGGAATGATGAAAAATGATTCAATAACAAGTGAGAGTTGAAGGATATTCAAAGAATTAAATTTGACATAATTGCGTAGTATTGGTTTCTTGCTAAGTTTTGACTCGCATTGTTTGATCAGTTCTTGAATAGTATTGTCATAATCTTCTTCGACTAAGTTTACAAATCTATCTAGTATATTTCTAAAGACTGCTATCCAGGTCCTTCCTAACAGTGCAATCTTATCACTCTGGACTACATAAGCAGTTAAGATTTGACTTTTGTCTTCGAATTTTGCCTTGACTTTGGTAGTTCCTAAAACATTTATTGTGTTTCCATCATAACCAGTTAATTTAATATCTGATTTATTTAAGATTTTTACTCCAATCTTTTTCGCGATATGAATCGGTAGAATACTATACTTTGACCCGGTGTCGATCTGCATCAAAATAGGCATCTCATTCAAATATACCGTGACCTTGTAAGCATCGTTAGCTGTGTAATTATTATCGGTATCCATATTGTTTATGTCTAAATTGTCTAAATTGTATAAATTATATTCTTTTCTTTCTAGTTTGTCATTATCATCTTCTTTTATCTCTTCTATATTAACAGTGTTTACTTTATTTGTATATCGTGATTGATTATTGTCGTTGTTATGATATTTATAATTGCATACTTGATTAGTTCCTCGATTCCCAATATTATGATTATCATTATATCTTTGAATACATCTTGAATCGTTATAATGTCTGTTATATCTGTAATTATAATCATTATTAAATCTATTATTATTATAGTCATTTTTAATATAACTAGTTCTATTATCAAATCTCGAAGAATTATTGTACGATCCTGGATAGTTTGCTCTGACGTTGTAATAATTCGCGTTATAATTCTGATATCTAGGGTTGTAATTATTTCCTTGGTAACTGGGGTTATAATTATTTCCTTGATAAATATTTCTTTGAAAGTCATGGCCTCTTGCTGTCCATCGTTGTCTGTTATCGTAATTAGATTGTAAATTTCGTCGTTCATCATGGTCTCCATATCTCACCAATTGTTTATTTTCTTCTGTTTTCCTGCCTCTTTGCCTTTCTATATGTTTCACGGTTGTATCATTTTCTGTTTTTTCGTTTAAAGAAATATTTTCAACTTTAGCAATTATATTTTCTTTTAATTCTAACTCTTCAAAATCATCTCTTAAAGTAAGAACTTCTTCTAATGTAATGTTTTCTTTTAATGTAATTTTCTGCCTAATATTTTTGCTGATTGACGAAATTTTTACTTTTTCAATAACTCTACTATCACTTAGCAAACATTCATTTTTTAAAATGCATAATCTACTTACCCAATCGATGTAACTTTCGTTTTTACCTTGTACAGCTGCATTAAATAATAATAAGTTGGAACTTGTAGATTTCCTCGGGTGTAATAACCTGAATTTTTCAATCAATATCGATGGATTGATGAAGTCGGTAGGTGAACATATCGATTTAAGCTTGATGTATACCTCATCTGGTAATCTTCTTGCAAAGGAACCCGCTTTTTCGATGTCCGATATCTGATTGTCCTTGAAGATGTCTTCAAATCTACTCAAAAAAAGATCGCCATTGCCTGCGTATATTGGAAATTCAATATTTATATTAACATTATTATTGGGAATCTGTTTCATATTTATTTATTTATTTACGACTTCCTCGAATAAGTAGCGGAACTGCCACCATAAAAAGTTTATTGAGATTTAGATTAAAAAAAAATAATGATGATATATTCAAAAAAAAGTTTGCTATATATATTGACAATGTAATTTATATAAATTGATTAAAAATAAAAAATTGAACATTAGTTTGTTAAGTAAATTGATTTATAAAATATAAAATTTTAATATTAGTTTATAAACAATTTGATTTAAAATATAAAAGTTGTTTTTTTAACAAAAAGAAAGAAACTGATTTATAAAATATTAGTTTACAAACAAATTGATTTAAAATATAAAAGGTGTTTTTAACAAAAAGAAATTTTAAGTTACGCCATAAATGGCTTAAGGATAAAAAAAAATAATTTTTTAAAGTTAATATTATTTAACAATTACGAATTATATTGTGAATCTAATTAGACTTAGTTTCGCTGTAAATAGGATATGAGTAAATATCGAAATTATAAATTTATTTTTTTAAAATTAGAAGTCATTGTTTGTAGAATTATAAGAAATTTAAAAGATTGTAAAAAAATCTAATTAGACATTTATTCTTGATTATAAGGATTACTATCTCAGATTTGCCATCTTTTGCTTGACGACTTGCTTTGTTTACAAAGTGTGATAATATTTATGCAAAAATCATATCTTTTTAAAAAATCACATAGGATTTATTAATTATCTCATTTTAAAGATTTAAAAAGCTGAATATTATGTGTTTAAATTATGAAAATAACGAAGGCACGAAAAGATCTTTAAAATATTATAATTTATTAAATAGTAACAAAAATAGAAGGCTAATATAATAAAATAAGTCAAATATAAAGGAAACTATAAGATAAAATTTTATAATAGTTCATAATGGTTTTCTTTCCTTAATTCTTATTTCTTAAAATCTTAGTAATCACCCTTTTTTAATCCCTCTGGTTATGTATTTTTTTATTCTCTCACTAATTTAATATTTAATCTAATCTTCCCATTTCTTGATAACCACAATAAGGAAAGTAGCTGGCTTTTATATATTTACAATCTGGGAAATAGTTGTAAAGCAGTGTCCTGGTTTCTCTTATGGTCGTCTGTTTACCAATCTATATAGCTCCCTCTATAAAAACTTAAAAAGAAAGATATAATTTAAATAAACTAAAGGATCATGCATCTTTGTTTTATTTGCGCAGGAAAAAAATACAAATAATAAATAATATTTATTTAATGTATAAATTTAAAAAAAACAGAAATAATTAAATCTGTTTAGCTTGGATTAAACAGAAATTAATATTTAAGATGAACCAGGAAACTGCTTAATTATTGTTAATCTACTTAGTGTATTAAACTCTCAATTTTATAATACCTTATAAAGAAGTAGAAATATCGTTACCATATATATCAAATTATTTGAATTCCTTTATACACTCATTGACTTAATTCCATGTATCATTACGTTTAAATTGGCTAAAGAAAAATATATTACGAATAATTTTATATTTTTATTAGCTCACTTATTTCTCTCTAGTTTTATCATTGATATAACAATCAATAAACTGTATGATAGAATAACCAATTCATTTGTATTAGTGAGATAGACATACCGATCCCAGGATTAATCAATTTAAAATAATAGTTTTCATAAATAATGACATAGATTATGAATAAATATAAATAATTTCAATAATAATCAATATAAAGTAAAAGTTTTCCCATTTATTTAAATGAGGATTAAAACCCAAGTAAATAATATATAAAGTAAAATTTATTATGGGTTAATTATTTTTCCTCCTAAATTATTTTGGTTCCTTTATTAAATATAAATAATATTATGTGTGAGTTATAATAAATTATCTTCAATCTATTAAATGTTAAATTATAATATTATTTCGAAAATAAGCAAAGTAGCCAACTTAAGTCTTACAATGTTAAAGTATAAAATTCAAGATTATTATATGATTTTCAAATTGAGTTTAAAAGTCTATTAACGCTATTTATAACATTTTAAATTAGCAAATATATTTATTTTCTTTTCTTTCTCTCTTCCCCTTTCTTCATATTAAAGTGGTTGTATTCACGCCAATGATATAAATAAATACACTATAACTAATATTAGTGACGTAACTAGATTCCAAAAATCAAAATGGTGTATAATAACTGATAATATGTTTATATACCATTTAACAATAGAAGGTATGGTTTAACTGCAAAAAAATATTTTTTTTTTAATAATGCTATGCGCCGTTTATTTCCAAATTTATATACCTCCTATATAGGATGTAATTGCAACAAGTCCGGAGACTAAAATATAAAGAATAAATTTGATTGATCGTCCTCGGATAGAAATAATATAATATATACTTGGTTCGTGGAGCGTTTTATTCCCTAAAAGAATATATTTTATTTTGGGTTTTCCATTAGCATTATAATGAGTTAAATTATTTATGATGATTTAATTCTAAGAAATTAATATAAAAATATAGTAAATGAACACGTGGCAATCATAATTAAGATTATGTACATTCTTTCGCATTTTATAATTTAATTTTAAAATAATAAATTCATCTCCATACTTGGAAATTAACATCAAGAAGTCTCTTTTTTTAAAAAATACTAAAGAAATTGTTCTCAGCTGTCTCTTACCATCCAAAAGAATATTTTCACATAAGATAAAACATCTAGATAGAAACACGTTGGTCTAGTCATTAGTCTATTTAACTATCCATGGTTCTATGTAATACTAATACATGTAATTTTAACTACAATTTATTAGAAAATCTGTTTTTTAATGATTAACATATCATTCATATTTTATTATCATCAAAGCTGTATTGAGATGAATGTACATAATTTTTTGTTGAACAGTTGTATCTTATTACTTTATTGCATATGTAAATTAGCTTTTGATTGTGTAACTTTAAAATAAATTACGAAACGCGAATGCGTAACGCAATAAAAAAGTGAAATAAAATCTCACTGATGACAAAAAATATTAATGTTACAACAACGAAAGGTTTGATAATTATCTAATTAAAAATGATTTATTTTGCTCTAAATAATAACGTATACCTATTAATATTGTTAAATTGCCATCTACACCATCTAGATATGAATTTACAATTATATAATATATTCAGAATTTTATTTTAAATTCTGCCGAATTGTAATAATTGGTTTTGGATAACATTTTTTTAAGAACAGGTTTTTAAAATAAAAAATAATACCTATTTCTCTTCGTATCGCAGCTTTATTTTATTATAACAGATTTTTTAATAAAACAATATACTTTAAAATAATGATAATAATGTTGTAAGAAAATTCAAGAAATGAAAGATAATAAAAACTTAAATAGCTTATAATACAAAAAAATATTATATATTAATAAGTTTCATTCAATATTAACTAAATATTTAATCCTTTGATTCTATTCCTTTAGACCTATGCTTCAAAATGAGATTCTAACAAAATTAATTTGTGATATGCAATATTCTTTATCCAATTATTCTTTCTTATACTACGGTATTTTTCAATTTGAATTTAAATATAATATTGAAAATAAACATACCAGGTTAATTCAGCAAAACATTTATTGAGAAATACTTTTTCGCAAAACTTTTATTGCGAAACACTTTTTTGCGAAACTTTTATTGCTAATGTCGTTTATCACGAAGGAATTTTATAGCGAAGTTATTATCGCGTAACCATTTCTGCAATTTTTTTTCCGCGAAACATTTATAGCGAAGACAATATCACAAAGCCCAATATCGAAAACTTATTTATGCAAAATCTTAATCGCGAATACATTTGAGCGAATACAATTTAGCAAAATATTTATTGCGAACCCGTCATGGCAAAATTTTTACTTAGCAAATCATCTTTTGGGAATTCATTGAAAATTACTATGTAGTTTTAATTCTGAGTGACTAAGGGGGAAAAATAATATATATTGAAGCAACAACCTACTATATTGTAATTAAGCATATTGGAGTAAGTTTCAGAATTAAAACTTGCCAAAGTTTGATTATATTTGTGCCTAAGGCGACATTTTAATATTATATTCAGATTCCTATCAAATTTTTCGAAAATATAATCAAAATCTTATATAAAGTAAACAGAAAAGATAAAAAATATCTATAAAGATAGTAAATTCCTTAGTTTCAAAAATATTTTGAATTGGGGAAATCCCTTATTTTACATAGATGTAATTTATATTTGAATCGCCTTTCAAAATTCGATTATTATCTAGCTTATACTTCTGTTTTTAATTAGAGACTGACAAAACTGATTGATGAATTTAATAATTTATATTTTATAATGCCAGAATTCTTTGTGCACGATTCTATTTTGAGGAAGCATAGGACATGATGGCAAAAATTTTTATATTTCAATAATATATTTTATAAATCAAATCTAGGTTCATTAATCATTATATAGATTTATTTAGAAAAAAAAAATTAAAAATTCTTATCATTGATTTAATCTTATACTTATTTTTTAAAATTATTCAATTAATATGATCATAAAATAAAACATTTCAAAAAATAGTCACTATATCAATTATCGCGATATTGACCTCTTGATATTGAATTCGCTAAAATATCTTTGCGATATATGTTAAGCAAGATAGTTTTCGCTAAATTATTTTCGCGATTTGGATTTCGCAATAATATCTTCGCTATATAATTTGCCATTATTGATTCGCGATAAATGTTTTGATACAATGGTTTAAATTGAGATAAGGATTTTGCTATAAATAATTCGCAATATATATTTCGCTCTTCCCGAAAATGTATTCACTATTGTGGATTGACATTTATTTCGCTATAAAATCTATTAGCGATAAAAATTTACAATGCTGAATTGACATGGAACCAAAAACGAACGCCTATTAATAAGTTGCAATTTACTTTATTATTATTAAATATAAATCTAGAGGGAATTATAATTCTATCAATTTCGAACATGTCAAATCGAAAATAAAAAAAAACAATAAAATTTTTGAATAACTCATTTCAATATCTTATTTGCCCTCTCCACTATATATTTATCAAAATTTTTACTATCCCCTCATCAGTTTATAGACATATAATATGGTAATTATATTTAAATTAAAATCTACCTAATTTATACAAGTGTCCTGTAGTTTGACCTATAGATGCTATAATATATATATATAAATTATGACACATCATTTTGTATTATGATTCTGCATATTTAATGAAAATCTTAATCATCAAATATAAACCAACTTTTAAAAAACGTTAAATATAGTTTAACTTTCCTAATAAAAATTATCACAAGATAAAAATTATCACAAGATAAAAATTTAAAAGTATAAAAGCGGGAAACGTTAAAAACATTCTATTATGATATAAAATTCTATTTGGATAAAGATTATATTTTACCATTGTAATTCACATCTTTTATATATTAAAATTATGTCATATACATTTAATTACCTATAGTTCTTACACCTAAGTTAAAAGTAAGGTTTTTATTCCCCAATCCTAAATATATTTGATTATATCATTTGACTCATAAAATATGTTCTTTTATAAATTTACTTATTCCGATCAATAACTTTGTAGCTTTAAATATTGTAACGATAAAAATGAAATTTTATAAGTGTGAAAATAATATAGTGTTTACTTTGTATGAAATGGTCCGTATTATTTAAGTAATCTATAAAACATTATTTAATATGAATTCTTGTAAATGGCTTACCGTTTATAACCCAGTCCATATATTCTATATATCATATTAGAAAAATTAAAAGACGTAAATGATAAAATGATATTATTAATTCTAAAAAACCGATTTTTTTTAAAAGAAAGTTTATAATTATTATTTAAAACTTAGGTGAAATTATATTTTTTTAAGTATGTAATGCTAATATACAACTTTGAAATAATAGATTTGAAAGGATATTTTACAAGTATAAATGACACTATACGAGGTAAGGTTATATATATAATTTAAGGCTTTAATTAATTAAAACCTATTGTGGTATGTATAATATCGCCATCTATAAAGAAATATTATCGATTATAATAAACTCTCATGTTTTTATACAATAAATACCTTCTTCCTCGCACATAATAGAATCATCTATAAAATTATTATATATTTTAATATATTATAGAGCAATTTCATTTAAAAACGACTCACTTGGCTTACGCCTGCAGATCATCACGTTTCGCGCTAGATAAAAGTGTTTTATGGATTAAATTATTTAATGTTAAATTTTGCGATATTTATCATATCAGTAATTTTTTGGGGAATATCGATTTAATTTTATGAACAAATAATGTTGTATTATGATGGTCATTATTTAATTGAAGAAAGCCAAAATTTTATATTTTATGAAATTTTTATTATAACAATAATTTGTTTTCTAGTGTAGTCATTTAAGAAGTTAGGTTAAATTACAAATTATATAGTTAACTAAAATATAGTTTGTTTATAGCCTTTAAGATTTTGTGGAATCATGGGTTAAAATTGAAATTCATAATATTTTGGTCATGAAAAATAAAGAAGATCTAATAAATATATTTTTTAGTCAGATCAATTTTTTTTGTCTTGATGGTAACGGTAAGATCAAAAAAATAATGTGAGTGAATAAAGTATGTTAATCAAATTCTTATTTAAAACGTTAAATATGCCCTTCGATATTTTAATTGCTTATTTGTAAATAGAGTGAGAATAATGTTTTATGAGGGACTCCAGATGTTCATAAATAAGCCATGGGAGGCATATCCAGTAAGTTGGATTTAAGATCATTGGAGATAAGGTTTATATTAGGTAAATCAGGACTAAATAAAGACTTGGGCATCTCGTAAATTTAGATTTTTTAGAAAAATATTTAAGACTCTTTTATATCCAGCAATAAATTATAGCGCTGTAGGAAATGATATTTTAAATGAAAAAAATTTGAGATTCGAATTTTATGTAAATTATTTGTAGAAATAAGTTCTAAATTGTAAATTAATTTCTATACGGATGTTAAGATTTTTTTCTGGATGAACAGGTAATTGATTGAAGAATATTAAAGGTGATAGGTAGGGTGAGGAATACTTGGTTAGATAAGTATTCAGCAGAATAATTAATTTTGATTTTTTCAAACCTTAAGCATACCTCTACTATTAGCTAAATATGAAGACCTATATTTTAAAGATTGATTTAATAATACATCGTAGATTTCGCATTCTAAATATATTAAATTACAAGCCTTTATTCAACCAATATTTTTTCAAGTACAATCATCAGATCTTATTTTAAAATTACACAATAAGAATACATTATATAGTATATCTTCACATTTTTAAGGTTTTCTTGAGTTTTGCCAATTCTATTTCGTATAAATTAAGGAACATATTTTCTTTAATCCATCCAATATATCACTCAGAGTTTATATCAGAATAAATAAAAATATTATAAAAGTATGAATAAAATTTCCGAATAATAAAATAATCAATTAGTATAATATAATTAAAATTACTTTGCAAATTTTCTATATAACGAGAAAAAAAATTACTTTTAGTGCATTCTTCTATAAATATGCATTATATTAATTTTAAATCTTAGTTTAATATAGACAATTTGAATTTTAAAAGGGACTAAATTTTTCATTAAAAAATATACTAATATTTTTAAAATGGAAAGGTAAATAGAATCTTATTGTATGTAATTTAAGCTGGGGTTATAGTACCCGGCGATAATTTAATGCAATATTATAAATCAGATTAATTGATGGGGAATGATATTAATTTTATCTTCAAAAATACTTCCTATTATTATTTTTGAAAATTTATTTTAAGATAGTTTTAATATTTTTGACTCAATCAAAAATAAATAAACACTATATTCAGAATAGGGTTATTTTTAAATAAAAGTTGTTATTATATTTTTGACTACTCTTGGAGTATAGTATCAGAAGAAAAATAGCTCGTTATAACTTCATGCATAGGGGAGAATGGGGGTAGTAGAATCAATTTTTGCAAAATTGGCTATAAATCTTATGTTATTTTTATATATTAAAATATAGAATATATGAATCGATTATACTCTATAAGGTACTTTATATATTTATAAAAATATAATCATATTTTTCAAATTTTATTTATGCAACAGCTCAAATTGTGCCCAACGAGCCTTAATAGCGGGGGTAGGCAAACCATTAGAAGGGGCTTCCTAAACCATTTATTTTTTATGTTATAATAAATTGAAAGCATTTTTTTTATTAATAATGATACTTATAGAATAATTTAATATTTTATTATTCAAAATATGATAATATTTTTAAATTGAAGCTAATTATAATGGTTTATTTATTAAACATTTTGGACCTTTAAAAATAAGGAATCTTAAGGAGAGATTATGATTTGTTAAATAAATCGTAAATATCAATGATAAACAGCCATGAATGTCTTTCCAAGATTTCAAAATATTTTTTCATTATTAATTGCTATAATTGCCGTATTGGGTCAAGCCCCGCTAGCTCTAAATTGACTACACGATTGAAATTATATCTAGACAAAATAAATAATAATAAAACTTTCTCAAATTATAAAAGAGGGTTAAAACTTTGCTATAAAGTTTGACTATGATTACAAAACTTAATAAAAATTCAAATTCTCTCATGTAAAAATATTTTGAATTTTATCTCAAATTTTATTTCTTAAATAAAATTTTTATAATTAATTATTTAAAACATTTTTGACTATAGATGCATACTAATAAAGGCTCTATTAAAATTTAAACCTTGTAATAGTGGCTTGCCAAGCCACGGGATTTACTTAACCCTAGTCTTCCCTACTATATTTTTATCTCGCTATCAATTTGTATACGTTTAGAAAATAATTCTAATACAATTATATGAAAAATATTATTATTCTTTTTATATATAAAACTAAATTCTCGATATAAATAAATATATATTTTATTATATAATATTATACCATTATATTGTAAAAGGTATGGTTTAGCTATAAAAATAATTTGTTTTTAAATTAAGCTAGTAGTTTCTTGAATATCTTCTTAGTACCTTTTGGATCGGAAACAATTGTAGTATCTCCTGAAACTTAAATAATCTCGTTAGGAGACCATTATAAAAATTATATAATATATACCTGGTTCATAGATTGTTTTGTTTCCTAAAGGGACAAAATATTACTTGAAGTATAATCTATTTTTCATTATTATACAATTTATGTGTATGACAATGATTTCAATCATTTTAAATAAAAAAAAATCGTATGATATAAAAAATAATAGAATCAAAGTCCTATTCATCGTTAATAATTTATGGAATCACTCCGATTATAAAAATTATTCCAAAAAAATAAGCTCGGTTTAAGTTTTGGTTAAATATTCTTCTATGTCTAACTTTACCCAGGTTTGTAATTAATTTTTAAACCTGGCTCTATATTTGAAAAACATATCATTTTATGGCCTTCTTCGGGCTAGTCTTGAATGTCTCTTATTAAAACGTAAATTTCTCAAAAAAAAAATAATACAATAAGAATTAAATTGTTAAAGGAATTATTTAGATTAATAAATTAAAATAATTATTTAAACATGATTACCTATAAATATTTTTAGTGTGCCGTTTACACCAACTAGATATTAATTTATATATTTATGTACATTCATACTCATTAAATTATTTTAAATATTTCGCAAAATGTGTCTATATATACCTAGTCGTTTTACTATCAAATCTTTGTCGTCAGATAATTTTTAAAAATAAAATTTATTTTTTATAATATAGGAAATTTCTTTATTATAGTTAATTAATATAACACTTTTTTTAAAATTATTATAAATAAATTTATACTGGATTAAATTATCTACCTAAATTGTATACTCCTTCGACCGTTACTAAATATTCAACATTTTAGACAAATGAATGCTATACAAATAAACTAACTATTCTATATAAGTTTGGGTCTAAATAATTTAGAAATTTAATTCAAAGTAATCGGGGTTTGGTTCATGGTCAATCAAATGCTATATATAACATCGTGAGAAAATTATTGCTGAAAATTTTCCTTTTCTATGCTTTTAGATAGATAAACATGTTGAATACATTACTCAGATGATTCTTATTCAAATAACATATTTTATCTTTTAGAATTTTTATTTGGTATTAATTATAAATTTACAGGGATTTAATTCACACAGGTATTTAATTCATACAGGAATTAATATTTTAAAAAATTTAAATAACATTTTAGATGTATTTGACTACATTTGTTTGGTGGTGGAAATATATATTTATATAAACTAACTCAATATTTGATAAACAAATTTTTTACCTATAGAATATCACATATATAAAAATGCCTTAATTTGATCTATCTTTAACCCAAAAAGCAATCTTATTAATTACAATTGTCCTTTTAATGGATTATATTTTAAATGCATATTATAGCTGTCTAGCAGTTAAGAACAAGTTCTTCTATTTTTAATTAAAATTTTTCGGAAGTTCAAATTAATGCAATTATATATATTTGTGACCTAAAAACCTAGGCGATATTATGTAAAATTATATGAATATATGAATATATTTATTCATAAATAACATTTTTTAAAGTATTTGTCCGATATCCCTGGAAAATTGAAAAGAAAGTAATAATAGGTTGTAAAGAAATGAATGAATAAAAAACTTTTTAAAAAATTAGATCAATTATCCTATACTACTATTATTTAACCATCAATAAAATATCAAAATAATATTATATTTTTTAGACATATGGAATGGTTAGTGTTGGCGCGATTTAACCCCATTTTTAAAACGGCCAACTCAATATTTTAACTAGAAAAATCCCAAGTCTCGAGATTTCCTTTATAGATGTCCAAATTTTTGTGTCAGATTGTAGTTTTGGATAAAATACTGAGTCAGCTTTTTTTAAAAGTCGGTTCAATTGGAGCCGTTTAACAACACTAGGATTGGCTGAAAAGTTATCTTTAAAATCTTATGATAAATCTTTTATGGCAATTTTTTAAAATAGAATCACTTTTTTGTAATTAGTTTTAATTTAAATTTAGTTATTTCTATTATCTTTAAAATATTTCCTTAATATTTGGAACTTTCCTAATTCATTATAATTTGTAAAATATCGAAATAATAAAAATCTAAATATGACATCAGAAAGAGCAAATATTCTTTTTAAATATCATATAGAATGATTTAATATATGTTTATTTCTTGAAGGGTTATAAAAGCAAGAATTATTTCCTATCATTACCTGGGTAGACATAAAATTTTCTTCATATCATCAAATACTATATTTTACCATTAGGTTTTTTATCTTGTTCTATATTAAAATTATACTTTACCATTAATTTATTAAAATATGTAAACCTATGATAAGAGTTAGCTTTTTATTTCCCACTCCTAATACATTCAAATATTTAAATGTTACATTTCTTAAAAAAAATATAAATTTACTTATTCCGATCACATATTTTTCAGCTTAAAATATTTTTAGACATATAAATTCAAGATAGAAGTGGGATAATAATACTAGTGATGTAATGGTCTGTATTATTTAGGTAATCTATAAGAAATAAAATATTTTTATAAGAATTATTAAACGTTAAAAGCAAAACTTTTTATAACCCACATGCTAGCTTCTATATGATTAAATTAAATAAATGAGGTAATAAATATTGACTCATAAAATGATATCATTAAATCTTTAATAAAATTCAAAAAATAAATTTGTATAAAAAATAAGATATAATTCCTAAATTGATTAATTAATAAACCTTGTGTGGTTCTTATGATATTGCCATCTGTAAAATGTGAATAATAATATTTGATGTAATGCAAATTTTGTGTTGTTTTATAGAATACTTTCTTCTTCGCATGTGCAATTGCCTAAAATAATTTTTTTTAAATAATAAGCTTTTAATTTAAATATGGCTTACTGAGTTCTTCATGATATCTCCTACAAATTATCAAGTTTCGAGCTAAATAGTAGTTTTGTTATTTAAATAAAAAAATTTAAACTTTCCGTAGAAATCATTGTAAATACATATATCATTATTGCTTCCATATGTATAGTTTAATTTTATAAATTGTAATCAATATTTTAAAAAAGCCACAATAAATTTATGTTAAAATCGTATAATATATAACATACTTTCTATATTGTCTAAATAATCTACAAAAAAAATTAATAAAAAACAATTGACTTTTGCCGTTTTCCAAAACCAATGAATTATATTGATGTTTAAGTACACATACTATGGTCATATAACTCATTACATGATTAACATTTTTTATATAATATAAATTGCATTAAAAAGGACTTTAATCTATAGAATAGAAAACTAATAAGATTAATAATCTAAATTCCTAAAAAAAAATACTCATAAAATAAAATAAATATATTTAGGATTTGACCCCCCCCCCCCCCCATTTTATTATAATTGAAATGTTCAGAAAAAAAATAGTAATTCCGGTATAAAACTGATATACTCAAGTTAATGAATCGCCGAAAAATTGTTTGAAACACTCAAAAAATCATCTTAGATTTTAAGAAAAATATCTCTGAATTTAGTAAAAATTTTAAGCTTTAATTATTTTTTTTAATTCTAAGCAATTAAAAAAAAAAATTATGAGCGCTTCAGTTTTTATTCTAGAAAAATATAATAAGTTTAAAAAGTGGTTCAAATTACTTGAAAATCTAGATTTTTTATTACCTTATTGATGTTATGTCAGAAAATCATTAATTTGATAATAAATATAATCTATAGGGAAAAAATGTTTTCTCTATTGCAAAAAAATTTTTATATAGTTTTACCATTGTGTTGTAAAAGGTATGGTTTAGCTGTAATATAATTAATATTTGAAGTCAAGCAAATTTGAAGCCATATATAATCTTACCACTTCTACCAGATGTAATTTTGATAAACCCGGAGACTGAAATATTATGAAATTGAGAAGGCTATTCTAAAATAAATTTTATTATGTTACCTGATTCCTGGAATGTTTTGTTCTCTAAAAAAAGGAAATTAATACAATGCTTAAAAAGATGTGTGCAAATAGAAATCTCTCATGCCTAAATGATAAAAGATTGATTCCATTGACATTCTGTAGAAAGATTGTTTAATATATAATTTTCAGAAAGATTTATACCTACGGCAATGGATATCAAATGAAATATGTAAGTCACACTATATATTAATCCGATACCATTACCTAGAGACATCATCTTAACTTTTTTATACATATTTTATTTATTCTTATTTCTTTTATTTAAAAAATAATTTATTTTGATATAATTTATAATGTATCATATTTTATAAATTGAGTTTATATAAAAAAAAAATATATATAACGTTTTTCTTAATCTTAATATTCAAAATAGAAAAAATATATATCAATGACGTTATAAAAAATATTTTAATATATCATAATTGTTTAAGATTACCTATAGATATTTTTAATGTTCCATTTACACCTTCTAATTTGTATTTGGGATCGAGATTATGAATTTAAAAAATATAATGAAATTAGATTTATGATAAATATTTTTTAAATAAATTTCATTTATGAAAAATAATTACCTAATCGTTTTATCATCGTAACTTGAACGTAGTAAATTTTAAAAAGAATATATTTTACAATTTTTCCAGTAATATAGTAAATCTCTTGATGGATTTAGTATAAAAATTTATGAATATATGCTTGGTTAATTTAAAAATTTATACATAGATGGAACAGTCTTCCTATTTCGATGGTTACTATAATATTATAAGTAAGTCCGATTAAATAAAGTTTAAAAAATTGGAGATATGAAAAAACGAAATAATTAATTGATTTGCAATTTCAGTATTGGAGATTATTTTATTTTTAAAAATTTATAGCGCAAGTGAAAAATTTGCACTTAGTGTGAAAATCACAAATAACAAGAAAATAAAAATATTTATTTTATAGACACCTTCTAATAAGCAAAAACAATATATTACCATTTGGTTTCCTATCTTGTTCTATAAGAAAGTTGTACTCAAAAATTTTTTTGAAAATTATTTATACTTAGATTAAGAGCAAGGCTTCCAACTCCTAATCCTAATATGTTCAAATATTTTTTTTATAAAAAAGTTATGTTCTATTTACTTATTCCAATCAACAAATTTGAATCTTAACGTAAATTAATAAACGGAAAATTAAAGTGAAATTTCTTTGAATTGAGTATATATACTTTCGATATAATGATCCGTACTATGTAAGTAATCTATAAAAAAATAAAATATTTTTTAAAGAATTTATATATGCAAAAAGACCTACCATTTATAACCCATTCAATATTTTCTATATTTTATTTAATAAAAATATTGCGTAAATATATATTTTGGCAACATGATATTATTGTATCTTTAAATTAAATATAAAAAATTTAAAAAATAAAAAACTCAATACCTCGTGTGGTATTTATAATAAGGCCATCTATAAATAAATATTATATGCATTGATATTCAATATTATTTCCTTTTTCATAGATAAATTTACTTTCTTCTTTGCACGCAAATTTGGCTTAAGTAATTTTTAAATTAATATAATGTATCTAACAATATAAACTAAAGGTAGCATACTTGGATTATTATATTTCTTGCAAATCATCACATTTCGAACTGTTTTATGATTTAAATAAACTATCAAATAGCAGTAGATTTTATTATCGATAAAACATATAGAGAATAAATATTGATGTATCTCTTTAAATTTCCGTTGATTAATTTATTATCCATTATTTATCATTTTTTTTTATCCCTAATAACAAATATTGCTCGTATGAAAGAACTGTTATATATAAAACTAGTTTTTAAATTATAAAAATAACTGATGAATGCTTGTTTAATCCTAACAGCTGACTTCTTTTATATTAAGATCCAAAATTTTTATAAAATATAATAGTGGAAAAGTGGTATAATTGGCCATTACGGACTGGCTATTACCTTTTAATTTTTTTATTTATTGGACCAATTTTTATTTTTAGAATAGAGCTATCCAATAAAAAGTATATTTTAAACAAATATTATAGTATCTCATTCTAGTAGAATCACGTTGTACTTTTTTGTGTTTTATAGTTTAAATTACTGATATTTTATATAAATATTAACATTAGGCACTTAGCATTATTCACACAAATAATTATAGCCTATAAGTTTTATTTACTATATATCTAAGTCATTTAATAATAGATAGGTGAGTGAGCTGCCAATAATAAGGATTCAAATTGAAAAGTTTGCGTAAACTTCACTTGGGCAAAATGCAAATGAAGAACAAATTGAATTGACAATTGATAATATAAATAATAATAAAAATTCCACACTATCAAATAAATAAATTAATATTCAGAACTTTAAAAGGCATAATGAAGACAGAAATATGAAGAGATTTGGAATATCCCAATGTGTGATGGAATTCAGTTAATTTATATTCAACAAACCTCAAGAAAAAATTTTAAAGGTAAAATTAATAATATTGATTACATATTAAAATTATGTGTTAGATCAGATTATATAAATTTTATTTTAATAATCACTTATTTTTAGATAAGAATATTCACATGATTTAGCAATAAAATATGAGTTAACGTTTTCTTAAAGTTGGACATGTGATAGAATTGCTGATATAGATTGCTCAATTGGTTCAAATATAGACATCCTATACTATGCCTTAGATGTCTCGAGTAACAAATTTGGCTAGAGTTTGAGACATTAATCCCGGTAGGGTCAAAACATGTGTGATATTATAAAATCTCTAATGGATGAGATTTTAGGACACAATAAAATAATAATGCTCACCCTACCCCTACAGTGCTTCCAAAAGATACAACCACTTTATAAATCAGTTTGGACTTAAAAGATCTTATAGAAACAACATTGATAATTGATTTATTGAATCATTATATAGATGAATCTTTTTTTAATTGAGATATTAATAAAATAAATGTATAATTAGGTTTTTAAATATTTATAAAATGAAGAAATTTTAACTTAACAAATAGTGTAAACTAGCCATAAAATCCTTTCACAAAATCTGATTTAGCCCAAAAACTATTATAGACAGACATAGAGCTTTAATTCAAATTTTATTTTGATTAAAAAAAAGCAAAATAATGGTTAGTTATGGCTCTTCTCCTTTACACTTTCTTTGTCAATAGTATAGGAGTAACTGCGTAGGAGTGATGCCGAATATATTGAACGTTCATAAAATAAAAACTATTCTATTTTATTGATAGCAAGATGCACTTTATAGTAATTGCCTAGAGCTATCACAGGAAAAATTTATGAATGTTAATAACAATTTGTAGTTTTCCTGAAAGAGGAAAATATTTTTTGGAACCCTAGATTTAATTTTCTGAAAAAGAAATAATAAAATCCGTTCATCCCATTCATGTTTTTAAGGTAGTTTGGGTCCATATTTAATATTTTTACCAAAAGGAAAAAATAAATTTATTTTTTTATTAATAAATAAAAACTCCATCATCAGCCCCATATTTTTTTAAAAAATATATATAAATAATAGATGTGGTGGAGTATACATTGACTTATCGAATCCTGGTTTACTATTATGAATATAAAGTTTGAATAAATAACATTTATATTTAAAAGATGTAATATATATATAAGTTATTATTAAGGCTAACAACCCATTCCCCCCCCCCCACCCCCACATCTTCTCTAACTAAAAATAATAAATAAGAACAAACTAAAATTAATATAATATATATAAAAGTTAAGATTTTGAAGGAAAAACTTTAAATAAATCTATTAAAATCCAAATAATTGGCAAAAAGAATGACAAAGTGATCCTGAAATCTAAAAAAATTATTTTCTTATTTTTTAAATTTTGGGTATTGATAGTACACATATGATAACTAAGAAAGATATTAAATTTTAATAATCAATTCTACCTAGTAAAATATTATATTCTATTTTTTTGCAATTATCCATTAATAAAGTTTTTACATACAACATTTATCAACAAATTAAATTTTCCAATTAAAAATTAAATTATTTAAAACTCAGAGCAACTTTTGAATATGACAAACCAATAAAAAATAAAAATATAACTTACATTCACCAAAACATTTTTAAATTAAAATGATATTCGTGAAGTTACATGAATAAATTCGCCTTTATTAATGTTATCATAGAAGAAAATAATTATACACACCATTATCTTTTTGATATTATATTATATAAACTATGATTCTAATAAAGGAACCAATGAACAGTCAATAATATTCTTAATCGTTCAAAAGAGAAATACAATATACTTATTCATTTAGCAATTGTGATATTATTGGTGAGGTCTAATTACACCAAAAAAGATATCCACTCTTATCAGGATTGAGCCCATATTAATGAACGCAACAGAAAAATTTCTAAAAGTGCATGGTAATGTTATATTGCATACAATTAGGCTGTTGAGAATTATCTTTATCTGTTGAAATAATTTATTTTTTAAATATATAAGTATATTGACAAATTATTTTATATGTTTATATACCTCTTTCAGATGTAATTATGATATTCCCAGAGACTAAAAATAATTAAATCTCGATTAAAGATCCTATTACATAAATTATTTATACTAGGTTCACGGATGGTCTTATTTCCTGAAAAAAGTATTATATTTGTAAATGAGTTGCCAATGTATAAGCATAATTTTATATATGGGTAAAATAGTACATAAATAAACCTAAGCCCATAATTAAGTGTATAATATTTTTATTAAATCAGAATCAGTATAATATAACAAAGTAAATAAGCCTAGTTATTAGGACTTATTTTAATTGATTTAAATATGATTACCTATAGATATTACTAGGGTGTCATTTACATTTGCTAGATAATAAGCATATTTTATTTTATACTGAATTTTATACTTAATGTTATTAAATTACTCAATATGAGCCGATTTTTTACCAATAAATATTAAGTTAGCCGTTTTTAAAAATAGGCTCAAATCGAGTCATTTAATAAAACAATTTTATACTCATAAAAAATTTAATTCTACCAAATAGCAATTGAGTTCGGGATTAATTTTTTTTAAAAATTATATTTGATTTACATAAGAATCTTCTTACTTATTCTCTTTACTATCACAGCTGCATAATATAAATTTTTTATATATAAACAAATTTTTATAAAATAAGATAAGATAAAATTTTTACCTAAATTTAGCATGTATCCTTCTTTGACAGTTACTAATATAAAGATTAAGGCACATTATATGACATTTTATGAATTATGTTATAAATTAATATACTCTGTGACCCAAAAAATTTATAAACTGAAAAAAAAAGTTCACATTAAATAATAAAAAGAAAGATTTAATAAAAAAAGAAAGATTTAATAAAAAAAATAAAGTTAAAATATTGAAGATGAAATGAAAGAAACCGTCAACTGTAGTTTAAAATTGTTCCAGAGGGTTTGCGAAAATAAGTTGGCAAATAAAGTTTGGGAAATTTAAGTAGTGTGTCAGGATATTTCGATACCTTATATCGCATAACAGGTGAATAATTGTCGCCAAATATTTAAAATTGTTAGATAAAAATATGCCAGAGGCTGCCAGGTTAAGAGTCTTGTTAATTAAATAAAATTGCTAAGATGCAAATGTTTAAATATGTCTTCATAGGACTAGAATTGTTTATATGAGAAAGCACTATTTGAGTCTCATTCGTTAAATCTTTAGCGCTTGAACCCCATTTTAGTTTTCTCAATAAAATTTAGAAACTTGGGGTGGTGGTCTTATTTGTCTCTTATATATAAGAGAAGATATACGTATTTAACAGAACATTATTAAAATATCCCATAAAAAAATCTGATTTATATTATAACTGTTGTCAATGTTGATAGAGGAAATATCTTAAACTTTCTAAATCTAAGCAGAATATTAATTTTTAATATTGTAAAGTTTATCCTTTATAAAGAATTAATACTTCACATAAACTGATATTGTTAAAATTTAAGATGAGATAACTGTCATAAAAAAATGAAGATGTGGGAAATGAAAAAATGAGGACAATACAAAAGATATCAATATAGCAAAATCAAGCAGTTTAAAGTGAAAATGTGGAAAATAAATCGATTTTCAATATTAAATTACAAAGTATGGGAAAGGGTTTAATTTAGTCAAATATATATTACTAATAGAATTCATAACAGATATATTTTTTAATAAAAATGCTATTTTTTAATGATATTATTAAGGTTTTTCTTTATGCATAATTAAATTTTTTTAAATGGAATAACGATATAATATCAATAATTGTAAAAAAAACATATTCTGATTAGATTAAAAATTATTCACTAGCAAATAATATTATACCATTAATATTTTCATATTGTTCTATATTAAAATTATGCTATTAAAATAATCATAAAATTTTTATTATATACCTATGTTTAGAGTGAAGTTTTCATTTTTTAATTCCATTTCTAATATATTCAATAAGGTTAGATAGAAAATTATCATTGTTTTTTTACTTATTCCGATCCACAAATTTGAACCTTGAGATACAGCAAAAAATATATTAAATCAATCTCTAATAGAAAATAATATATACCTTCGATGTAATGCTCCATATAACTTAAGTATTCTATAAGAAATAAGAACATTTTATATATATAGCAATTCTAGTAATAAATATAAGGCCTACCATTTATAAGATTTTTAACATTTTCTATAATAATTTATGGTATAAAATTTGATTAGTAGGCCATGATATTATTGAAATTTGAAATAAATTTCAAAAAGAATATTTAGTAATTATATGGCACAGACAATTCTGAAACTTGAAATGTAAATAATTGAGGATACCTTGTGTGGTTCTTATAAAATTGCCATCTAATAAACATAGTATATTCGATTATAATTGTATAATATAAGATTCTATGTTTGTTTTAAAATATTACTTCCTTCTTCACAAATGATAATAGCTTAAATAATAATTTAGGATTAATAATCTCAAACAATTATAAAATAAAAGTAGCTTACTCGTAATATGATCAAGCCGACAAATCATCATGTTTTGAACTAAATATTTTATGACAAAGAAAATAACAATTTTTTTACATTTTTTTTTGACTAAATAAATATTAATAAGTTGCGGTGGACCAAATATCCAACGAACTTGATGAATTATGACATATTTTAAAAAATTTTTTAATTCAAGATTGAATTTTAGAAGAATCCTGTCCAATATAGATCATTAACAACTATTTATATACTTTTATCAGCCAAATTCACACCTAATAAAAATATAAAGATAAAAGTTTATTAAAGGTTATATATTTGTTAATAAACTAAATTTTATTCTAATTCAATTTATTTCAGCAGTTCAATTATATCAATTAAAAAATCTCCAACCTATCTTGTTTCATTTTGCCCTCAGTCTGTTTTTTTTTCATTATAATTTCTTAAATGTCCATTTCTTCTAATAATATCTTATAAAATAATTCTTTACCCTATTTTTTAATAAAGCGGAAACTTACACCTAGCCTTTATATTTCTTCTTTAAATAAGGGTAACTGTTAACATTTTTAAATAACATGCCTTGGGAGTGAGATAGACAAGAATTTAAATATTTTTTTATATACCATTATACTGTAGAACGTAGGAGTTAACTGAATCTATTAAATTTTTTAAAAATAAATGTCAATTGTCAAAATTATTCTAAGATAATATGTTTTTTTTATACTTTAAATCATTTATTTATGGCCTTTTTTATAAATTAGAAAGAGAAATCGATTTTGCAGGAAATATATTTTATTACTCATATATATAGAGAGAATACCAATCTTATAATTATTTTGCTATTAATTGGTTAACTTTTAATTTATTCAAAAAAAAATTAAAAACTAATATTTAATATAAATGAAAATCAAAATTTTGTGGTAAAATTGTGTTAATATTACGGCAAGCCTCACTGTTAATAAAGATTCAAACCTTTCTGCCATTTATGAGCAAAATCTAGCTTGCGTAACAATTTTTAACAAAATAATTGAATTAGTCGCTTTTTAAAATTGATCCGATCTAATTCTCGGAATATATTAAGGTTAGCATTTACATATTTTAATACCTAGGGATGTAATTTTGACATACCAAGAAACTAATATAACATTTGAATATGATTAAGATACTAGAATATAATATAATACCAGGTTCACGGATTATTTTGTTTCCTGCAAAAAATAAAAAAATATATTTTACTATTGTGACTCTGTAGTTAGATAAATTTTAATCAATATCGTGATTTTAATAGGAGGAAAATGAAATAAAGGATATGATGAGTGATAATAATTATGCATATATTAAAATATTTTAAATTGGTAAATAAATTTAATTACCCGTTTATAAAAATTATTTATATTCGAAACATGATTACCAATAGATATTATTAGAGTGCCGTTAACACGTTCTAAATAAATAACACATTTTGTCTATAATATTCGATATACTTATTAAATTATTTTAAATTATCAAATGGCAATAATGGAATTTTATAAGATTTTCTTAGATAGCATTGATTTGCTTTTTTAGTCATACAGGCGTTCCTATCGAGAAATATACTATTTTTTTTAAAACAAATTTAATCTACATCGAAAAGAAACACTATGTTTTTGCGTAAATATAAGTATAATGAATTAATATTTTTCATTTTTTTTAAAATGACAATAGATTTATATGAAATATTTTAAATTTTTTGAAAAATATTTTACCAAGTCGTTTTATTATCATAGCTGCATATGATAAAATTTTTTAATAATAATAATATGTATGATATTTAAAATAAATAACTTTGCAAAATAATATGTTTATGTAATTTAAACTACCTAAATCTTCCTGATAATTTCTACTGACAGTTACTATATGTATATATAATATAATTAATGTAAAATTAAAAGATATATATACTTTGATAATATACACTCTTTTAATTTTAAATTTTTTTTAAAAAAAGTTTAGTAAATTAAAAAAGGAAAATCTGTATAAAGAAAATATAGAGAAGGAAATAATAATGTTGAAAAGGATGTTACATTCAAATGTGATTTATAGTTATTTCATTTTCTTCTTTTTAAAATAATGAGACAATCCTCTTAATATTTAGCTCGTTTCATTAAATATTTTTATAATTTATTTTGGTGAAAAATTATTTGTCGTTGTTAATTAAAACCAAAAAGCGATAAAACAACCAGAATTATTTATACTTTTTAAACTTATCAATATAGTATCTATACTGGTGCATTGTCTTGGCAAAAAATAAAATTCTCCTGCAGAAGCCATATAATTGTCATATAAATGAGCTCATTAGATAAAATATATTCACATTTAGTTTCAATGATTATTTTCATATTAGATTAGATTATATGATGCCTAACAGTCTCCTATGATTCACGTTTACTCAATTTAGGTAGGTCCGTGACAAAGTACTAGCTAAGATAAGGGACTACCTTAAATTGGAAAATTAAATATGAGAAACTATTTTTCCTGTTAGATTTAAAAAAAAAATTCATATAAACAAACGATATATTTTACCATTGGGTGTCTCATCTTGCTCTATTTATATATGCTATAAAATTCATATCTTAAAAATTCTTATACTTAGATTGAGAGTGAGATTTACATTTCTAAATCCTATATCTAATATGTATTCAATTATTTATAAATTTTTTTAAAAAATTTGTATTTTCTTAACTTACTTATTCCAATCCATAAATTTGAACCTATATATTTTTTAAAATTAAACATAATAGTAAAAACATTTTGAAATTTTATGGAAATAATATTTACTTTCTATATAATACTCCGTATTGTATAATAAGTAATCTATAAGAACATTAACAGTGGTTTGTAATAAAATTAATTCTACATAAATAACGCACCATTGATAAGTATCTTAACATTTCCTATAATAAAATATATGGCAAAAATATTGATTGGTAATTATTATTAGATCTTTAAATATTTTATTATAACCATGCTTAGTGATTGTTATATTGCCACCTATTAATGAAAAATACCATTATATATAAAATAACATGTTAATGTTATTTATTTAAATAAATACTTTCGTCACTACAAATGATATTGCCTGAAATGATTATTTTTATTTATATTTTTTTCTACTTTTACTTGAATCATCATGTTTCCTATAAATACAAATCATGCTTCTTTCTACTAAATAGGTTTTATAATAAATTGATATAAAATATTACATATCGATATGCCAAAAAATACTATTAAAATTGATATAAATCATGATCTAAATTTATTATAAAAAATCAGAGACCTGATAGGGCAACTTTTTATCGAGGCCAGGATTTAAAAATACTCGAGCTCTTCATTTATAAAGATATTTTAGCATGACTCGGATTTTCTATATTATTAGGAACTAGCCCTTTTAAAACTTTAATAACTTTATGGCTCGGCTGGATTTTTTAAAATTTCATGATTTAGAATAATTTTGTTTGAATTTTGCAAATTATTTTAAAGTAGAAAATGGGAAATAGAGCAAATAAATGTTAAATAAATAGATTCAATGACATTAATAATTATAAACCTAGAGTGATAATTTGTTCATTAAAATACATTAAAAAGTGTTTCATATATATATTCAATTGCGATATTAAAGATATTTTTAAAATATTTAATGGCCGTTTTTAAATTTAATTAAGCTCGATGAGCATAATTAATACTGTGACAAAAGTAATACACTTGAATAAATAATATGTTCCAATTTTATTACCTCTACATTATAAAATGGACCCCCAAATTATTTGAAGTAATAAATGGATAATATTACTTTTATCAAAGTTATTATAATATAATTCCGGTATTTTATTTTCTCATGAGCACTACATAATATAATTCATATGCGCATTAATACATATAATGCTATTTACATATGTGCACATTAGAATATCCGCAATCATGTATTTTATATTAAATTATTGTCTCCCTCCAGGTCGGGCCTGCAGATCACTGAAGGATATCTATCAATGATAAATATATAATTTATTTGATGATACCTAAATACTCCAAGTCCAAATCATAAGCTATTAATAAAATAAAAATAGAATTTTTTGAATGACAGCCCATGAGTTATAAATATTTTAATCATTCAAATAACCATCAATAAATAAATCAATAAATCTTTACTCGAATCGGTTTTTTGGACTAATGAATTATAAAAAGATTATAGAATAAAATTTAAGATATGGAGGCGCTATCTTTTTACTTGTAATAATCGCCGATAAAACGAAAGTTGATAAAAAAAAATTCATTTTTAATTGAAATTTTTTTTTATTTGATGTTAGAAATATTATATTTTTTAAATTCAAATATAATTAAAATTTAAATAATTAACTAATTCTTATTTAATTTCCAAGGATGATAATATTACATTACATTGCTGGGATTATTTTTATTAATAAAGATTTCAAATTTTGAGTAAGGACGTTGAAAATTTTGAGGAAGGTTAATAGGTTCAAAATTCATAAATTATTTAATTTATGAAAATGTTCTAACATATTAATAGATTTATTTTTTTAATTAGCTAGTAAAAGCCTTTTTTTAAAAAACAGTTTATTAGAATAGAGTAAAAATTTCTAATTAATTAAAATTGAGAAGTAAACTATATCAAACTTTATAAAATGATTTTAAAGATTTAATTTGAATATCAGTAGCATAAATTTCTTTTAAATTAGAAAATTAAAGTATTGTATTAAAAATAAATTTCTAACGAAACATAAAAATGTATTGATATTAAATTATTATTATAAGAAAAAGGAAAAAATACGCTTCTGTGTCATAATACCGAGGGAAATCTTTTAAATGATGTAGCCTAATATATATAAATTGCGACCCTTTTAGTTTTCTATAAAAACGCAATTATAAAGAAACTCTAATTTTTAAATTACGATTATTAGGTCAAGTCAATGTGCTTTAATAACAATGTTGCGAAATTTCATGCATACTTTTCCAGGGAATTTTTCATTTCGACCCCAAAATTTTAATTTTCTAACTTTGGCCCAACACTGCTTAACAATTTTAGCCCAAGAAACTGACTTTAAACTAAGCTAAGCCTAGCCTTAAAGATTGGAGCAATTTCTTAGGATAAAATCCAGGCGAAGTTATTTTGTAGCATAGGTGATTTACAATACTACCACCGGATTCCGTTGAGGGACAGCCCATGTTATCAAGTTAGTACTTAAAACTGAAAAGTGTTTTTTATTCAAAATTTATATTTATATTATTAACAACCCCGCACAAATCTTTTATAACTAAGTCATTTGATTTTTATAAAATTTAGTATTTTATTAATGAATATATGAAACTTAATTTCAAAATTATTTTAGCATTTGATTGTCATTTGAAGATTAAGATCAAAAAAAATTTTTCTCAAATGGGCTAGATGGGTTCTTGGCCTATAGCCGGTGGCTTTAATTTTTTCAAAGTCATTTGTTAATCATAAATCATATCACTGAATATTTAGGTTATTTTTGATCATTAGATGCCTTTTATTGATACTAAAAAAATGAAAATATATTTTTGCATATTAGAAATTTATCACAAGAATATTTTATACTATTAAAATTATGCCATGGATAGAAAATTTGAAATATTCCAATTTTGATTCCTGAATTCCCAGGAAAAAATGGAATATTTATACAGTTCAAGGAGCTTTAAAACAACTATGAAATACGAGATTCCCATTCCAAAAACGATACTACTATATTATAAATTTGGGGAAAATTAACGATAGTCTATAAAAATAGGGTATTAAAATTTGGAAATTTAGGTAATCTTGAAAAAAAAAACAGAATTTGATGCGTGATCAGTAATAAGATGATATAAGGATACCGGGGATAGTGTATTCCCGGGGCAGGCTTTTCCTTCTGAAATAATTTAAAGACTAATAAACTTTGAGATTAGAAATTTAAGCCAAATATTTATTTTAATAAGATGCTTGAGTAGGGTCCAATGTTTTGGACAAAATTGCTCATGAAAAATTTTAATTGAAAATTTAAATTTTAACATAAAGAGTAACTTTTTAAAATTTTACATTTTCACTGTTAGCTTTTTAATATTAATTCTAAATGAAGAAAATCTCCATTTTATCATATTTAAAAATATTGATAATATTTATGGTAATTTAAGATCTCCAAATTAAATATAAATTAAATGAGAAAGCCAGGGACAGATTTTGGCGGAGTAAGTATTGGCAAAATCCAACTAATTTTTTAAGTGACAAGTTCTTCGGGGCAATTAGAATAAAGATGAGCCTAATAAATTCAACATATTTGACAATTTATTTTTATTTATTTACTTATAATTAACATTCTTATATAAATTTCTTTTATAAAGCCACAAATAAAGAATCGCTATTAAAAGCATTGCGAAAGGGTGTTTTCCATAATTCTTAAATTTCCATTTTATAAAAAATTCTAGCTATATAATATGAACTATTTTACATCTTAATATTACTAAATTTATCTATTAAAAGCAATGATGTTAACATGATAAATTAAAAGCGCAGATAATAAATAACAGAAAAATATTATATTTCTAGACTTAAATCCTAATTTGAAATTTCCGGCAGACAGTTTTTGCTAAATAATTACTTTATTGTAAAAATTTAATCGCCAGATTCGATATCGTCGATAAATATAAGTAATAATGTATAAATTCTAAGTATAATATTCAGTATCTACAAAATTTTATAAGTTTATACTGAGTTTAAAACTGAAAAAGCTATTTATCTCATCATTCTAATAGAGTCAAAATAATTCTTATGTACTCAGGCCCTAAGGGCACTACTAAATTTTTTAGTTTTTTATCAGAAATTGCATATCTCGGACCGAAAATTGTATTTGTTATTTTTATGGCAAATTAGCAGAGTTGTTAAAATATCTAGATCCTATATCTAGATATAAAAATGTAATATCTGTATCTGTATCTAAATAGATTTTTGATAAAAATATCTGTATCTAGATATTATTTTAGACGTATCTGTATCTGTTTTTAGATACTTTTTAAGGTACATTTGGATATACTTTTACTTAACGTTTTTTATATTATAAACAAAAATACTTGAATGCAAAATTTATTTTATTTCATATGAGCATATAATTTAAATATATATATTAAAAAATATTTAGACTACTCTAATAAAAAATTATATACATATAAAATATTAAAATATATAAAAAAAATAGATATATAGATATTCATTAAATATTATGTCAGAGTTTATCAATAAACCAGACAAATTTTGATATTACAATGCAGAAATCTGCCATTTTAATTTTCAATGGAATTAATTAATTTTATTTTATTATACTAATTTTAAAAATTTCTTTTAGATTAATATTAATAGTGATGAAGAGGAAGAGGAAGAGGAGAGGAAGAAGTAATAATCAATGAAGCATCAACAAGTTCAGACATTGTTTTCATGGCCAATTTATAGATCATATTTTAAAATAATATCTCAAAATATAAAAAACAAATCTTTGATAGTAAAATGTTTGCCATATCTATAAAAAAATACGAAAATTTCAGTTAGCATTACCTTAACTTGCAACATTGTAAAACATTTAAGGGTATAGATACTAAATAAAATGTTTAAAATTGTAATTTTCAATTTTAAGAGAAAAAATCAAACATTAATACAAAGATTAGTTGATGAATTATCAAGATCTTCAACTGATAACATAACCTGCGAAAAAAAAACAATTAATTTAATATCCTATTTTTTTCAGTACCCCGCAGCAGAAGATTAAATTTTGATACTCAACAAATTTTAAATAATTTTTTCGAAAATGAATGCCCAGATTTTATATTTTTAAAGAATATTTTGATTGTTATTCATAAATATAACACCCCAATCCCTTCAAGTGCCCTGGTAGAAAGGCTTTTTAGTATAGCTAAAAATATCTTTACGGATTAACGAGGATGCCTTAATGATGAAAATATTTTATTATTGAAATCTAATATATTTATAATCATTTAATCATAAATTTTTATATATTATATTATTATATTAAAATCTAAAAATCATTATTTTAATTTTGATAAATGTTACATCTAGTCAATAAAGTTTATATCTCATTTCATACATTTTCACAATAGAATCCTAATTTCGGTTTATGCAATTATATAAGAGTATTAAAAAATTGTATCTGTATCATAACTTTTTAGACGATGTATCTGTATCTGGATCTATATAACTTTTTTGACTATGTATCTGTATCTAGATCCATTTAAAAAGTATCTTTTAACAACTCTGCAAATTAGCATTGGAATTGAATTGGACAATAGAAAAAAATGCAATATATCAGCAAAATGTAGATAATTGTGTATTGAGTTCACTTCTAAGTTGAGGGGAAAAAAATACAAAATCTGCTATTTAATTTTGGGTTTTGGAGAGTGGATGAACCTTAAAATCGCCTTATCCTTAGATAAATCCCGGCAAATATTATAAATTGATATCTTAAATTAACATGTGTAAAATTATAGAATCTATATTAAATTTCAGCTTTTTTCATTTATTACATTGTCCTATATTTTATATTTAAGAAAGTTAAAAATTTATTATCATGATTGGGTATTAGTATTCATAATAAAGATAGATGCTTTTGATTGATATTTTAAAAAAAATATTTTTTAAAACAAAATTATTATAAGAATGACTCTATTAGTTACCTAACAATCAGTGTTTATTGTCATAATTCATCCTAACGACAATAATATTCAGTGGATTTAACTATAAGTATAAGAAAATCATGGGATTTTATTTTATATAACGATCAAATCGTGAGTAATAAAGTCTTAAATACATTTTGAGAATTCCATAACAAATCAATAAAAATAACACAATTTTCATCTTAGCTCTTTCCGATTTTTTAAAAATTTTGTGTATTCGTGCCAAGATGTAAAACTCTAGATTTCAAACTCACTCAGGAGCAGAGATATAGGCGCTTAAAGTGCATTTCAAATGTATTTCTGTAGGCTATTTAATATTATAAATTTAATTTCCAAAAAACATATTAAGGTTAAATACCGGGAGTCAAAACCTGAAAATGAATATAAAATGAAATCTTCTTTGTTTTATTTTATATAAGTAGTTCTTTAGATCAAGGTTTATGTATATATAATTAGGAGATTTTATTTCGGAGCCATCATTATGTAAAGGGACAAAAATGACCCAATTTCTGTCTCTTACTACCATATTTTATTCTATATAACAATTAAACCACCAAAATTGTAACCATAAAAGTTATTAGAATTACTCATCACTCTATGATATATTTTGTAAAAAATTAATATTAAAATTTTATAATGTTCGAAATAGCCATACAAATTATAATTGTAAGAATAATATTTAATGTTTGTCTCATAATATTAAAACGGAAAGAAAAATTATATAAGCAATATAAATAAAAACAAAATACACACGATGAACATTTTATTATTTCTTTATTAGAGATCCTCAAAAGTTAAGGCACGTACCTGGCATTCTTGATGGGCTTGAAAAATTAAGCTCAATTTGGATCATTAATCTTTATCATAAAATGAATAATTTTATTTAAGTATTAAAGATTAAATTAACAAAAATCTTACCTAATTATAAATCCCGGCAAATAAATTAAATTTTAAATCAGTTAGAAAGAAAGACATAGAATTGAGGTTTGAAATAGAAACTTTTTATAACAACTATTTGTATATTTTGTATTCCATATTAAATCAACCATAAAAAGGAGATTCTCAACCTGACCCCCTACCCCCTTCGATTTTTTTAAAAATTTGTATGTTAGTAGTATATAAACTAAAATATAAAAATGTAAGATTTTACTTTTTAAATAGGCTGGCTTACTTCATGAGATATGGCCATCTTTAGAAACGCGCAAATTCCAAAATACACTATATTTAATTTTGAATATCTCAAAAAGAAATTAAGCTAAAAACACAATTTAAATCTTATTAAATAGCTCTAAAATAGTCCTTTAATATGTTATAAAATTTATTTTAATGAAAATAAGTCTATTACCAAAAACTGGAGATAGAAAACCGGACATTGATATAAAATAAAAATTGCTCTTTTTTTTATGACATTATATTTCTTAATATTTGTACAAAATCTTAGATTGGACGAGTACTGAGACAATAGTTATTACTCTTTAAATATAAGTAGTATGGCTTAAATCCTATATTATAGCAAGTGTATAATAATTTACAAAACAAATAAAAAGAAAATTCGTTTGGATTGAGCCGGATATATTTTTTATAAATCATTCGGAGGGCCGTGTTAGAAAAATTAGGCTGCAGATCACTATTAGACATTGTTTCATATTTAACACATAGGTTTAGCTATTTTATTTAGAGAAAATAATTGTAAAAATATTTATAATTTTATATAGCTAATTATTTATATCAATGGGAAATATTGTAATAAACATTAATTAAATAATATCATTCATTAAATAATCTAATGAATTAAAATAAAATTTGAATTTCATTTTTCATTCCATTGGAATAAATTCATGATATTTTTGTGTCCTGGCATTCGTTTGACCGTTAAAAATCTATTTACGAGATTGGTTTCCATTCTTAAATATTCAACGTTGCACAAATTTGTAATTAATCCCCAGGATATTAATTCTCGCATAATTATATAAATCGATAGAGATGATTTTCATAAGGACGTTGCAGGCCTGCTCTAGACGCTAACCTCTTAGTAATTTCCCCTAAACTATCGCAAATTTTGCCATGTGCAGTTGCAAAATGCCATTCTGCCTAGATCCCAAAATCATTATAATGGCTCTAGAGGATTTCAAAGTTTTTTTTGTTTTTATACTCAGTAACAGCTCCATCAGAAAATAAAAAATTATTGAAATCTTATCAAATCTTTATTTTAAGAATAGAATTAATTTTATTTGAAATAAATAAAAGGAAGAAGTATTGAGTTCAATCTGATATAACCACGTAACTTACATTTTAATGATATCGCTTTCGAGGTAATAAATCATAAATAGATAAAGTGTTGCCTGATAGTTCAATAAAACCTTGAGCCTTGAACCATAAAAACGTACTTCTCTGCAAAATTATTATTAGATATTCCCAATCCTTCAAATTCGATTTTAATGACTTAAGAAATGAAGATTGTTTCGAAGAAATAAATGCATGAGAAATTAAAATATTTAATTTTTCAATCAAATATTCCACAAATTCGGTGGCAAACTTAGTTAACGCTTCGAAGGTGGTACCGTCTGCCGCCAACCATTGTTTAAATGTTATATAATTTATGGCATTTATCAAACAATAAAGTAGTCTTTCTTTAAGTTCCAAAGTGCCAGGACACATTTAGTATTTCCTTAAGTAACAGCAAGGCTGGGCTAGATTGCATATGGATAATTATGTTGTTATGCAGTTAACTTAATTTATCACCAATTATAATTCATTTAAAATTTTTATGAAATGTGCAGACGCATATTGTATGCGTTGCAGACCAGCCTGCTAAAATACAGTTTTATGGTCTCATGATAGCAAACTTTCTAAAACCTATATTTATATTATTGTATATTTCTTTAAAATTGCTAAATCTTTTATATTACATTCTCTTGCACTTGGTTCTTTTTATATTACATTCTCTTGCACTTGGTTCTTTTTCCATTAATTTCATTGATATAAAATTATTCATACCTGGCATAAATCTGCTGTTTTCGTCAGAATTATAAAATTCTATTACTTTTGTAATGTTATCCAGAATTATTCTACTTGGTTTTATGATATTTGGGTTTGACAGAAAACCTTTTTCTTCAATTAAATGTTTAGTTGTGGGCCATAAAATTTGTGGTTAGATAAATTTAATATAATATGAAAATTGTCATAAAATATTTAATAAATAGAACAAAACTAATTAAATCTACCACCAATTTATTGTGACGCAAAAATAATATTTTTTAAATTTTATATTAACTTTTTAATTGTGATGTTGAATAGAAAACGAGAAAGGAAGAATTAGAAATACAATTTAAAAACTTTATGGATTTGGGTCGTGTCCTACTATTAATTTATTTGAAGACACGTCAGACTGGGAAGGCTTCACTCTAATGTGTACTTTATATAAATCAGTTGTTTTTTAATCATTATTTAAATGAAATTTTACACAAGTGAATTGTTAATAATCATGTCAAATTTAATGTAAACTTTAACAATCTAAATAATAAAATGCTGTTTGCCCCTTTATAAAATAATAACTTTAAAACCTGAAAATCGGTATCCTAATTATATATATATATATCTAAGAACTACTAATATATATAATAAGAAAAAATAGAACCAATGTCATTTTATAATTCATCTCCAGTTTTTGATTTCCACTATTTGTCCTTGATTCAAATAAATTGTTCATGATAAAGGATTATGTTTTATCAAAGATTTTAAAATTTGATAAGGGTAAAATGTTGGAAATTTAAAAATATTTTATATTTTAACAAATTTTTTTTATAAAACTAAGATTTTATTTATATTTTTGTCAAAATATAAATCAATAAAAAAAATCAAAAGACTATTGAAGTGGCTTCCAAGACTAATAAAATAAAGGAAATTTTAGATTAAATGTAAAAATATAATGTTAATCTATTACTTATAATACATTTAATTACAAAAACGAGAGAAGATAAAAATTTATTCATTTTTAATCAAATTTTTTAAAAAGTTTTAATAAGAAAATTTTCTACTTTGTTTTATAAATTTTACTAAGTACATATTTTTAATGTAAAAATAAAAAATTATATTGCTGGTAATTAATTTATTGTGGTTTAAATATTCAAAGAGGTTCAAGAGTTTAAAGTTCATAAATTTTATCTAATATTTCCATTTTAGAAACATATAATTAAATTTCTAAGAAATGTATAAAATGAAAATTTTATTGTTAAGATTAATTTATTTATATGGTTCAAATATTGATAGTTCAAAATTTTTTAATAAATTTTATCATATTCTATTTGTAAGAAACATAACAATAAATTTTTTTAAACTAAAAACAACATTTTTTTAAAGTAAAATATTTTGAATATTTATTTTATTTCTTAATATTGAATTTAAATGTATAATGTCGAACATCTTTTATTTAATTATATAAAATTGACTACATACATTGCCATTACCCTCTCTTATTGGCTGTTCTTTTTGGCAATGGATTTTTTCAGGTAATTTGTTTTTTTTTCAACTATAAATCATTCTTTGAACCTGTTTTTTTTAATTTAAAAATCTGCTATTTCCTGAAATGTATTCCAGCATGTTTAGATTGTTTATCTTATGAATTTTGAATAATATTACCGTTAAAATTTGAGTCATTTATAAAGAAAAATTTGTGAAAAAACGAATATAAATTATATTAAGCTCATGGCAAAATATTGTAGGTATTTTAAACAAGATGGAATTCATCTCCGGGAAAAAATAGGTGTTTAAATTTTAAAAAATGCCCTCGAAAAATAATTTAAAGTTAAAAAAATAACACATTGACTGAAAAAACACATTGAAGCTAACATATACAATTCCTTTAGTCTATGAGAAACTCCTAAATTATTTCATAGTAAAAGTAACAAGACAAAAAATTATAATTCGCTTTTATTATTATTTAAGTTGAAATAAAAATAAAATTTTTTTTTAACATTTATATAATATTTCCCCATTATAAAAAAAACAATTTTCTAGTTTTTATTCTTAAAAATTTAATTGTTTTCAGTATTGGTCTACTTTTAAAAGAATCGCGCTATCGCTATTTTCCAAAAAAATGTAAAGCGATACCGGTAAAATCAAGTAGCTCGCAACTAGCTTAAAAAAAATCAGCATTTATAAATATCCTCACTAATACCGTGTTTATTCCACGTTACCAATACCCTAGGCATAAACGCTCTCAATTTCATCAAAACTATAGGAAAAAAATTGAGGCAGATCTTAGGGGACCCCAATGAAGGATTTTACCTTCGCCAGCAGATTTCTCTGGAAATCTGCCGGTCCAATTTTTTAAGCATTCACTCTTCTCTAGGGTGATTTGTACCCTTTTTTTTAAATTTTATTTTTTTTATCTCATTTTCATTTTTAATATATTATTTTTTTTTAAAATTATAATTCATATGAAAAATTTGTGAAATTTGTTATTTAAATAAAGTATTTCATTAAATAAAAAAAAAAAAAAAATTATATAAAAAATCTAAAAATAATGTAATAAAAACAATAATTTATTTTTTATTTATTGTATTACATTTTAGTAAAATCATTTTAATATTATCGTTCCCAAGTCTAGATCGTAATACATTAACCAACGACATATAAAAACACATAGGACGTTTTCACTTACTTCAAAATATATATTGCAACATTCCGCTTATCTTGGTTATCTATAAAATTTCAGCCGAAAATACATAATCTCGAACAATTTTATGATAAGAATTAATAAATTCAGGTTTTTGTTCATCGGAGGGGGTCGTTGGAATCGCCTTTTTTAGATACCATATGTCATTATTAAGCTAAAAAATTATAAGTTAATTTTTTTAAAAATTGATCCTACCTGAAATTTTAAATTTATTTTAAAAATTTTAATCCTGGCCCACCTCTAATTTATAAATTTTAGCTCATCCAAGATTTTTAAAATAAACCCGTTCTTGGCCATTCCGAAAGAGAAAGATTCCTTTACTTAAAATAATTTTTCTTTTTATTCCAAAATGATGAAATCTTTAAAATAATCATCGTGCGTATTATTGTGCGACCTTATTGAACTTTTGCATTTCGTTACCCAAAACACAACAATACCTTTCCTGCCTTTCTTATTTTCGAAAACGCTCAATTAGGTCGCACCATTATTCTGTTTATGGATATTGCGCTTGTTTAAATCTCTTTCATTATGAGTGAAACTTTAAATATTGCTCATGCAATTATAAATTTTATAATTCTAAAAATATTTTATAAAAAATAATAATTACTTTTCATAAAATACATTAGAATGATATGGATTGTAAAAAAATAAGAAAATCAAAATCTAAAGGAACTTTTTTTCAACAATAAAATGAAAATATATTCATAAAAACAACAGGAAAAATTGAAAATATTTTTAAAAAAATGGAAAAGAAATGCTAAAAAAGAAAGCAATACTACCAATATCGAGGGAGGGAACAAATTTATTTTTTAAAACCTAGCCATTATTTTTAAATCATATAAAAACTTTATTAAATTTTACTTTAAAACATTTAAAAATATTATAAATATTTGCCCTGAATAAGTTTTGTTAATTAAATTTTTATTTTATATTAAACAGCCTTAAAATGCATTTGAATGAGTACGTTGGCTCCACAACTTCTACATTTCAAAACTAAAAAATTTTAAAATCTAAAATTTTACAACCTGGTTTAGGTTCTTATAATATATTTACAAGAAAATTTGAAGGGGCCAGCCTAATATAGTGTCATATTTGTTGTTTTGTTCTGGAATTCACTATATATTTATTTTTGCCTCTATTACTAGAGCATATTTTTAATTGTTTTTTTAGGAAATAAAATCCCATAATTTTTATTATACTTATAAATATAAGTTAAATACATTAATAGAATAATTCGTAGTGACAAGCATCTCCTTATAATGAATATGAATACCTAATTAAATCGACAATTAACATATAGTTTTTATAATATTTATAATACTAGTGAAACATTTCCAGAGTATTCAACTTACTTTGCAGCATGTTTCAACTAATCCACTTTTTAAAAATTTAATGATTGAATCATTTCCAAACAAGGAGAACCTTTAGGTCCTGCATTATTCTGTCAGGGCATTCAATTAATCATATAAAAAATCTCTTCAAATTGTGACCTTAAATAAAATATTTGGTACCTCGATGACGGTAGCGGGCCCATATCATGAAATAATAAAAAATCCTACAATTCTTCGCTTAGCCCCCATAATAGGACTGTCACTAAATCCTAATAAGTGTTATCCCCCCCCCCCCTTGAATCGGATTGCCTACCTGAAAATTTTATTGTATTAGACAAACTAGCTTTACCCATTTAGGTTCACTCATTGGAGGTTAAAGTATTCATTTCAGAGATAAGTTTTGCCAATTTCAATAGAATAGAAAATATTTTAAAACATTCACCTGCTCATCAGACATTTTATTTACTTAAATTTTTTTTATTCATTCCTAAATTTTATATGCTTTTCGTTCATCAACGATTTTCCTAAAATATTATTAGACCTTGAACATTTGAAAAATACCTCGAATCTATTTTAAATATCAAATTCTCATCACTCTCCAGGAACAAGCTGCCCTTTCATCAAAGCTAGGTATATGTATCCATTCCCCCATGTCCTTAAACCCAGCCTTTTCATCGTTGCTAAATTTTGATACACACTTGCTTAGATACTATCGATCCACATCATATGGCATAGACCTCTGGAGCAAAAATTTTCCAATCCGCTCATTCTATAAGAAAAAGCTGGAATTTACCATTGATACAGCTTTGCGTTGAATACTTACACTTCAAAGCTGTTCAAAGAAAATCTCCATCACTCTTTCTCCAACTAAACCCAATCACGAGTATATAATACGCCTCTTTTTCCAGGATCACTAATTCTACCATCAGCAATATGCCACCTTAATTACAAATGGTTGGAAACTATAAGTATTTCTAATTTAGACTTGTTACTAACCAACGAAGAACTTAGAATAGCTGTAGGTTTTGTTTAGGCTGTGAAATTGTAACGCCGAAATCATGTGTCCTATGTGAAACTCTCGAAAGCCTTGGTCAACACTCTCTACACTTTCATTTTTCAAAAGGCAGATTACACTGACACTATGCCAACAATTCGATTATCAACAGAATTCTAAAATCCACAAATATTCCTTCTATGATGGAATCCTCTTGCCTAAGGCCTTACAATCAAACAAGACCTAATGGAATGACGCTAGTCCCTTGGGACCAACGTATACCTCTCACTTGGGATCATACATGTGTAGATCGTTTTGCCAGATCTTTTTCTGTCAACTCCATCACGAAAGCTGAAAATACAAAAATAAATAAATATAGCCACCTGAATAATCTTTTGTTTGTCACACCTGTGGATCATTTGAACCCCAAGCCCTAAAATTATTCAAAACAATAAAAGGTTACGATTAATCACAGGTGATCCAAAAGAAGGTTTCTACCTACGACAAAGAATATCAATCGAAATTTGTCGATCCAACTGTATACTATATATGGATCATTAAGCCCCGCAGACCATATAGATATAGTATGTTAATTATAATTATAATATTCTATTAATAACAATTCTGTGATATTTATTTTAAAAAAAATAAATACTAGTATCGTTAATAATAAATAAAAAAAAATAACAAGAAATTTTATATAGATTTTATAACATGTATTATGTATTATTAATTTATAGTTGTTTACTGGGAGTTTTTATGGGAGAGAATTTTGAAGTTCCCCTCCTATACCAATTTTTACTATCACATTAAATATTTAAGATTTTGATGTTTTTTGACATTTTCAACTAAGAGTGAATTAGTTATATATATATATAAATTAATATTAGATTACCTAATTTATTTATTTACCAATTATTCATATTTTTGTATTGCATACTTGTATTTCATATTATAATCAGCTTGTTCGCTATAAAAATAGCGAAAAGTGATAGAAATATGCAATTTTGGTCGAATCCTCTTGAAATATAAAATTTCATGTTAAAATACGCAATCTTTTTACCCCCCCCTCCCCCCTTAGTGGTATCTTAAGAAAATATTTATAGTTATTTGTGTTTCTATTAGATAGTATTTTCAGTTTTAATATCATTAAACTTATAAAATTTTGTAGGAACTGAATATTATTCTTAGAATTTATTTATATACATTTATAAATTATGGATAATCTGGCAATTTTTATAATTTTTATAACAAAAGGGTATATATATAAATGATAACTTACCATGTCAGTCAGAATTCTTTAAAAATATGATTTTGATAAAGATAATAAATAATAAATAATAAGATTTTTTTTAAATTATGTATGTTTTAAATTAATCACGTTGACGTCATCGCTTTTAATAGAAGGAATATTGAGATATTAAATATCTTATTTTATATAACGTCACTTTTAAAATGACATAAACGCATATTTTAATTTTGTAAATATTTGAAGATAAAATTTATATAAAGTATTTAGTCAACTAAAAATGAAAAGAATACCCCTTTTGGACTTCAGTTGGATTTAGATCATGCATTACATAAAAATGGGAAAGCGTTAGATTTAATACTAGGGAAACAATTGAAAAATATTTTATATTTTTATTAGTAATCAAACCATACAAAAATTTTGATTATTAGATAAATTGGAATCGTCTTTATTTTTGAGTAAAATATTAATTGATATTTTGCACATCGAATCTATCATATTTTCAATTCGAATTTCCTCAAATGTTTTAAATTGAATCATCGACTGCAAATGAAAGATAGATTCTTCTTTCTGTTTAACTGCCTTCAAAAGATTATTCATACCCGAAAATCTTTTATCATTTCAAATATATTTTTTCATTGAGAATAATAGTGGCCAACAATATAGAGAATTAAAGAATTTACATGCAGTGAACCAATCACATTTTTCATATTTATCTATTAAAAACAACCCGATTGAGATTATAACCAAAATAATATTATGGTGCCTTCGATGGCTGAAAGGTTTGGACATCTATTTACCAAATCCTCAGGCTTACATAATATTGTTTTGGCTACAAACTTATTTGGGCAGTTTTTAAAAATCAACCCGAATACGACTTTTTAACAACACTATCTAAAAATGATAATTATAATACATATTTAGCACGAATTTGGATTTTATTTTTGTTAGGTTTATTTGCCCCAAGAAAGATAACTCTTTTCTGTCCTTATTTGGGGTCAGCCCATGTCAATAAATATTTATTTTCAAACCATATTGAAATGAAATTCCTAATGCATGGTACATAATTAAAAATATATTGTATACAATTAGTTTGTAGATTTTAAGAATTATATTTATTTGTTAAAATTATCTATTTTTTTTAACATATCTGCTTATTGACAAATATATATTTTTATATATCTATCTCAGTTTTGATTATGAATTCACAGAGACTAAAATTATATTTGAAATCAATTAAAGATCCTATTACAAAAATTAATACTAGGCTAATGTTATAGCATTTTTCTTGAAAATAATATCATATTTGCTAAAGAGTTACATAAATATATATAAGAATATGTGTACACAACAATGTATTGTATTTAAATATAGTATATAAAAAAAATAATTCTTAAATCTAGAACGGAATAGGAATGGAATTTATATATTTTATAGTAAAGAAAAGTTTTTACGGTCTCCACCTTTCATATAGAAAATTATTTTATATAGTTTTTATGTTGTTCAATAGAATAAAACAAGATTGAATTTAATATATATTTATATAGCATTTTTAAAGCATTTAAATTTAATGTGGCATATTTTTCCCCAAGCGATATTTAAAAGAAAATTATAGGTGTAGGGGTATAAATCATAACTTAACCAAAATAATTAAAATAAATTATCTATAAACTAAATAGCTTAATACTTGTTGAGCATTTTTAAATCTTCACCTTATATATTTAATCAATGAATGATAATAGCTAGGAAAAAAAGATAAATTAAGACTAATCTAGACAAATTCTTAATTACTTTACGTTGAAAAAAATAGGTAGGTTTTGATATTATTTTATTTATAATGGCCTGACTTGGTATTAAAACCTTGATTTAACCAATTTTTAAAAAAAAATGGTAAATCAAGATCTTAGCCAACCAAATTACTTTACCGTTATTATCAACATAGGAACACACTCAACTCATATGAATCTCTGATGGCAATAAATTTTCCTATAAACTAGTCTTCCCGGACATACCTCCTACTGCTAGTATTCTAAAAGTAAAAACTCATTTTATAATTTATCAGGCTATCACACGTCCGAATTTTTCATTCCTATTAATTTGGAAATATATGGAACCTAACATGTCAGATAATCAAAAGCCCGATAGTATTAAATATATGCCTTGGATAATATGAGAAATTATAACCTCGACCATTAAAATTAGTATTTTTTTATCTGACATTTAAAAGAAACGTCTCAATAATATTTAAAAAATATTGATATTTATATTTTCAAATAAAACAATTAATTTTATTTTAAAAAACTAACATTCATTTTATATAAAGAATTTAAAGATCGACATTTTTTGAGCCTTTTGGTATAATGTCAAAAAGTTGAAATAATAGTAAAAATGAATAGAAAATAAAAATCAATGATAATAAAAGATATTTTATAAGTATAAATTATCCTATTTTATATATGAATTTACCCGACCAGAGGCATTCAAAAGGGATATACATATAGGAATTGAATCCATCGAGAAAAATCTACTATACTACTCCATATTTAGTTGACCAGATAATTTTAGTAACTTTTATCTTCAATTGTAACAAAATTCAAAACATGCATTTATATCTCTTAAAAGTGACGCTATCTATATAAACGGGTATATGTAAATATTACAAGATTTTATCGAATAAAAGCAATGACGTTAAGATGAATAATATGTTAATCCCAAAATTAAAAAAAAAAAATATTATTATCTTCCATGCCAGAGTTATATTCTCCAGGAATTTCTGAATCATGTTCCTTGGTAAATTATTATTAATATATACTTATTTTTATTGTAAAAATTATAAAAATTGCCAGATTATTTATAAATTCTAGGTATAATATAATTTTCCAGATCGATAGAATTTTAAAGTTTATGTTTAAAACTAAATGCCTAAATACCATACATTATTCTAATAATAACCTAAATTAGCCTTATATAATAATGGCCGTAACTGAAAAAAATTTCTAGAGAGGATTTTGTAAGAGAGGGGGGGGGGGGGTGAAGGGAATATTTCAGTTTTTTTGAATTCGACTTATTTGAAACGAAGAATAAATTTAGTTTAATATCAAAATTTAATATATAAATTTATTTTAAAAAATATATGAATGTCTTCTCGTAGTAAAAATTAAATTTAAAATGTAAAATTTAAAATCATAAACTTCACAAATATCACTACCATTCTATTTTTATATATTATAGTGAATCTAAGATATAGATTTTATTTTGTAAGGATAGCTTATCATTTTGAAAAGTTGATAATTTCAAATAATTCAATTTTAAATTTGGAAATTTAATATTTTTGTTAAAAAGTGCTTGTATATTTAATAATTGCAAAAAAAGAATATTCAAATTTTCTTTATATAAAATACAGAATTTGAGATCCAAATTATAATAGGTTTAGGTGGGATTTAAAATAATATTACAAAATTCTCTTTTAAGATGATACATTTTAGCTCTTCTGAGTTATCGTAGCCTAATATAGTAAATACCTTTTGCACTTCTTTGGTACTGAGAAACGGCTCATATTTCTATTATTGAAATAACAATCAAGAATGTAGATTGAATAGGTATTAATACAAATATATCGAAGACAATTTTTATCAGAAGTAATATCGTAGCCTAGCTCACTTTTACATAGCATTTTATTTGATAAAATTAAATCATCTTTTTAGAAATCTGAACAAAATAAAAATATACCTTTTATAACAAAAATTAACCATAAACATTCTAATTTTTACCTTATTTAATTTTTATGTTACATAACCTTTAAGTTTTTGATACTTTTATAGATCTTTATTTAAGCAATTTACAAAAAAAAGGCATAAACTAGAGCTAAATAAATTTTGTTATTCTTACTAGACGGCAAAAAAATAGATTTAGTGTCACCCTATCAGATATTCTTTAGAAATTTTGTGGATTAAAATTATCTATGTAACTAACATAAAATAATCTCTTAAATTATGAATTTAGGTTCAGCATAAAGGTAAAAATTTTGCGAAATATTTAAAGTTTAGAAGTAGTGAAAATCGAATGTCTTTCGGGATAAGGTCCCCCGAATGATTTTATTTTTATCTCTAGTTTATGTCCTTACTTTTTTATTTATTTAAATTATAAAGGTTACCACTTAAATTTATAAGCCAGAGACGATTTATAAATGATAATTTTTTGCCAAAGTTTATTTAAACCACCCATATTCCATTCCATAGGTAGAATTGAGAACTAAAATTTAATATTTTTTTTAGTTATCATAGGTATTTAAAAAAAGAAATTGTTGGTTTATTTAAAAAATTTTCTATTTTTATATAATATATTGTATAGTTTGTGCTTGTTTATAATTTTTAGGTAGGTATGGGGTTTTTAGCCCCAATATTAACTTTGGGGAGGGGGATCGGCTTGCTGTGTTATATAATTTCTCTTAATTATAAATGGTAGTTAGCCATGATTTGTCAAATCAATGTATGATCTCATGAGATATATTTATATATTTTGAAAAAGATGGCGACTTGATTTTAGAATTACTTGGTATTATCAATCGCAACTGGCATCTTTTGTTCCTTTTTTAAATGAATTCGTTAAATGTATTAAACTTCGTTTCAGCCTAAAATCATATAGTAATTATAATAATAAAAGTTTAATATTATTGTCTATTTTTTGAAGAGAGAGACAAAAAATACCCTTAGAAAAGAATATAATGAACGGAAATAAAAAATTTTTCTAGAAAGCTTAAATCTAGGTTAAGATTTCCGAGGTATTATTCCTGTTTCGGATAAACTTTAAATTGTTATTAATATATAAATTTATCCTATGATAGCTATAGATAATTTCTATAAAGTAATACAATAAAATGGAATAGTTTTTATTTTATGAACGTTTAATTTATTGGACATCATTTCAATCCGATCTCTCTTATATTATTGTCAAAAAAAGTGTCTTTTTATAAAAACTTCGATCTCTGAATAGTAGACAATAATTAGAACAAGATTTAGCATGCATTCGTCAGTTTTGTAATTTATAAACCATGACGTTTTTACATGTAAAAGTTCTTTCATAAAGGCTATATATATTATTAGGGCCAAAAAAAATATGGTAAATAATGGATGATAAATTAATCAACGGAATATATATTATTTTTACTAATTATTTCTCAAGCTTTATCGATACATAAATCTACTGTTATATTATAATTTGTTTAAATCATAAAAAAGTTCGAAATGTGATGAAATGCATGAAACATAATGATCCGAGTAAGCTATCCTTAATCTGGATTGCTTGATCTGGTATAAAAGTAATATTAATTCAAATAAATTTTTTCAGAAAAATTGTTTTTCAAGTTATTTTTGATATTTATCCCTCTGTGTAAATTTTTCATTTACTATACAAATTTATAAAAAATAAAATAATCTACTTATAACCAAAATTGAAAATTAATTAGTTAATTTTTTTTTTCAGGTTTCCAGCATTTAGGATATACATTTGATATAAAGATAAACGGACTCACTTTGCATTTATTTATATAGTAACTGTCGAAAAAGGAAACCTGTCATTTAATTAATTTTTAACTTAATCAACAAGCATATATGTTCTTTCTTTCTATCTATCTATCTTTCTGTCTATCTTTCTTTCTTTCTTTCTTTCTTTCTTTCTTTCTTTCTTTCTTTCTTTCTTTCTTTCTTTCTTTCTTTCTTTCTTTCTTTCTTTCTTTCTTTCTTTCTTTCTTTCTTTCTTTCTTTCTTTCTTTCTTTCTTTCTTTCTTTCTTTCTTTCTTTCTTTCTTTCTTTCTTTCTTTCTTTCTTTCTTTCTTTCTTTCTTTCTTTCTTTCTTTCTTTCTTTCTTTCTTTCTTTCTTTCTTTCTTTCTTTCTTTCTTTCTTTCTTTCTTTCTTTCTTTCTTTCTTTCTTTCTTTCTTTCTTTCTTTCTTTCTTTCTTTCTTTCTTTCTTTCTTTCTTTCTTTCTTTCTTTCTTTCTTTCTTTCTTTCTTTCTTTCTCTTTCTTTCTTTCTATCTATTTTTCTTTCTACTTATATATGATTACCTGTGGAATCTGTATGATTTTGCTTAAATTGTGGAGTTTTATATAAAATTTGCAATATTATACTTATATAATAACCTTTTTCTTCCTCATTAGGTTTTGTCAAAAAATATTTTATAAAAAACTATTTAATAGGAATAATGTGTGACTCGGTAGAAGGTCAAACAAAAGATCGCTAATTTGCCACGAGGTCTTAATTTTCCAAGTCTTCCCCTGTGCTTATTGCCAGTCATGACTCTCAATAAATGTCAATACCATTGTAAATGGAATAGACTATTTTATCGATTTTTTTTGACATTTCAAATTTTATAGTGATTTGTTGCTGATTACTATAGAAATGCTGAAGTGAGTGTTGGGTTCAGGAAAGGAAAGGAGGGGAAGAAAGGTGAGGGGATTGAAATAAATATTTTTTTTAAAAATATATAATTAAAATATTCCCATGGAGTTAGTAAGCCTAAAATGACTATTAACATGTGACTAGAGCCGGCTCGTCCGAGGATTAATATGGGTAGAAATGGTTATTCTAAAAGTATTCTTAGTAGTTGGCCGAAGCACTACTCGTTGCCATGGACTTTAGGAAACTATGAGTTATTTAAGTTTGAATATTTTGAAGTCCTACTCGCCTTTTTTCTTTCATTATATTTTATAATTTCTATAAAGAATTAGAAAGTTTAAATAAATATATTTTGTATATTTTATTTTATTTTCATTAAATTTAGCAATCTATCAATTCATCAATATATATAAAATATGGAAAAAACAAAAATGGATATTTTTTGTCGTCAATATACACTGTGCTTTACTTGCTCTTAAATAGAATATATACAATTCACTGGGATGAGATAATCTTCTATAGATTTAAACAATTTGTTTTTTTGTATGTAAATCATGTTTGATACCATAAACTTGTCACCTTTCATTACCTTTTTTTTAAAAAAATATATATTATTGATTACGAAGAAAATATATCAAGTTTTAAAGGAGGATAATGATCATTAATTAAAATAGTGGATTATTTTTTAAAATTATAAATACAAAAATTTTAATAATTTACAAATTTCCAGTAAATTGGTCATTATTGTTTTAGAGCTATAATATAGTTGGTGTAATAATAAACATAACAGTAAATCAGATGTTACAAAGTCAGGGCTTGGCATAATTACTCACAAAATGTAATAATTATAATTAATTTCAAAATTTTATATTTAATTATAATATTATAATTACCAATTCCGTAATTAAAAACTGATTACATGTAATCGATCTCAAATTTATCATAATTACATAATTACAATTCTTATTTCATTTAGCAAAATAAGTAATTAGAGTGGAATTTGATTAAATCATAATATGTGTTATAATTCGAATACACTTTTTTAATTGTTGAAAACTTTCTAGCAAATTAATTGATCCATTTTTTAAACAAATAAGCTCCTCAAGTTCAGTATCTTGATTGGATTTTGGACAAAAGTAAACTCAAATTTTTAAATATGAACACAATTGATTTTGACATGATTTGAACTTTAATTTTGTTTCAGATAATATTATTGCTAAATACACCTAGCCAGATTCATCAAAGCAAAAATGGGATCTTATATTTTACCTTGCTTACCTCAACTTTAACCATTGTCACTAATACAAATTCCTTTTCAGAACGCTTAATTGAACAACTCCGGCCATAAATGGCTTGATTCCTACCCCAGTATCTTAAATAATAAACTAATAGACGACGATTTATTTGTTATAAACAGCTTGCAACTGGACATAGCTTTTTAAATTAACACACTTGCAACAAATATAAACAGGTCGCAGATTATTTTGAATGCCATGCTCTCCATTGTAAATTCATATCAAAAATTAATCGATACAAACTCACTTTACATTTCTCAACAGGGTTGCTAGGTCAAAATTTTCAAATTGCGGAAGAAATTTAGTATTATGCGGGAGAAACATGAAAATTGCGGTAGAAATATAAAAATTGCTAAAAAAAAATTTTTTGCGGGCAGCCTTCGGCCGGGATTTTGAATTGACTTAATTATCCGCCTATTATTTTTTATAATTAGTTTATATAAATACAAAGTCAGTCAAAATACAATAACATCTTGATTTATTAAAATATATTAATTTATAAAAAAAACCAACGATCTTTTTTAAATATAAAAAAACGATTTTAATTTTACAATTAAAAATATATTTTATGCGAATGTCCCTCAAAACGACCGCAATTGAAAATCTACCGTGTGTGTGTATAACATTATAGGGATAGGCGCTTAATTATCACGTATCACGTTTAAATACATAATAAGGTACTCCAAAATAAGATATAATATAGATGCAACTACAGTTGCGGCAATTGTACTTATCTTGTAGAACAACATTCACAGAGATACTTATCATCACAATGTTGGTAGAATATTTTTCCCATAATAACGACTCTAATATAAATGAAAATTATACTTGTAGAACAAAAATGAGCAAGGCTATCATTAATTTTCTAAGACCTAAATCCAGGAGGTCAATATTTGACGATTTAAAAGATGAGCATATATATGCAATTCTAACAGATGCATCTAATAAGGAAAATATTTCCCTTGATCTTCCGCTATTTCAACAAAATTAAGGTCGTTTCAATAAAATTATTAAATTTTTTCCCCTCAAATAGTGAAAAATCCAAAGACATGGCTAACCATATAATGGTAAATATATCAGATTCGAGATGATCAATAAATTGCATGTCAGCTTTCTGATCAGATAATGCTTCAGTGAATTTGATAAAAACATACAGAAGTGAGTCAGCACAATGTTGGTTGCGATATGTTCCTAATACCCGCCATCGATAGAATTTTAAAATTTTATAAACCTATAAAAAATATTTCCTAAATAGTCCTAACATTTTGAAAATTTTTTTCAATAATAAATGGGCAGAGGTATATTTAGGAATGATTTCACATGTAGAATGTGCAGTTGCAATCAGAAGAATCTTAACAAAGATTCACAAAATTATGCTGCAGATGTGTCCATCTTTACAGTTAAAAATTGACAATAAATTTTATGGCGCCATTGCTAAAACTTAATTATATTTTATTTGAGATGTAAATAATAGAACTAAATGTTTACCGTCGTTATTGAGATTATAAAATTCATGGCATGACATATTATATATTATTTAACCATTAGCTCGTTCTCTAATGTTGTTAAATACGATTTCTCTCCTTTTTCCAGGCAGTCCTCTTCAGGCTAAAAATGTGCTCGGATGAGGCATTAAAATGAGGTAAGGAGAAGTTTTGGCGAATCATAAAAAATAGAGAGAATTACAATCTCCTCAAACAAGACATCAATATCTTTCGGTATTTTTAATATATTTATTAAATTATAAAAACCATCAATTGATGGTTTCTGTTCCAATGTCAAAATATTTATACAATTGTAAATAGAGTTATTAAAATCAAATTTTGATTGTAAATATTCTAAATTTGTCTTAATAAAAATATTTGCTTCATTTAAAAATGTATTAATTAGAGTATTATTTGAACATTTTAATACAATATTTTTGGCAATTGCGCCATAAAATTTATTATCAATTTTTAACTGTAGAGATGAACAGAGCTGTAGCATGATTTTGTGAATCTTTATTAATAAAGAATATTCTGATTGCAACTGAATATTAACTGCATGAAGTAGATTTTCTACATGTGAAACTAATCCCAAATATGCTTCTGCCATTTCATACTTGAAAAAAATTTTCCAAATTTTAGGACAGCCTTTAAAATCTTTATTTAAGAAGTATTTTTTTAAGGGTTTGTAAAATTTTAAAATTCTATCGATGGCAGATATTAATGACAACCACCTGATAGATATATATCGCAACAACTCACACCATTCCAAGTCAGACCACTTCACCAACTCTTTTAATTCATTAAATCTTTTAGTTGAACTAAATTCGTTAAAACATTTCATCACAATTATTTCGACATCCACAGATAGTACATTCATTGCCTTCTTGCAAGAATTATGTAGTATATATGGCATATACAACCAATTGGTATTAATTCATTTGTGCTGCCTCAATTCGGTAACTTTAGTTTTTGCCAAAATTTACAGAGGCATTATCAGCGCAGAAAGCTGGCATGCAAATCATTGATAACCCTGAAACAGCTATATTTACCATTATGTGGCTAGCTATATTTTTTTCACTATCCGAGGAAAAAATTTTTACAGTTTTATTGAAATGTTCTTATTCTTGTTGAATTTGCTTGTTGAATTTGCGAAGGATCGAGGGAAATGTTTTAATATTTCCCTTATTAGATCACATTAATGATATATATAGAGCTCTGTGAATGTTGAACTACATAATAGAGTATACGATTCCGCAAATATAGTTTCATTTTGAGAATATTTATGTATTGCAATCGATGTTGATATACTCCCCTGTACTGACTAATATGAATGAAATAATGTTGATTTATTATTGGATAAAAAGAAAACATGATAGAAAGAAATTTACAAACTAGACATGTTTTTTGAATAAATATTTAAAATTTATTTAAAAATATAAAAATAATCAATTAATGTCTCAAAATTATTTTTTACATATTAAAAACGTTAAAATACTTTTTTTAAAAAATTGTGGGAGAAATTAAAAAATTGCGGTAGATTTTTGCGGGAGATTTCCAAATGCGGTAGTTTTGCGGGAGAGAGATATCTGCGTGTAAACTAAAAAATTGCGGGAATCTTCCGCTGATGGGGGGAAACATGACAGGCAACCCTGTTTCTCAAGGCAAATCTCCCGTGATTTCTTTAACCCGCATTCTGCATAGGTAACTTTGTATCAGTCAAAGGCTTGGATGCATGGACCCTCTTGCCCCTTCTAATAATATACATAACCCTCTTCACAGGGTAGAGTCATTTAAATGCCAAAATATTCCTACTTTATGGGTTATAACCATATTGCCCCATCGTAATCCTGCTCCTTTGGGCAAGCCTCTTTGAATCTTTTTAAAAAGGTTCCGAAATTCATAAAAAAATTATATATCTCGTTGCTACAAATAATTTTGTTCAATTATTTAATGTTAAATAATTCTTGGCCTGTCATTCATTTAGGATTTTTCTAAAATAAAATTTTTTTTTAAAGTAATAAAAATTAATATAAATGTTCTAAATAATTATATTAAATTCAGTAATAATGGGTCTATAAACTTTATGATGAACATTCTAAAAAAATGGAAAAAAAGATCATTTGGAAAACTAAATCATGTAATATATTATATACTTAGAAACTTAAACATAGATATCAGGTAAAATGTAATCATTTTAATTATTCTGTCAGGTGAACTAAAAATCTATAGTCAAATCCAAACCTCCCACAAAGTAATTTCGATTAAGTTATCACTTTATGGAAGATTTTACTGTTATTTATTATAAATATTATATACTTCGTAGTTAGACTTGCAAATATCTAGATTCCAAGATGGGGTGTCGTCATGATGATGTGTAGGAATTATAAATGAAAACGTGAAGTTTTTATTCACAATTTTATGGCATTGTTTAAAAGAGTTTAATGTGTATACTATTCCATCAAATAGTTGATTTGATTCAAAATTTATTTTCATTTCATTCTTTTTGCATTCTAATATAGCTATTTAGAAAATAATTTAAAGATTTTTATATATAATATATATGCCATTTTATACGCATCTCATATACTAAAAGCCTTATCACATTTTTTTTTAAATAATATTTTGTCATATTTTGCGAAAAGTGTAAAACAACAATAATGTAAAAATAAAATATACAATAAAGAAGCATAAAAATAACCACAACATAATCTTTTATAAAGGTACTATATATTTTTATGAATTCAAAATACAAGTCTGCAACTATTTGATTTAGGCAATAGAAAATTTACAGGAAAGAAAGCGATCTATGATGGTCTCTTTAGAAAAAAGCAATCGGGTACACCTTGAGAATGACAGATATTTTCAAAATTTATTATACCATAAAAAGTAGTTAAATAACTATTAAGAATGGGAGGGGGGGGGGTTAAATTGTTTAACAATTAAATCCTTTAACATATTTATATATATATCTCTAGATCACTAAATTGTAAATTCCATATCAAATTGAAAGTTAAAAATGTTTATTGAGACTTTCTTTTATAAATAAAAATATAGCATTTGAATGCTATATTTTTTTCCTCAGTAATTTTATAATAAAATATAGTTTGAAAAAATCCTTTTTTAAAAAAATTTTAATTTCATTTTGAAAATTAAATCTATGAAAATTTTTGCAAAAAGTATTTAGCCTTTTTATGTTAAATTTAATTAAAAATATTCAAAGATTTTGCTCAAAAATAAAAAAAAATTTGAAGATTTTATTGAAACTTTGAATAAAACAATTTCGTTTCATTTTAATGAATCCTGTTACATTTAAAATGTAAATAGAATTATAATTGAAATTAAGATATCTATCTAAAAATATTAAAATTTACTTACCATGTAAACAATGTTTCTTTTGATAGTGATTCCAGCCATTTATCCTCTTATTAACATTTAAATTATCATTTGATGAGGTATCAATATGACTTAGTTGGCATTCTTGAGTTAATTTATTAAAATTAACTGATTTGCAAGGCAATGATATTTCTTTTGTGCACTGTTTTAAGCATAAATCACTATTATTTAAACCCCGTTTAATTATATCATCATGATAAAGAACAATGCCATTAATCGGCGTAGTGTATTTACAATATTTATTGATATCTAAACGATTCGTATTAAGTTGTTTTTCTCTCCTATAATTTCTATATTAGATATAATTATATTACCTTTTAAACACATATTTTCAAAATAATCGTTATCCGGAGAATTTTCAAAATTTTTTAATATCATATTTTTGTTGAATCGACTCAAGGAACATTTGGAATGATAATAATTGTAATTTAATGATCGGCAGTGAAATTTTTTTTCGATTAAGCATTGTTTTAAGCATTGTTCCTTCGAAATGTTTAATAAGATTTTTTCTTCGTGACCCTTTAATTCCATATGCAAAAATATATCAAACGCCCATGGAGTTCGACATTCATCTTTAAAATCTTAAAATATAACATAATTTAATTCTATAAAAATAATCTACTAGAATTACCTAATAAACATGCCTTTTTTAAATAGTAAAAACTTTTGTCATTAGCTATTCGATAATCAGGGTTGTTTCCATTAAGTGATTGGTCATTTATAAACTCACAACTTCTGTTTATTATGTTATAATTAAATGCCATGCAGCTTGTATGATTTTGGCAAACCTCGGCGCACATTTGCAAAATATAATTGAGTTGGTGTCGAGTAGTTATTATGTTAGTATAATTAAGGAAATCGATATTATTAAAGGAAGAATTGTTAGTCGATACAGGCTTTTTTTTAAAAAGTCTTCTATTGTTAATCTTTATAAATGTGTTAACGCAATCTATGTGATGGAGAATATTAAAATATAATTTAAAGGATATTAACATTAAAATAAAAATGTTAATTAATTTTTTACACCAATGAAGAAAACTAATGGTACAAAATTTATCAGTGGCGTAGCAATTTTTCACTAGGGGTAACGTTTTGACCAATTCTTATAAATTATTGATTTTTCGATAATATTTATATAATCCCAATAAAGTTGACTAAACACTAATACTAAATATGGCAATGTAGTGTCTACCTTTAACCAGTATAGTAACCAGTATAAAGGAAAAAATCATTAGTAACAAGATTTTGGCCACCTAAAGATTAAAAAGTGACTGAAAGCATTTATTCAGTAAATTTAATCAATGTTTAGATCATAATTGTATATTAATCTAATCCGTTTGATAGACAGAAGAAAGAAAAAATAAAATTCTTTTGGAAACACTACTGAAACATATACTAAACCATTAATTAGGGCTTTATTAGTATATTTTAATTCTCTTTTGTAGTTTGTTTAAAGAGGAAAAGAATCATTGGTAAAAAATAAATAATTGTCAAAATTAGCATCATGCCAGGAGATTAAATATTAATCTGGTTTGCATTAATATTTAGTGCCTTATTAATTTTTTAATTAAATTCACCAGCCATTAAAAAAGTAACCGAATTATGAACCAAAAGCTAATTATGATATCATATCTCAAGAGTAAAGTTAGCCAAACATCTGGAAGCATTATCTCAGAAGTTTATGTCCAATTAGTTCGTATTTTATACTTCTTTACAGCTTCAACCCGTTTGGTAGATAGTGTAAAGAAAAATATTTTTGACAAAATAAAAAAAAATTACCAAAATTGGCATCATGCTAGAGGAAAATTATAGAAATAATCAACAATATGTAATGCATGATTAGTATACTTAATAGTTCATAGATCAGTTTTTCCAGCCAATAAATAAAACAAGTTATAACCGAAATAAAAATTACGGAAAGTATTAAGCTGGATCTTATATAACAAATAAAAATCACTTTGGTCTGAATACATTAAAATTTTTCTTCCCCCGATTCAAAATATTTTTGAATCATATGATTCTATGATCTTCATAGATGTCATTTTTTCTTTTCTGTTTGCTTAATAAAAATAGAATTAATTTTAATCTCATTAAATAAGATAGAACGAATCTACATGCACATAAGAAATTTAAAAAATTAATTAAACGAAATATCTAAAATAAGTTTTACTATTATTAATCATAAATCCTGTCATTATGTTGTTGTACATTGATACTTTAAAACAGTATACACGATTCGATATTATTTTTGTATTATTTTATTTATAAATTATATCTTATAAAAAAATTATCAAAAAGATATCTTATTATATATTATATTGCATAATTTTATTTATATTATATAAATAGGGAAAAAAAAATTTTTGTATAAAATTTTTTAAGTAACGAGTAACCCTTTACTTTTTTGAATAGCCAGTAACGCGTGTTCCTTTTCTCCCAAAGTAACGAGTAACAGTTACGCGTTCCTTTTTTCAAACGTAACGAGTGACACGTTTTTTTAAGTAACATTTACAGCTCTATTTTTTGGATCATTCTCATTGGCCATCACCTAAAACTCAGCTACTGATATAGATTCCTTCTCACACATTTATAAACATTCCTAAGCTCACAATAATTTGCCAGGTTCGTTCACTCCCATTCCTATCCTTCATTTAATATATATTCCCTAATTTCAATTCTGAACAATTAAAGGAAAAAATTGTGTTTCCATCTAACATTGGGAAAACTCTCTATTCTTTGTTTATGACTTTTTGGATACCTCAAACTTTTAAGAACTTAGCAGGTTATTGAAGTTTTGAAAATGTCAACCCAAATTTTTTTTACACCCAGAGTCGGCTCGTTTTAAGCCAAGTTTTAAAAATGGCTTACTCAATATTTTATTCAGAAAAATATAACTCAGGCCTGAAGATTTTGCTCATAGGTGGCATAAAGATTTGGACATTTATTAGAGATTGAGGCTTATACAATATATTTCTCGGTATCAGTTAGCCATTTTTAAAAATCGGCTAGAGTTATTAATACCTAGAGCCCTTTTATGAAATATGTGCCAAGATAAAATATCTGACAGATAAAATTTCGGGACAAAACTTATCCTAAATAATTATTTTATATTTGTATAAAAACTTTAGTAATTCTATTTTGTCAAAATATCTATAATATTGAGAAAATTGTGCATATATTTCTGCAAGACTTAATTTACATTACGGCAAACAATTTAATATGGTCACCATTTTTAGACCATCATTGATTTGTTTTTTCTATTAAATAAGCCCAATAGTGACATTCAGTGCTTTTAGAGCAATTTCTGAACTTTATATCGATTTACGCTTCCCATATTACTTAATTTTTTTTCTCTACTCCCAAAAGCTCATCAAGATCCAGGCATCAAAGTGAGTATAAGATTGGTGTTCATGTTCTTTGCCCCCCTCACTCTTTAAAACGAACTAAATGATAAGCAAACATATATATACCACTTCCGAATGCAATTTTTTATATAGAATATCACGCTTTTCTTTATCAACGAATTCTGACGGTACACAACATAAATATGACTTCGAGATAATTATAGTCCATTTAATTTCTCATTATAACTTCTATATATAATCATAAATTATCTTTCATTAAAATTATTTCCAATTATTATAAAATAGTGTGAGCGACTTTAACCCATCCCCCTTTTTTTTTTATTTTTCCAAACCTTTCTCGACAATATCTTGCAACTTTTTTCATCTTTACGGGTAAATTGATATTATTAGCAAAATTCTTAAAAAATAATTTCCCAACTCAACCTGAAAATGTGTTAATTTTAAAAAATAAATATGATCGATAGATAGATATTTATAGAAAAAATCTCAAAAAGGCCTAAAAATTATTAAATAAGCGGATAGGGTTAGATTGAAGATGTGTGACGTGCAGATTGCTTATTAGTTTTCCACTAAAAATGGAGGCAGCTTAAAGTGTCAAATGTACCAATCCAGTCTGAAAATAACAACTCGTTTTGGCATATGACAAAGAGTTAATGTATTTATCTTTAATAATTAAGATTAAAAAAAGTAAGAAAATTTAACAAAGAGTGTCATGAACAGTCATTTCCTTTATTATTTTCATGGTTGAAAAAATAATAAGATTTAGTTATAATATATAAAAATTGAAATAATAAAAATTTATTTTAAATTTTCTTTAATTTTGTACATGTTTAGCAGAAATGGTTGTTTGAAACTTAATAATATATTTTTTCAGTTCATAAAAAATACGACCTAGCACACTCTAATTATTAAACGATGATTATATAAACTTTAAGAAGAAGACGTAAAGAGAGTGAGAGAAAATATTGATTTAATGCCGGAGAACTTGCACCAAAATATTTAAAAAAATTTAATATGCAAATATAATTAGTCGGGAATTTGTGAAATCTTCACCAACTGTAATTCATATATCCATATTAAAACTTACAATAATTTAATATTATACCAATAATTTTATGCATAGTTATATATATAATTTTTAATGATGAAAAACTAAATTTACACTGATTTAAAATTAATATTAAAAGCTTACCCGCTATTACATAATCGATGATGATATATATTGAATATATAATGACAATGGAAAGTAAAGATTTCATCTATAAAATAACCACGATTTTTTATATTTTATAATAATAAAATGCACTTTTAAAAATTGCTTTTGGGCATAAAATTTATATTATAAACAACTGGGTTGGCTTATTTATCAAAATAATTTATTTTAGATTAAAAAAAATTTTTGATATAAAATATTATTTAAAACAAAATTTTGAATAAATATATAACTTTATAACACATATACTCTATTGCATTTTTTTTATGTTTAATAATATTTAACCTAGTTTTAAAACATAAAATATTTATTTTAACGGTTTCAAGCTCAGTTGCGAACGAGGTATCTTAATTTGCTTTGATTCGAAAATTTTCACCCTTCAGGAAATATACATTCTTAAGGTTTTTAGAATCTTAATATGATTATTTATTTATTCCTAAATTACCAATTTATATCAATTAATAAATATTTTTGAATTTTTATGTAGTCACCTTTGTCTGAAATAAAAAATTGCGTTTTTTAAATTAAAATGTCATCATTATGCTTATATAGTTGAAACTTTTAGATTTAACTTCAACCATTATTTTATTATTTTTTGATATTAAATTTATATGGGCATCATAAATTTTGGTAAGGATTTATTTTCAGCATATTGAAAGTAAGTTAATAAATGTATTTCATTAGCATTCTATCGAAACATTTGTCCATCTAATTGCTAAGAGATTGAAGGCGGAATCCGTGGTGTAAGTATGCTTATTTGTAGTTTTCGATTGATCTGGTATCTAAGAAATACTTAACTATAGATACACATAGGTCCACCATAACTCTAATACTTGGTTATGGGGTAGGCTAATGACGTTTTTGTCAAATCGATGAGGCCCTAAAATACCTTAACTATCGATATGGTCACACCATAGCACTAATACTTAGTTATGTGGTCTTTAACGTTAATGACGTTAATTCATTTGTCAAATCAATGAGGTCCATCGATAAAATATCTTGATATTTGATACAGCATATATATGAGCGGGGAGGTTTGGGGGGGGGGGGGTTGGTTAGGAGCATTTTGTTACCAAATTTTTCGAAGGGAGTAGGAGGTAAACATTTCCAAATAACGTTTTTTCAAAGCGGTTTTTGAGGTACGTTTCCAGTAATTTTTTTAATTTTATAAACGATTAAATGACAGTCCTTGTCCGGATAGTTTTTTTTTAAAATATTATATTTTATATAAAATAAAATAATTCATAAATTATTATCCTTTGTTTGGAAATAAAAAAAAAACATGCCTCAAAAACCACTTTGAAAAAACATTGAGTTTGGAATAGACCTAAGAAGGGTAGGCTAAATTTATTGGGATTTCTGAATTTTGCTGCTGTTAGTCAACAATATATATTTCTTTGAATTGGGTTATTACATACGTGAGATTTGAAATATTATGTTTTAAGCAAATATTAAATCTAGAGTTATTTCTAATAACATATGTAATTTGAATATATACGAAATTTCAAAAATAATTATTTTATTATTTATGAATAACTTAAAGCCAGATGATATAATGAAATAATATGAGTCGATAAATATGAAAAATTGGTTAATTAAAGTATTTGAGATCAATTTGATCACGATTGATGAGTGGCTTTCACGTTGATTTGTACATTGAGCCTATTCTGTGCATAAACTAAATTCCACAGATATATGAAAGTTTCTAAGATTTGTCCTGAGGGCAGCTCGTATGAGAGAAATAAATTGCGACAATACGTCAAAGTTTATCATTCAACTTTTTTAACCTTTAGCTCTCAAAGATATATGACGGCAATAAATATTTATACTTTCTCATTACGTTATAATCAGCAACGAAGTTAACATGTGATCCCCCACTTGTTGATCAAAAATATCTTTATAAGTGTGTGGCTATAAAATAAATTCTTGGTATTTTATAACTGACGGCTAAATTTTATAGTCGTAAAGTAATGTATGTTCGGGTAGCCAGATGACTCGAGTAAAGTACTAGTTGAAAAAGGTCGTTGAAACTGTGTGGCTATTAAATCAATTTTGGGGTTTTACAGTTGGCGGCTAAATTTTAATAGTAGTAGAGGAATGTCAAGGTAGCCATGTTGAATAAATTTAGGTTGAATTTAGTCGTTGTGAATGTCTGAAATAAATATATTATGAAACGTCTCTTTTACTTTGTTGTAACTTATTAAAATTGAATGCTGACTTCCTATTTTATTTTAATAAAATCAGCAAAACATATCTGTTAATATTGATTTTTTACAAATCAATCGAAGTAATAATAATAATATCTTGTCCCAAAAAACTGAAACTGAATGGTCCGGCGGAAAGTATAATATATTGAAAAGGAGATCTCAGGCTATAAAGTATTCATGGAATACCTGGAAAATATTGGACCATTTTTTAAACCATATCACACAAGGGAATGGAGAGGTTTATAGTTAGAGGTTTCAGACACTTGCAAAGAGTTCCGAAAGGTAATATTTGTTTATTATTATTTTTGTAAAGTTTTCTCTAAGATTATAGTTTTAGTGATAATTACCATTGGTTATATATTTTTTTCTCTGTATTTTTTTGGAAGGATTTCATTAATTTACGATTGATATATTTATTATTTTTTTGTAGGGATTTTTAATGATAAATATTGTTTTAAAATCATATTTGAAATAATGATAAGCTTTGTTAAGGTAAATTAGTAAGTACCACCACTTTTAAGTTTTTCACTTTATCCCAATAGTTATTTCTACCAATTGAATCCTAGGCTCTCATTGGATTTTAAGTAAAAAAAATTTAATTAATGATGAATGGTTCCTCTTTTAAAATGTTATAAGTATCTCAAATCGCCACGTTCCCTTTTTGCCCCCTCCTCTTATGTGTTTCTATATGCTTTATAGTCTCAACAGTATTTCTTATACTCTTTTTAATTTCTATCAACAGTAAATCTTATACTTTTTTAATTTTTATAATTTATTATATTTTTTTGGTCAGTATCAAACTGGGTAGCCTCAACAGTAAATCTTATACTCTTTTTATATTATATTAACAGTTAATCTTATACTCTTTTTAATTTTTATCAACAGTAAATCTTTTACTCTTTTTAATTTTTATCAACAGCAAATCTTATACTCTTTAATTTTTATCTTAATATTAATCAAACTGACAACATCATCATCATAAAATAAAAGGCAACATCATCATCCATAAAATAAATTATATTTTATGCTTTCAATTTTTACCCTCATTAAAACTTTACATATGACATACTTTGGCAAAGAAAAGATAATATCATCCTGATTAAATAAATCTTCATCATCTGTAACAGTATATTTAATACTTTCAATTATTACCCTTATTAAAATTTCTGATGATATATTTGGCAAAGAAAAGACATCATCAAATAAAAGGCAACATGGGGCGCTATAATTTTAAAAATATTTTAAACAGGTAAAATTTTTGATATTAGAAATTTTATTATATTATTTTCTCTTTTTATATAGCTACAAATACATATTTGTTGAAACTCTATATTCATCAAGTTTTAAAGTATAAACAATTATTGTATTTTCTTATATTTAATATCTTGTCTTTTTTTCTTTTGCCCCTAAAATTCATCTCCCACCTTCATACGCTGGCGAGCGATAAGCAATTTTGGCTAAGGTGAGTTCTGATGTTAATGATGGAATTTTTACTCCCTTATTTGATGATGGATAAATCAGAAATTTCCCCTTTATTTTTCTGATTTATCCATCATCAAATAAGGATATTCGGATTCAACCATCATAAAATTAGGGATAAAATTCTCATACCCAGTAATTCTTGACGGGCTTTCTGCTGTGAGTTTTTATATTTGCCTTGTTTCAAATTTTTAACACATTATTTTAATATACTTTTATATATTATGCTATCTTTTAATATATTCTACAAAAATTAATTTAAAAGAGAAAGAATCCCCAGAGTCAAAATCCTTGATGAATAGATGCAACTAGAAACGTGATAGTTCCTAGCTATAGCAAAGGAAGAATTAACGGTAGTACCCAAAAAAGAAGTACTAATCACTGTACAAGAAAATTAGAATGGATTAACTCTAATTATGAATATACTGAAATACGATGAATTAGTGTATAGGTTCTTAATTATAAATGCATATACCAATTTATTTCTCTGCACATTCTATGTTTTTTTAGCGTATAAAATTTTAATTTATAAAAAAATTCATGAACACTCAATTTTATTTCAAAAGCGTAAGAAATTATAAATCACATAAAAACCTAACCTAACCAATTTTTTTTTATCTTACTAGGACTACATGCCATTCCAGTGTCTTTAAAAATGGTGCTATCTAAATATTATATATTGACAACTAATCTATTTGCAATACCGAATAAATTAATTTTTTAAAAACGGTACTATTTTGTGATCTACGAGATCTTTACATATTTTTTAAATTTTATTGTAAATTATTTTGGATTTGAATCTTATGGAACAAAAAATAATAATTTATAATTTTACCAAAGTTAAATTTTTAATTAATTTCATTGTTTGATGTAATTTTTTTAAGTGTCATGTCTTTATAAAATTTTAAATTAATACTTATTTTTAAAGCCATTTATGAACTGTCCATGAATATGGTAATTTTTGTATTTCATTATTTATTAATATCGAATCATTGCTTACATATCAGTTATATTGCTTAGCTAATAATATATATTTTTTTATATTCTGCAGATAATGCATTCTGAATATGAGATTAGCTATTTAAAAAATTCCAATTTGATCATGCCTTAAAAATATATTAACTGACTATAATGTTGTCTACTATAGACTACATAAATAAATTAGATGGTATAATGTATATTTTTTTTCATCAGTAACGACACTAATTTTCTTAAATTCATTTAATCCAAAATATAAGGTATGATTATGAGGCAATTCAGCCAAGATATATATAAATCAAAATATAGAGTATTTTATACTAATTGATCATTAGAATTGCAAGATAATAAATTACTTTTTTGAGTAATTAATTAACGAATTACAACTACCTTTTATAAATATGCAATTCAAAGGTTAAAATAATGTTTTAAAAATAACTTTTATGACAATATAAATAATAGAAGATTTATTAAATAGTATAAATAAAATATATAATACATGGTTTACATTATTAATCAAATATTTGATTGATATTCCTCTATCGTTCTGGAAAATAACGCATCTATTCTTCTGGCAAGAGTTACCTTAGACATCACTTCAACCGTACCATTTGATAAACCTTAGCATCAATCATAATACAAATTAAATTAAAAATGTTTTGTATTTGATATTTTTATTTCTTAATTATTGCTTATTGCTAAGATAAATAGCCAATAAATATATTGCCACAACTTAGTGTTGTTAAACGGCTCGTTTTGAGCTGATTAATATTAAGTTAGTCGTTTTTAAAAATCAATTCAAATCGAGCCGTTAAACAACACTAGCTACAACACTTGAAACTTGACACGTATTATACATAATAATTTTATAATAAACTTTCAGCGAAGAATGGGAAACAATTCTAAATAAAAAAAAACATTCAAATGCAAAAATATCAGACAAATGTGCACTTTAAATAATTCTTTTTTTGATTTCTACCCCTAATTTTATTATAAAAAATAGAAGTCTAATATTATATAGAAAGGTATTCACTTTATACTCGCTCACAAATGTATTCAGGTTTAAAATATTAATTTTTAATTAGTATTACAAAAAAGAATCTACACATAGGATAGAGCATAAAAATAATATATTTATAATCGAAAGAGAAGAAATTTTTTTTTTGAAATGTAATTAATTCCTAATAAAAATTTGTAATTAGTTATTTATTACAAATTCCTTTTCTATAAAAAGGCAATTAGTTACTAATTAAAATTATATGTAATCATGATTTTATAAAGTAATTATAATTCTTTTAATCTTTCGTAAAAAAATAGAGTAGGATTTAAATCGTAAAAAATAATGAGAATTAGTAATTGCTTTTACATAATAATATTATTTATTCTTTTGCACTTTGTATTTATGTTTGAAAAATATAGAGATTTGACTATCGAAAGGTCTTCACTTTATATACGCTCGCAAATGTATTCAAGTTTAAAATTTAATTTTTAATTAGTATTACAAAAAAAGAATCTACACATAGGATAGAGCATAAAAATAATATATTATTTATAATCGAAAGAGAAGAAATATTTTTTTGAAATGTAATTAATTCCTAATAAAAATTTGTAATTAATTATTTATTACAAATTCCTTTTCTATAAAAAGGCAATTAGTTACTAATTAAAATTATATGTAATCATGATTTTATAAAGTAATTATAATTCTTTTAATCTTTCGTAAAAAAATAGAGTAGGATTTAAATCGTAAAAAATAATGAGAATTAGTAATTGCTTTTACATAATAATATTATTTATTCTTTTGCACTTTGTATTTATGTTTGAAAAATATAGAGATTTGACTCATATATAATAATACAATTTTTGCTAATGTAATTTTAATACATGAAGTTTCGTGATTTTAGTTTTACTAACATTTAATTATGTATTAACAAAGGACAAATAGATGGACTGAAAAATAAACATCATTTAATAATATCTTCTTCATTTGATATGTCCTATATAACTCGATCAGCATGTTTTATAACTTGGTTTTTCCTATTCTCTAATTTTTCACTTTTTTTTACCATTGAGGGAATTTTAAGATCATATGATTTATAGCTCGATGGCCACCTCCTGGATCCTTACTTCTTTAGAACTTATCTGTTTTTAGATTGTACTATGTAAAACAGATCGACATACAGTCTTAATGTAACCCTCTTTAATACATTTTTATATATGCCAAATGACATGGAATAGGGGGCCAAGAGGACATTCCACTTCCCTTTCGAAAATTTAGTAAAGACCATTTTAAGCTAATAAAAAATTTTCGCCTATAAAAGATAGGAAAATAAATAAAAGTTATTAATTTTTTAAATAATGGACATAATTCAAAATTTTCAGGAAAAAACAAAAATAATTATTTCTTAAAAAATGTAACACTCAAAGGCCTGTAATAAGTGGAACTAAGGACCAATAAATTCATCAGGAAAAAACCATATAATAGTGCTTCCTTCCCCAACCCTTTGTGCAATTGGTACTTCAATATGTCTCTGACTAAAATATTTAAAAAAACAGTGGTGGGGGGGGGGGGATTAAAAAGATATATTGTAAATATTTTCTGGTATAGAGCTAAGGATGGAGATAAAATATGATCTGCATATTTCGAGATATTCGTTGTCTAAGGTATAAATTATCTTTGGCTCGAGTGAATGATGGTAGCTTTTTACCTAAATTTTTAAAAAGAGGATGATTCTTCGCCGAAGTTCCCTAATGTGGTAGTAAAGAAGGGTAAGAAAATAAGTTATATAATTATGAATATTTGTTGTGTAGATGATTCGGCCGCCGCAATGGATGCCTATTGTGCTTTCCAACCGTTATAGTATTTTTTTTACATTGAGTTGATATTTTGTATTTTCAATGTAACCTAATTTAGGTTTGTTATTAGCAGAGTTGGGCAGTAGCGCGAATATTTGCTTATATATTGTAGTCAATATCATTTTGACATTTTTGTTAAGATACATGTATCTATATCTAAGAAACTTGCATTTTTTTATTTTTTAGACAAAAGATACTGATACTTTTTTTATATTTTTGTTTAAAAAATTTAATAATCCTATATAATCATTATTTTTCTAGTAAGCTTGTTTTAATTTCAATGTTCTTTCTTTCCTATTATCATATTTAAAAATATAAGCAAAACAAGTAAAAGCATACATTTTATATATTAATCTAACTGAATTGAAATATCACCATTAAATAATATTTTTTAATTTGTAAAATGATTAACACTCATAGTAGTAAAAAGGGAGGTAATTAAACTTAAATTATGGAAAGAAACTCCCCTGAATTAAATCTAAATCTTAAAAAATTAGACAAGTAAAAACCAATAAAGGGTTCACATTTATGGGACTGCTTGGAATATATTCTTATGATAAAATAATAAAGGTACTTGAATACGTTTTTTGAGTTCAGGATTTAGATTAGCTAATTGCTACAGTTATAAATAAAGCCTTAAATTTCGTTGAGTCATTTACTGAATATAGCGTAAATATAATAATCTCGACAATGAGAATGTACTATTAGAATTTAGTCAAATTAATAGTTTGTATAATTTTTTTTCTAGTTTTTTAATTGTTTATTTTTAAATGAAATAAACAATATATTAGAGCTCAGGCACATCAGATGTGCTTGCCACACTTTCCTTAATTGCTACAGAATATAGGCCTTTTGATTAAAATGATATATTATAGTTATGGAAAAATGTACAAAACTATGAAATGCGTATGGGAGACCCAAATCTTCAAAAAAAATGAAAAGAAATTCCATGCATGGAATAGTTTATACGATAGCATGACTTTGTTGCTCAAATATAAATCTTAAATTTGTTATTTGAAAATATTATAACTTTAAGATATTGACATTGCTTATATTGAGTGTACTGAAAAATTTTAGGCACTATAGTAATTGCCATATATAAATTACAAGCAAAGTAGTATATTTTATGGAGAATTAGTTCCCATGCTATTTGTGTTTACGAGGGACTTATGTAAACTTGAAAATTCAAATCTATAATATAGTCTACCTATATTATATGTTGTCCGGTATCCTCAAGATTTAGAAATTTTTTTCCCTCTGATGATAAATATAATGAGGTATTTTTGGCATCATTATCATGTACATATACTTCAAGAACTTATGAATTGAGTCAGATGATTAAAAAAATATGTTCAAAATATATTTTCAAAATAAGCCTTAAATTTAATAGTACATAATCAAACCACAAACTATTAGATTTTACATCCAATAACTAAAAAAATAGTGATTATTCTTCTTTTAGCAAAATAAATATTTATGAGTTTAATAATTGGAGGTTGTAAATTATCCTAAACGTAGAAGTACGTTAGAAACACTTAATTATTATTTTTCCATTAAGGAAATTTAAAAAAAAAAATACTACAATATAACTTTACCAATTAAAAGGTTATTCAGTTTTGGAGCAACATTAAAAACTCCGAAACGGCAAAGGCATAATTATAAATTATTTGAATAAATTGATAAACAAATAATAATTTGATTTAATAAAATAGATGTGTTCCGAAGAAACTATCTAAGTTTTCTCGCATATCCATGGCGGCTTGTTCCATATGTTTTTTAGATGATTTTAATATATGTTATGTTTCAAATGGCGTGTACATATTTTTTTTAAATTAAAAAATAAAGATCTGGCAGATAAAAAAATACACTAATAATTTTAAATTACTCTTTATTATGAATTAATATTTCAACTCTATAAAACAGGTAAAAGATTGGATAAAAATTAATTACATGTGTAATTATTTATTACCATTCTTTTCAAAAAATTAGTATCTGTAATTAATTGTAATTACTAATTATAATTATTTATATCTTTCGAGCATGTAATTATCTTAATTACAATTATAATTAATTTTTTTTTAGATGGCTCATTTTTCGAAATAAGCTAAAAGATATTTTACAAATTATCATCTGGGCCTTGCTTTGCAAAGTCAAATTCAATGTATGAAGACTTCATATATATAATTTGGCATATGGCTAAATTTAACTTTATTTTAAAAGGTTGACTCAAAAAATTTTATAGCAATTGCCTTGGATAAATTGCTGGGTGTTATTATCGAGTAGTTTGTTATAATATTATTTTGTACTTAAATGAACCTTTATCTGAATTAGAACTATAAAATTCTTCCCTACGTCTTTGCACACCTATTTTAAAGGTTATAATTATCGGAATTTTAGAATGATTATCCGATTTTTAAGAGTTTGATTGCAAAGCAAACTTAACTTTATTATGCCAAAATTTACTCACATTTTATACTTAGATGTGTTGAATTAGCAGTTAAAAAAAATAACTTAAAATCATTAATAATCTGAAACTGATTAAATATATCCAAATGTAAAAGATTTCTCTGACAACATGATAATTTTTCAAATTTAAGAATTGTACTATAACCCAATTCCAAGCAAAATTTATGTTTTTCGTTTTTTTTAATAGTAAATTATTATATAACAATTTGAGAGTAGCTCTAAAAAAAAAGCGTGCTTATAACGATTTTTTTAAAAGTAGCGAATAACTATCGCTACCAAAAAAGAGTACAGGCTATAGCGTTTCACAATCTGGTTATAACATTAAAAATTAACAATATATTCTCAATCTTTATCTCCAGAATTATCAGAAAACATCTTTATTATATAAAAAATATTATTATATATTATTTTGCAATAATTATCATTGTCGAGCTCAAAATTGTCAGTTGTCATAGTTGAGAACGACATAATCTGAATATCGTTCAATATATAATAGTGACATCCAGGCCCGATCCTAATTCAGGATAAACGAGCCAGGCCGTATTTTAATTTTTTTTTAAATTTCTTTTTTAAATCCTGCCGACCTGTATATTTTAAAACAAAATATTTTAAATCGCCATTACTAGCTTTTAAAATTAAAAATAACTATATATTTAAAAAAAATAGAGGCCGGGCTGTGCAAATAGTGCAGGTCTCTGACATATTATATCTAAGAACAAGTCTTTCATCAAATTGGATATTTTCTTTCATAGGGGGTTTTAAAATGGGAATTTTTCTAACCAAATTTTTATGAATATTTACATAAAATTTGCTAGAAAGGGTTTTCGGAGTATGATTATTGATTATATATTAAATTTTATGATGCAATTATTTTATTATTCTGATTTTTAATTATTAGGTCAAATACTCTAAAATATTTTGGTGAATTGTATTTATTTAATTAACTAATATTAAAGCATGTAATTAGGTTATAATTTATTTTAAAATCACAATTTGATAACACAGCTCTTAAAAAAGAAGAAAATGTCAAACTTTTTGTTACGTTTTATCAAGTTAATTTTGAAAAAATTAATTTTTTAAACTCGATTTAATTTTTTCATAAAATGTTTTTTTTCTTACATAATAAATTCATGCTATTTGCACAAATATCACAATTCAAGAATTATATTTAATGGACTTGTCAGATTTATAAATTTTAAGTATTCGAAGGTTAAATGAATAAATTCATATACAATAAAGCCTGTCATTGGGCTCTTGATAATTTCGGCAACTCCCTAATTTACCAAATTTTTAAATCAGAATCAAATTCTTAATAACTACTATTAGAAAATAACTTGATACCTGTCCACTTTTAAAGTGGGTAGATTTTTAATATTTTGTCAATTCAAACAATAACTCTATAAATTGGAAATTTTATCACATGTCAAATAACAAAATTAATAAATAAAACAATATAGAATTATCTTTAATTTTAAAAAATTCAGGTTATTATATTTTTAAATCATTTGTGTTCAAAGAAAATGTACTAAACTATTTACTATTTCTAAAAGGGGTAGTTCACAATATTCGTAAATCCAGAAGACATTGTAAAACCTGAAGAGGAAAATTTATCAAATAAGAGAAAAAGAAACCAAAAAATATTGAAATAAAAAGATCAATAAATATACTTTCAAATTTTTTAAAATAGTCAGAACATATGGTATCAATATTGTATACAATCATTTTATAATAATTTTATATGTATATTCTTAGTTTGTACAAGTTTAAATATACATAGATAATTTTACTTTACTATGATTTTAATGAATTAAAAAAATCATTTGAAAATGGTTAATCATAATCTCACTTATTGCTGAACTAAGAATAAAACAGATGGTAAAATATTTTTTTTAAAAAAGTCATTATAAATTGGAGAACTGTCTAAGTTTAGCAAAAATCTTGGTCTCTGAAGCCCAAATTAGAAAGTCACCAAAGCCTGATTTAAAGAATTATTGGATGAACAACTATTTCAAAATATTTTTATGGGTCATGCCAGATGTTCACAAATTATTTTATGTTCTTTTACATCAGAAAAAAATGAGCATATAAAAGATTGGATAACTTGTATAAAATTATTTTACAGATTGGGGAAAAAAATTTACGGGCCATACTAGGGGTGTTAAAAAATCTGGTAAATTTATAAACCCTGATTAAGATTTTAGCCAAAACAATATTATGTAAGCCTGGAGATTGCAGAAAGGATTCAACCTCTTGCCAAATCTATAACCTTACATATTTGGCTAAAACCTTAATTAAGTTTTTTTGCTTTTTAACAACTCTAGGCCAGGCCAAAAAACTTTTTTTTAATTTTCTGACCAGTTTAGGCAATGCCCATAAATTACCTTATATATATAAGCAATTAATAAAGATTCATTTTATTTTATATGATTCATATAAAATACATTTTTTAATAATTAAAATAAAAATTGCATGTAATTATATAATAACAGGGATTCCATGTAATCAAGGTTGGCAAGTCAGTCAATTGATCCATCAAATTCAACCAATTGACTGGTCAAATCAGAGGAATATTTGACCTGGTATAATATAGTTAAATACTAAAAAATTTGAAGAAAAAAAGAAAAATGATATAAATACATGTGATCATAATGTCGCTTATTTATTGGGTCAACAATATCAAGTGGAGCATCTTACCAGTAGTTAATTTAATGAAGAATGTGATATAATACAAGAAATAGACGTTACAAAGTGGTGTGATCAAATATTTCAAGTAATATAAATAATGTGGCATGTTTAATAGAAAATTAGATGGAAAGCTATAAATTCCATAAGAAAGAAACAGATTCTGGCCTGATAGTGGAATGGGCTTCGCTCCCATCCCATTAATAGAAGTGGCATTTTACTAACAATTCCTATTTCTACTTGTTCTTCAGAAATAAATTTATCTTTTGGGTTTATATTCTTACTAAAACAGAAATCGTTAGATCTCAACAGCAGAAAAAATTAAAAGATATTAAATAAAATGATAATATTAAATAGAAATCAGAACAAGACAATGCATGGAGAGTGAAAAAATAGTTATTAAATGTCAATAGATTTCAAAAAATAAAATATTATAGATTCATTTTACTATTATATAGAAAAAAAGGTTAATAATGTCTTAATAAACATTTATTTGAATATGATGAGTCAAATATTGGTCAATTAACCAAATCATATTTGACCAGTTAAATGCTCTAAAATTTATAAGAATTAACTATTTTAATTAAAACCATCCCTGATAAATGATTATTTTTGGAGAATATATCAATGCTTATGTGTATTTGTTTATTAATAAATTATAAGACATCAAAACCAGAAATAGAACCTATTTCTGGTCAAAACAAGGATACAAAAATGTCTTAGATTAAAGTACAATTCATATATATACTTTTGTAAGAAATGAATGTATATAGTGTAATTTTTTTACCATGAATTAAATCTTTGAATTCCTTTGTTTCTACAGTGTCCATGGGAAGCATACTTTTAATAATAAAATTGCTAATAAGATCATCTGCAATTTTTTGTGTAAGGATATTTTTAATGGGTTGCAATGTTTTTAATTTAGTCAGTTGAGATTTTGATGTATTTGTATCTGTTCGTTTTGTTATTTTAAATTGGTTATAATCTAACATCATTGCTGGATGTTTTCTCTAAATTATAAAATTGATTTGATTAAATAAAAAAAATCCCACCTTCATATGTTTCAAAAAATTAGATGAAATCTCTTCATGCCCACTTAAAATTTGTTGACATGAAGTGCACTTAGCTTTAATTTGGGTTTTGTTCTTCTCCATAATTGGAAAAAATCTATCGTTGAATATAGATAACTTTGACTTTAATCTACGATCTTCAAGATCAATTTCATTTTCAATAGCTTCAACTTCGTCTACATATTCAGATTTAAAATTTTTAAGCTCAGACATAAGTGTAAGCTAATGATAATGCACGTCGTCATAACATATGATAATTTTAGTGTTGTTATTGTTAAAGTAACTAGTTACCAGAGTTGTACAAAAGATCTTCTTTGAAGATTTTTGAGCGAGATCTAGCTCAAAAATTTGAGCAAGATCTTTGAAGGTCGTAAAATTTGAAGATCTTTTATTTTTTAAAAATTTTGTGTAACGATCTCAACGATCCTCAAAGATCTTCATGATATTTATTTTTTTACCCCTTTATTAAAAGCCCAGATGTTTTTCAATTTTCATCAAGGCAGGAGGAGAGGTATAAAACATAAAAGAAATATTATATTAATAAAATTGAAAAACATCTGGGCTTTTAATAAAGGGGTAAAAAAATAAATATCATGAAGATCTTTGAAGATCGTTACACAAAATTTTTAAAAAATAAAAGATCTTCAAATTTTACGATCTTCAAGGATCTAGATCTTTGAAGATCTTTTTATTTTGAGCAAATGTACAACTCTGCTAGTTACAATACATTTTACTAAAAAAAAACTGTAACTAATTATATTTTAATTGTAACTAGTTATATTTTTTAAAATGTAACTGCCATAATTAACTAGTTACTTTTAAAAATATATATGCATAAATCTAAATAATATATTCCAGTAATTAATTTTATTTTTAATAAGTTTTTTAATATAACTATTTGATAAAATTATAATATATTCTGTGTAAAAATATATAATTAAAAGAAGAGAAATAAAATAAAATAATGTATTTAGGTTTGGTCGGAGGGGCTTAATGATCCATGTATAGATATACATTTGGATCGACATATTTTGATTAATATTCTTTGTCGTAGGTATAAGCCTATTTTTGGATCACCTTGATTAAACATAACCTTTGCCCTATTGTTTGAATAATTTTAGGGCTTGGGGTCCTAATGATCCACAGGTGTTCTAGACTACCGGAACAAACAAAAGATTATTAAGGTGAATATATTTATTTGTTTTTGTATTTTCAGCTTTCAATAGAGTTGAAATAAAAAGATCTGGCAAACGATCTACACATGTATAATTCCAAGCGAGGGGTATACCTTGGTTCCAAGGGACTAGCGTCATTCCAACAGAGCTGAAGCCAAAGGGTTCCAATGTAGAAGGAATATTTACGAATTTCCAGATTCTAATGATGATCAAATTGATGGCACTGTGCCTGAATAATTTGCCTTTTGAAAAACGACATATGGGGGGGGGGGGGGGTTTCTAAGGCTATCGTTATGAGTTTCACAGACACATGATGTCGGCGTTATAATTTCACAAAACGAAGACCTATAGCTATTCTAAGTTTTTCGTTGATTAATAAACAAGCCTAAATTAGAACTATGTTTAGTTTCTAACTATTTGTTGCCAAGGTGGCATATCCAGCAAAAGACTATTGTTGTCATTCTGTATATTCGGGGTTGGGTTTAAGGGGAGAAAGAGCGATGGAGATTTTTTTAAAAAGTATTCAACGCAATGCTGTATAAATGCTAAATTTCAGTCTCTTTGTCTTAAATTTGGATATGAGCGGCTTGAAGAATTTTTGCTCCAGAGGTTTAATGCTGCCATATGATGTGGATTCGATAGTATTCATGTCTCCAAGTGTGCATGGAAATTTAGCAACTGAGGATAAAAAGGCTGAAATGCTTAAGGATATGGGAGAAAGGATACCTGTACCACCTAGCTTTGTTGGAAGGGTAGCTTGCATACTTATTTAAAATAGATTCGAGAGTATTTTTTGAACCTCAAGGTCTAACAATATTTCAAGGGACATTAAAATTGTGGATGAACGAGGCATGTAAATGAAAAAAAAATATTTAAATAAATAAAAAACCTGATGAGCTGGTAAAATATTTTTCATTCTATTAAATTTGACAAGAAATTCATCTCTGAAATGAAATATAGCACTTTCACCTCCAATGGGTGAACCTAGGTGGGTAAAGCTAGTTTTGTCCACAACAATAAAATTTTCAGGTGGGCAGTCCGATTCAAGGATGATAAATTAATTTTAAAATAATTTTTCTTTTAAAATAATTTTTCTTTTAAAATTTATTAATTTAAAATTTTGTTTATCTGATTGTGTTCACAAAGGATATGCAATAATAAAATAATTTCCAGTCCAAATAGATTTTCTTTTCTTAAATTGTTACATTGCTGGTAACCAAATTAAAATTCAGGCCCAGCATGAGTATATTTAAAAAAAATTAAAATATGTCCCGGCCTATGTATCCGGACCGGACTTAGGACCTAGCCTGCAGGTATCTTATAAATATATTTTATTTTCCGATATTTTTTTCGGTTTAATTAATTTTTTATGTATATTTTTTTCAAATAATTGATTATAATTATTATATCCTTATTTTATAAATAAATTGTATATTTTTTCAAATAATTGATTATAATTATTAAATCCTAATAACATAAAAAAATATATATTGCCAATAAATTCATAATAATAATAAATCATAACCTGAAAGCCATTTTTAGAATTAATGGACTATTTTAAAATTAATATAAGAACCAGGTTTAACAAAAGTATGAGCACATTGCTCAAATTTTAAAAAGGATTGCTTTTATAGAGTTTGGAACTTGGAAACATATTAGATTTAAGAACCAAGAACAACTTTTTCAAATTTAAGAACCAAAACTTTTTTGTCAAGGAGACCTGCAAATTCAATTTTTTTTCAGTCTTACCTTGAATTCCAAAGATTTAGCCCAACCTGTAATTTATTTTTTGGCCTAGCCTGAATTTTTATTTATAATTAAATTTTATATAAATTAGACCCATTTTAGAACTGAATGTTTGTTAATAGATTATATTCCTAATCTAAATAAGTGTTATTTTATTTCCTAGATAGAAACAGAATACAATATGAATTCTGAATCTGATTCAACATGCCAAAGACTCATTATCTTTATTTGACGATTTCCCAAATTTAAAATATTCTTTATTAAATAAAATGTTGTCCTTACATCAAGTGCTCCCGTAGAGCGTGTATTCAGTCTAGGGAAGCTCATTTTTGGAGAGAAACGAGCGCGTCTCCTAGATAAAAAATTTTAAATCAATTTGTTGTTAAAAGCAAAATGAATATGTCAATATAGAATATTTTTATTCGGTGTAAATATAAATATTCTATTTTTCGATATTTTTTCGGTTTATTTTAAATAAATGATTATAATTTATGTTGTAATTGTGGTAATATTCAAATTTACTAGATTAAGAAAAACGAAAGATATGCAAATTACACTTTTAAACAAAATTACGATGCCGAAAGATATTCAAATCTACTCAAGAAAAAAGAAATAAATCTCGATGCAAATTGAGACAATGTAAATGTTGATTAAAGAAAAAGGATATATAAAGGAGAAATTATGATGCGAAAATCATTATTTTTTGTTTAACTTAGATTTAATTTTTTACTCTTTAATTTTTTAATTTTACTTTTATTTTTCTTATATTAATTTTATTTATATTTAGGTTCTTAAGTTCACAACCCAAAAACTTCTGATTGTGACAATGGTGTTGGAGAGAGGAGGCGACAGGGCAATTACAACTTTTCAGTCTAATGCAAATCAATACATACGGTGGGACAAGAACGTGACAAATTGTATTCTAATACAAAAAAAAATTCCATAAGAACGTAAGAAAAATATGTAAATAAAATTAGGAAAAATATTCTATTTCTATTTTAAAATAAAAATTGGATAAAAAAAATCTAAAATTAAAAACAAAGAATTATAAAGGTAGCATTCATAGTAGATAAGATATAAAGAAGTTTGTGTTTAGTTATTTAAAGGTGATAATTAGGAATTTTATATTTAGAAGTTACTGGTAAAGTAAAAACCATTTGAATTTTGAAACTAATAGAGACTATGATATTTTAGATTTTAAAATTATTATAAATTGATCACTAAAAATAACAATGACAAAGAAAAAGAAACATAAATTGCGAAGATTAAAATTAAACTAATAGTTTGCTAAGATATAATAATTTAAAAATTCAGCGAATAAGATTAGAATATAAATTTATTTAGAAAATAGTTTATGTTGTAATTAAATTCTTATTGAAGATTTAAGTTTAACTTTTATTTTAAGGGCTGCGAGAGATAAAACAGCCTCAAGGATATGTGAATGTAGTATAATATTAGGTTGTAGATTAACCAAAAATCTTCATAAAGAGAAATGGCTTTCGTCATTAGAAAATTTATGCCGCAATAGAGCTCAATTAGAGATCGGATTTTTATTTTTTGAATCAAATAAGATTCAATTAAGCAACGTTATTATAATAATAGTAAAAAGATAGAGAAATACTAAAAAATAAATGATAAGATTTATTTTAAATTGTTTTAATCGGTTTTAGATAAAAGAAAATATCGTGCATTTTTTTAAATGGATATGAAATACTTAAAAAAAAGAGACTTTTTTTTGATAAAAAAAAAGTTGGAGAATTCAAGATGTTTTTAAAAGAATAATTTTAGTGTAATATACTAATATATAATTGTGAAATAAAAAGTACGTTTTTTTTAAACTAGTTATGCTAGAATTAGAGAATCATAATTTTGTGTTTTAAAATTAATGATAGACATAATTGTGAGAATCATAATTTATAAAGGAACAAATTGATGATAGACACAATTATGAGAATCATAAGTTCTGATGGAATGGAATTAATGATATACACAATTATGAGAATCATATTTTCAGATATAATTGATGAGACATAATTAAGAGAATGATATTTTCAGATAGAATGAAATTGATGATAGACATAATTTTGAGATCATATTTTCAGATAGAATGAAATTGATGATAGACATAATTATGAGAATCATATTTTCAGATAGAATAAAATTGACGATAGACATAATTGTGAGAATCATAATTTATAAAGGAACAAATTGATGATAGACACAATTATGAGAATCATATTTTCAGATAGAATAAAATTGACGATAGACATAATTGTGAGAATCATAATTTATAAAGGAACAAATTGATGATAGACTCAATTATGAGAATCATAATATCTGATGGAATGAAATTGATGATAGACATAATTATGAGAATCATATTTTCAGATAGAATAAAATTGATGATAGACATAATTGATTTGTTTTTTAACAAGTCTGCGAGAGTTATGAGAATCATAATTTTGGTGTGTTGAGAAACAACGAGACTTGCGAGAAGATAAATCAGTTGGTGAAAAAGAATAAAAAAGATATTTATTCCAATTATTTTTGAACAATGGTGAACCACATAAAGAAGAAAAGAAATAGATATTTTATTTTTCTTTAAAGAACAGGTGTGTACACAAGAAAACAAGATTTTTTTAGATTCCAGATATTCGAGATAATTTTAGATATAGATTCAACGGTAGATAGACATGTTTAGGATGTGGATTGATAGCTAAAGAACGATACCTACAAAGGGCTCAAGGAAGATAAAGTTGGACTTCATTGAGGGTAGAGGCAGCGTCTACATGACAGGATTTTCACTGGATGCAAACCCCCTTCAAAAACCTTTGCCTACCGCTCTGCGGTGTCTCTTTCCTATTATTTTCACCAATTTATTTATTGATACTCTTTTCAAAGAATTTATAAAGGATAACTTAAATTAATCTATCTCTATTAACAACTATCTATATTTTGTGAATATAAAGAATTTATTTTTTAGATAATAAATTTAATTAAAACCTCCATTATTTACAATGAATTAATTATTATGGCATTATAAGCTTGCTAAATATCTAAACCTTTTAAATTACATTTAAAAGGATAGTTTATTTGGAAAACAATGTGTATGATTGTTTACAATATATAGATTTGGTCGATGAATTGTATTATAATAATACTATAATAAAAGTATATTTTTTACAGCAATAAATTTTGTCATATTTCATCTCAAAATTTAATAGATAACCCCCCAAAAAATTTATCCTACCCCCATTAAAGCAGCTTACCCCCTACCCCCTCAAAAAAATAGGATGCAAACTGTTCCTACCCCTTTCGCTCATGTGGACGCTGGGTAGAGGCGTGATAGAATTTGACATAATACTATAATTAATTTAGCGTATTTTGACTATGTATTATTATTTTAAGATTTAATTTAGAGAAGAAAAAAAGTGAAGTATATCGAAATTAAGCTATATAATAGATTATGTTAGGAAAAATTAGATTAGAGGCGATAACATACATTAAGATAAAGTGGACATATGATATATTTTAGTGCTATATTGGATATGAGAATGAATGTAAGAGGAAGTTATAAAATATTTCAGAAGTGATAAAGGGTTTAATAGATTATTTTAGGTAGATGTTATACGATTACTCGAAACCTGAAGACAAAGATCAATGAAAATAAAGATATCTTAAGACAAAGTCGAGATCCTGGCAAGTGCAAACTGTCGTAGAAGACTTAGAAATCTAAAAGATCGATACAGTTACAAGAATTAGATGAAAGGAGCTAAACAATTACAAGAGAACGTTGGAAACAAGAGACTAGATAGAACAGATGGTCAAAACGTTCACGCTGCCATCGTTAATCGCTGACCAATATAGCCAAGTGTTTACTGAAACTCTAAGATACGAAAGTCGACGATCATAGAGACAAGAATTCGTGGAAACAATAGTAATCGCAGACAAATTATAGCCACTTATTTACCGAGAAAAGGCGTTAATCAATTACTAGAGAACATTTTAAATACAAAACTAGATAGAACAGATGTTCGAGACATTCATGCTGCAATCGTAATCGCTTGCTAATATCGCCAATTGTCGACGGAAACTTTAGATACGAAAGTTGATGATGATAGAGACCGGAATTCTTGGAAACAATCGTTAATAGCAGACAAATTATCGTCAAACGTTGACAGAGTTAAAGAGCTAATAGGTTAATACAAAAGAACGTTAGAAATAGGCGACTAGCAAGAACAACTGGTAATTTCTTTCAGGCTACAAGCGTTAACAAAGGTAGTCATATTTACCAGATAATATACTAGTAATTAATTACCAGAAACCGTTAGAAACAAGCAAAGGCTAGGATAATTTACCAAAGGAATTAAAACGAAATATAATTTAAAAGAGACTAGAAGAATTCATCGTGAATCATGATAACAGGCGTGAATCGAGTTCGTCAATTGCCGAAAGATCAAGAGATAATCCTTTGCAAGGGGGTTGACAAGAAACAGAAGGATTCAAGAATTTCAGATTGTAATCGGATACAAACAATCCTTAGAAGTGAAGAATATTAGACAATAGAAAACCATCGTTAGAAATTAGAAGAAATTAAAGATTAAGAAGAATAGATTGGGTGGAGAAACAAGATCAGTAAAGTCAAAATCGGAAGAAAGGAGATCATTCGCAGAATGATGGGATTAATCTAAGTGGAAGGGTGTTGTAATTGTGGTAATATTCAAATTTACTAGACTAAGAAAAACGAAAGATAGGCAAATTACTTTTAAACAAAATTACGAAGCCGAAAGGTATTCAAATCTACTCAAGAAAAAAGAAATAAACCTCGATGCAAATTGAGACTATGTAAATGTTGATTAAAGAAAAAGGATATATAATGGATAAATTATGATGCGAAAAATCAATATTTTTTGTTTAATTTAGATTTTAATTTTAATTTTTACTTTTATTTTTCTTATATTAATTTTATTTTTCTTATATTAATTTTATTTTTCTTTTATTTTGATTATGTTTTTCACTTTGAATTTGAATATAGTTATTTATTTAATAAATTAATAATCATATTTTAGTATATATTTTTTATTTTTATTTAGGTTTTGATTCCCAATACCAAATACTACCAATTGTGATATATATAATTTTTTTTATATTAAATAAATGCGTTTGTGTAAAGTAACTTATAATGTAAATAGTTACTTTTGAAAAATAACTATAACTAATAACTAATTACATTTGATTTTTGCCAATGTAACTAGTAACTTAACTAGTTATGTTTTAAAAGTAACTTTAATAACACTAGATAATTTGATAAATGTTATATGATTGTAAATTTTGTTAAATAATATTTTATTTTAATGTTTAAAGCGTTATTTTATATTGTATTATGACCTGATAATAGAATATTATATATATATTCATTTTTGAGTTTTAAAGTTAATTGTTTAAATAGAAAATTAAATTCGTATATATATTATATTTTCCCAATGATATATTATTGTATATTCCACACAAAATAATATATAAAACTACATAAAATAATATATACATTGTTTCTTATATAAAACGATATAAAATAGTAAATAATCCTCTCACTATAAAAAGAGTTATCATATTATTATCGACTCAAACCCATGTTGCAAGTTCCCCCCCCCCCTTATAACATTTTGGAGAATAGAAATTATATCAAAGTCACATCTGAAATTCTTAGCGAAGAATATTGTTTATGAAGCCACAAAAAATATAAAGTATTCGAAACGATTGATAAAAAGATGGCGGTTAGCATTATGGACAATAAGGACAATTTATCGTATCAATAAATGAAAGATTTAATACAAAAAAAAGTTGAAAAAAACAAAAGTACGGGTATCTTTGAATCATTTAATTTAAAACCTTACAGATTGGAGTTTTCCAGATAATATCTGGATCGATTTAAAAGCTATGGTTCGGGGCTTAATACGGAATCAATTTCAGTACAATTCATGATTAACTTTTGTAATTAAAAACTTAAAACAAGATTGGTAGAGGAAAATACGACGGATCTAAACATTATGATGGAAATAACTGATATTAAAACCTGTGCAGAGAAAGATTCATGGAGAAGAGATGAAGAAGCGCAATGGCAAGGCAATTCGGTATGGAAAGGAAACAAATATGCTTTTAAAGGGTTTGATAACCAACATCAAAAAGCAAAATATTATATTGATACCATATAATCTGAGGCCATGAAATAAGATTAATTTTATGAATGATTTTATCATTAATATGCAATGATTGATTTTATCATTGATATACAATTAAATAATCTCAATTTTTCATTTATAGATACTGGTTCTCCGGTGACAGCCTTGCCGATTAAAGATTTCGAAAAGCTCACGAATCACGAAAATATTGAGTTGAAAAGTTGTTCTAGGAAGTTATTCTAATGACGGTTTTCCCATCACAGTAATTGGGAAAGTCATTAATTGTAAGGTTAAGTGGTTAAATTTTATTAAATATTTCGATTTTTATGTATTAGATAGGGAGGGACCACCCTTATGTGGTCAAGATTGGATTAGAGAATTTGATATATTCAAATGCAATTTTGATATAAACATGTTTAATAGGCAAAAGATAGGTGTAAATTAAATTTTATCTTTTAGCAATTTATGTTCATATAAGATAAATATTTGTTTAAGTGTATTACTTGTACACCTACTTTACCAAGAGTGAATCCGGATATTATAAGAATAAATTGTAAAGAATTAACTTTAGAACCACTCACTCAGTGTTTGTATCAGTGGGATTCAAGAATGGCAAGTGGTCGTTGGGAGGATCAGTAATGATGTTGTGTGGGGAATTAAGATACCACTATTCCCTTCTTTCCCATTTTTAATGTTGTCATTTAACATTTCGTTTTTTTTGTTGAATATTAATTAATATTTAATAAAATATGTGTATAACTTTATTTATTTTTTTTTGCATTATATTGATTCCCCTCCTTGCCTTTTTTTGAATGTATTTAATGATTGTTTTCCAAAATAAGGAAACAACAACATTAGAATTGTACTTTGATTCCCCTCTTTAATGCAATTATGTATTCCAAAATAAGGAAACAACAATAATATAAAGATAAATTAATTCCCTTTCCCAATATAATAATTGTATTCCAAATAAATTATTGATTGTTTTCCAAAATAAGGAAACAACAATATTATGAAGATATATTTATTTCCATCCCTTTTGAATGTATTTATTGAATTCCAAAAGAAGGAAACAACAATATTATAAAGATACACTAATTCCCCCCTCTCATTATAATAATTGTATTCCTAATAAATTTATTGATTGTTTTCCATAAGAAGGAAACAACAATATTATGAAGATAAATTTATTCCCACTTTTTCCCTTTTGAATGTATTTATTGATTGTATTCCAAAATAAGGAAACAAAAATATTATAAAGATACATTAATTCCTTTTCCCATTATAATAATTATATTCCTAATAAATTTATTGATTGTTTTTCAAAAGAAGGAAACAATAATATTATAAAGATAGATTAATTCCTTTTCCCATTATAATAATTGTATTACAAATAAATTTATTGATTGTTCTCCAAAATAAGGAAATAACAATATTATAAGCATACATTTATGCCCACTTTTCCCATTTTGAATGTATTTATTGATTGTATTCCAAAATAAGGAAACAACAATATTATAAAGATGCATTGATTCCCCTGCTTAATGTATGATTGTATTACAAAATAAGGAAACAACAATAATATAAGGATACATTAATCAGGGATAACCTGATCTCGGGCCCTGAACCCTCCTGAACTCTCGTATTGGCTGTGCCCTAACCAGGAAACGGACCCTTTTTTAAAAAGTGGAGGGTCCAAGGGTTCTAGGTGTCAAAAAAATTTATATAAAATTTTTCAAATAAAAATATTTTTTTTAAAAATAATATAATTTTTTTATTTTATTAACTTCTTTTCATAAAATCATTTATTTTATCTTCGCGTTTTTCTTACAATTTTCTTCCTAGACTTCCTTTTTATTTAGAGATTGATATCATAAATTATTTTCTAGTGTAGGTAATAATAATATATTATGTAATTTATTAATAGGATTCCCCACAAATATTTATTGCATCAGATGTGCCCATACTCTACAATTGGCTATTAATGATTGCCTAAAAAATAATAACTTTAAAACTATCATTGATAAAGCAAGGGATATTGCAAAATATTTAAGAACTCCCACAATTGTAAGAATATGTCAATGGCAATATTCGATTGCAGAACACATTGGTCCTCAATTTGTAAGATGTTGGATCAATCATTAAGTTTGAAAGACTTCTGTAATGAGTTATAAAAGCATGTGAAGTCATTTTTCGGAAGATGATTGGTGCCAAATAAAGAACCTTACTAGTGTATTAGTTTCTTTAAAATTAACAGCATTAAGATTAAAATCAGAACAATTATGTTTATCTGATTTTATGGTATTGGATTAGATGCCGATTAGATATAAAAAAAATTTAGTCATTTTTCATATGAAATATTAGAAAACATGAAAATTCGAGAGCAACATTATTTGCAAAATAATGTTGTATACATTTCTATACATTTAGAACCTCGATTCAAGTTTTGAGTTTTGAGCAAAAATAAATATCTAAAGACCATCTTATGGATTTATGGCATATGCAAAACTCTATTATTTGCAATATATTAGAGGCTACAACAATAATACCTACTGGTTGTAGTGAGAGAAAAAAATCAAATTATCATCAGATAGAAAGGAGGATCAATGCCTATTGCATCTTTAATAGACAAATTCTCGGAAGTTAAGATAATAAATATAGATATAAATATTTTTAAATTCTGGAAGAAAATTCTTCAATATATCGAGAATTATATATCTTGTTTAGAATCGTCATGGCTTTACCGGCGACACAAGATCAATACTTTACTATTATAAAGATAACTAACTAAGGTAAGCGTACGTGGATTTTCACCTTTGAAATATATATCATCTAATTTACTTGGAAATCTCAAGGATGATATTTTAGAAGATATTATGAATGTGCGATTGAATAAAACATTTGAAATATAAATTATTTCATTTTTAAATTTTTTTATCTGTAAATTATGAATGTGTATATATTGAAGTATAATAATAAATGAATGAAAAAAAAGTTTTATTTTGAATCATTTTTTTTATTTTCCCTGAACCCGAACCCTTTTAAATTTTATTACTGTACCCGAACCCTGACTGGACCTTTTTTTTTTGTCGAAGGGTTCACATCCCTGACATCTTCCCATTATAATAATTGTATTCCAAATAAGGACACAACAAATTATAATATTGCAATATTTCTCTTTCCCAGTATATTTATTTCTCTAGAGGTACAATTAATTTCTCTCTCATGCCAAGCGATCTCTTTCTCCTTTATCATTAATCTCAGTTACTTTCCCATCACAAATTATGTTATCACTGTCATTTATTATATAGATTTGAATGGTATTTTGAGTTTTTTTTTATTAATTATTTTTATTTTTATTTTTAGTAGGCATGTTACATCATTGTAAGTTTTATTTTACAATATTTTATTTTAATGTTTAAGGTCTTATTTTATAATGACATGAAAATTGGACATTAGGTATATTCATTTTTGAGTAAATAGAAAATTATATTCGCATATGTATATTAAATTTTTCACACAAAATAATGTATACATTGTTTTTTTAAATAAAATTACATAGAATAATATATACATTTTTTTTATATAAAACGACATAAAATAATAAATAATCGTTACACTATCAAAATACTCATATTATTATCAAACCCCAACGCTATTGCAAGTCCCCCGCCCCTTGCAACAATGAAAAACAAAAAAATTTATCAAAAATATTAAAAAAAGAAGCTGGTTCCAAAAAAAACTAATTCTACAGAGAATCGACTCATGTCTATCTAGGCCTTAGTTAATTAATCTTCTAATCTGGAGATATCAAAATGTTTAATTATTTATATATGAATAATCCCCCCCCCCCCAGAATCAATATTTGGAATGGGGGAAATTTATCACCCATTCAAATTTTACAATTCTCGTAAATATCATTTTAAACTAAATAATATTCCTCCTACAGACCCCCCCCCCCATCCCCCTCTGCCCAAAATATATACAATATATCATTTTAGTGAAGAATTTGAAAGAAAAATTAGTAAAAGTCAATAGTTTTTTAAAATAACGGCTATAATTATAAAATTCTTTTATAGAAATATTTTAATTTCAAAAAAAATTCAAAACCCCAAATTTTTTTATAAAAACTTAATATAGCCAATGTCCTATAAGTTAACCTAAATATGTCCTAAATAATCATGAAAAATATATATGCTTTCGCCCCATCCCTTCCCTTATCAAAATTCTAATCACCTATATGTAAAATTCATGGACATGTTTTTTTTATAAAATTTTTTTAATGACAATTCACGTCTGACGCATCTTATCATTATTGATCTCTTCACACTATCAATTCTCACTATGAAATCATTTAAATGAGCGAAAAGAAATACAAAGAGGTGTATAAACATATATCACCTTGGCATGTTTACGCATGTTCGTGGAATACAAAACCAACTAAATTATATACTCTGGCACTAGGAAGTTTTATCGAAGAATATTGCAACAAAGTAAACTACTATACTTATATTTTAATATTTCTCTTGCAAGATTCAAATTATTGAATTAAATGAAAATACCTCAAAATTTGATGTTAAAATAACATTTGATCATCCTTACCCACCTACAAAAATTTTATGGATTCCAGATTTAGTATATTATTTTGAAATTTTTTAAAATAAATTATAGCAAGGTAGGTACCCATCATTGATGGCAAGCAGTGGAGATTATTTAAGAATATGGAATCTTAACAACGAAAGTGTAAAGATGGAATGTTTACTTAATACAGTAAAATATAAATATTTTTAAATCTTTACTTTATAAAATGTGTTTGCATGCAAACTTTGATTATTTGATTTAATCTTAATAAAGGAAAGAAAACTAGAAAATAAGAATGTTATATTAATTTAATATCCTTTTGTATTAAAATATATTATCTAACTAATTTTTTTTCTTAATGTTTTTTTATATTTTCTTAAATATATTGATTTTTAATGCATAAAAAACATGATAAGATATTTATATAATTTTTTTCTTGACTATTGATTTAAATATATATATATATATATGAGCTTCTTTTATAAAATAAAAATTAACTTGTAGGGCTAGGCTAAAATCATAATAAATTAAAAAAATATGCTCTGAAGACAAATAATTCATGAGGCAGTGGTTATTAATGGAACATACATAGTCATTTTATAACACTACATCTCTTTTGTGCGAAATTTTTGAAAAACTTACTAAATTATCAATATTTGACCAAAAAATGTTTTATCATAATTGATATTTAATAAATAATATATATGGGTTTATTATAGTGTAACCTAATGAATTGATGATGCACACAAAGCATTTAAAATAGTAATTAGCAAATTGGAAAACAATTTATAATTATTAATAAAAACGTAAGCTGGTTTGCTTTTATCAAAAATGCTCAAAAATTAGTAAAACAAGGGATAATAAAATATTTTTACTTGAAAACATTATGATTATTATACAGGGTTTAATAGTATATTTGCAAAAAACATTAAAAAAAATAAAACAATATGTATCATAATGCTTAAAAAATGAATGATGATCCAATATATAATATATAACAAAACAGATGTAAAAAATATATTATAATTTTTAAAAATTTGATATTTTAATTTTCGTTTTTTTCTTTATTCTAAATTTCTACATTCTCTTAAAATATATTTAAATATAAATTATATCTTATAAATTTACCTTAATTCATATGTTGTTCCAATCTCCAAATATTGATGCATCTTATTATAATGATTTTAAAAGTTATAAGGAATAGTAAATTCATTAAGAATTAATGTTACATTATAAACGATTTGTCTTATATTGGGGATTGATTGATTGACTGATATTTGCTTTTTAATGCTCCAAGGAAATTTTCTACTGGGTTAAGCAGTGGTGAATAGAGTGATAAATATTCTCTTCACTCTTTAAAGCTATCAATGAGATGGCTTTTATGATTGATGCATTGTCCATAACAATAACAGCATCATTTGATAATATTAATAAGTTCTATCATATATAGAAATAATAAACTTATAAGGTCCTTTGATGATTTAATAAAGTATCACAACTTTGATCCCATAGTACATAATATACTTATATTTTTACCCTTAGATGCTGGGACCTTCACTATTGGCATAACGTCATATATACACAAGTGTAAACAGACACAACATGTAAATTTATGCCTGTCTCATATAAGAAAAATATTCTTTATAGACTAAATTTGGCATATATTGATAGCACCCAGTGTGTTTCTCCTATCATTTTTTTTTCCTGTTTGTCCCATCCTATTTTTTAAATATATTTATTTATAGTTCCTTCGTTTTTAGGAAATTTCGGTGGTAAAATTTCTATATAAATCTTTAATTGCAAATGTATTATTAGCCATTAAAAAATTTATTATTTCTCTCTGTATTGAAAGTGTCTTTTTTTTACCTCTCTTTTCAATATCTTTCAAAGAGTCTCATATGATTTCAGGAAATGTTTCATGCCTTAATTTATTTATAGACGATAAAGGCATTATATACTTTGCAATATTCTTCATTTTTATTCACTCTCCCCAGTACATATAATATTTTTTTTGCTATACCTATTTTTTCCTTATTCCAGTTTTTATATTTTCTTCTTGGAATATCCAATTTTAATTTTTTTGAATCAATAATAGAATCACCACTTAAATAGGGGGAATTGATATTATGGGAATTTTTTGTAGTTGATATATTAGGTATTGAATTAGATAAAAAAAAATCAGGAATTTATGAAAATCAATTTGTATTATTTGTGCTAGATAAAATTTATTGTATATGAAACATTTGAAAAAAATATTAAATTATATTTTATAAAAAGATTTAAGTTATATAAAAATTGTAAATGCACAAATATTACAATAAATGTTATTTATTAATGGATCATCATTTATTTTGTAAGTAATGTTCAAAAATATAAACACACATTGTTTTATATCTTTTTAATATTTTATTTTTTTGCTTACAATTGACATTTATGTATAAAATTTATAAAAGAATAAAGATTCTGATTTTTGTGCTCCAATTACTTCATTTGACTGGAATGAAGTAGATCCAAATTTAATTGGGACAGCCAGTATTGATACTACCTGCACCATTTGGTCTATTGAAGTATATTTTATTTATTTTATTATATATCATTTGTAAAAAAAAATATTTTTTTTGCTACTAATAATCTTAAAATAATTTATAAAACATTTCAAGGTATTTCTCTAGATAACACTAAAGGTATTTTAATTAAACATTAACACTAAGAAAAAATTCTGAACCTTTAAAAGAAAAACAAATGAAAACTCAAGAAATTATTTTTAAATTAAGCAACAATACTATAATCACAATCATTCATTAAGGGCATCAAATATGTTACACATTTTAGTAAAATTGGGCTTCCTGCCACACTGCTAGATCTATTAATTAGAAAAATATGGTTATTATAACTAAAATGATCAATGTTATTCTGACATGCTCTATTAATGCCATTACTTGATACAAACAAGAAAACATTAAAAAATATAGAGAACTGCTCTCACATTTATACGAACTATATATCAAATAAAAACCCAAATCCCCACTACATTTTAAGATTTGAGTTAAAGAAAGCTTCCCACAAGAAAATATCAAAAACAGGTAACATTTATGGGTGAAAAATTGTAATAAAAATAAATCAACATCTATGAATGGATCTTCATCTCAAGATGATTTGCTACAAACGTTTCTTTAAAATAAAAAATTGTCATAAACAAATATATTAGAACTATCATATAGTATTCCAAACATCCTACTTAGCTTCTCTAAAATCCTAGGTTAAATGTAGAAGAATTATTTTAAATTATTCCTATTGGTTGATGTAGAGAATAAAATACTCAGAATTTTCTAATATTATATCTGTAGTGCCGATTGTTCTTAACCATAAAATTTATATTTTACCTTATAAAATTAATTTGACTGGGAAATATTCTCAAAAATAAAATTGAATAGTAAATTAGTATTTTTTGTAAATAATTATCTACATGATAGATAATAAATGATTTTATTTGTTTATTTGGATATATCTGTAAATGATGGAATAAACATTAATATAGTTATAATTTAATTGGATAGAAAATAACATTAAATCACCTATCTATAGTTTTTATCCTAAATTATTCATTTTATGTTTCAGTTTAGAGGTATTGGCATAAACTAGACTTATTTACATACTATTTAATTTAAAGTCATTAATTTTCGAACGATAGTTGGTACCAATGTTAAAAGATATAAATTTATAAAAAAATCTAGTTTTGATGATAAAAATAATTGAAAAATTCATAAATAGCCTCAAATCAACTTTTGAAGCTAAAACTTTGCTACAATATTGGAGTGGCATAGCTGATTTAACAACATTATATCTTACATAATTCTTATATATTTTATATTATTCAAATTTTTCTATTATATTACCTTCAAAAAATAGAACATTCTTACATTTTTATTAGAACTAAAGTATATCCACACAACATAAAAATAAGTTGCTTGTTGCCAAAATTCCATTTTATTTATTTTGTGAGGTATGATGTTAGATTTTGTTTGATTGGAAAATAATTTCTTCGAATTTTGTATAGATTTTGTTGCCATTTTTAATTATTTTGAGATTAAGCTTAATCTAGTGTGTACGAATTTCATAAATGGTGCGCTTATCAATGTTGAGTTAAATGATATTAAATCAAATTTGAAAGAAATGAAATAATATATATCGAACACTACAATAAATTAAAACGATTGTAATTTAATCGATAATTACGAGTAAGTTTTGTATTCTAATGTTTTTTGTCGTAGACTAACTCCCACAAGCAACATATTGCGAAATACCTGTGATCGTTTCTTCATTCCCAATATTAAAAGATCTAATAGTAAACATCGATAAAAATCAATAGAACTTGACCCATTTTGTTTTTAATATCTATACCTAAAAGAGTGGGTTATATCATATTAATGGATGATTTCTTCTATCAATTTTGTAATTAGTATATATGGGTTGAAAATCAACAAAAATTGTTACCATTTTTGAGGAGTTTGTTATTTATTTATTTTTTACAGCTCTAACATTTTATTAAATTCTTATTTTTTTATAAATACAATGGTTAGACAGGTCAAGAAATTAATAAAACTTCCCCATTGGATTGTCAAAATAATAAATTATCAAATTCAAAAAATGTTAAATTACCATTAACCCATTTTTACGCGCAACATTATAAAATTAGTGGTGCTTGCCCTTTGATTAATGATAACATAAAATGCGACATGTCGGCTCAAATGAAAACACAGATAATAGCGCATGACAAGGAGGTATTTGATCTGGCGTTTAGTGGTTGTGCTGGAGGAAGGGACATGTTTGCAACAGCGGGAGCTGATGCCTCTGTCAGAATATTTGATCTTAGACATTTAGAACATTCTACTATAATCTACGAACATCCCAAAGGAAACTCACTTGTTCGCTTAGCCTGGAATAGAGAAGATTCTAACTATTTAGCCGTTTTACCTTCTGGGGCGGATGAAATATTGGTAACAATCTTTATATATATAGTGAATAAAATTAACAATTTGTAAACCCTAAAAATTATTTTATTTATCTTAAGATTTTGGATATTCGTATGCCTTTACGACCAGCTGCTGCAACGATTAGATCGTATTCTATACAAAATTCTGATCACCTTATTCAAATCGATGAAACATCCACTCATTTAAATGACAGTTCTAACCTTTGTATCGATCAAAATCGTAAAGAAATAGCCTCTATTAATGCTTTTGCGTGGGCCCCTCATTCGAGTTCTCATTTATGCACCGTTTCCGATGATAAACAGGCCATGATATGGGATATTCGGAAAAATAACGCTGATATACAAACCAAATCGCTAAATAATCTTAACTATGGATCTCCCTTTCAAACCACACATTTTAATCAATCAAAAGAAGATGCATCACCTTTATACATTGTTCCTATTTTAGCTTATACCGCCATAGGGGAAATTAATCAAGTACAATGGTCAATTTCTCACCCAGAATGGATATCTATTTGTTACGGAAATATTTTAGAAATGTTGAGGGTTTAGATTGTAAATTTTATTTGGATTATTTAAATATTGTTTTAAAAAAATATTTATTTCGTAATATAATTAAATTATAAAATTACAGATTATATGTAATAAATGAAACTAGTAAAGTTATTTTTATATACGATTCCTAATTTAGCATTTGATAGAAAATTTCTTTTTCCTAATTTCTAATAAATGATTTGCTATTCTTCAAATTAGGGTTCGGCAATTTTTAAACTTTATTTAGCAGAAATTTTAATAGAAACTTAATCGGACCCGAGTTTCCGAAGGGACTTTGAATCGGCATCTGGTTAATATTATCCGGAATTTGGTGGGTTTTCCGTCAATTTATATCTGTTTAGTCTATGATCGTAAAATGTCCAACCAAACAATTATAAATTTCTTAACCCTAATTTAGGTCAAATTTTTTGATATAATTATCAATCAATAACCTAGAATAACATCATAAGTAGTATTTAGTTAGACCTTCATTTTAATTTATTTTGATTTTAAAAACAGAGTTTAAACCCTATTTTTTTTAAATCAAATATTTAATTTCGTATTTTTAAGGTAACATAGCCCTATATGATCTCTTATATTTATAAAATAAATAATTAAACACCCACCACCTTTATTCGAGCAAACCTAAGATAATCAAAAAAAATATTTTTTTCGATTATTTCATCAATAGTTTGTTTTTTAAAAAGACTACAAAAAATTATTTATTTTACAATCAAATATTTTGTTAATATATTATATATAGAAAATTTTTGAAACAATTACTAGAGGAGAGGATATTAAATAAAGAGATATCTCATATATGGTATACCCATTTTCGTAATATTTTTACATCTGCATTTTGCATCGCCCTTTCTTTTCATTGAAAATAGGCCAATGAGCCATTTGATATTATATTACCTAATTTCCATCTCTGGAACCTTCTATTGCACAAAATAGCTACTAGAGCTTAAAATCTAATCATTTTTCTATAACTAATGTACAATAAAAATGTTTTACAACCCCATTTTTTATACATTTTTATTCTATATTACATGCTCATCACCCACTTTATTCTACTTAATGTTTAAAAAAATTCGATTTAAGATTTCATGTTACCGATAAGCAGGTAACAAGATATAAGAATTTTAATAAATTATCTAGGTAGAGCTTCCTCATTAGACCTGCGATTTCAAATTAAATATTGTATAAAATATATAACTGAAAAAAAAACACTTTGATTAAATTTTTTACTTAATTACTTTAGAACAATGATATTCAATAGTGAATGTTGGAAGTGAAGCCAGCGGATATATAAATTACAGGTTGTCTAACAAATTTAGCAAGCATTCAATAATAAATTATGATTCAATCAAATGAATTGGAACAAAAATGCCATAATTTTATAAGAAAATATTATCCCCAGGTTATAGCTATTCTAAGGTTTTGGGAAGATCGAATATCAGCATCTTTCCATGGTAGCCAAAAATTTTTTTATCTTATTCCAGGAACTAGTGCATGGTAGTGAGGGGTTTCTCTATCATCTGGTTTACGCTGAATTCAGCATTAACCATATGTTCCCTAAAATATAAGATTACAAAATTTATTAATTTTTCCCAAAAAAATATAGAATAGTATTTTTTTAGGGATGTACCGATAATTTTTATCGGAATGGGCCGATATTTCATTATTTTTAAATATTGGTAATCGTATAAATTTTCTGATTCGATATATTGCCATTTTAATATTACAAAACTCATTTCAAATTTCATTACATATTTGTTTGTTACTTATTATATAAATGTATTTATGTTAACTGATCATCATAATATATTTAAATGACTTATGATATCGTATTGTTTAATTATAAACGCTAGATGAGTAGTGATACTATTACGATTAGTATATTTACAGAATACAAAATCAGATATGAGATCTGATTGGCAATTGGCCGATATAAATTAGATATTGGTAATATCTGATCAGATCGACCTCCAAAAAGTGGTATCGATACACTCCTAGTTTTTTTTAATATATATTTAATTTCTTAATAATTTATTAGCATTTTAAAAATATCAATTAGCATATAAAAAGTAATAATTGAATTATGTCGTATTAATACTTTCTTTGAATTCATGGGGATTCTAATCTCAAATTTATATCATTTGCTGAGGGCCATTTTTAAATTTGGAAAATATGATTCCACTAGAATGTATTACAACATCTTCTAGACCATCAACCTTATAAAATTCAGGCAATTTTAATTTATATGAAAAAATACAGATGTTTTTTTAAAATATATATTAATTATTGAAAATTCTCTAAACGTATTTTATAAAAAATACTCGTGTGAATTTTTTTGATCTTATATTAAAAATATGAATATTAAATTTAATACTGCATTGCTCTCAAATGCCTGTGTTGAACGATTATTTAGTACTGCAAACCTTATACTTTCTGATAGCCGTTCTAGACTAGGGGATGACAATATAGAAAATTTATTGCAATAAAAATTAAATTGTCATATTTTATACCAATATTTTTTATTTCTGGAAATAGAGATATTTTAAAAAAATTATTAAATTACTTAAAAAGTAGCTTTTAGCACCTTTTTTAAAGTAGCTAATACCACACTACTTTTTTGAAAAAAATAGCGGTAGTGATGTAGCGCTACTTTTTTTTGTAAAATAGCGATAGCGAAAACTACTTTTAAAAGTAGCATTTAACACAATGCAATTAAATAATGAACCCTATATGGTCAATTCGGTATTTAAATTAATGTTTCAGAAGATTCTTATTAAAAATCAATTATTGTTTCTAAAGCATCAGCGACCAGTATTAATTTGATGCAAAAATATGATACCATTAATATATTTCTAATCTAAATCATTTATCAGCTTATTTTATAAATAACTTAAGTTTTTTTACCACCATTTTATAACTTCGACTTTAGATAATCCTGATTTCATTTGAGTGGTATATTTACTTGTTTTCATACTAAAGCTTATTCTTAATGCAATACAGTTTGCACATGGAATAAACTATATGTTAATACAGTTAGAAATAAATATAAATAAATTATGTTCTAATATGTTAATTTAAAGGGTTAGGGTCCATTTGTAAAATAAAATAATATACCTATTATAAAGAATCTATTTTTCTTGATTTTTGCAATATTTTTTATGTCTTAAAACTTCCTCAGTAGTATTATTGGTCTCAACAATTTAGAATTATAGTTATTTAAGAAATAAGCAGCATAATAGATGAGAGATCAAGGCAAATGTTCATTTAAATAATATCACAATGATTTTACACGGTCAGGTAGATCCGAACCAATTTTATAAATTAGACATATGTTAGATATTTTACCTAATAAATTAGAAGAGCTTGAAATGTGAGATATTTTTTATATAAATTAACAAATATTTTCTTTCAAAAGAAAAAATAGAATAAAGCAGTTAATCCAAAAATTTATTAGCTTTTTATATTATGTATACATAATTAAATTTTTTCATTATAATATAATATTTTGTTCGTTACAGTTTTTTTTTTGCTTTGAGATATTTTGATAATAAAATTAATGAACGATAAAAGTAATACCTTTAATAATGGTGATACTTTTTTTGAATGGAGGTAACTCAGCACGTTAAATTGGATTGACCCTGGATAAGATTAGGTAGAAAAGAAGCATGAACTCTCGACAAATAAAAACAAAACTGATTTCGCTTCTTTAAGTAACAACACTTATAAATATTTAAAAAATCGATAATGATCTTTAAGATTCTTGTAATAATGTTCTAATAAGTTTTTTTTTGAAAATAATTTTTAAATACTTTTAATAATTCCCCAAGTTAAAGTTTTTATTTAATAATACAATTCTCATATCTTCTGCGCCAGATGTACGTGTGTTTAGCATAGTGGAAGCTGTGTCTGTGTTTAACACTAAGCGTTCTTGTTGAACTGATAAAATTTTTGAAAATCAATTGTTAAAAATAAATAACAAAAAGAACATCTTGTATATTATTTTTATTTAATTTTTTTTTCATTATCTCTGGAGAAAAAAATGTTATATATAATGTTTAGTATTAGTTAAGCGTTCTTTTTTTACAAGTTAATATGTCACTAACTCGTATTAAAGTTTTTGGGATAAAATATTTCCCACCCAACCATATTTTTAATATTTAAACCCGCCAGCCCATGATTTTTAAGAAAATATCAGCCTATCGTTTTCATTTTAGCCTGCCCGCCAATGATTTTGAAAAATAATATCACTCTCAACCTGCTATGGTTGAAATAAAAATGAAACACTCCTAATTGCCACCCATAAAAAACCTAAAATTTTTTAATAAATATATAAATTCCTTTCGTAAAAATATAAATGAAAAATTATAAGGAAAAAAATTAAATTCTCTGATGGCAATTTTAATTAAAATTAATCTCTTACGGACTTTTATCGAAACATCAACATATATTTTTTAAAGATTCAAGAGCTCAATCTCCATAACTGTTGAAAGTAACTATTTTCTAATTCATTCGCATGCCTTAGTATATTAATAAATAAATAAAATGTAAAAACGCTCTCTAACGGGTATATTTTGATTAATTTTTTTTATTATATATTTGTTTAAAATAATTTACATATGTTATTATTCACCATAATACATACTTTCAAATACGTTAATATTATTCAATCTTCAAAATTAATTTTCTCTTTTACTTCATAATATTATTTTACTATGATGATATGATGCAAAAATGTCAAAAACAATTTGAATAATTAAGTTAATTTCCCGAATTTCGTAATGTCTGCTTATTGTTAAAAGGCATGGAATTATTTTTTCGACAACTAAATTTCCAAATTTTTATCTCAACAAAATTATTGTAAAAGTTCAATTAATTCTGGACCAATGATATTTCTTTGTGAATTATGTTAAAAGTTTATAATATTAAATCATAGACCTACAGGCCCGGCCATATTTCAATTTTTTTAAATATACCCGGGCCATGCCTAAATTTTTTTTTATTAAATAAAGGCAAGGCCGTATATTTTAAATCGCCATTATTAGCTATAATAATTAAAAATAAAAATAATATAAAATTTGGGTTGGGCCTGAAAAATATTACCCGGGCCGGGCTGAAAAATTTTTTTTTAAAAAAATATCCGGGCCGGGTTGTGCAAATGATACCTCTGCAGGTCTCTATAATAAATAAAAGTTTTATTTTTTAATAAACTATCATTTTCCATGGTAAAAAAACTCTTCAAAAGGGGATAATTAAAACTAAAAATTTATGACACTTTTTGTATTTAGTTATTTCAATTCTTTAAATTATATATTGTATATAACTATAAACAATAACCTAATGTCTATTGCATAGTCACCTGCAACAAAACTAATTGTAAAATATGATTTTTTTTAGGGGGAAGTTGAGAATTTTATTTTTGAAAATATCTAGTAATTTTTTCGTTTTTATCTATTAATTCTTTATGATCAACGAGTAGGCATCAATGATATAGAAAAATGATGTTCCGTATTTGTTGGTTATGTATGGTTTGACATTTATAATTTGTATTACATAGAGGAATGCAATTAGAGGTATTGCTCGATCATTTTACTCAATGCCTCTTAGTTTTATGGATTTTAAAACCTATCCACTTTCTTCCGATCTCCCCTACTTTTAAATTTTTGGAGTCCCTTATTTTAAAACTTCCTTTTCATCTCTTATGACTTTATTATTGAATTTAGTTTTTTTTAAATCTATTAGTTTCAATTTACAGAATTTTAGCGAAAATTGAAATTTATTAAGAATATCAAAAATACTTGCCTTCTAAAAAATGTTATGGCAGGTCTAGACCTGAAAAAATTTTTTTTACCTCGTAGTTTTTGACGATTTTGGGCCAATAAATTAATTTATTAGATTTAATAAGGGCTTGCAAGATATATTAGGTAGGATTGTAATTTTTATTTTACGCATTTTTATTTTCATAATTTGAATCATAATCGTATTGTTTATTATAGTTATTAGGATCGTAGGAATAATATGCATATAACTCAATGTCAAGATCTTCAAAATCCATTTGATATAGATGAGGGGCAGAGACTTCGGCCAGAGTGTCATAGGGATAATTTTTATCATATATATAATCATAGTTAAAGTCATAAAACTCGTTGTAAAAGTAGGTTAGATACATTTTTTGCATAACTATATAAGATTTCTTATCAGATTCCTTCATTAGATTAAGTTTTATTAGAATATTTTTAAGTTCATCTTCGTGGGGTATAATTGGATTGCGCATTTCCTTTTGTTTCCAACGAGCATATTTTTTTGGATTGAATTCTATAAAAGGAATATTAACAAATTTATTAAAAGTATTAACTTAGTTTATATTTTTTTTTATAAATAATTTCTCTTATAAAACATATTTTAAAAAATTATCCTACAAAAAATTAAAGCAAACCCTGCTATTATTTATTACTAAGTGAAGGCCTCATGGAGTAGTTTGCTTCCCTTTGATATATTATTAATTACGATATACAATATTTTATATTAAAATATATATGATATAATTTTTTCTTAAGTTTTTATTGCTCTATTATGTTCAAAATTTTATATCGTAATAATATCATACTACCCTAAATCATATTAGAATGCCGAGCTATTAATTTTGAAAGCAATATTTATCCTTTAAACCTACTTTAATTGATTGAACTTATAATGATTAATTATTCAAAAATGTTAGTTTTATTAATATTGATAAATAATCGAGACGTGATATATTTAAGAAATGGTATTTAAAATCAAATGAAGAGCATAAAAGTCCAAGATGTTAAATATTTCAGCTCTAATGGATTGTTAAGACACTTTTAGAGGTAGAAAAAGATTTTTCACACCTTGCTTTTGCAAAATAATACTTTATCCTATTCATCAATCGTATTTGTTGTTTTATTTTGCCTATTCTTTTTTCTATAAAGGCTCAAATAGGGACTTGTCATTCCAATAATGTCAAACTTTTTTCTAGTCAAAATTTTTGATGTAAGGCATGTCACATTACCTTGTTGAAAAATAAAATCTACTTGCGAAAAACCATACAATAGTCAAATGAGAGAGTTCTTTTGAAAAAAGATCCTGATTGGAGTTAGAAGGCAGGGTCAAGTTTAAAAGTTTTAATATTGATGGGAATTTAAATCTCCATGAGATTTATATATTAAAACCTAATCACCTAAAAAATATAAATTTTGGCAAGATTTTGGGGAATAATAACACTTTTTAGAAGGGGATAGAATGCTTAAAAAACGTAGTTCAATTAAATTTTTATCATCATTACCTTTTATTTTTCTGTATACAACTCCTATACATATTCCACATAATATAAGCGAAAAAACGGCGATTAATATAAGGATTAACGGATCTTGTGGGTTCTCGGTGGATTTCAATTTATCAGAACATCCTTAATTAATTATATAAATAAATAATTCAAATTTCGTTTTGTGAATAAATACATATAGAAAAATTTAATTTCAAGGTAAAATTCTTAAAAATTGGATTTTACCCTCATATGGGACCATATAAATATTATTCCTTTCGATCGTTATAATCTCCTGGAAATTTTGTATAGTAATAGAAAATTCTTCGACGATAATACTGACTATCTCCGATGAAATATCATGTTCAACTTCATAGAAATATAATATTGCCTCGATCTTATTCTCGTCTTTACTATATTATTTTTTTTAATTGTTAAATTACTTTATAACAAGCAATCTTCTTTGGATTATTTATAAAAGACTAGGCATAATTGAGGTGGCCATTAGCCCTGAACCACTTTATTCTGAATACCTTATATTGATTATATATATTTTTTTTGCATTGTTTAGCGATATTGTTAAGTCTCAATCTATTAATGGTCAACCTATCATATCTACAACAGTTGTTATTTATTGATCTTTCACATAAAATTTTTTGAATTGAAATAAATTCACATATGATTCTTATAGTACAATAAAAAAATAAATTGAAAAATATTAAAATTTTATACCATTAAAATGCTAATAGAATTTTTTTAATTAACATATATTTATTTAATATAGATAACTTATAATATTCCAATTAATTTTGTCCCATCATTCTATCAACTACAATTATAGTAATATATGTTTTTAAAGTACCATTTAACCAACCTTGGCCATATGAGGGTTAAAAAAAATCAATTTTCCAATAATATTTTATTATAAATTTTTGTTTATATTCGTATTAAACACTATATTATGCTTCATAAAAAAATTTAAAAGTTTAGCGTTATAAATTATTTCAAGCATATAATAAAAATTTTTTATGATAAACTTGTGCGCCCTAAATCAGTTACAATTTTTAAAATATTTTTATCACCATTTTGTCGGAGAGCATTAATTAGGGCACCGTGTTATACTAGTCTAGATTTTATAAAATTAAGTTAAAAATCATATTTTTATATAAATATCTATACAAAATATGTAGTTTCGTGTTATATTTCAAAGATAGGCGACTTTTTTATTGGTGTCCTTTTTAAATTTAGTCTTATATATAACATTAGGTTTAAAAAGTACAATTTGTCACTAAAAAGATTTATAGCCATTTAATGAAAAGTAAAAAATTTAAAATAGTTTTAACGCTTCTAACATCGAATAAACATTAAATATTTATTTAAATATTCGTTATCTTTTATCAATATCAAAAATTTTATAATCTGTTTTTTTTTTATAAATATATTCAGAAGAAATTCCTATTTGAAATATTTATGGGAAATTATCAAATAGTAGAAAAGCGGTCTGCGACATTTCGAACAGGTAAACAAGCTATTCTACAAGTAAAAGGAAGAAACCATTTAATTACAATCAAAATATTGTGTTAAATTCTTGATGGACTTGAATGTCTATCAAATAAAGTGTGCGGGGTTTTAATAAGCACATGCAATAGAACTGAAGGAGAAGAGATCGGAATATTTTACTTCAGTAATTAAACTTTGTAGGCGTGAAAGCCATCCATGAAGTCGTTTGCTTCCATTTGATATATTATTAATTATGATATAAATATATTTGATATAATTTTTTCTTAAATTTTTATTGCTCTGTTATGTTATTTAGTTCAAAATTTTTATCAAATGGTTGATAGCTCAAAAATGAACTTGGTATCAGATGAAAAATTTATTGATATATTATGATATCGATGCAACTAATGTTCAAGTACAATGATTTTACTGATGTAAAGCATTTATAAAATCTTTAAAGTCCTTTTAATTAAAAGTTTTAATTAAAAGTTGGCGATTTCGATTAAGAAAATCAATTCTATTGTGAATATTTCATAAAAATTTTAAAATAATTAAATAATTTCTTTTTTAGGTTACTATCACAGACCGATAAACCCTTGGAAGATTTTCTTAAAGATCAGACTAACCATACCTTTTGATAATTCTAATTATAACCCTTCATGAGTAAATCTCATCCCTAAAGATGACAATGTTTAATACTTAGAATTTGTTAAACAGTAGGTCTCCTTATTTACCAATCTAATAGATCAACTTACTTTATTACTTGGTCTCGACCCTCCTCTAACCTAGCACAATTTGTATTTCATGCCCACGCCGAAACATTAAAAGAAACAAATACTCCGATCTTCAAAATACTATCTTTAGGCCTATAGTTATCACCTCCTAGGAATTTTTGTGAAGGAGGCTCTCCAGTTAATCAAAAGTTTCAGAAAAAAGTAAATAGTGAAACTTCCCAACGAGGGGTATTATCTACCTAGGATATCATTAGAAATCTCACGTTTCAGCTACATAAGCATGCACTCCTCGCTTGAATATCCCCAAACCTTTTTTATTTTTTTTAAGTATCTATTTCGTTTATTTATAGTTCATTTTAGTTACGCCTTTTTTTAGCCATTTCTTTCGAAATTTATTATGTCATTCATTTTTAGAAATAACTTATTTTATACAATATATATTTTTTTTATTATAATGTTTGTCACGTTTTTAACCGTCATGTTTATATGTATATGACAAACTTTTTTAAATTGAAATTTTAAAAAAATTAAAAAAATTCAAAGAGTTTTTTAATTCGGTGAAATTATAATTTTTATATTTATATATGTCGAGTCGAAAAAAATTAACTTCAAGCGCGGCCCGATTAAAACAATTCATTTATAGCAAGAAACAAATTTTCTCGCGGGCGTAAGCTAACGGCGCACAGATCTTTATAGTAAAATCAAACATTAATGGCTAATGCAAAATATTTATAACTCCTTAAATTTTTTAATTTATATATTTAAATTTAATATAAAATACCTTTATTGGGCGCTTGATACACTTAAATTTTATTATAAAAATTACCTTAAATTGAGATTGAGAGACCGAAAATTTTCTGGAATTTTGTTCATCAAAACAAAATCTAGCTATATAATTTATTGTTTATATTTCAAAGAATTTATTAATAAACATAATGTAGTTTTTTAAATTAACCTTTCTAATTATAATCAGGGACCTGGAACATTTAACGCTTTTAGTTTATGAATAGAATAAAAAATATTTTCCATATTCAAATTTAGTTTTCGGATCGTTTTTCTAAAATTGTCTTATTTTGCTAACTTAATAAAAATTTTGGTGAACATTAACCTTCAATATCTTTAACCCTACCTATAACTGTCTATTCATTCATTTAAATATGGAATCAATACAGGATCAGCTGAGGGCACGTAATTTTGGTTACTCATTATAAACATTTACACTATAATTTTATAAAAACTTATTCATTTTTTAAAAAAAATCTGTGTCTCAGTTATAATAAAAAATATGGTAGCCTAATCTTCATTCTTTTTTATTAAACCTGAAATCAAAACTTTACCATAATGTGAACTATATGAGTTTGGATGAAAGTTAATTTTCAGGCCAGTCAAAACCTGGTATACTATAACTGGGAATGTGCCCTGTATTAATTGGTTACAATACATATTTGAGAATGCCACTATTATTATGAAATATAATGTATAATGAACTAAGGTTATTATTTTTTGATTAGAATATTTATAAGCGTAAATATCAATATCTCAGTTTGTCAACAGATCCTATTTTTAATTTTTTTATTGGGATTTCAATCATATGCATATTAAAAGTGTGCATTTTAATATAAATATAACCAGATTCATTATTTTACATGGTCACTGAAAACCTGGCGAGATAAAACCTACCTATGTATTTATTAATTAGATGCATTTATATGTATAGTAAATAATGTTTTAACGTTCTAATATTTACTAAAACAAGTTTTAATAATTTTGAGAAAATTGGTCGAATAGGCCAGGGTACATCCATAAACTTTTAAAGCACACTCTTCCCTAAATTAAGATTAATTTTATAGCTATTTTTTGGAACGTCCTGAACCTGTTCCGGAGTCATCGTTCTCTTTTCATTCCATGATATTTTCAAATCTCTTCCAGGTCCCTGAATTATAGTGTTATCTTTTAAATCTAACATAAATATAATATTTATTTATTAATAGATAACATATAGATATTTTGTTAGCTTTAATAAAAAAAATGATTTCCTTACTTTATTTTCGGCTTCCTTCACGAATAAATATTTTTCATAGGTTGTAAAATTTTTCACATAATTTAAGGCTGAAAACTCAAATATACCTTTTAAAGAACACGCGTAAAAATCTCTACCTTTAAAATGATTTTTGCTTAATTAAATTTTTTTGTTAAATATCAATAAATTACTAGGGCCACAATTAAAGGGATCAATTTTTTTAAAATTTGGAATGCAAGAACAAAATGACTTTTCACAATGGCTATGAAATACACCTGAAGAGCATTCTATGACCTTTATACATTGTTCTCCTAATATTTTACCTATATAACTTGATTATAAGTATATATCTTTAAGCTTTAATTTTGTAACCTTTATAGCAGTTATCTCCTGATACGAATTCTGAGAAAGGGCAATAACATACTTTTTCAATGCAATAACCTGTTAAACATTGTAACCCAACTATGCATGACTCTTTAAATTTTTTCTCTAAAAATTAATCATTTAAAAGAAATTATTTATAGGATCGAGATTTAAATTTATCAATTTCAAATAATATGATTAAGGCCGCATTTATAGCGTTATTTAACGCATAAATATGTAGCATTATGATAATAACGCTATGATAAAATTTGGAAAAATATGTTACGATGCGTTGATAAAACATATGCGATACGATTTTAAAAATAATAGCGAATTAAATCGGCTGAAATAACGCTGAAATGATGCAACGCTTGAAGATAACGCATCAACTATAAATGCAGCATAAGAGAGGCCATTAATAATTATGGAGAATTGGGTTTTCTTTTAGCTGTAAACTCTTGTTCTAAAGAAGGTTGGGGCCCGAGTAAAGTAAAAAATTTCTAAACCAGGTTCGGGTACTTAGTTAATATTTAAAAATTTTATTAAAGCGAATTATCATGATATCTACCAAAAGGTTAAATTCCATAAAAATTCTTCTATTATATTATCAGGAGGAGGCGCAAGGTTTGGAAGAATGATGGTTTCGTCTCACAGTTTGAAGAAAGATGTTTTTTGAGATCAATTACATGTCATGTTAAATGACTAAAATATTATGCATCTACGACTCAAAACGGGGGGGGGGGCGTAACACATACAATAATTTTCAAATGCTTATGATATTGATTTGATTAAATCCTAAGTTCTGATAATATTACTATAGCTAATTTAAAAAATTTCATTTAAAAACTTAAAGTGACCTAAATATATAAACTAGCTATCTAGTTTATAAACTTGTCGAATAATTTAAAAACTATTAACTACTATAAATTAGTTACTTAATGTTAATATATAAAATGGTAATCTAATTTTTATTTTGTGAATTTATTAAGTATTTTATGATTTTTTTTATATTAAAATTTTATATTTCTCCAACTCAAAACCTCCCCTTATCTACTCCAATTATAAAAGCTTAAGGTTTAAAGAATAATAAATATCTTAATATATATAATCTCCGTAATCAAAATATGGTCGTTTTCCTACCATCTTAATTCAAAGTGACTATATGACCTAATGTTAATTTTTGATAAAAATTAGATTCGGACCAGGGATACCTCTTCTCAAATAAAAATACTTAACGCCTGTGCTATCATATATTATAATTATGCAAAAAATCTTGATTATATTTAGTCAAATTTAAGGAAATTGCCGTTATTACAGATGATATCTTTAAATTTTTGTCATTTATTACCATTCCAAAAGTTTAATATATAATCGAAAACTTTATAATAAATTTTTAAATGGCTGATCATAAATAGATGCCCCCTCCCCTCCCGCTAATTTTGTTTTTAGCCCCCTTTAAAAAATTTATGGAGTTTTCAAAAGTGTAAAATTTGAATCCCTGGAAGATCAACATGGAAGGGCTTTTGAACAAAAAAAAGAATAGGATAATGAAGTTAGTTGTGCAAAGATAGAAGGCTAGGGTGTAAATTTGTCAAGGACGAAATAAAGAGCAGTGAAAAAGATGATAATTGGAATAGCAGCGGGTTTAACGAAGGATGTATCAGAGATGTTTAAAGGTTCTAATGACTTAGAGATTAAATGATTAATGAATTTAGCCAATCAAAATGTCACAGAAGGAACAATTATCCTAGTCTACAAGGGGAAAGGTGATTCTTTAGATTGCGGGTCCTTCAGAGCTATTAAACTCTTGGAACATGCAATGAAAGTTTTGAGAGGGTGTTAGAGAAGCAGATAAGGGCACAAACTAAAATTGATGAAATGCAGTTAGGTTTTACATCGGGGAAAGGCAGGGTAGATGCAATTTTGAGGTAAGACAAATACAGAAGTTTCTTGAAAAGGAAAAGAAACTGTATTATGCGTTTTTTAATTTAAAGAAAGCACTTGACAAGATGCCGAGCATATTAGATGTGTTTTGAGAAAATCAGGTGTGGAAGAATGGTTGGTTATGGCAGTGATCGCAATGCATGGGCAAACCGCGATACGAAAGCTTTGAAGTGAAGGTAGAACTTCTCCGTGCTGAGTCCGTTATTATATATCTTAGTAATAGATGTGATGGCTAGATGCGTGAAAGACTTCCTTGGGAATAATTATATGCAGATCATCTTGTATAATGGCAAACAGTGAGAAAATTGAGGGATAAAATTTGTAGATAGCAGATGGCTATTGAAGCAAGGGGCTTGAAAATGACTGCAGGAAAGACAAAGGTGATGATTGGTGGGGAAAATTTAAAAATAGAGGAATCCGGCAAGTGGCCATGTGATGTATATGGGAAAGGAGTTTTTAGAAATTCAATCCAATGCACCAAATGCCAGAAATGAATGCATAATAGATGTAGCGGGAAAAAAGGAAGTTTGATGTTAGCAAGATTGAAGGAGTACATAATAATGATAACGTAGAAGACGGTGGCCTAGTTATTGGGAATGGATTAACCCTGGGAAAAGTGGATAAGTTTTGTTATTTGGGTGATATGCTAAACCTAGATGGTGGTGTAGATTCTGCCGTTGTTGCAAGGGTCAAACTGGCATGGAAGAAGTTCAGAGAGATGTCGTCTATTCTAACAAATGCAAAAGTCTCTCTGAAAGTAGGGGGGGTATGTAAGCTGTGTGAGTTCATAGCAGAAACATGTGCAATGAAAGCCACCCACGAAGCCAAATTTGAAAGAACAGAGAGGAGGGGTTGCAAGGAATTGCGAGCAAGATTTGGTATAAAAAAGATTAGAGTGGTAGTTTGAAAAAATTGACCAAGATTGTTTGAGCAAGTGGGTAGCAGAAGATGACTAGGTAAAGAAATGCATCTTGATGGAAGTAGAAGGATCAAGACCTAGGGGAAGGTCAAGATGGCGTGGACAAATATGATAGCGGCTGATATGATAAACATTTTACAAATATCGATGCTCAAGACCGTCAAAAATGGAAAAGAAAAATCAGAGGGAAAACTGGCCTACCTGTGTAAACCTGGAAATCGCCATAAAACAGAGAAGAAGAAGAAGAATTAATATTATTTTTAAAATTGAATATTGAAATATGAATTGTATTTATATATAATTATATTTCAATTATTAAATAGAGGAAAAAGAAGTAATATTCAAATCGAATTAATATTCAAATCGATAAACAGAAAAGCGTAACGAATTATTAGATTTTTTGTAAATACGGTGTAAATGAATAGGAAAAGAAAGTATATATAATCGGGATAATTTTATTGAAGAAGGATTATGATTTTACGAACTTAATTTTTAATCTTTTAATTTTAATTTTTTTATATTATTTTAATTTCTTATTTAATTATGATTATGTAATTAGTATTTATATTTATTAATAAACTATTAGTAGTTAATTTATTTATACTATTTATTTAATTCTCTAAATTCTCTCAACCACTACATTTGTTGGCCGAAACATTATGTTCTATGGACATATTCAGTATACTTAAAATATTAAAATTTTGATTTTGCAGTACATAAACACGTTGCATAAATCTTGAATATATTGTACATACACGTTTAAAACTACTCTATAATATCACAAAATAACTATCTAATAATTTTTAAGACATCGTTAAGAACGAATGAAATCTAGTTGATGAACTATTTGCATTATTAAATCTTTTCAATAGGCTATATATTTATTACCTCCCAAAAGTATCAAAAATTAATTTGTGTTTATTATATCGCAGTGAAACAATATACAAAGCAATGAAGCTGATATCTCATATATTATTTGTTTTAAATAAAGTATGCACAAAAAGTTTGACCATAGGTTTCCAAGAAGATATTCGTGGGAAGGGGTGATCAAAGGATCACCCTGATATTGTTGTATGTTGTAGAAAGCTAGACAGCAGATATGATAAAAGCAGTTATTGTCCAATAGAGAGGACAAAAGTTTAGGTTTTTCGAGAGTTTAAATTCTGTTGATAATTTCTGAGTAAATAGGTGAAAGTAATGAAAACGGAGAAAGAGTTAGAATGGATATCGAATGCTGATGCCGCCAGACTTACTTTCAAGCGTCTCTTAAAAATTTTAGTACTTTTTTACATTATAAAATTACAAAAATCGTGAATTATGAAAAATCGTGAATCTATATAATTAAAGAAATGAATTATGGAATAAAGAGTAATTGCGAATTAAGACTCTGGTTATAAAGTTTCTCAAATTGAGTGTGAGACCCTAAACATAAAAAAAAAATTCATTTAAATCCAATAATCGAAATTTTAACTTGAATAACATTGGGAAATATTTAAATAAGAATGCTTGTTACATCTGCATCGTTTTAGTTTTTCATCGCATTCAGATAATTTGTCATTTGGTAGACAATTCGCATCATTTATGCAAATATCATTTAGATGAGAAGCTTAAATATATATATTTTTTTAAATATAAGATACCATTTTTTTTATTACCATATAGACATATATTTCCATTTAAGTAAAAACCTTCCCCACACTGGCATGTTATATTACAAAAGTCGGTCAAACATTCCGCACTTCTATTGCATGGTGTGAATAAAGCGAGTTCTATAAAATAAGATGTGAGCTATACATGACATATTCATATATGATTATATATATATTTTTAGATATTTTACTTTTTTCGCAAGTTTTATTAACTTGATAAAATCCCGATTTACATATGCAGGTAGCAGCTTGAATATTACAATTTCCATCTAAACAATCTTCATTACTTGTGCATGAACCACCTAATTCTAATTCTGGATCATACATAAAATTTCAATAGCATTAACTTAATTTAATATCAAATAACTACACATAAGGATTGGGGCAATTAATTTTAAGCCAGTTTATTTAATACAATAAATATAAATATTTTATTCCTAATGGAGTTAAATATTCTGTATAATTTAATACTTTTTAATGCGAGGTATCCATCAGCTATCTCTGATTAGTTAGAATTAATTTTCTGACATAACTAATCATGTTTTATAAAAAAGGAAGCAATAAAAGGAACTCTTGGCCTTAAAAATTGGATTGGCAATATAAATTAAATAATGATCGCATGTTTTTTATTACCAGATTATTATAATAATTTTCTATTTTTAAAGCTAGAGGTATCCTGTCAATATATTTTCGAATTTATAATCTTTTTTTAAAAACGAATTATTTAAATATAAATAGTAAATTTTATTATTCCTACGAATTCGAATGGTAAGCTATATTTGTAAAAGTTTTTTTTTAACTATAAAATAATATTTGACTCAATAATTATATCCCTCAGAATAAAAATGAAGAGCCAGTTATTTTTCTTCCTTAATTGCTCAGAATTAAAAATATTATTAGCTAGGTATTTTTAATAATTTTTTCAGGTTTAAGACAATTTTATAGTAAATTAGATTTTCTCAGAATATTTCATAAATCTTTGCTTATTTAATTTTTTTTAAATTTAAATTTATTTAGCATAATATATTTTATTATTATTATTTACATTAGTATTATTCCAGGTAATCCGGTCTAGGCAATATGGGGAAATAAAAATCTTTCTAAAATATATGTCGCCTAGGATCTATTTTAATTAATTATCACTCAAGATTAGAGTCAGGCAAGTAGGAAGTTCATCGAAAAAAATATAGCTTCTATGACCATTGGCTCAAATATTAACTATATACATATTTCCTATTCTTCCTTTTTTCCTTGATTGAATGTCACAATTAAATAAATTTAAAAAATAGAATTCATTTTTATAACATATTTTTTAATACATGTAATAAAATAGAGTCAACATCATTAAATTATGAAAGTTATTGCTTAATATTAAATTTGATGCATAATTTTTTTTTTTTAAATAAAATAAATATTTTGAGTTTTAAATTTTTTCCCTTTATAAGCCTTTTTTTAAATTACTACAACGCGGGATAGATTTAAAAAAAATTGTCACTGGACTATTTTGGAGGTCTCTATGCGTCATAGGGTCTAGATCATGTGGTAAGAAAAATATGTGCGGGAAAGGGAGGCGGGGGGGGGGGGGGGGTAAAAATTTTTCTAAAAATAGGATTGACCTCGCAAGAGTATCAAATAAATTCTTATATTTTTTAGAGTGCTATTAAAATTAATCATCACTCTAGATTTTCAGATTTGGTTAGGGAGTGAAGAAGAGGGGGGGGGGAACATTTTCTAAAATTATCTCAGCAAGGGTATTAAATATAAGCTAGTAAAAAGTTTTTTGTGCAATTAAAATTAAACATCAATCAAGGTCCTCTGATCTGGAACGGGTGAGGGAAAGTTCGATGTTCTATAATTTTAGATAATGGTTAATAAATATATTACTTAAGTATAAAAAAATTTGAAGATAGCACTTAAAAAACCCCACTTGCAAAATGTATTTGTCAAAGTTTTTATTTGTGCAAATATTTTCCGTCAAATTATTTACTTTTTTTAAAAATTTTTTTTTAGATATTTAGTATTTATATTTAAAATAAATTTTTTAAAACATATTTGCATTTATATTAAAAACAAATTTTTGAAGTGCATTTATAGTACTCCAATACGTTTTTTTTTGAAAATTTGCCTAACTCTGCTTTATATCGATTTTAACAAATAAAATAAATATATCTTTTTTTGCTCTGTTAATTATCATTAGGCATTTATTTATATTAAATGTATTTTTTTTTAAATATAATGTTTATAGATTTGAATGAATAGTTTATGTATTTGAATGTTTTACCTTTTTTTGTGTAAATGAACGTAATTATTTTATGATTTTGTAAGCTTACGAGAAATTAGAGGGGGGGGGGGTAGATATTTGCCAAATTTTTTTGTACGGGCTCGAACAAATCTTTACATGGCTTTCTAGATTTTTTATAATCCTTTTGAGATGTGAAAGAGTTGAGGAATCTGAATTAATGTTTCATAGGTTTTTGAGATATTCATTAATATCATTGTTTTTTTTATTTCTTTATAATCAAATTTTTTATTCAATCAATGATTTAAATTCTTTTATAGGGTTTGTCTTTCAAATTTAATTTTATCTAAATTTGATTATGATAATTTGTTAGACGGGGTGACCGGAGATGGTTTTAGCAAGGAGAAGGGAGATGGATGTTTTTATTTAATTTTAAAGATCTAATATACCCTGAGATTTGAAATTTACAACAAAAATCTATTCCGTAAGATCCAATAAATAGTTCTAAAAAGACTTCATAATAAGAATTCCATTTAAAAATATAGCTTAAAAATTTTATATATCTACTTTTTTTATAATCCATTCTCAGACTAAATATCCACCCTAGGTATAAAATATTGATATTATTTATGCTAATTTAATACTCTAAAATTAAAATTAATATGGATAGCTTTGCACATTATCCTTTTATTTAAGCAGACATTTATTTTTATTAGAATATCAGAGGTCACTAGGTTAGCAAGAACACGAATATAATATGACGATGATTTTTTTGTGTAAATTATATGAGAGTTTTACGTTACAACTTTTTCCCAGATGGTATATAGTTATTGCATGGACTGTAAATTTAACATATTTGACAATATTTTCACAAATTTTCAGAGGATTAACATTTCTATTCTATACCAATTTTTTTAAATATAAACTGTTTTTTAAAAAGGAAGCTGTACTGTATGCACTGAGAAAGGTTAAAACGTCCCCTAGATGTTTTCCGTAATTCTTAAATATTAATTTTTAAGTGTTTCTTTTTATAATGGTTGATTTCGCTTCGGTATAACGTGTGAAAGTGAAATCGGAGACATTTTGAAATTTTACACCATCAAAATCAAACGGCTAATAACTCGTAAATTGAAATTATGCGACATTGGTTTTTATACCTTCAAATACATTGGGGGTCATTAAAATTTTTAAAATCTTAGGGCTATTTAATAATTTAAATCTAATGGATTTTTCTTTAGCCAAAATTATATTCAATATGATACAATTTTGTCGTATTATGCTAATATTAACTAATCAATCTTTATTAGAAGATGCTTAAACTTTAAGATCATCGATGCCTAGTGTTGTTAGAAGCCCGATTTCAGATATCATGATCACACGTTAAACCGGTCTGTCCTAATATTTTTGTATGAAAATTAATTTATTGTAAAATGTTTTACAATTCAATGTGAGGTCATTGAAACCTAAAATAAAGATATGGCATGCAGGCCAGGTATATAGAGTTCGCGTTTATTATTTAGTTGAGATCTGGCACATTTATTTTGACTTTAATGATGCAAAACAAGTGATTTTTAAAGGGAAAAAAAGTGTACACTTAGCACGAATAAGATGAATATTAGAAAAATTAACATATCTAGACTTTATTGAAGCACTTTATAATAATTAAATGGCTTTGATAAAATTACGATTTATTAAAGTTATAATATTAGGCAAATTATTATTTCCATTAAAAATGTATGATATATATATATATATTCTAACTTTCAGAACATTCGTTCCCAACTTCTCTGTGAGTTTTTATACATGCGCACTTTCGAGATATTACATTACATTCACTATAATTTATTCTTGCACTGCATTGAATTGATTTGAGGCATGATCTTTTTAGAAACAATCCTTGGAAATAAGAGTTTTTTTTTAAAAAAAATAATAAATTATTTACCATCTTCACATTTATTGTTGTCATTAATGAATTGAAATTGTTTACATGTACATAATTTATTTTCACCACACAAGCCACTTTCACATTCATTTGAATCAGAACAAGATGCGAATAGTTCCTTTTCTTATGTTAAGTTTTTTTTTAATTTAAAACATGAAGGAATTTACTCTATAAGTAGAAATAAAAAAATATATTTATTGAGGCTTTGGGTTGAATGTTATCCCTTTCTATAAGTTTTATTTGTCTGAATTTTCAAGCACTTACCTCCTCTCTGAATTTTTTAATATAAATAATTTATCAAAGGTAAAAGAATTTTGGGAAGAATATGATACATAAGAGGCTGCATCAAGTAAATAATGATATATCTTTTTTTAAATCCAAAATTTTACCTTTCTATGAAATATAATAAAAAAAAATTAACATTTTTTGCTTATCACGTCATTACAAAAAAATCCAAGTGCTTAAATACATTATTCAAAGCGGAAATTCATGAGAAGATATTATCACGAACGCTAATGTATTTCCGAGAAATTTTTTGCGTAAAGTTTTTAATTAGATTAGAACGTATTAAACAAAATTTAATTCGAAAACATCTACAACATTATCGAAAAGAAAAAAAATATATAAATTTGAATTTGAATATAATTCACCTTTTAAAAAATACTTATTAGCACTAGCCTACCAATCAGGAATAGAAAGTGCCTAAAACGCTAAAAAAAAATTTAAACTGTAAACGAGATTAGTCTACACTTAACAGTCAATAATATTTTGATTTTGTAAATGAGTAAAATGAAAATAAAGTCAAAGTAGCATTTTTTAATATTATTTTTAATTTAAAGAAAGGCCATGATAATAGAACCAATACTTACTCAAAAACTACTGTCCTCAAAACAGACTTTCAAATTAATTAGATTCGTTTTAAATACAAAAATATTGTTTGGTATTATTTGTAGGTGTGTATTTTAGAGTTTTTTTTATGCCTGACTCCATTTAAAAATATGAAAAAAATCACTCCCGTCACCCCGGTAGAATTTATAAATTTTAATCATATCCATGGTTTAATTTAATCACGAGGTTCACAAATCTACTGTGAGAGGTAGAAAAATCGCTATTGGAATCTTTCATAAGTAATTATATGATTATTCAGAGACAAAATTTAATAATTTTTAATGAATATGAATTTTTCTGTAACAAATAATGAATAATCAAAGAAAATAAAACAAAATAAAATAAAATTGAGATCATCCTTTTTCGACGTTCAGAAAACAAAAATTAATTGGCATAGGTAATGGAATAATTAGAACCGTTCTTGTAAAAGCAAAAAGTAAAAAAAAATTTTTAATTTATGCTTGATAAATTATGTGAACCAATCTTCAGTTATAAACTTGAGTTAAGAACTAAATCGTGAACTCGAGTTATGAACTCGAAGACGAATAGTTCAATTCTTAACATCAAAATAATTATGTGGTAATAATAAATTAGAATCCTTTTTTTTTTACCTATGATAATAGATCAACTCAAGGAATGTTCAATTAAAGAGAATTATTTTTTAAAATAACTTGTCAAATATGACAAATACGCTGTTATAATGGCAATCTCCTTAAGTTGGACACTAATAAAATATAATTGCTTAGCGTGACGATTCATGCATTAAAATAAAATACAGCTTGAAACATCTTTGAATACAAGTCAGCTAATGGCACGCCATTTTGATCTCTCATATAATTTTTTTTTATTATAAATGATCCTCTAATTTTTTTACAGGGTTTTCATATAGTTTTAATATAAATTGTTTATGCGGAGAACCAAAATGGCCTGTCATCAGCTGATTTATATTGAATATCAAATATTATAATAAATAAATGGTCAGTCTAGCTATTACTATATGTCATCAATTTATAATTGAGATAGAACCGTGGATGAACTAATTTAAGTTTATCAACCTAGGGATTGATTTAGGACAGACATTCTCTCTGGCCTTGTCCCAAATTTATTTATAATTCTTTGTATAAAAATTAAATTTTGAATCTTTGGAAAAATAGATGGATGGATTGGATTGGTAGGATAGAATATATTTTTAAAAGAATTCATATCGGTGAAAAAATAGGTCAGATACAAGATTCTTAAGATAAACTATATACCTCTATAAATTTTAAATAAAACAATTGGGAATAAATATTGTAAGATTCAAAAGTTAAAATTGTGATTTTATTTTTATGAAACACAAAAAAATAATAATTTTCCAGTAATTGTTTCACTCTCAATGTGAATGCGCCATGAATTTCACACTAATACCAATCTCTAGATTATTATTTCCTTTTTTCTTTATATATTACGAATCTATAGCATAAATAGAAATAAAAAAAGTTTACTTTTAACACAATGGCCATTTAGGAAATAAAACCCAAGTTTACATTGACAAATGTTGTTAATACAGAAAGTTTCCTTGTGAAAATTTTCACATTCTATATGAAAGGAACAATTTGAACCTGGTTTTAATCCTAAATGTTTTATAAATTCAAAACTACATAAACTAACTCTATTATAAAAAATTACCACAATGTCGTTTAACGCACAGTAAACCATTTTTAGCATCACAACGAGAATCATAAAGTAGAAGTTTTGAATATTTTACACAATCTTCTCCTTCTTGGCTACTCGGCTCACCTGGTGCCCATTTCCTAAATTATTTAGAATAATTAATTCTAGATGTATTTTCATTTACAAATAATCATCCGATTTAGTGAATTGACATGTACCACCAATACATTCTGTCCTCTTTCTATTTAGTATATCAACAAATCCTAGTTTGTTGGGATGTCTTATAAATCCAATCCACACATCTGTAATACTTATGTTCTGATATAATTCTTCCTGTATTATCACGTAAATTGTGGTAAATAAAAATAACCATTTTATTCCTTTATTTCTAAAATATATTTTATCAAATTCAAATCCTCGAACTGATATATTTATTTAAAAATACAAGATATATACAATAGAACGATATAGAATGTCATATCTTTTTTGAAAAAGGCTAATATATGAAAGCCAAGAGAAGTCTAAAAATGAATGAATAAAGAATTACATCTATAAGATGAAATTTTTATCATAGGTCATTTTATACTATATATATTATTCATATTTTACTTTATATAAATAAATCAGTGAAAACTAATAATTTACCGCTGTTTCCTCATCTAAAAAGAAGAACGGGACGCTATTGGAAGTACAATTATATTTTATTGCTCTGGACTCTTTCATCACTTTGTTGTGATGCCAGCATTCACCTAATTTAGGTATATACCAAAAATCTACAGGGCAAGTATCTGAACATATAAGATATTCTTTAAATGGTATTGTGGGAAACAGGAATGGTTTTGATTTGGTCACTAAATACAATTAATAACAAAAATTTTACAATAGATTTATAATAACTTAATTAATTTTCTTGAATACGTTTAGAAAGGGACCGGGATATAATGAGCCCTAAAGAAATTCCAAGGGTTGATTACTTTAACTAAAATTGATTTTTAGCGAAAATTTTTTCTATTGTTAGTTTCCCATGGTAACTAAACATATTACAAAATTTTATATTTACCTCCATTCACATATAGATTCCTATAATATGATTAGGAATATAAAGGTTTTAGAAAAAATTTATCAAAAATTATAATTTTTTTGTTTGATTGGTTAAATAAAATCTCATGACTTAACTGGAGATTTTTTCTTAATTATTCAGATTATCAATGGATTTTTCTTTATTATTCAAATCCAAAAATGACCATATTAAGAATGATAACTATTAAAGTAGGGTAAGTAGAAATTGAGAGAGACCGGGTAAAATCGATTCTATCGTGTGCTTTGTGATACATAAAAAGTGGGAAAAAATCACCTCACAAAAGAGGGAGAAGTCTGCTTAAGAAATATATGTTAAGATTAAGATATATTATAATTATAGATGGCACCAGAGGAAATAAATAGAGAAAACAAATTGAATGATGGAGGAGATTTATGAATTCAGTTCATCCTTAAATAATTGGCACCAGAATTTAGAAAAAGAAGATTTTATGATTCCAATATTAATTAAATTTTATTACCGTTAAATTATTGTCATATACAATTATTAATTGTTAAGTTATTAATATATGATTTGTATTTGTGTAATCGAAAAATACTACTCTTTATCAGGCAGCGGATATTCCTATCATAAATATTTGGTCCTTTTATATTTTTTAGAATCTAACATTGTCATTATTTAAAAGGAAGAGAACAAAATATATTAGAGACCTGCAGGCCCGAAACCATATATTTATCCTACCTTAGTTTTAGCAAGGGCAAGATGGGGACAATCGAAAATATAAATCCTAACAGTTAAATCAGTTAGAAAATAATTTAATTATTTTAAAAAATCTAGGCCGAAGCATAATCAAAATTTTTAAAACCTTAACCAGACTAAAAAATTACATAAAATAACGAACATGGGCTAGGGGCTAAAGTTTGAACGATCATTAATTCCAGGCCTGATTCAATCTCTGCAGAGTTTGATTGATAAGTAATGAAAAAATTAATGTTATGACCAAAGGTCCAAACCCCGAGCCGGGCCCTTAAACCGGTTTTTGACTATTATTTATCGAACCTAAGTCGAATCTATATCCAAACCTGAACACGAGTAAACCAGTTTGACCATTTATAATAAATTTTCACATTATTTAAAAATATTCTTCCTCATATATAATTAAATAAGCTTGTACTTAGCGTCATAAGTCTAGCCGGTTTCTAAAGGCTCAAATCGAATGGTATTAATATAAACATTACTTGCTTTCAATTATTCAAATTTTCTTAAATTCCACGACAATTATAAAAATAGTAAATCATTACTCAAAAATCAGGAGAGTATAAATGAAAGTTAAATTTGTAGAAAATCATATTAGAAAAAAATTTAACTATCTAGCTTGTCCATTTGTATATAACATTATAGAAATTAAATCAAAAAATAATAATTGAGGAACACTGTTTTACTTTCAAAAAAAAATAAGAGAATATTTTATTTTACACAATTCTTATGTTGTGAAAATTTTTGGGGATAAAATTGACAATAGTAACAATATTTTTAAAAATTACCAATCAGAATAATGAATATTGTACATCTACATATAAAATGTAATACAATCAAAATCTCACGCATATAATATAATTTTAAATTCTATTTTATTTAATAAATTTATTTATAGAACTGTTTATTATATTTTTTACAGATTTATATAAATATTATTAATATGATTAAATCAAATGTTGCGTTTTGGCTAACAACAATTTTCCATTTTATTCTTTATGGTCATCTCGTATCTTAAGGAGATGGATATTTATTTCATCCAAGTTCTCTTCTAAATTATTTATGAAGCTGAACCTCAAATAATTATTTTCAAGCATTAAACAAGTTATGTCTTTAATGATAGTTTCATTCAATGTTGACTAATTTTAATGTTATTCGCACCTTTAGAAGTGGCCTGCTCAAAATGTGAGCATTTGTGGCCTTCTCATTTCCTTTAAAGAGATGATAACTTTACTAGAAAGTATTTGGTAATCCAAGTGATGAATTCACATGAAAAGGATTTGCATTTAAAATAACGCTCTATCTGCATAAAAAGATCTGTTAAATGATTCTCTATATCGTTTGAAAGAAATTGTAATATAAATAGGGATACAGAAATATTAAAGATTTTGTGGTTCCATCAAATTGAGCGTAATCGATATGATATGAAATTGATATTTAATTTATTACAAACAATTTATTAGCATATGCCTTAATATCTGTACCTTCAAGGTACTGTAATATAAATTTATTCCGTATATCAACTTATATTTCATTTTATTTTATTTTACTTTAAATTTACTTTTATTTTAATTTCAAAAATATTTTTCAGATTTATTCAATATACTAATTGACCCTTTTTTTTGTGTTGTGATATTCATTTTTAACTTAAATAACACACATTTTTTTAAGATCAATTGAAAATTGAAATGAAAGAAAAGTTTAGATATTATGTTTTCCTTTTCAATATTTAATTGGACATCTGATATTTTACTTATAAGTACTTATTTGAAGACATTGTTGAACTAGTTATCAGTATGCATATATGATCTCCCATCGTGAGTTAGATTTTACGATAATAACTTATTGCATATATAAAATTTATTTTTTAGGACTTTTTATCGCAATTTTCAAACACCCGCCAAAAAGATTAAAAATTTTATAAAATTAGAGATGTACATAATTGACATTAGTCCACTACTTTCTTTCCTCTTTGGATCCGGCCGCCTCTTTAAAATAGCCGGCTTTTGGCGATTTCCTATTAACTAAGCTGGATCTTAAATGAATCGATTATTTTTTATATAATTAAAATTTAAAGAAAAATGTAAATTACAATTAAAATTTTTTTAAACATTTTATTAGTTATAATTAGACCTGTGCGCCAATGTCTCAATCGACGGCGGCGGCATTTTTTAATTTTTTTATCAGTGTTCGGCGGCGTGCTAATTTCGCCGCCGTTGCTAATGAATTTAATTTATAAATTAATGTATTAGATTTTTTATAATTTATTTAGTAGCTCTCTTCTTCATTTCTTAAATTATTTCCTGTCTCAATTAAATTTATGTATCTTCTCATTCTCAGAAGTAGACTAAGGAATTCCTTTTTTACTAAGATCAGAGTCACATAAACAACATATAAGTAATATTCTATTGATTTTTATTATAACAAATTAAAATATAAATTTGGAATGCAAGCAAAATATAAAGTATGAAATATAATAAATCAGAATTCAGATTTATTAATTTTGAAATTGTCATCAATAAATAGTATTTTATCAAGATTCGTAAATAAGTTATTTTTGCAATTAATCCAGTAATGGGAAAAATACTTTCGCTAGGTGTACTGGTTGCAGATATATACAGAATCATCATAGTTAAATTCGCAATCCTATGAAGTTACAGTCCTTTTTTCTTCCAAAAGGTTAAGGCATCCTCTTCTGGGATGTTATGTTGGCTGAGCAAAATATCGCATTCTTGTTCTAGATTACTAGTTGTTATAATAGTTGCTTGGAAGGGAATGTTTACGAGCTATTTTATCTATATAGGAACTGGATGTTTGCCCATTATCTCATCTTAAATCTCACTCTGTGCATTTCTATCATGCTCTAAAAGTTTTAAATGCTTAATTAAGAATTGCAATAATGTCGTAGAATTCAAATTTAAATATTCTGAAACAATTTATAGATTTTGAAATCTGAACTTTCAAAATAAAGCTTAATAAATTTAATTTAATAAACCAGTTAAAAATTTAATACTAACCTAAGAGCCATTTTATATCTTTTATATTGTTGCAACATCTTGGTGTTGGTTTAAAAACATTTTTAGACTTTTAATGGTATTATTATTAATTTTTCTAATATTTTATTAACATTTACTTAGTGCCGAGAAAGGTTACTTGTAACTTATATTTTTACTAAAACATTTTATTTCATAACTAAAATAAATTGTATATAAATATAAGTCTAAAATTAAAATAAATTACTGTGAAAATGGATTATGTTTATCCGAATCTTCCTAATCATTGTTTCCCCAATTTTATCCAAGATTCACAATAATTATAATCAGGCATTATTGTGCTTTTCTTATTTCATTCTTCAAAATAAGATTTCTAAAGTACCTCCAGACATAACTTGATTTATGATTAGTAGAGAGAGTTGTTATTTCATAATTGAATATAGGGTAGTTTAAAACATGCAAGTCCATAAAAATATATGTATTGTTTGTGGAAATGAAATATGATGTAGGAATGAATGTAAATGATATACACTATTCTATTATATATAGCTATAGAATACAATTCATATTTTCATTTTATTAAATTCAAATTTAAATAATAACAATTTAATATATAAATATAATTAAACAGCATTCTAAAAAGTATATACGCCGCGCCGCTGCCACTCAATCGGCGGCTATTCAGGCATGAATAAAATTACCGGCGGCGCACAGGTCTAGTTATAATACATAAAATTAATTAACAAAGTAGTTTCAACATAAAAATAATCATATTGTCTCATAAATTATATTTATTATATTGTTAGTGGTTAATTTTCGAGACCTTATGTAATACTTGATTATCTAAAATCGTGAATTTACCTATATTTTAATTATATTTCAACCACTCAAAAATGTGGATGGGATAAAGAGAATTATTTTATAATATTCTTCTATTATCATTATAAGCATGGATGCAAGTCAATGCAAATATCGAATTCATAAAAATTTGCTTTGATTTTGAACTCATCTATCATACTATTTATGGAATTTAACAACATTTGACCTAATTATTTTAAATTCTAATATAATACTTAATGTCATTCTATCATGTCAACTAGATTGCATATATTATTTTTAATACATTTTAATGTAAAGTAATCGATGTTATAATTCTTATAAATAGATGTGCCAAAAGCTGACACGTGGACAGGGCAGGCTATAGCATTATATAAAATATAGACCTATATTATATTTAATTCTTATCTTTATTTTTTTTTGCTATTAAATATTAATAATTAAAAAATAAAATAATTTAAAAATCAATAGGTAAATAATAATATTTCATTTGAAATTTTGTAATTAACATCAATAAAATAGAAATAGATAAACATATATATTAAAGAGATGTTAAATATAATTTAATACATGACATTAAATTTATTGGAGAATTTAACATTTTGATATATATTTCCTAATTCCATTTATAAAAGTTGGGCCATGGGCGAGACATAAAATAAGTTTGCGTGTCTTGTTAATATGAAAAAGCTGAATTTACTGGTATTTTGACAATCTGATATTAGGTTAAAATTATCATATTATAAAATAAATAAATATTAGGGAATCTAGCTATAATAAACAACAATCAATCTTTAAATGGGTATTGCACGATATATTAGTTAGAAGATGATTTGTTTATTTTATGCATATTTATTTTCATAATAAGGGTCATAATCGTATTTATTTAAATCATATGTATAAATTTCTTCTTCCCTATATTCTGTATTTGGGGATTTCGCGGTGCCAGCACGTTCAAACTCCATTGCATATATATTAGGTCCCGAAACTTCTGCGAGTGTGTCATAAGGATAACCAGTATCATATTCAAATTCATAGTCAAAGTCATAAAAATCATCATAATAATATGTAAGATACATTTTTTGCATATCATCAATATTTGAAGTATCAGATTGTTTCATTAAATTGAGATTTATGAGAATCTTTTTCAGTTCCGCTTTATTGGATAAAATTGGATTTCGCATTTCTTTTTGTTTCCAGTGAGCATATTTTTTTGGATCGAATTCTAAGAAAATATAATGTATGTTAAAGTATTATTTTAGCATATTTTTTTTTATAAATTATTTTTTTTTTTAGAACACATTTAAAATTATCCTGATATATAAAAAAATTATAAGAATCCTCGATTATTTAAATACTCATTAAAAAAATGATTTATTTATTAATTATATCCTTATGTATAACTTACGACCTATACAATTTCTTAAAAATATTATAAATTCTCCCATAATTAAGGTTAAAAAAAGGTAACATTGCTAACCCTTTGGAAAATGAATAGGATACTAAACAATACAATTTAATTTTTAAATCATCATTACTTTTTTTCTTCTTGTAAAAAACAATTCCTAGCATTATTCCACATATTAGAATTAAAAGTATGGCGATTAATATTATCATGAGTAAAGGATCTTGTGGCTTTTGGATTATTTCAATTTTTTCAATGCATCCTTGAATAATTAAGTTTAAAAAAAGAATTATAAAAAGTTCGAAATTTGTTTTTGAATAAATTCTTTAAAAAATATATATATTTCATGGGAAATAAAAAATTAAATTTTTACCCTCATAAGGGTCGAGGTAAACATCCTTCCGTTCCACTGTGATTACTTCTTGTAAATTTTGTATATTTATACTAAATTCTTCTACGAAAATATCAACAATATCCGACGAAATATTATGTTCAACTTTACGGAAATATAATATTACTTCAATCTTTGTCGCGGTTTCTCTATATTAATGTGATTATAAACAAATATCTATTGTTTATCTATAAAATATATGCAAAAAAAAATTTAAAAAAATTAAAATTGCTTATCAAAACATAAATTTTTCTGAGAATTCTCAACAAAGATTTTTAATTAACTGTCTAATTTGAATATATATTATCAAATTCTGTCAATTCTAACTTCAATGCAAACTCCTAATCCTCGTCTACTATTTAAAATCTATTCATAAATTCTTTAATCGATGCCTACAAAGATAAAATTGAATATCTACCACCATATTCACCCAAATCTAATCCCATTTTTTGGTATATTAAAAAATAAATTTCGGGCAATCACCCCTCGACCTAATTCACGAGATAAAATTTTACCAATATTGTTGAGCTCTTTTGTGGATTCATTCCATATGATTATACGAATTTTTACAATCAATAATATCTGGATAATCACTACAACTGATTAATTAGGTAATCCCTAATAATTCATTTATATAATAATTTTAATTTTTACTGTTTTATTTTCTAAAAAATTATCTTCGAAGTCGAAACATATGGAATGATTTTAGAAAATTTTGTATACCTAGTTTTTATATATATGCACATTATTTTATCGAAATATTATAATAAGATATATATATATTTTATACTTTTATAAATAAATATTTAAACTTAAAGAAAAGAAATCCTAAATTTTAATATAAAATTACATGAAAGATTCAAATATTAGGAGTTAAAAATCTCTTTCTTGAGAATTCTCAGATAAATTTATATTTTGAAAAGCAAATTTAATTTTTTTTAAAGAAATTTAAATTTTTCTTAAAAATTTTTTTTACGTAAAATATATTTCATAAATAAACAATAGGTTTTTGTTTAAACATTATATACCCCTTCTACTTTTCATTATATCTTATAATCAAATATTAAATATGCTTTGTTTAGGATTTTTTGTTTTTAATTTATATTTTATATATTACATATTTTTCACTATAATGCATCCAACATTATAGCTAGTGTTGTTAATTTGCTTGATCGTAAAATTTACGATCCAATTTTGTGCCCAGCTCTTCTCGGAGCACGAACCGGGGTTCAGACCAGTGGTTTAGACTTGGGATTTAGATAAATAATGTTATTCAAAAGAGTTAAAATAAAAATTATTTATCAAAAATATAGAAACAACGAAATGCAATAGCATTTTCTGGGGTTAGATAGTAAAGCACTGCAAGCAACTCTTAAAAAATTTTTAATCGGAACCACCTAGGGCTTAGAAATACCAAAAATTAGGAATAGAATGAGTTATTATATTAGTCGAGCGATTATTTCCAGCTACATCATCCAGTTTAGAATTAGATACGAACTTTCTGGCTGGATTTGTATAATTTCATCTCTATTTTTTAAACACGTATTGATAATTTTTCTAATTTTAGAAATCACATGATAACATTATTTCCTAAATTCGGCAAGATTGAGCTTGAATAGTTAAAATACTTTTTCGTTTTTATTTAGAGGTTAGGGGTTGTTATAATCAAGCGTCTTTTTGTCCTGCCTATTCTGAAGTCAAAATATATAAAATTTTCAATTTATACTTTTTATATAGTGTGTAGCTATAATTGGGTAATTGCTAAATACAGGTTAGCTTGGTACAATCTTCAGGCACTTGACGAAGATAATCCTTTAAAATTAAGGTGTTTTAATTTATATTAATTTGTTCCAAATTTAAGCCTTTATCTTTTTGAGAATAACCAACCAGAGTGATATTTTTCGGCTAAAAACTTGGTCTAGCCAATTTTTTAACCAGATTATATTTGGTTTGAAGAAGTTTAGAATTAAAATTGTCGTAAAATTAAAAAAGAATTATTAGAAGTTTTAGTTTAAGTTAAAATTTTTTGTTTTTCTCAACATGTTCTTTCAAGTTTTTAAAAGTAAACGTGTTATTTTTGTAAACAAAGATATTTTTATCTGAACGGGTTTATTTTAATTTAATCGTCATCGTGTTTCATTAAATCATCACAACACTGAAAAATAATAATTAATAAAGATAACTTCAAAAATATTTTAAGAAACGGAAATTTTATTATAGTTAAAGTTAAATTTCATAAAAAAAATAGTTTTTTAAAAAATAAATAACCTAAAAAATAATAATTAATACAACTTCAAAAATAAAACAAAACGCTTGTTGATTGTTGAGGATAATTATGGAAAGTTTAAAAACTGATGTGTTCAAGAGATAATTGTCAAGAATATTGATATCCTATAAATCCTACAAAAGTTTTGAAGAGGGTTAACTATATATAAACTATCGCCTAGCGACATTTTATCACACGACACTTTATCATGCGACACTTTATCATGCGACACTTTATCACGACGACACTTTATCACGACGACACTTTATTACGACGACACTTTATCACGACGACACTTTATCATGACGACACTTTATCACGACGACACTTTATCACGACGACACTTTATCACTCAGTCATTTGATAACGCGACACTTTATCACGTGACATTTTATCATGATATACTTAAAACTTAATTTATTATAATTGCAAAGTTAAATTTTGATAATATCTCATTTTTTGACTTTCATCATTGTTCTAATTATGTATAAAATATATATATATAAGCCTCAAATGTCAATCAGATGGATTGTAGACATCTGATTGGAGGAAAAAATTATTATTATTTAATGTAAAAAAAATAATAATTATTATAATAATATATTTTTTTTTAAATATATATTTTTGTATAATTAAATTATTAAAAAAAATTGTCAAAGTTTTAAAGAAAAAGATTATTATAAGAAATAAAGAAATTTTGAATAATTAAAATAGTATTTTGTTATACTTATTCTATCGTTTTATACAATTCAATATCAACTATGGATATCAAGAATACACTTAAAAAATCATGATATACTTAAAACTTAATTTTATATATTTGAAAAGTTAAATTTTGATAATATCTCATTTTTTGACTTTCATCATGATATACTTAAAACTTAATTTTATATATTTGAAAAGTTAAATTTTGATAATATCTCATTTTTTGACTTTTCCGTCTAAATTCCAATATTTAAAAAAAATTAATTTTTTTTATTGAGAAATACTCATATTTTAATTTACATAAATATAATTTTTTTTAACTTAATTATCATCTTATATAGGGAAACAGGAGACATAAGCAATAATTTTCTATTTATACTTTTTATTAATAAGTAACTATAAATCAATAGAACACCACACTTAAATTAATGTGTTTATATATTGATATTTTTTAAGCTAATTGTTTTTTCACAAAGATTTATAATTTTTACAAATTAACGTTTTGTATTTACCCATAAATATAATAATATTTTTTTTTCTATATATACCTCAATTTTCTATATTATTATATATTAAAGAATATTTTTTTTATTAATTATAATGTTTGAATTAGGATTTAAATCGAAAAATAAACCTACCTTTTATATCAAAATTACGAATATACTAAATTTAGGATAAATAAAAATGAATCAATATGCTGGAGATGCGCCAAATATAAATCTCTAAAATGCCATTCTTTTATTACAAAAAAATTGAATGATATCTTAAAAGGTCCCCTTGATCATACTCATGAGGGTAACATTTCAAAATCTTATGCCCGAAAAGCAATATCAGAAATGAAATCCAAATTAAGTGAATATTCTAGTCCTTCTTTGGTCCATGCAACAACATTGTTAAATTATGATAATAATACCTTGATGGTTATGCCAAATAAGTCTGCCCTTTATCGATCCTTACAAAGGCATAAAAAATCGATCTCTACCATTATATTGCCTCCTATCCCTAAGGATCTCACTTTCTTATATCCGGAATGTTACAGGGATATGCTCAAATATTCTGGGCCAGATGATAATTTAAGATATATAATGATGAGCACGGACGAACTACTCGAAGGATTATCAAGATCGGATATATGGATATGTGATGGTACCTTTAAAATTGTACCTGAAATATTCTTCCAACTTTATACCATCCACTTTCAAATTGCACCGGGCGCGAATCCTGTTGGTATATATTGCTTATTACTAAATAAAACGGCGCATACATATGCAAGGATGATAAAAGTAATCATATTATATATTTTAAGAGATGTAATTTAAATTTTATTATAGGAGCTGAAACAATTACTACCAGGGGCGCATCCGAGGAAAATATTGTTGGAATTCGAACAGGCACAGATAAATGCGTTTAGAACTGGGTATCCACTCGCAGATATCCTTGGATGTTATTTTCATCTAAAACAGAGCGTTAATAGAAAAATAAACGATTTGGGATTAAAAGAGATGTATGAGTCGAATGACGACTTTCGATTGTATAGTAGGTGTTTATCGGCTCTTGCATATGTCCTAGAGAATGATGTTGGAAACTCATTTGTTACTTTGGCAGAAATATTTGGTGAATTGAATGGCTCATCTGAGCTAATTTCCTACTTTGAGAAGACCTATATCCGAGGACGTAGAAATCCCAGTAAAAAAATATTTTTTTTATTATAAATTTATGTATTTATAGGGCAACGAAATAACTTTGCAGCGCCTTTATATAATGTAAGACTATGGAATAAACACAATTCCACGTTAGAAGGTGTCGCCCGAACAACAAATTGTGTTGAAGGGTAGCACTATGGAATATCCCTATACCAATGTTCTCATCCAACACTATGGAAATTTTTAGATGGGATACAAAAAGATATGCAGAAACAAAACGCTCTATATCTTCAAGTCGTTATGGGAACAACACCATACTTATCAAAGAAATATGAAGATATAAAAAGACGAATTCAGATTTGTGTTTCAAATTACGGATTGTCGGATTCTTTAATATTTTTAAAAGCTATTGCCCATATTTCGTGCAATTAAATATATTATAAATAATTTATATTTTTTACTCGTGATATATTGATTTATAGTTACTTATTAATATAAATAGAAAATTATTGCTTGTCTCCTGTTTCCCTATATAAGATGATAATTAAGTTTAAAAAAATTATATTTATGTAAATTAGAATATGAGTTTTTCTCAATAAAAAAAATTAATTTAAATTTTTTAAATATTGGAATTTAGACGGAAAAGTCAAAAAATGAGATATTATCAAAATTTAATTTTTTCAAATATATTAAATTAAGTTTTAAGTATATCATGATAAAGTGTCGCGTTAACATAAAAAATTAATTTAAATATTGGAATTTAGACGGAAAAGTCAAAAAATGAGATATTATCAAAATTTAATTTTTTCAAATATATAAAATTAAGTTTTAAGTATATCATGATGAAAGTCAAAAAATGAGATATTATCAAAATTTAACTTTTCAATTATATTAAATTAAGTTTTGAGTATATCATGATAAAATGTCGCGTGATAAAGTGTCGCGTTATCAAATGACTGAGTGATAAAGTGTCGTCGTGATAAAGTGTCGTCGTGATAAAGTGTCGTCGTGATAAAGTGTCGTCGTGATAAAGTGTCGTCATGATAAAGTGTCGTCGTGATAAAGTGTCGTCGTGATAAAGTGTCGCATGATAAAGTGTCGCGTGATAAAGTGTCGCGTGATAAAGTTACTCCAAATCATAAACTATATCTATAATAATTACATATGCGAATGCTAGGTCAAATTGACTTCAATCAAAAGCACAAAATATTTAAATGGTTAGTAAATGAGATTAATGTAGAATAAAATAATAAACAAAGCTTTAGTTTTTAATCAAAAATGTATAATAAGATTTAAGATTAGTAAATGAAATTTATTTTTTCTTAGTTTTCGTTTATCTGAACCCCTAATCTAAACCATGGGTCTGAACAAAGGGTCTGTGGTAGGGGTTCGTGCTCAGAGCTTAGTTTAGTCGATTTTTAGACCCAAACCCCAGGTCTGGTTACACAACCAACCAATTAACAACACTTATTATAGGGTTAGAAATATAGAATATGATAAATAATTTTAAAATTATAAAATAAGAATTTTTTTAATTATTCTATTTTGCCATATTGTGCTCCGATGGAAAGTTTATTTATCTGCAAATTTAATTAAAGCATAGATTAATGATATTTTATTTAAAAAACTTATATGAATAATAACGATTTAATGAATAATTAGTTAATATTCATTATTTCATTTTTAAGAGTTATTTATTTCAATTTTTGCTTTATCTATCTTATTTTATTAAACATTATACTATAGTAATAATTCAGTGCAATATAATTCATTTTGTTTTGAAATTATTATCATCAATTTAATGTTTTTCTCAGTATTAATGATATTTACAGGAACGGACGTTATTAGTTTAAAGATTTACAATTCCTAACTAATATTAAAAACAGATTTGAGAAACTTTACAAATGCTTGAATTTCAAGACAACACAAATTCTATTTTTCATAATAAAGGTTATATAAATAATAATATCAAAACTTTATAAATTCACTCATTTTGAAATTTATATGAAATAATGGTCTTTCTATCAAATTACTCAAGGGTATGTTGTGATATTATACTTAAATTAAATATGTAACTAAATCAAAAATCTACATGGTTATTTAGATATTTCGCAAACTAATATTGAAAAAATACAATTTAAAAAATGTTTTTTATTGTTTGGTTCGAATTGATTCAAACCTGTTTAACATCATTTATAAAGGTTCTTTTTACTTTTTTAAAAAAGTAGGTTCAGATATTTATAATTTCTATTTAGCGGTTTATGGTTCAATAGAGGCCCCTGTTTATGATACACAAAAAAAATATTACTTTTTAAAACAAAATTACCGATAAAATATTATTTACCTTAAATCGAATCTGAGTGATAGAAAAAACTCTGGGATTTTATTCTTCAAAATATTGTCTAGCTATATATATTGTTTATATGGTTAATAAAAAAAAATAAAATTATTTGTTATAACCAGGGTTTCGAACCGTTTAGTATAACGGTTCGGTTCGTTCCGGTTTTTAGTTTAAAATTTTATAAAGGTTTTGTTCCATTTCGGTTTTTTAAAAAAAATCATATCGGTTCGGTTCGGTTTATAATTTATAACGGTTCTTTTCGGTTTGTTCCGGTTTTTATAAATTTAATTTAAAAAAAAATTAATCATTAACCATGTATATATTAATTTTAGAGAAAAATCTTTTTAGTTTATAATTTCTTATTTAATTTATCCATGATAATCTAATAGATATTTTTATTAAATTTAGTAAATATAAATTAGACAAATTAGTTTTTTTTATTTCATAAATAAATAAGATAAAAACAAACATGCGTAAATACAATAATCAATAAAATAATATGTATACTATACTATTTAGGTTTAAAAAGAGAATTCGAACGGATAACTAAAATATTTTTTAATATTTCAGGATATAATTTAGTTCTTTGCGCAGAGAGTATAAACTTAAGGCTTGAAAATGCTCTTTCTACGGAGACCTGCGTAGCTGGAACTGCTAGCACAGTTATAGCTAACTTATAAAGTTCTGGCATACTATTCTTTACATTTTCCCAATAATTCAAAAGATTAGTATCTTTTTCTAATCTCTCTTTATTATCAAATGACCGAATTATTCTATTTCTATACATTTATTATAATTTTCGATGCCCTGAGAATTATTCTTATTAAGACTTTCATGCGACTTTAATAAATCTTCAAAATCATCATCTAAATTATCCTTCGAATACGAACACGTAGGCATAGTATTTAGAATTTCAATATTCTGATTATTTAGATTTTGTGTCAAGTTCCAATTTTTACAAAGATGTTTTCTGGCGATCTCTCTTTCTTCAAAAGTTAAAAATACATTATATCTAGGGTCGAGATAAATAGCAGAGCAAAAAACTTCATTTTTTAAATTTATTTCTCATGCTTTCATCGTAGAAACTAAAAGTCTGGCAAATGGAGTGTCTACTTTACTCGTTTGCATGAGACATTTGATCCACGCAGCATAAAAATCGCCCATTGTCAATTGTTCACTTTGTAAATATTTTGTCAAAACATAAGCTGGATATAAAGCTTTTAATATGTCACTAATTATTTCCCATTCATTCTCTGATAAACATTTTTGATCGCTTTGGAGCGATATTTCTTGGCAAAAGCTTTTTAACTCTAGTAATCTCTCCAACATTAAATAGATAGAGTTCCATCTTGTGCAACAATCTATTAGTGGTTTTTTCAAATTTAATTTTGAGAGAATAGCCATTGTTGTCTGATTTCTTATTTTTTTGCAGATGTTTCTTGCTTTATTTATAATGACAATTTCATTTGAATTTTTAATGCAATCATTAATTGCTAATTGAAATGTATGTGAAGCACATCTAACACCTATTAATATGGGTCTGGCATTTGATGCAAGATTAATATTTTCAATATTAAAAGGTTCTTTATTTTCATCATGAATTATATCATTATTATTTAAATCATCATTATCTATATCATTATTATTTAAATCATCATTAATTAAATAATCGTTAAGGTCATCATCTTCATCATCTTCTTCATTGTGTAGTATTAATATCTTAATTAACTTAATCATATTTGCTGCATTATCGGTGGTTATTGTGTAAATCTGCTCAATTTTTATTTCATATTCTTTTAAAACATCTAGAATAGTTTTTTTAAGATATTCTGATGTGTGTCGTTCTTTAATCACTTTCATGCATAGAGTCCTTAATTTTATTTTTCCGTTATTTATAAATTAAATATTAATCCCCAATATGGACCTATCATATCTAGTTGCTATATCTAATTTTAACGAAATAAGTTTTTGATACACTTCCTTTTTTATATTTTCCAAAAAATCTAACGCCATTTTTTTAATATTATTGCGTATTCCGAATTGATAGTTAAATTTCCACCCAATCCTATAATTATTGGATCTATAATATTTCGAAATGCTTTGTCGTCAATTTGGCCTACCGTGAACTGTTATTAGCTGGGTGCAGGAGCGGATTAAAGTTTCTTTATTTATATTGATTTGTATTGTAGTAGTGTTGGACTTAAAAGCATCTTGGATTGTATTATACTGGTTTGCAGTTTTCGTTATTTGAATTTTTTTAATAGTCAAATTTTCTTTCTTTTTTCTTAATAATTTGAATTCCCTATTGTGGAATCTTTCTATATGTCGTTCAAGATTTGCAGCATGGTCTCCAGTTAAGATCTTACCACAATCTTCTATTTTACAAATAGATTGATTTTTTATGATATCTAATTTAAAAAGGAACGCAAAGGATTTGACTTTTCCCGAACCATTTAATAGATAACTAAAAAGCTATATGGTGATAGATGAAAATCTTTTATTATATAAATAGAATAAATAAAAAAGCTTAATAGAAACAATTTTACCTTCATTTTTATTTTTTTAAATAACTTGGATTATAGAATTTAAATGACAATAAATAAAATGGTCAGCAATAAATATTTTAATGATATAATAATTTTTTATTTAGAAAAATCATATTTTTTTTTAAATTCAGAATTCTAATATTTATTATTAAAATAATATGTTAGTTAGCATTTACCATTATCATATATGCAAAATAAAAAAAAATATGATTAAAGAATGGCATTTGTAATGAATATTTTTCTAAATCTGTATTTTTAAATAATAAAAATCTTACTATAAATCTTCAGTTTAAATAAGTTAACTAACATTGCATTAAATTATTTTATACTTTTATTTATTTGTGTTTTATATTAAATAGACTTACATTTAAAAATAGGAATTACATTTTGATGTTAAACTAAATATAACTAGTATAGTTTAATTCAAATTACCCACTCTGATATATTCTATATAAACTAAGATAAACTTTTTTTGAATATATCAATTAATAAGAAATTATTGTAAAACAATATTATATAAAAATTGGTCAGTACTTTATTTCTGTTAGATGTTAATATAATATGACAGAATAGGTAATTTAAGTTAAACTATAGTATTTATATTTAGTTTAACATCAAAATGTAATTCCTATTTTTAATTCACTGTAAGTTTATTTAAATATAAAACACATTAATAAATAAATAAAAGTATAAAAATAATTTAATGCAATGTTAATAAACTTATTTAAACGATTTATAGTAAGATTTTTATTATTTAAAAATACAGATTTAGAAAAATATTCATTACAAATGCCATTCTTTAATCATATTTTTTTATTTTGCATATATGATAATGGTAAATGCTAACTAACATATTATAATAATAAATAATTTATAATATTAGAATTCTGAATTTAAAAAAACAATGATTATAAATAAAAAATTATTATATCATTAAAATATTGCTGACTATTTTATTTATTGTCATTTAAATTCCATGATCCAAGTTTTTATAATGAGATAAAAAATTTAATTTAGCCAAGAATAATTATGTCTGATTTTAAGATATCTTATCTAATTAACAGATAAATTGTCTAATCTCTTATAAATTAAGTATTTAAAGAAAAAACAACAAACCTGGTATTATTTGATATATAATGTTGATAATATAAAAATATTTAATTTGATATATAATGTTGATAATATGGAAATATTTAATTTGAAAAGAAATCACCAATTTAAAAAATGCCCCCAAGGAAAATTAAAATTTTAAATTTAGGTTAATAATTTAAAATTAATTATTTTTAAAACCGTTTTGAACCGGTTTAAACCGGTTCAAAATATTTATAACGGTTCGGTTTGCTCTTTTTATATTTTCTTCATAACGGTTCGGTTAAGGTTACGGTTCAGAAAATCATAACGGTTCATTCCGGTTTTGCGGTTCGGTTCGGTTCGAACCCCTGGTTATAACATAATGAAAGTGTAACAAAGAATAAAAATACATTATGAGAAGAGAAGAGAAGAGAAGAGAAGAGAAGAGAAGAGAGAGAGAGAAGAGAAGAGAAGAGAAGAGAAGAGAAGAGAAGAGAAGAGAAGAGAAGAGAAGAGAAGAGAAGAGAAGAGAAGAGAAGAGAAGAGAAGAGAAGAGAAGAGAAGAGAAGAGAAAGACCATGTCCTGGTTTGTCCTCTTTTTTAAATTTGTCCCTAAAGATATTTTTAACAGGACGCCCTATTTTGGGATTTAAATTATTTTAAAAAATATTATCTGTTATTTATACTTTTTTTTGGAAAGCAGTCACTTAGACTCTTCTCTATTTGCATCTAAATAGCCTCGTTCTTTTTAGGTAATCTAGATGAGGCTATACAGACTGCCAACAGACTACTTTAGAAATAAGATTAATAAGAACACGGCCTTGTGATTAAAGGTAATATTCCATAAATTGTGTTCACCTATTAAAGACAAAAATTTGTTTAAAGAAAGTTCCTTATTTCCAAAACAATCTTCAAAAATTATCTATTTTTATTTAATTTAATTTTAATTATTTAATAAATACATTTTGGCGAATAATTAAAACCTCCAATATTTCTTCGAAATTTAGTCTTGTTTTTTTTAATAAATCAATTTGATTTGTATAAAAATTACTATTTAGTCAGAATAATATAAAAATTGAATATCATTAAATATTGGTTGCTCAGTTAATAAACAATATTTTATGAGTAAAAGTATAATTTCTTAACAAAAAAAAATGATTATTAAAATAATATTTTGTGGTTAATTTTTTTTAAAAAATTAAACGTTTTTTTGTGCCAAAATGGCAATATCGAATAAAATATTGGAGAAATAATAATAACCATAATATTTATATATGAATTTTTAAGCAAACCTGAATAATGATTCACATTTTAATAGACTAATATAAATTAAGATAAATTTAATTTTCGGAACTTTCTGGACCTGTTCCAGTAATTTCTTCCATTCTATTCCTCAAAGTTCCTTGCAGGTCCCTTAATTATAATGTTAGCGTAAACATATATAAAATGCTCATTGATTAACGGTAACAATTTATATATACTTTATTATCTTTAATAAAAAATAATTTTCTCACTCTATTTTCGGCCTCCTTCAAGAATAAAAATTTTTGATAGGCTGTTAAGTTATTTACGTAGTTTAAGGCTGAAAATTGGAACGTACCCTTTAATGAACACGTGTATAAATCCCTAACTTATAAATTATTTTAGTTTTATTGACATATTTTTAATAAATAAATACTAGGGCCACAATGGAAGGTATCTAGTTTCCTAAAATTATCATTGCACACACAAGAGAAACTTTGACAATGGCTATGTAATACGGTTGCAGAGCATTCCTCCGACGATGCGCATATTTCGCCTAATTCTTTACCTATATAACATGATTGTAAGTATATAGTTTATGAACTAATAATTATGTAGGGATATTATAAAATATACTATATCAAAATATATACAACAAATTATATAACCTTTCGCACACTTATTTCCAAGTAAGAATTCTGCGAAAGGGCATAAACAAAGTTTTTCATTGCAATAACCTGTCAAACATTCTTGTCCCACTATGCAAGGCTCTTTAAAATTTTTTTCTAAAATTAATTATTTAGAAAAATTAGTTATGGGATTGAAATATTTTAATTTAAATCATATGAAAAAGATAGAGAAGAAATATGGAGAGTACCGAATTTTCTTAATTTTATAAAACTATTATATTGAATATAATATTTAATAAAAGTTAGGTAAAAATTTTTTTCTGACGAATTTTTATTGGCAGCTTGGTGTTCAAAAATTATTACAGGTTAACTGATAATGCTTTCCAAACCATGGGTAGGCAGGTAAAAAAAAAATTTTAAAAAATGGTGGATGGACTTTTGAGTTTAAAACCCATATATTATAAACCCTAGGCGAACTAGGAATATGATTATCAATTGATTACTAGATATTCTTCACCTCATAGGGTAAAAAATATATCTCTGCGATCAATCATATGATTGTGCTGGATTACATATGGCATTAAAAGTTCCAGGAAAGCTCACTCATTTCCAAATTGGCTGGGGGGGGGGGGTATCACAGAAGAAAAATTAAATTATTAATATAATTATGCAACTATTTTAAGTATACTAATTTTACAAATATGATATTGATTTTAGTTAGATCACCAGAATTTAGAATAATTTAATATTAGAGTTAAGAGCTAATTTTATCAAAGAATTTCACAAATTATATATGATCTTTGAGTCGAACCCAGAGATATATAAGAATTTTTGAAAAGCTTGAAAATTTGCTAGATGACAAAAATTTCTGTCATATTTTTGCAAATTTATCTCAACCTAAATGCTTTTTTTTAATTTGTCGAACGGCTCTTTCTAATTTAAAAATGTCATTTTCTCAGTCAAAATGATGTTTATTAATCTTGGAATATAATATTACACTCAATTTTATTGAGGATATTAAAGTATCTTAATATTTATTACTGAATTTCCACTCACAAAGATGGAGGAAAAATTGATGCATGTCTGTGGTAGAATTTAATTTATCAAAAATCTATCCCACCTATGAAAATTTATATTTCACTCATATCCTTTACGCCCTAGGAAATATTAAGAAAATTAGCGAGAAGCACACTTCTAAGTAATACCTAGATAATTTTACAATTCATAATTTTTCTTTATATATTATTTTATAAAAATAAAATAAATATAAGGAAATATTGAAATATTTATAATATAAGATAAATACTTATTTACTAAAAAAATTGCAGGTCTTTAATGTTTATAATGTGTAACGGTTCTAAACTTAACAATTTCATTTAGATTAGTGTTGTTAAACAGCTCGATTTAAGCCAATTTTTAAAAACGGCTGGACTGAATATTTTAGTTTGAAAAATATGATGCAACTCTAGTGATTTTGGTCATATATGCACAAAAATTTGGACATCTATTAACTAAATCTCGAGGCTTAGGCAATATTTTTCTGGCTAAAAAATTGAGTTAGCCATTTTTAAAAATCGTCACAAATCAAGTTGTTTAACAAAACTAATTTTGAATAAATAATTTAAATTTCAACTTGGATAGCATTTGGAGTTCTTTAAATAACAATTCTCGTTACATTTGCATTGTCTATTTATTCCATCACATTCAGATAATGGGTCACTTGCTTGACAATCAGAATCATTTGTGCATGTAGCATTTAGATGTGAGACTTGAATATAGTTATCAAAGTATAAAATATGATTTTTTTAAACTATAAACGCATATATCGCCTTTTAAGTAATAACCTTCCCCACATTGACACGTGATTTTGCAATTATTAGTCAAACATTCCGTATTATTCATGCACGGTTTGCCTGAAGCCTTTTCTACAAAAAAGATGAGCTACACATAATATATTAAATAATAATATTTTTTATTTTTTTAGGTGTATACTTTTTTCGCACATTTGATTTACTTGATAAAACCCTGGTTTGCATATGCAAGTCTTGACCGTAATATCGCAATATCCATGTATACAATCTTCATTACTTTTACATACATCACCTAATTTTATTCCTGATTTACACAATATGTATTTAGCTTTAATTAATTATATATAACAATTAATATTTTTTAAACTCTTTAACCATCTTAGCAGATACTTCTACCTCCTTCCCCCCTCCTTAATCAATGACGATTTACTCCCTCAAAATTTTTACCCTCATGCCTTTAAAAATTTACTCCTCACCCCCCCCCCCTCCCAATGCTTATTTTATAAATTCTTAAATATAATTTCTATAAGATATAATATAAAGAATATGATTACCTTAGAATGATTTAAAAATTACTTTAGCTATATTTCATGGCTATATAATAACTTAGAGGCGTTAGATTGGAGTTAGGAACAAATTTTTACTTTAGAATTTCTTATAAAAAATTATGTTTATGGAATTATTATATCATGCAATATATATAATCTAACTTTCCAAACATTCGTTCTCAACTTCTCTGTGAGTTTTTAAACATGCGCATTTTCGAGATATTCCATTACATTCACTATTATTTACTCTAACACTGCATTGAATTGAGCTGATACACGGGCTATTTAAAACCAATCCTTTGAAATAAGATCTTTTAAAAAAACTAATAAATTATTTACCGTCTTCACATTTGTTGTTTTTATTAACGAATTGATTTTTCTTACATACACATGTTTTATTTACACCACATAAGTCACTTTCACATTCATTTGAATCAACACAATGTTTGTCAAGTTTCTTTTCTTATGTTAGTTTTAAAAAAACATGAATAAACTAACTATAGGCAGATTTTTATTATATTTAACGAGTCTCTATCTTTACTGTTAAACCATTCTATTTTTTTGTCTAAATTATTTTCAGGTATTCTCCTCTGTATTTTTTTGAATAATTCAAAAATAAATTTTTATTTTTTAATTGGGCCATAATATGGCACATAAGTTTAAATAATAATATAATTTCTAATTCAATAATTTTAAAATTATAATATATTGTGAAATATAGCAAAATAAATTATTTTTGTATTTGATTAGAAACAGGAATAGGGGAGACCGGAGCGCATGCGAACCTATAATTAAACTTCAATAAAATAAAAAACACTTTGTAATAATGAATACATAATATCTCATTATATTCTACTTATTTACTTTTATGAAAAATATTGAATTTTTTTTGATTGAGTTAGTTTTACCGCTAGCAAGGAGGTTTTTAATTAATTTTATTAATGTTTTTATAATTTATTAACTGTTTCATTTTTCTAATATGATTTCTTACCATATTAAAATTTTAATAAGGAAAAATAAATTTAAAAAATAACTCAAGAAGCTCTTTTAAATCCCTGACACTCAATATCTTTAAAATTTAATTTAATTTCATAGTAATTCATAGTTCAAATAAAGAAATAGAATAGGGTATAATCCTTTATATAAGATGGATATTAAAGCCTTTATTATTTTTATAAATTGCAGCATTTTAAAAAGTTAGTTTTGAGGGTATAAATTATATAACGATATAAATATTTTATATGTGATTGATTTATAGCCCTATATTAGGGTATAAATTATATAACGATATAAATATTTTATATGTGATTGATTTATAGCCCTATATTCGTAATATAGTTATACATATTTGATTAAAAAATTAACAATTAAAGTTCATTTTTCTAGAAGAAAACACCACTTAAAAAGCTATACATTATTTTGAGCATTTAACTTGTTTTAACATCGAGTTATAAAATTTTCCCTGGAAAATAGGTTAGTGGAAATTTTATAGAAAATCAAAATTTAGGTAAAAAGGGATAAATAAATTGGCAAAATTGACTAATAAAGAGAAAGAGAAAATAATAAAACAATTCAAGAAATAAGTTTAACAGCAAGAAACATACATTATTATTTTAAATTCTTATGCTTAAATTTAAATGTAACATAAATCTAAATTTTAAAAAAAAGATTAAAAGCTAAAAAAAAATATATTTATAATATTTCAATAAATAAAAAAAATTCACTTTCATCACATTTCTCTGTTTGGAAGTTAAAATAAAAACCACTATTACATTGACAAATTTTATTAATGCAGAATGTGTACGGGTGAAACTTTGTGCATTCGATATTATGTGTACAATTTGAACCTGGTTTGAATCCTAGATGTTTTTTTGGAATTATAAATATTATTATATTTATAATAAAAAAATATACCACAATGTTCTTTAACACAAAACAGACCATTTAAATTGTCGCATGAAGTATCATAAAGTTGACCATTTAAATATTTTACACATTTCTCATTTTCTTGAGCACTCGGTTCAGTTGGTGCCCATTCACTTTATTATTTAAGTAAAATTAATTCGTTATTTATTTCTATTTACAGGTACACATCAGATACTTCCACGGGTAAGCAATTACCATGACACCACGACCTTCTTCTGAGCAATATATCTTTAAAATGGTAGTCGCCTGGCTCTCTCTCTACCGTAAAACCAACCCATACATTTGAAATAGTATTACGAGCAAATAATTCGTCCTAAATTAACAAATAAATAGTGAAATATCTTATAAATTGACTAATAAAGCAAACTCCCTCAATCAATCCTGTCAAAGTTTAACATACTTAATAGCAGCAAATTAGTAAAATTTTGTGTATATTTTATTTTATATTTGATATTGTTAACAAAAAATATACTTTAATATTTAATTAAATGATTAAAACAAGATATTTTTAAAAAAAATTTTTTTTAAATTAATAAAATCAGTTTTGAACAGGCCTTTTCATAAAGAATAAGTTGTGGTCCTGTCTTATTTGAGGACTATGGTCCAGTCGGGTATAAACGTACAGACTAGTCAGGACCATGTGGCCTTATAAAGAAGAAAAAATTATGATTAACATTTTTAAGGAATGCTAAAAACTAATGCTTTTAAACGGCTCGATTTGAGTCGATTTTTAAAAACGACTAACTCAATATTTTAGGCAGAAAAATATTATCTAAACCTCAAGATATCGCTTTTAAATATTTAAACATTTGAGCCATTTATGACCAAAATCTTCAGGATTTCATGATATTTTTCTATATAAAATAATGAGTTAGTAGTTTTTAAAAATTGACTCAAATACTAAAAACCTTATTATTTTTATTTTTATCTTTTTTTCAAATTAAAAGGTTAATATTTTTACAAATCATTTTTGATTAAAGTGGTTGATATAAATATTACATATTTCTAAAAATATTTTTGAAATAATAATATGAATAATTTTTTTATAAATTACATTCATTTTTCAATGAAACTATAATAATTTTAAAAATTGCCTTAATAGAAAATTATTAAAACTAATCCTGAATGTATTTAAATTATTTTGATGATAATTATTCATTTATCTATTAGCAATAATTTGGAAATTCACCAATTGATATTTTTTTAAATCGTTTTCAATCAATTCTAATTGGATAAAAAATTGATCTAACATATAACAGGTAATTTTAAATTATGGTTTTCAATCTCATTCATAGAAGCCAATTCATGTTAGGAATATCTATGCGGAGTTAGTTATATTTAGAACTGTGGACTATCGGCTCACGTCTTAACCATCGTCAATTTTTCCCACGTCAGAAAAGTAACCTACTGATATAAACAAAGTTGCCAGGCTCGCCGCCAATTTCAGAAACATTAAAATAAACAGCACTGATTAATGGTCTGATATAAGTTTCAGAATTAGTGTTTAAATCTTCAAAAAATATTTGAACAAAAATCTTTTATTATTTTATTTTGAAATTTTATTTTATTTTGAAATTTTATTTTATTTTGAAATTTTATTTTATTTTGAAATTTTTTTTTTTGGATGAAAATTGCAAATGATTTACTTAAGATTTTTTAATAAATGATCAAAAATCTTAAATGATTTTTGCTCAAAATCATTCTGAAAATATTTTTTATACTCTGCTTAAAATCTAGATTTCTATTTTGTAAAATACAAAATTAAATGAAAAGTTCTATTCACAGCCAGGTCCTAACTATAGCACAAATCAGATATTTATTTTCTTCTAAATTTTCCATTCTGACATGATGGTAATTTTGATATTTTTTTTTTTAGTTAACTTCTTTTTTCTCATCTTTATAGTGTCTACCCTATGTCAAACGGATTAAAATAATAAAATTTTTAGAATAAATGTTTTAAGTTGGTCAAAATTTTGTTGCTAGATACATTTTCCTTTATATTTGAAGCAAGGGCACACTAATAAAACACACATTGTAATAAATGTTAGAATTGCTTCCAATTGTTAGTCAACTTAAACGGAGATGATTTAATGCCTATTAATACTTAATCACATAGGCTGGACCTAGGCAAATGAGGGTTTAAGGACAAGACCTTAAAAAATTTCAAAAACCCTGTATATATTTTGACTACACCGCTGCCTATAATTAACTTATTTTAACTATTTTAAATTTAAACAAATTTAAACAAATTTAATTCTCGGCTCATCTTTCAGGGCAGTGATGATTTTTTAACCTTTTTACAAAACACACATATATTTTTTATAATTGAATCTATATATATAAAAATTATTTACCGCCGTTTCTTTATCTTTAAAGAAGTAAGCGACGCTTTGAGTATCGGAACATGTATTATCTTTTTTATTTCTCTGTGTTTGATGAAGCCAGCATTGACTTAATTTAGGTATGTAAAAATAATTATCAGGGCAATCAGTAGCACATAATCCATAATATCGAGCAGTACGGAACTCTACGGTGTCTTGTGTGATTACTATTTACATTAATAACAAAATTTTAATAATAAACTAATTAATTTTCTAACATATGTTTAGAGAGAGACCGGGGATAATAAACCAGGGCTTATTAGCTTTTTCTCTAAAGTATTAAATTCGAAAGTTTCACAATAAAAATTATAAATACATAAATCATTTTATAAATTATATTCGATAACATGCAAAAAAAATACATTTAAAGTTTTATTATTTTCCAAAACTTAAACGTTTCTTTAAAATATAAATATATAAAAGAAAAAAAACTGTAAACAATTTAGAAAAAAGGTAGCAAAAATGTTTAAAATTAAATTATAGTAGTGTTAATAAGGGTGTCTTCTTTTTGGAAGTTGAAATGAGTCTTTTATACATATTTTTTATTTAAATGTGAACAAAAATTATAATAATTATTTTTATTTGTTTTCCCGGCCGTAGTAGGTTTCAATTATAACGTTATTGGTTAATTTATACACACTTCAAAATAAAAATTAATAATTTTTTAAATAAAGGAATCATGATCATCCATGAAATTTAAAAAAATTTAGTATTGATTTGTTTGTTAGTACTTATAATTGAATTTAAAATTTAATGAATAACGATTTTAGAATTTATTTATATTCAAAAATTACTCAATATAATTATCATAAATAAATATCATTGCTTTCTTAACGCTTATTTATAATTGATTTGTTTCGTTTATCTATATATTTAAAATATAATGAAATAATACATTGAACTCTTGTTTGTCTTGTTAAACATAGTATAGGAAAAGTGTAATAAGATAAATTATTATTTTAATATTTCCAAATATTGTTACTAAGTATATTATAATTCATTTATAAAAATAAAATAAACCATACCATGATAAAAAAAAAAGGATAGATCTCTCACATGTTCTATATCCTAATCTATAAGAATATGCACCTTGTTCCTTAAATATTCTTCTATCACCGCAGACATATGATGATATTAAATTAATTAATGATAAAAAGTCATGAATATCAACATTAAGTTTAAACTTTGTGCTAAAATTTATTCATCATAATAAACAAATTGATTTTGGAGAATGTATTATAAATTAGCCAATAATATTATTTGAATTGAAACATACTGCTCATCTCGGGAAATAAACTATGAATTTTAAAATAAAATCAAAATTTTTTAAAAAAAATTAAAAGTTGGGAAATATTTACTTTTGTAATTAATAGAATAAAACAGACAGATTAAATTATCAATTCCTGAATATTTAAATTCAATACATACCAATAAAAGAAATATTTTGAATTTGAGATTTCTTATCTATCAGCTTAGGCCGGACTTAATCAAAATATTTTTTGAAACAACTAAGATCAAAGAATTATAATTTTTGTGATTTCTTACACCCTTTATAAAATAAAACCTTCTCTCGAAAACTTATATTTTACAAAGTAAATGCACTACTAAATTATTGCGCTGTTCTATAACTCATCTTTGATACCCAGTTGAAAATATTCTCTGAATAATTTTTCCCATATCTTATCTACCTCATTTCAGTTCAACATTTTGAAATGTTTTATTCATTTTCATTAAAAATATTGGTTAACATAATTCCTTGGTCATTGCTTATTGTGTATATGCTCTGCTTTGACTTCTTTTAATGGCAAAGCTATTTTTAAAAATATCTTTAATTTATCTTAATTTGTTATTACTATTATTACCCTCTTCTTTTTACTCGTTCACTTACCTTATAATTTATTCACTATTCGAATATTTAATTATATATATTTTTTAATAAAATTTATTTGAAATAAATACTGCCTGGGCATTGAAAATCCCTTATTTGGGATTCGCGTGTCTCATCCTTTCATGCTAATATAAATAACAATCTGCTTACTCTTTGAGATTTAAAAAAATCAACAAGTATAAAAATCTCGTAATGTTATATTCTCGCCAATTATCACTTTTGGTTTTTTTTAAAAAAATTAGACTAAATTAAATTAAAAATACTTGAAGTTAGGTATTATTATTCCTCAGGCAAAACATGCAAATAAACATTTTTAAGATTTAACTATTTTTCGTTTTTTAGAACGCAATTTTGTTTCTCTTAAAAGTATTTTTGTTCGATTTTTTTATATAGTTTTATTTAATGATTTTTACCTTTATACATATTTGTATAATAATCTAAAAGATTGGAAGAAAAACAATAAATATAAAGATTTTTTATTTATATGTGTATATGTTATGGCATTTTTTTTCTAAATATTTAAAATTTAAAGAAATAAATTATATAATATTGCCTAACTCCTATTGAAACTTCTTAGAATAACAAATAACAGATTCGTTTGGACAGTTATTAGATAACAAGGTAATTTACGAATAATATCCTTTGATTGATGACCACCTGACAAAGTAACACCGAGGTTTATTATACTGTAAAAAAACCAAATATAATTAACTATAGCTACCAAAGTTATATTGTAAAATATTTTTAAGATAACCATCCAGCTCTTGTAGAAAACATTATATTAAATATTAGTTATAAATAAATAAAATTTAATTATTGTAGAAATCTATATCACTTTCAAAAAAATAGGAGAATATTTTATTGAGATTAATATATGGGCCAAAATTTTTAATATTACAAATATAATAAAATTTTTATTAAAGATTACCAATATGAATAATGAATGTTTTACATATAAATACGAACCAAATTTTAGATATCAAAATTTTCCTCATAAGATATAATTTTAAATTCTATTTTTAATTTTCATTTATTTATTTAGAACTGAGCATTGATAATAGAGTAATGATATTATATTTAATATACAGTTTGAATCTCTTTAAAGAAACTCATTTTGATGGAAACTATTAATAGATTATTAATAAACTTATATAAAAAAATAGAGATAAGATTAAGTGGATTGAGAGATATGAGTAAAATCAAGTGATGAAGAATCGGAGTATTAAATTTGCGGGATTAGTCGGTGACCAGTTTTTTTCTGAAAGGTTGTAATTAAGATTAGGGTAAGGTTAAAAAAATTGTCGTATATAGTAGGCTTAATAGACATTAAAGATCTTGAAATCGCATGCCCAAAAGCCCGGCCTGTGAACCAGGCAAAGATTTGAGCCAGATCTGACTGGGCAGTTTGTAGATAAAAATAGACCACCTGGACAATTTATGCATAAAAAATCTGATAGTGACTCACAAATATCTGTTTGATATATTTATTTGAATTTCAAGCTAATATTTTGATAATGATTAATATTACTTGAAAAATTTTTATTAATCTTTACCATATTTAGAAACACCGTCTAAAGTGTAGGATTATAAAATAATTAGTCCAATATTAAATTTTAAATTCTAAAATTAATTATAATCTAAAACGAAAAGGGTTTACAGGAGCACCATAAGAGCAGAATCTAAATAGGAGCATTGGCTATTTTTCTCCTTTAAATTAGGTATCTATAGCAGGAAAAAATATTTAGTTTAATTTTTATTTTAAAAAAATAGATAATCAAAACTTAACAATTTAATTTATATTATATTACTAACAATTTACTATGTTTTTTAACAATAAAAAAATGACTTTTAATAGTTTTATCCTCCTAAAAATATATAAAATTTCCTCCTATGTTTCAGTTGGTATGAGGGTGTTTTTTTATTTTTGAAGAATCTAATCGGAAATAACAAATTTCAAACAATTTTGCCATGATATTTTAAGCATAACATATTAAATTTTTTTATAAAAGTTATTATATAAATTAAAAATAACTCAAAGGTTGATGTCAAAATTGTCAAGTATTCATAGGGTAGGTATTATAAAGATTCTAGCGGTAAGGAATCATATACTTTAGTATCACAATAATCGACTTAAAGATTAATATTTAAGTTAAAAATAACGTATTTTAATGAGATGCACATTCTACATAATATTAGCAAAAAAGTTTTACACACAATAATTTATCAGCTTAAAAGTGACTTCTAAATTTATACATTTTTTTTATAATTGTTTTTTAGACTAAATATAAAAATGATCTCTATTTTAACAAGTATAAGAATATTGATAATATTTATGCTCCATAATTAATTTTAGAAAAAATGTGAAACCCTTTTAGCTGCATCTTAGCATTTTTCTAAGTAGACTAATTAATTTTTTTTTCAAAAAATCCAACTACTATAACCTTAGGAATACAAAACGAATAACCTGGGCTATTACATAAGATGGATGACTTGCATTTTTTATAAATAATTACAGTTTTTTAAGTTAAATATTTGCCGTTGCGTACCCAACCTTATTCAACATGTATAATATCTTAAAAATTGTCTGAAATATATAATGAGAAGTGCACCCGGTTTCACGGCAAAATCAGATATTTCAAATTTTAAAAAAATCTTTTAAATAAATTATTAAAAGTTCGAAAATAGCATATTATAAGTGAAAATTTAAAAAAATCGGATTTTACTGAAAATGTATTAGTGTAGAATTAATCAATCCTATAAATCTCAAATTATATATGACGTGGTTTAACATATAGCAATTTACTAAAAAAAAAGAAGGCTCTAATTTTTCAGAGGAACAAATTGTTCTCATTTCCGAAACAACCATTTATATATATAACGTTGAAACAGTTTAAATGCTGCAATTTTTTTTTACTTCATACTCATATCTAATTATCAGAGTTGTTAAAAGATACTTTTTAAATGGATCTAACAGATATAGATACATCGTCTAAAAATTTATCTAGATACAGATACAGCTTCTAAAAAGTTATCTTGATACAGATACAATTTAAAATGTATCTATATACAGTTTTTTATTATACTCTTAGATAAGGTTTGAATAAACCTAAATTAGGATTCTATTGCAAAAATTTATGAAATGATTTAAAAAATTTATTGACTCGATATCACATTTATCAAAATATAACTAAAATAATGATTTTTAGATATTATATGATTAATATGAATAATTATTATATATCAATATCATTAATAAAATAATATAATATGATTAAATGATTATAAATAATTATTAGATTTCAGTAACAACCACTGCCTGTCGGCAAATTATATTTTTTTGTGGAGCTAATGTTTTGATCATTTTTATAAATGAAGGATTTTCAACAATTGAAAATGGCTGAATGCTATCTATAATTAAATCAGTTATTAAAGCATCTAAAGTGATTTGGGTTAAAGTCTGAGGTTTCTTGGAAAAAAAATCAATGAACGATGAGCCTAGTCCAATATTTTCTTTAATAGATTTTTTCTCCTTCTCCTTTTTTTTTTGGATTAAGAGTGTTTGATGTTTTCTCTTAAAATTTAAATTTTAAATTGTAAATATTTATTTAGTATCTATACCCTTAAATGTTTTACAATGTTGCAAGTTGAGGTAATGCTAATGGAAATTTGCATATTTTTTGGTAGACATGGCAAACATTTTACTAACAGAGATTTGTTTTCTTTATTTTGAGATATTATTTTAAAATATGGTCTATAAATTGGCCATGGAAGAATGTCGTCATTTTCGTTATCAATATTAATCTTAAAAATTAATATAATAATTAATATAATAGTATAGAATAAAATAAAATAAAATAAAATAAAATAAAATAAAATAAAATAAAATAAAATAAAATAAAATAAAATAAAATAAAATAAAATAAAATAAAATAAAATAAAATAAAATAAAATAAAATAAAATAAAATAAAATAAAATAAAATAAAATAAAATAAAATAAAATAAAATAAAATAAAATAAAATAAAATAAAATAAAATAAAATAAAATAAAATAAAATAAAATAAAATAAAATAAAATAAAATAAAATAAAATAAAATAAAATAAAATAAAATAAAATTAAATAAAATAAAATAAAATACCAATTCCATTGCAATTAAAAATGGCAAATTCCTTGAGATGGATTGTAATATCAGAATTTGCTTGTTATTGATAACTCGGACATAATATTTAATTAATATTTATATAATCTTTTTTATATAAAAGTTTAAAATATATAATTTTTTAATATTAATATTAAGTTATATGCTCATATGAAATAAAATAAATTTTACATTTAAGTATTTTTATTTATAATATAAAAAGCGTAGAAGTATATCAAAATTTATCTTAAAAAGTATCTAAAAACAGATACAGATACCTCTAAAATAATATCTAGATACAGATACTTTAATCAAAAATCTATCCAGATACAGATACCACATTTTTATATCTAGATACTTTAACAACTCTGCTAATTATATTATAATACAAAAAATAGTATGCCATTTTGAAAACATGGTTTTAAACATGGATTAAATAATATCTATTTTTGCGAATTAGATTTATTTAATAGCTTCTAAATTATAATTGTGATCTGTTCAAGTTTATTAATCATTTAAGCACATTATTCCAAAAAAATAATAGATTTAAAAATTTTAATTATATTTAATAGTATGAAGATCCTATTTGCTAATTATATAACGATAAAAATACCTTGATTTTTAGAAAGCAATAATATCAATGAATTTTATAATAACTTCACAATATATGATAGCTTATTTTTTATATGAAATTATTAACCATTTATAAAAAACAATAATATTATAAAATGTTTCATCAAAGAAAACATTTTTGAGATTATTATTTAGATTTTGAATTCATTATTTATTGAATATGTATTAAGTTGCTATGGATAAATGACGTGGGAATGTAATTATTAAAGAATATAATTGATAGAAAAATAAAAAGGATTTTTTTGGAGTAGAATTCTTTTAACTTAACTCAGATTAATCATAAATAAATTTTAACAAAGCTGAGAGAACCTAGTATATCAATCAAATCAAAAACAAATAATTTGTAAGTTAAAAAAGAAAGAATAAGGAGCTTAAACCATTAAGAGAAATCATGAATATGCGAAAATGCAAATAAAATCGAGAACTTTTAATTTCAAAGGATAATTTAGGACATTGTAAAATTTTTTCTGAAAACTTAATAAAAAATTAATTATGTCGAAACTGTATATATTTATTAATTTCTGACAATTTGTAATTACTAACATTGCTGATTACATAATTTAGCGTTTTCCAATTGTGTCACATTATTTTGATATAATAAATATAAAACATTAAAATGGCAAAATTTTTGATGAATTTTTTGAAGAGATTAAAAGAGATGAAATATGTTATCAGAGGATAAAATAGTATGATAATTATCGTATCTTCCAACAAATTAAATAAATGTACATTTATTACAAAAAATTTAAAAATATATGCATGATTATACTTATAAACTACTTTGGCATAAACTTTATCATTTTTACATTGATTAAATTAACTTTTAAAACATATAATATCAAGTCCCTTTAAAATTGCATTGTTTTCATGATTCTTCGCTTCCAGTTTTATCCATTGAAAATCTGAATAATAAATCCTAGAAAAAAAGATAAATTTTATCGAATTCAAAGCCTTGCAAGTTTGATAAATTGATATACTCAGGATCAGAGCTGGATTCCACCCCCTCTCCCTATTTCCATTCTCCTCCCATCATAAAAATATTTAATTTTTTGGTAATGGATATTAGTTAGGAAAATATCCATTATTGTGGTTTCGAATAATATCAAATTTTATATTTTTAATTTTATGAAAACAATAAATAATTTTCCAATAGTCATAAAAAAGCCATTTTTGAAACTTCTTTAAACATGTAAAAGCATTGGCGTAATAGAGGCAAGATAAAACTAACTATTGAGGCTATTTTATATTGTGGCTTGCAAGGCCTAGCACTTCGTAACCACAAGGATTCAGGAAGCTTAAATTATAATAATAATGATAACGAAGGTAATTTCCGTGGAATTTTAAAATTTAAAGCATTAGGAGATCCTGTATTAATGGAGAGCCTCATTAGTACCAATAAAAATGCTACTTATCTCAGCCCTAGGATATAAAATGAGATAATTGATATTTGCAACAATATCATTTTAGAAAAATTGAATGTTGAAATCAATTCTGCCCCATGCTTCTCAATTTTGGCAGATGAGACCACGGACATTGCTGGCATTGAGCAGATGTCGTTGTGTGCGCGATATGTAGATACTCATAAAAACATCTTCAAGGAAATGTTTCTCCAATTTATTCCTGTTTCAAGCATGACTGGGTCTGCTTTAGCTGATGTAATATTTGTGAATCTTAAAAATTAGTAATAATTAATCTTATTATATAATTATTTTAAAAAATATAGCTAAATATAAATTTAATATATGGGCAAGGGTATGATGGAGCACGTGCAATGAGTGGACAATTCAATGGGCTTCAGGCATTTATTTAAAAAAAATTCCCAACAGCTATATATGTCCACTGTGCTGCCCATTCACTCAACTTAGCAATATCGGATTCATGTTCTTTACCATTGATATCAAATTGCTTAGGTTTTTAAATATTAAATTAAATATTTTATATTTATATCAGGTAAAATATCTAGCATCTATGAAATGTTTAGATACCCCAAGCGTCAAAATATTTTGAACAGAATTACATCTGAAACTCCTTGCCCAACAAGGAGAAAAAAATTGCAAAAAGCTTGTCCAACAAGATGGAGTCTTCGACATCGAGCAGTAACAGCTTTTATCGTTAGAAGAGCCGATTATTAATGCTCTTATAGAATTATCACAATGTCTGAAAAATATATTTCTTCAGAAGCAAGCATGTTACTGGATTCAATACTTATGCCGAATTTTTTTTTCGCATTAGAATGTATTAATAAATTATTTAATTATACAACTATTTTATGTAATACTTTTCAAAAACCTGATATTGATTTGATTGAGATGATGAGAATAGCAGAGACAATTTTATTAGAACTCAAAGAAATTAGAGCTAATGCTGATGAGGAATTGCATATTTTATATGTTAATGTTGAATCAAAAGCAGAGCTTTACGAGTTCAATATTTGTCTCCCTCGACTTACAATAAGGCAAACTTATCGTCCAAATATTAATATAGGGTCAATAGAAGAATATTATAAAATAAATGTCTTTAAACCTCTTTTGAATACATTTATCCAAGTAAATGAAAGGTTTTTAATTTATTAAGAAACACTTATCAATCTGCAGATATTACTTCCGCAAAAGCCCTCTGAACCTTTTTCAGATAGTGATAGAAAAAAAATAAAATATTTGGAAGATTTTTATCATGAAGACATTAATGTATCTCATGATGCTTTATTAGCTGAATGCCAACTATGGTATAAAAGATTAACTATGGTTGATATAGTCCCAAAAAATGCTATGATGCTTTGCATCATTTCAAACATCTTTTAGATTATTTCCCCAATATATTGAAATTATTACATATATTAGCAACTCTTCACATTAGTACTGCAATGAGAGAACATTCTCTTCTTTAAGAAGATTAAAAACGTACCTAAGAAGTACAACTTCTGAAAGTAGGTTGAATGGTCTGGCCCTATTGAATATTCATAGGCATTTGACGCCAAACACGGATGAGATAATTGAAAAATTAGCTCCCTCCCAACGAAGATTGGATTTTACATAATAAAAATATAATGTTTCTATAATATTTTTTGTGCTATCATTTTTTAATGTCTTATATATTTTTCTTTTACATAAAAAATATAATTATTCATATTTCCAACATTTAGATTTTTTATACTTTATATATAAATTTAAAAGCTCAAAAAAATTTAAATTTCTATTATGGATTATTTATTTTATAGTCATCATATCCTGGTTATATCCACTTAATATTTTATAATTCAGATTTATTTAAAGTATTTATATGCCGCCGGTTATATTCGTTTAATATTTTTTAAATCAAATTTATTTTTATATATCGTTTTATATATTTAATTTTTTTAATTCATATTAATTTAAATTTGTATATTAGAAATAGTTATTAGTCCTAATAAATTTATGCTTGATATTTTTAAATAAAAATAATTTTATTTATAAAAATTTTAATTATCCCCTTTTAATTATCCCCTTTTAATTATCCCCTTTTAATTATCCCCTTTTAATTACCCCCCCCCCCCCCCACACCAAATTCCTGCGTACGCTACTGTGTAAAAGCAAAAAAGTATCAACTACATTTTTATTTATTTTATCAACAGGTAATTTTTATCACTTTTAGCCAGCAATAATAGTAAACTTAAGCAGTTTCTAGATCATGTTCACCAAACATCTTTTGTTATTTGATTAATTATGATCACTATCTTTCCTTGTAAAAATAAATTTTAAAAATAATATCTAAATTTTAATTACATTCAAACACTATTGTTAGGCCATATCCAGATAGAATGTTTTTTCAAAGTGGTTTTTTGGTAATGTTACCAGCAATCAATTTTTTATTTAAAAATATGTTAACTTCTTGAATTAATTTTTTTTATATAATTAATATTTTATTTTAAAAAAAACAATCTCTTATTCCTCTCAAGTGAAAATCTAAGCCTACGGCCAATATATTACATAATAAATAAAAAATAATTAATATTATAATAATTTACATCTTCGAGTAATTTTTCAGGAGTCTTTGGGACTTCTTTTTCTTGGCCTGCTAAATTCGACTCCAAATTTAATATCCTGTCTAATTTTAAATAATATGAGTTATGTTATAATGTTCGTGTAAATGCAAATTTATAAATATCTGTATTATTAAAATATAATCAGTGATCCAAATTATTATAATTGGCATTTATATTAAACCCAAACCAAATATGACTAAAATAAGCTTTTTAGGATAAAACTAAAAATAATTATGTATAAATTTTTGAATATTTAAAATAAAAAATATATATAGCGAATTATATATTTTACAGAAAACTATAAAACATTGATAAGGACATCAGAAAATAGCTTTTAAAGTGGGATGAATAATATAAAGATTAATTTTTAATATATTTTACTTAAAATAAATAGATGGCGTTAAATAATTGAATGCAAATCGTTGCTATATTTATTATCAAGAGAATTGATTAGTAAAATTTGTTAAAATATTAACTGTAATATATTCTCTAACTGTCAAATATGTCTGTAAAAGTGGAATTTTACCTAGTATTTTGTAACCAATTCTATATAATGGAGGAATATCAAGTATAGGTCTACTTACTTTTTATAATAAATTTCCTATACTTGTTTAGAATAAATTATTATTATGCTTTTATATTAATGTATGTACAAGTATTTATTATATTTTATATAAACTAATAAAAATATATTTCATATTTGTTCCAGGCTTATATTTTTTATTAAAATTAACCACCTATCTTGTAAAAATATTTTATGACTATATATAGACTAATGAATAACCCAGAAATTTTTTAATTTCCCCTCCCCCCCCCCTCCCCCCTTAGAAAAATATTGGCTATGCCTTTGATATAATGATATATACTATAATAACCAAGCCAATTTTAATATGCGTCCCAAAATTTATGAATCTTTTGATAATATTTCTTAATTACATGTTTTACTATGAATTCGACAGTCGAAAACCAAGCACAGATTAAATTACATATACAATTTATAAGATTCGCCTCATATTTTGCTACCACATACTTATGATTATCCTCAAATAATATCATATTTAAATATTTTATATTCATATTATAAGGGTTGTAAGTAACCCAAATTCAACAACCCTGCTTTGGTAATCATCCTTTCAATATTACCAATATAAATTTTATTAAAAAACGCGTCATTAATATTGACTTGCTGCTAATCATCTTTTAGCTAAAGTCCATTGCCTTTTTTGTTTTCTTATAAAGAGTCAGAAGATTGCGAATTCTGAAGAGTTGGATTTTGAACCTCAAAAATTATAAAATTCTAATCATACATGAATATAGTAAATAAAGCAAACATAAATACGGTTATTCTCAACTGCGTAACATTATGACTATTTATTTTTTATCTGGGTTCTATTAACGATTTACATATCTCTTCGAATTGTTCATTCACATCAATCAATTATTCGCTTTTTATATTTCTGATCAATTGTGAATTTAATATAATTTTTCAGCTTTTGGAGGATAAAATTAAGATAATCACTTAATGTGGTGAGGTAAACTTTAGAAATAGGAATAAGGGCAAAGAAATATCAAACATTATAATGGCTATTTTTGTAATTTAATATTCCGAGATTATTTAATTAAGAAAAATAACTATAAAATTATTTTAATTATAGGATTAAAATTATAAATAATATAATCTGATAAAATGTTTATGTATAATAACTTGATTCAAAAATTAAAGGGTAGTTGGATAATAAATGGGCTTGAGTACTATAGTATGTAAAAAAAAGCCTAAAAATTTGTATTTTTTAATGTGAAAAATAGGAATCAAAGCTTTAAAAAAACAATAATAAATTATTCAAAAATTTTTTAAAAAAAATGGAGAAGTTTTTTCTATCCCAATATATTATATATATATATATAACTATTACCCTTTTCAGATTCAGCCTTATCCGGAATTTTCGAGATATCGTGTTCATTTACGGTTTCTCTTAAAAAAAGTGTAAGAATGCGATATTTTATAAAGTATAAATAATATAACTTTCGTAAAATATTTCTAGATTTTTAAACCAAATTTCAAGATTAGCCACATTTAAACATATTATACACATTGTATAATAATCATTAACTTATCAATTTGGATATTATAATCAAACGTTCCCTCTTATCGATAAACGAGGTGGATAGCAAACTTTTAAAAGATTTGTGAAATATTTCCTATATGCTTACTTAAAAAAATATAATTTCATTCCATTATATAAAATTGTTCCTTATTCTTCACAAAACTAAATTATGAGAGAGAATTTTTTTTGCCTCTCTATTATAAAATTGAAATTTGAATCGAAATAAATCATCTCCGATACTTTGATCAATAAATAAATTAAAATTAAAAAAGAAAGTTTATCAGTAAATATTCAAATAAAGTAACCCATGACCGGAAAAAAAAAATTAAAAATAATATGAATTATTTAAAATTTGTTATCATTTTTTTTTAGAAATAGTTTTCTATTAAATATAACATCATTAAATAAAAATTAATAGTTTTTCGTCGATAGCTCAAATTTGTTTAAATTCAATTTTTTTTAGTTATAATCATTTTTCGATTTCTAACTATCCAGTATACAAAAGCTAATAGATTAGAATTGATTTATTATATTTTTATAATAATCTATAAATTAAACGTATGATCGGAAATTCCCATGCAGAAGTGAATGTATACCATTTTTTTCTCTTACCTTGAAGAGAGAGAGTAATTATGTCAGTCTTAGAAAACATAATTATTTATCACCCATCTTTTTCGCTTACGCTTAGGGGACCGAAGTGAGGATTCAGTCTCTTAGATTTGCCATTTTTAATAAAAAAAATATTTCATTCCATTTTTTTAAAGAAAATGAGAAATAGAATGTTCATAAATCCCGTATTTACTCAAAGTTATGGATCCGTGTGTAAGTTCATTTCCCATCAATTTACATGTGTTGCAATTTTTTTTAAATCTATTTACATAAATATTTATAAGAATTTATGATCCATCTCAATCTATGGTTCACTATCGATTATGATTCATTATCATTTGCGATCAAAGGTAAACTATAGTAAAAATGTTATAAAGATCATATCATAATCTTTTTCGCTAAAATAAAATTTATTCTAGAATCTAACCGAAGAGTATATCAAATTCAAAATAAAGACTCTTCAAAACCTAAAGTAAAGCAAATGTTTCAAATTTTTGAGTTTTTACGGTTGCTGAACCTTATCATCATCATGACTTGATATTTTTTATGCAAATTTGCTACTACATTTTAAAATAGACTCGTCAATTCAAATAGCAAGTAAAAATAACTATACTATTTGGACTTCAAGTATTTCGCCCTCATTCTTACATTGCACAGCCTAAATAAATAATAGACATTTAACTCTTTTCCCAAACAATGGAAATGATTGAAAAGCATTTCATGCACATTTATATATAGATAGCCCTACCCGGTTTAAAATTCCTGCCGGCGGGAATTGTTCTTACTAATTGAATATGCTTATAATTGATAATTGGACTTTACATATTTTCCTTCTCAAAAAATAATTTCCCAACCCGGACCACTTATATAAGAGGTATTTTGTGGTTCGGATAAAATTTATTTTGATCCAAGAAAAACCCGATCGATAAATTTTTTAAAATTAATTCGGGCTAGGTCAAGCTCTAATAAAATAAAATTAAACTGATTTTAAAAGTTAAAATTTAATATGTTATCAGTCCATAAGTAATCATAAAAAGGTGTAATAATTTCTATATTCTTATAATATATACCTATTTTTCGTCGTTTTTTCACTTTCAATATCAGTATGAACTTTAAAATGATGTTTTATTGGAATGACATCAGTAAATAAAAATGCTGATTCTTTTAATTTAATGCTATAATTGGTATAATTTAGTTTGAACTAGTAAAATTAATTATACATGAGTTTTGCAGCAGAACCTTCAAATGGCTTAAAAATTTTAAATTTTTTAGTGGCCTGATTATATGGAAGTTGAGGTAGTTCTTTATCCCAGAAATTATCCTTCACTAATGGTGGGCATACTTGGTGCATTTCATCAATCAAGATATAAGATATCTAAAGTAATACAATACGAAATTTTTTTATTTATATTTACGTAAAGATTTCTATCTATTAACCAGTTAATAGGAAAATCATCGTCATCCTCGCCCATAGGATTTAAACATACTTCAGCTGCCTAATTTTTTGTTTATTTAAAAAATTGATTAATTTTATCATTTTAAAAATATTTCCATTTTTATAATTAAATTATACATTATAAATAAACTTTACTAATAATTTTTTTAATTAATCAAAGTTGAATCCAATAATTTTTAATTTAAATAAAATTAATTATTATCTTTCATGCCTTGCATATTAAATACTTTTACATTTATTGTGAAAATTAACATCTAACATCTATATATGGTAATATAATCAAAATTGATATATGATTTTACTATTTTAGCAAACCTACATTTTCTAGAGGATTTGTCACATACTATTATGGAATCCAAATGTAATTTTCGTTTTATTTATATCAGAATTCAAAAATGATTTGGCGAAGAATGAAAATGTACCCGCGTTAAATATATTTTAAACTTTCTAATAGTTTTTAGTAATTATTGTGTAAAAAGAAAAAGAATTTTTTAATCTCTTAGGTCTTTAGAAAATTATTACCCTTATATCGAAACACCGGGAATATATTTTTATTTTTCAATCAATACAATTTATATTCTAATAATAAATAAAATATATTATATAATTTTTAAATATGATATATTTTAAAAAAGATTTCATGATATTAACACCACATTTAAGGTCTACCTTCATACTTTTTTTTAGCTTAATGTAGATTCGACTTTCGGATATCTCTGTGACCTAATTTATTTAAAGATTATGGTCACCCTCTTCTAACGGCATCTTTCCATATTTTAAGCAATAAAATATAATTGTAAAATTTATGAATAAAAAATTCATATCATACATGAAAAGACGATTTTCTAATCGTTAGATTGAAGATATTGTGGAAATTAAATTCTGCACGCAAAACTTATAGATCAGAAATATTTAATTTATTAGCTTTGATTACTACTAAGGAAAATATTATAAATAAATGCTAATAAATGATGTATTTTATTGAAATGTATTGTATTTCGTATATGAATTAGAATAAAATAAAGTATTAATTCGAATTATGGTTTAGAATCCTTTTTTTTACAGTTTTATTAGTCAAAATTTTATCTTAACCCCATCCCCTCCTTCAAAAACAAAATTGGCTAATTGAAACATGTTTATTAGTGTATAGGCTTTTGTATATGATCGAGATTACTATGTAAAAATAAATTGAATATCAGAAATATTTCAGAAGCCAGAGTTTATATAATACCGCCGACCACATTAACTTTATAGTAATTTTACTCAGAGATTAAATATTTGCTCACTATAAACGAATATTTACCACTATCGTGGTCTTACATTAAACAATATTATTCACCAGAATATTAAAATTTTGTTCAATATATATAAAGCTATTTATACTTTAAGCCAGCCGATATAAATTGTGAAATGCAATAATGTTCGAAAAGGAGCACTGTAGTCAATTATATTTTGCGTCATCATGACTGTAGTATCATCGTCATTATTCATTTCAGAAACACCTGGTATCATAAATGTCTGTCTCCCAAACAAACACAATATGCAAAAGGAATAAACTCCCATCATCACAACCTATAAATTAGCATTAATATGGATTTAAATTTTGTAAATAGCTGCCTCCCATTTATAAATTTTTAATATATATTTTTAAAACTACATTGTAAAGCAGTAAAGATATTATAAAAATTATCGTATTTCTGCATCTGTATACTATACCGTCTCAATAAAAACGACCACCTTATTAATTTTATTGAATCATTATTACTAAAATAAAAAAAAATAGGCTTTATTATTTTTATGAGCTTATAATCTTTTATATATATAAAATACTATTTAAAATATTTTGTTCGATCAGTTATAAAAAAATTAAAATTTGTACGTGATTTAATATAATATAAAAAAAAGGATTCTATTTAATAGGTCAAAATTAAAACTGAAATGCTTATAAAACGTAATCATTAAACTCTCAGAATAAATATTTAAGGCTCAGAAAAAATACTGAATGTTAAGAATTATTCCTTACATCTGAAAATAACTTAATTTTTAAGAAAAAATACTAATTATTTAGTTATAAAACGAGAAGGATAATGAATCGCTCAGTAATATATATGAAACGGTCCGAAAATCGTTAAAGATTTGAAGAAAATATCTATGAATTTTAGATTATTTTGAGCTTGAACTATTTTTTTTTTATTTCTGAGCAATTCAAGAAAAAAAATTTTGAGTTTTACGGATTATATTAAAATATTAAATCCTATTTAGGTATTAATTTATTAAATATTTCGAAATGGTCTCCTCATAATTGAAATAAACATTAATATTTTTTGAACAAAATTAACACAACGTCAGAAAGTTCAATTATTCGATTTCCTTTGCCAATTTATAAAATCTATTTTAAAAAGGATAACTCATAAATAAAAAGAAGATCAATATTTCATAGGCCTGACTTCAATATATATTTAAACATTTAAAAATAAATTATTATTTCTAATAGTATCGTGTTTAATTGATAAGAGAGAATACATTAGGTATGTAAAATGTCCAATTCGTCGATTTTTAAAGATGACCCTATTAAGACTCTGGCCAAAATAATATTATGTAAGCCAGGAGATTTTTTTGTCGATAACATAAAGGTTTGGATCTATATTTGCCAAATCTCAAGGCTTACATAGAATTATTTTGGCTAAAACTTTAATCGGGTCGTTTTTTTAAAAAAGGTCCGGCTTTTAAATCACTAGGATGAAAATAAAAAACAAAAACACTGGTAAATTGAAATTTTAAACTTACAATTTCAACTATGGTCTTTATCCACAATAACAAAAATTATTTTATTTTTTTCCATTTACTAAGACTTACCTAGATGATTTAATAATTAATTTTGTAACGAAGACTATTTACAATAGTTAAAGTTTTTGTTTAGAAGCAACTAGGATAAACTAAAAAATGTGAGATCACAATTATCTACAAAAAAATGTTATAATCTTTTTATTTCAATATGATACATTTTGCACAATCGATTGCGAGTGAATAATTTTAATTTTTTTAGAAGATACTTGATATATTTTTTTTCAAAGACAATTAAGTTACACTAATTATATAACTATATTTAAACTCTACTAATTTGTGAACTGAGTTTAAGACTAAAAGACAATATAATTGCGTTTAGGCTTAATTCAATAAAAATATATATTATATTTTAGATTAATATTAGCTATGAAAAATAGGCAAATTTTGAACCTATTTTTTAAATGCACATATATAATATTCAATTATATACTTGTGTGTAAACTAATGGAAAGCTTATCCAATCCTGCCCCATTAATCTTCCTAAATTTCCTCTCAATTTCATTAGCTCCTAAATAATTTATATTTAGTAATATTATGAATGTAGAAACTTTTATTAGCCCTGTTGAGCTATATTGATCTCTTATGTAACCCTCGGAACGCGCTTTACTAACTAATGCTATTGACCATATTAAAGTAGTCCACCACACGTCTCCTGGAGCAAATGTTTGCAATATCTTTTTTTCGTTTTCAATTAAGATGCCTGTATTAGAGGTTTGTATATTTTAAACACTTTTGAAGAAAACAAAATTTACAAAGAGAAAATATATAAGCTAATTATACAAATAAGGTTCATTTTTATAACAATTAAAATCGAAATGTAAAAACTAATCCTAATCTTGCCTGGGCCTAGTTGTAAAAAAGAAATTAAATAATAATTATTAATTTTTTATACAATTGAGAATTATGGGAATGATGTAAATAATGAGGGTATCAAAGGGAAAGTTCAATAAATAAATAAATGTTATTAATATTCTCTAAATAATTCTGTTAATTATAAAATATTCGATATTTATAGAGATTTTATGGATTCCAGGAAATTATTTTAACTTTCGATTAAATGAAAAGATTATATAAATAAAATAATTGAACCTAAACACTTATTAAATTAATTTAAATAATAAGAAAAGGGATATATCAATGTTTAAAGATAATCCAGATATCACTCACCGATTTATCATAATTTAGTTTAAAGATCAAAATGTGCTATCATTTAAATTATCATTATATTTTTTATCATAAATGTTAATTCTGGCTCCGTATGTTTTACTGCTTTATAATACACAAATCAAGTTATTTCATAAGTTCCTTTTTCAATCCTACCCTACTTAAGAAAAAATATATTTAAGTTAAAGCCTTGCATCTGATATCTGATTGTGAAGATAAACCTAGACCCATCTATGAACAGTTACTTTCATTATTATAAATTTGAAATGGATAACAGGATATAAAAATTTATGAAAATTGATTTTAAAACCTGAGGCCACTAAATGATCCAATGTAGGAAATCTTTTTTTTGTGGAAATCGCCAAATTTCTGAATACGTTTATAAATGTCAAATTAATATATCTCATTAATGTCCTCCTTATAAGTCTTGGTCTCTCTTCCGTGCCATGGATATGTGTGGATATTAAAAAGGCTTTATTTAATCGAGATATAATATTATATTAGTTATCGTAGATAAAATACCTAATCTATCGGGGTAAGGTATATTGCTGTAATATTTCCACCATCGATACAAGACAATATCCGTGTAAAATCCTAATATAAACGCAAGTGGAACGACATCTAATAATTTTTCTGCTTTTTCAGCTACCTCCATAAAAACTCTATTGTGTAACCGAATAAATATATATCAGGTGAGGCTATGTTGAATATTAAATTGGAAAAGTTTTAAAACTCTTGTAATATAGTTATGTTAAATTTTAAATTTTCTAAAATTATCTGGATATGTTTTGTTTATATTAAAACTTATTCCATTTTTTCGATAAAAATTTCAAGTTTGCGAATCAAATTTTATTTATATTTTGGAGCTTAATCAAAATTTTTCTTACTTATTTATATAAATCATTTATTTAAACTAAAATGTTATTATATTCTTTATTAGCATATTTAGTTTTGTCGGATAATAGCTAACTCAAGGAATGTTCACATGATATGTTTTGAATGATGAAATATAATTAATATAAAAATAGGTAAATAAAAGCAAGGAGTAGGATCTAAGGAAAAATATAGATTAATTAAAGGTTTGAGAGAAATGGCTTAGGGTATTATAAATTGATTTTTAATAAAATTTGAATATTACCTATTAAATCTGACCCATGTGATTATAAATAATATATAGAAATAAAAATAAATCAGCTTCTAAGTTAGATGAAATTTTTAATTTTAAATATAAACAAATTATAAATTTACCTCTGTTGGTTTTGGGATAATAGATTCACAAAAATAGCATATAAAAGCCCATATATTACTATAAAAAAGAACATACTTTTCCAGATCAGTGAGTACAAGCTACCTCTCCACCTATTTATTTTTTAATGTAAAAAACAAATTGCCATTTCTCTTTTAAATCAAAAAAAACCAATTTAAATTTTTAAATAAAATCTGGAGGACGCAACGATTGTAAATTTCGCATGTTATAAACAAGTTTATGAACCTATACTATGAAACTGGACTAAAGAGGCTCTGGTATTTTTAAAGTAAATTAATTTCAGCCAATTCCTAAAAATTTTAAAATATGGTTTTATATATCTTAAATTCCAACCCTGTTAAAGCAATTAATTAAAAATAATTTATAAGGATTTTAACTATAAATTACCCCTTCTCCCCTCCCGGTAATTTTAAAATGTCTGATTTAAGTTTCCATATATTTTTATACGAGGGTGCTATATTCTTGTTTCGATTCTAAGCTCTTTAGAAAGCGGTTTATATAATTTCAATTTATTATATTCTTAAAATTTAGGAACATAATTCTATAAACAATAAATTTTAATTACCAGATATCAAATTTCATAGGCTAAATAATATTTATAGATTAATTTTTATTTTTGTAACTATAGGTCCATTTGAAATTATTTAAGGTAATTAATTCTAATATTTAAAACCTATAAAATCATTGAAAATTAGAAAAGGGAAATTGGATAGGTTAGTTTCATGCCATTATTTATACAAGTCTTAGTTAACGCACTATATGTTTTAAATATATTAAACAGAAATAAAATTTTAAAACTAAGAATTTCTAGATAGTAAGATTTTTTTAGTATTTGTAACACTCGGCGGTTTTCATTCTTCCATTATAAGATAACTCTCTTTATCAGTCTTCATTCCATTTGATAAGAACTGGCCACGATTTTATTCACTATCGGCTTTAACTATTTATGACGTTTATGATGGATATATTTTGTTTAGCTTTAGGATTAAACATTTCGCACAAAGAGGGAAAGGATGGGCGAAATAAGGATTGCTGATTATGAGACAGATTCACATGTTGCCTTTTACAATTTAGGGTAGAGGTTCTCAATTTGGGGAGATAGTCGAAAAAATATATTCAAATAATAAAATATTCATTTAATAAATTTTTATATCAAAATATGTATTCAAATATAATATAAAGCTAAAAATATATATGGATTGTAAAAAAAAATTTACTTCCATAGTACTCGAAAAAATACTGAAAAATCGCTAGTTATAAAATCAGCTGAATAAGAAACAGTCATATGAAATAAGTTATCAGAATTAAAATTATTTATCGAATTAAATATTCTACTAAAATTAGAATTTTATATTTTTCCATTAACAAGATATAATTATAAAATTTCCAAAAAATTTAACTTAACGATTGAGAAATAATCTAACAGCGCCCTGAACATTCAAATTTGATATATTTTTTTACAAGCTAATATTTTGATTTTAATTAATAGTATTTGGAAATAAATTAAACCCAGTTGTGATTTATCCAAACCAAATGGTAAAAAAAATATTTTTATATGAACATTTAAAATTAAAATAAAACACTACAGTGCAACTAATAAATTTTTGTAAAACAAAAATTTTTGATGGTTTTTATTATATAATTACCAATAGTTTTAACCTATTTGTTTTTTATATTATATATCTCCTTTAACTTTTTAATAAAAGCAATTTTTTTTAATGTTTATTAATTGTTAAACAAAATGAATTGAAACATACGCAAATTCGGATGTGCTGGACAAAACTGCGTGTTTAATGGAAATGTTTTTTTGGTAATTTAAATCATATTAACTGTGAGTTAAATATTGTGTTAAATAAATTGAAAGAACATATGAAAAATGGTAATTCATTTGAACAGATATCTAATGGGTTTAATAAATGTTCCGTTTCATATAATTTCTTGAGTAAAATAATGAATTTGGAAAGCAGTTTAAAGGTAATTTTAAAATGAAATCAAAAATGGTGAACTAAATGTGATATGATCATCCATGTTTGTAAAAATCGGTTGTTATCTCAAAAGAGTTAAAGGAATTAAGGTTATAAGGATGTATATAAATAGAATAATAAATAATCTACCTAGCTGTCAAATATGTGGTAGAAAATTGATAATAAAAAAATTGTTTTTCAAAGGACAGAAACAGTGTCAATTTTAATTTTAAAGTAAATTAAATGAATAATGTATAATATTATTCTATATATTTTAATGGTCTTCTGTTTATAATTTTTATTATCTGTTTTTATATTGTTTAAATCTATTCTTAAAATCCCTACAGATAATATTATTTGTATCCGATGTGAATATAAAGGTTATAAAGATACAATTTGTATTTGAAAGAATATAAATTTTTGCTTTGGTGTTCCTTTAAGAAAGTCCCTACATGTGATTCAACTGTTGGGAAAATTTCAGAAATTATTTCCACAAACAAATTTGAATTATTAAAATCCGATGAAAATTATTCTAGCATTTGCTTTAAACTAATAAAAATGGTCATGTGGCCATAAAAATTATTAAATAAGTAAACTGACTATATAATTGCCGTTATGGTCATAAAAAATCTCGAGAGATCATTAAATTATAATAATAAATTTTTAGATAAATATCATGTTGTGAAAAATTCTATGGATAATATTGAATAAAAAAACAATTGTCAGATTAATGATAATTGTAAACCAAAAGTTAACTCTAATAAAAAGAGTTAAGATATAAATTTTTATTATCGTGTTGATACAATGAAAAATTTTAAATGTCCATATAATTTGAACAAAAGGAATTTTAAATGGGAGAAATAACCAATGCGTATTGTTAAGAAACATATTGATGATATTAAAATGCCTCTAAATTCTAAGTTGAATTTAGGCATGATTTTAGATTCTAATAAATTGGAATTTTAAATAGAATAAATATAAGTCAGCTTATTAAAACATATACAATTTTATGACTCAAAGAGGAGATGGACAGTGTCCTTGTCCTGAGATTAATTTAAGAACTGACCATATGTGCATTAAAATACAGCTGGACACTGAGGCTAACGTTTCCATTATGTCCCAAGAAAATTGTTATAAATATTGGTCTTATTGCACTCTTGAAGAAGAAAATATGTGGGTCCTCGCAATTACTGGTATCTTTTTACCATACATAATGAATTAGCAGCAGATAATGCCGAAAGAAAAATAACCGCGAATAGTATTAGAAATAAACTTCGGGAAATAGAAAAGACTTATTTATTGAACGAGGAAAAAATTCCATAAAAATCATATCCCCTACAATCAACAAATTAATGATAGAGCCGTGTTTTAGCTCCAAAATAAATGTTGAAATTAATAAAGATCAAATTATAGATTTTAAAATTAATGAGTTAAATATAGTTAATAATGTTATACCTGTTTTAGTAAAATTTATAATTTATACCTATCATATACCTTTAATCCATTTATTCAGAAAAGATAATAGCGAATTAAGGTTATCTCCCCTGGTTATTATTAGTGGGAAGTTTTAATGTAGATTGTGTTATCGGCGAGGTAAAGAAAGTTGATTACACGATATTTTATCCAGGTCGGGATCGATCGATAAAAATCTCAATATAATGAATAATAACATTGATAGGGAGAAAGCATTGGTTAGTTCTCTTTCTCATATATTGAAAGGTGGTCCTACTAATTGGGAAAACCTTAAACTCAATATGTTAAGGAATTGAGGGAAAACCTATTAAAAGAAATGGCTAAAGGCCCCATAGAATCTTAAATTTCAATTTATAGGAATGTAGACATATATTTCTAATCATTTATTTTTGAATTATTATGATTTTAATGTTACATTTCTTTTTTGATTCTTTTAACGTATTACATTTTATTACCCTATGCAATTTATATTTTTCGCGATATTACCTTTTTTTATTATCCTGAATTTTACTATTTAACAATAAAGCCACATTATTTTAGTTAACAAAATGCCTATTTTTTAATAAAACTCATTAAATAAATTTTTATATTTTATTAAATACTTGTGATTTTTGTGAGCACCTAAATTAAATAATTATTTGATATAATCTTTTAAACTATATGAAATTCAGAAATATTTATTATAGACCAAAACTGGCGGCCTAAGCCCACAAATATTTTTTAAAATTAGACACCTACCAAAAAATCTTAGCTATGGCACTGATTATATGTATACACCCCATGTCTTGCGTGAGGTAGTAAGGTAATAAAAGTGTAGATGAAATTAAGGGAATGGTAGAAAACATTGATGGGAATAGACAATGTAAAATGCTAATGTTCTGACGAATATATAAATATCCTTTAGAATCGCCCGTGAGAAACGTCATTTTTCTAGTAGCCCTTCAAAGGGAAAGTGCCTCGTAGCCAAAGTTTTGGTAGTTTGGTGTGACAACAGTAACAACTTTGTTTAACTCCGAATATTTGTTTTTTTTATATCGACCACCGAAAGAGGATTTTTCTGATGTTAGATTTAACGAATGTTTACTCAAGTGTAATCCCTAGTGAGAGGTATACACTTTACTGTGGAATTAAAATTAATCTATCTGCATCTGGCCTACATCGGAAATAGAGATTAAGAGCTTGAGGGTGCATAAGTTAGTTCTATCTAGAGCTTTGGATATTGTAATGTCAAATACTTATGCTTTAAAATTAATTTTGGTAAAAACCTCATTTCAATGGGCTGAAAATTCTCACTTATCTAAGAAGACAATTCTTTTTTTTACAATATTCCAACTACTATAACCTTAGGAATACCATAAATGAATAGTCTTGACCATGAATTTCATTATGAAGATAGATAACTTCATACTATTTTTATAAATAATGACAGTTTAAGTGAAATATTTGCCGTTGTGTATTACCCAACCTTAGTCAGCATGTGTAATATCCTAAAAATTGTCTGAAATATATATAGTGAGAACTGTACAAACGTTGGAAAACTTTCCCGGAAAAACCAGATTTTTCAAATTTAAAAAAAATTATCTGATAAATTAATTGTTTGGAAAATAGCTTAATAATCTGTTGAATGCGTTTTTAAAAAATCGAATTTTGCCTAAAATGTAAATTATAGTATTTGTAAAACTAATCTATCCTATAAATTTCGATTAATGATATATGATGCCATTTAACGTATAGTAATTTACTAAAAATACAAGGCTCTAATTTTATTAAAATGCAACCATTTTGAATTGATTAACCCTAATCCTCATCAATGTTATCTTTAATCCTAACCCTATGATTTCCATGGAGGTAGATTTCAGAGAATCAAAATGTTCTCCCTTCCAGAACAATGATTTATATATATCTTTGAAACATTTATGCAATATTCATAAATACAAAAAATAATGCGTTTTGAAAATATTGTTTAAAGATGTTATATATTATCGGATAAATGCGAAAGTTTTAAAATCACTTCTATATTAATATAGTGATTAAATAATATAGATTAGTTAGAGTCAAAAAATTTATTTTATCAAAATTTCTAAATTATATTGTGATCTGGTCAAGTTTATTTACACTTTAAGCACATCATTAAAAAAAAAATAAAAATTTGTAAATTATATTTAATTTAGTATGAAAATCTTATTTGCTATAAATATATAATGATAAAAATGCTTTGATATTTTAGAAAACTTTAATATCAATGAATTTTATAATAGCTTCACATTATATGATAGCATATTTATATATAAAATTATTGGCTACCTGTTACTTAAAAAATAATTATAAAATGATTAATCAAAAAAATTTTATTAAATTATTAGCAATTAAAGAGATAGATGATTTTTTATGTGATTTTGAACATGCCTATCTCACTCTCAAATTTGGATTAAGTTGCTATGGGAATTTAGATGACTAGGGAATGTAATCATTAAAGGATAAAATTGATAGAAAAAATAAAAAAAATTTAGAACAGAAACAGAGTAGGATTAAGTTTTAACTAAGATGAGAGAACCAAATTAAAACCAATTATTTCTAAATTAAAAAAGAAAGAATAAGGAATTTAAACCACAAATGTTATTAAAATGGTAAAAATAATTATATGAATATATATTAAAAGTTAAATAAAATTAAGAGAAATTATGAATAAATTAAATTATGGCATGAATAACAAATATCGAGAAAGAACCGAAAAAAGAAAGAAAGTAAGAAAGAAAGAAAAAGAAAGTAAGAAAGAAAGAAAAAGAAAGTAAGAAAGAAAGAAAAAGAAAGTAAGAAAGAAAGAAAAAGAAAGTAAGAAAGAAAGAAAAAGAAAGAAAGAAATGCAGAAAAAATCGCATATTTTTTCCAAACACTTCGCTTTTAAACAACTGTAAGTATAATTTACGACATTGTCAAACTTTTTCTGAAAAACAGATTTAAAAAACTAATTAAGTCTGAGACTCCATATATATACCCATAAAATTTTTTTGTAATAATGAACATTGATGGTTACATGATTTCGCGTTTTGCAATTATGTCCCATTATTTTGAAATAATGAATATAAAATATTAAATGGGGAATATTTTTGATAAATTTTTTGAAGATACCTAAAAGAAATTGTGTATAATATAAGAAGGTTGAATAGTAAAATAATTACTGTATCTTCCTACAAGACAACATAACATTTATTATAAAAAATTTAAAAACTTATACATGATAATTCTTATAAACTATTTGATATAAACTTTATCATTGATTAAATTAACTTTAAAAACATATTATATCAAGGTCCATTTAAAATAGTATTGTTTTTAAGATTTTTCGCTTCCAGTTTTATCCAAAGATCTAAATAATAAATCCTAGAAAATAAAGATGAATTTTATAAAAAATATTAAATACAAATATTTAGGTCCATAGTTCGATTCCATCTCTTCCCCTCTCCCCCATTTCTGTCCCTTCCCCTCCCAACAGAAAAATGTTTTTATTTTTTTGGGTAAAAATGAATAATTTTAGTTCGGAAAATATTCATTATTGTGGTTTCCAAAAATATCCCCATTTCTATACTTAATTTTATGAATAAACAATAAATAATTTAATATTCAAAGGTTTTGAATATAAATGGCTGATATTCAATTTGAATATCAATATTATTCGCATATTTATATATTTTTGTCTTTAGGGTTTAATATGAGTCATAGACTAAGCCATTTGTTCGATAATCTAATTTTAAACATGTAAAAGCAACAACTTCTCAACTTCTCAACAAGTAATTTATAGACCTATAAAATAGCCAGCAAAAACACTGGCAGGTTTAAGCGGCCTCTAGATCAAGGCTGAACCTGCCTTGTTATTTAATTTATTATGATCACAGATACTGTTATTAAACGGCCCCGATTGGGGTCCATTAAAAGGGCACGATTAAGATTTAAGCCAAAATAATATTATATAAGCCTGGAGATTTTTGTCATAGGTGGCAGAAGGTTTGGACTTCTATTTATCAAATTTTAATTTTTAGAAAATATTATTTTGGCTAAAATATTAATCAAGTCGTTTATTAAAATCGACAAAAATCGGGCCGTTTAACAACACTGTAGAAGAGTCTACATTAAAATAATAAAAAGATCAAATGATATGATTTATTTAGTGACGTTAAAAATAAATTTGATTTTAAAAATAACTCCAATTGAGGATATTTTTATAAATTATTTTTACTTTCATTTTAATTGAATGTTTTTAAATAAACAATTTTTGGGAATGATTAATAAATTGATTTCTGTTTTAAAACTTTAATAAAATTATTGGCATCACCATTAATCTTTAACAAGTCAAGTTGATGAAATAGCAGAGCAAATAAAACAGTATATTTTTATGGAGCTGTGTACTGAAGAGGGTGTTATAAACTACATCTAGAAGAGAATCGAATAAAAGTATTTTAGAAAGACATCAAAAAATAGTTTTCCTTATACCCTCCCTATTCCTGAGTGAAATGTTTTCTGGTTATAACCAATATATCACACAATAAATCTAAATATACTTGAATAAAATATAAATTTACATTTTCGGGTAATTTTTCAAGAATCTTTGGGTCTTCTTTTTCTTGGCCGGCTAAATTTGACTCCAAATTTAATATCCTGTCTAATTTTAATTAATGTGAGTTATGCTATAAAACAAAAATGTTCAGGGAAATGCAAATTTATACATATCTACATCAATAAAATATCATCAAATGACCTAAATTATTATACTCAATTTTTAGATAATTAGAGATTATTTTTATTAAACCCAACCAATCAGGAATTAAATAAACTTACCAGGATAAGACTAAAATAGTTAAGTATAAATTTTAAATATTATAAAAATAAATAATATATTTAAGTGTATAATATTGTGGTATACTATAATAACCAAGCCCATTTTAATATATGACTCAACATTTTCGAATCGGTACATAATTTTTGATACATGTGGGGGGTATTTTATATTATATACCATTTTAATAATCGTAATAGTAATCAATGTATTTAAAGTATTTTTTTATTTATAGGGTAAAATCCGAATGTATTTATTTCACTATTTTTGCATTTTAAATTGATTTGAATGTTAATTCTTTATAAAAATAATAATTAAATTACAAGACTGTGACAGCTTACAACTCCTGATTGTTATATTTCATCAGGATTATATTTCTTTTAATAATCTCTTGAATTTTTTCAAGATCAAAAATAGATAAAATCTTTCTTCCTTACTTTTATTCAAGTTTGAATGAGTTAAGGAAAAGTTACTTCCTTAAACTATTTCTTCGTTATATGTTTTAATATAAATTCGCTAGTCGGCAACCCATAAATTACATATATAACTTTCTATACTATATTTTACTCTCACATACTTATGTTAATCCATAAAGATGTTCATATTTAAGAAATTTATACTCATATTATAAGGATTAGGGGTATATTAACTTTCTTTCTAAGCAGTTGGGTTATGATTCTCATAGACGTCAGATGGGAGGGTCAGGCAGCAGCTAAAGATTTTTGAGCACCCTCTAAAGAATATTTTATATATATAAATAAATTTATAGTTGGTAAAATAGAGAGCAATATTATTCTCAACTGTATATCTGTATCATTATTTTACTTTTTTTTATCTGGGACTTGTAGAATCAACGATTATATGTCCCTTCGAATTGTTCATTCACATTCATATCAATCAATATTAGCTTTTTATATTTTTGATCAATTGTGAATTTAACATAATTTTTCAGCTTAACATTTGTGTTGAGACGAAATTAAGGTAATCTCTTAGTGTGGTGAGGTAAGCTTTAGAAATAGGAATAAGGACAGAGAAATGTCAAACATAATGATGGAGATGATCTTCTCTGTAACATGTGCCATTTTTGTTATAATATTTCAAGATTATTTAAGTTTAAGAAAAAAAACTAATAATTTTTTAAATTATAAATAATATAATCTGATAAAATATTTATATATAATAATTTGATTCAAAAAAAGGGTAGTTGCATAATAGATGGGTTTGAGTACTATAGTATGCGAGAAAAAAAGCATAAAAAGCCTAAATCTGTTTTTTTAATGTAAAAAAAGGGAATAAAAGCTTTAAAAACAAAAACAAAAATTGAAACACTCAAAAGTTAAAATAAAAAATAATTGAAAAAAAAAGGTTTTTTTATCCCTATATATTATATATACAACAATTACCCTTTTCAGATTCAGCATTATCAGAAAATTTCGAGATATCGGGTTTTTCATTTATAGTTTCCCTTAATAAAATTATAAGAATGCAATATTTTATAATGTATAAATAAATCTTTCGTAAAATAATTCTAGATTTTTAAACCAATTTTCAATATTTACCACATTTAAACGCAGTATACACGTTAAATAACAAAAATTGACCTATCAATTTGGATCTTAAATTATACTCAAAAGTTCTCTCTTATTGACAAATTCGGTGAATAGCTAATTTTCAAATGATTTGTAAATAGACTTACTCAAAAAATCTAATTTCCTAGTATGAAATTGTTTCTTATAAGCGGAATTAGGATCGATTTCTAAAAACGGTCCGATCAATATTTTAGCCAAAATAATATTGTGTGAGCTTGGAGATTTTGCTCATAAAAGGTAGTTCGGATAAGAAAATTTTTAACCGGACCGAGAAACCCGATTAAATTTTTTCTATCCAATTCGGCCCAGGTCAACTTCTAATAAAGATATAAGAAATGATTAAAAATTCAAATTTAATAAATAAAACGATTTTGATAAATTCTCTGTTTCTGAATTTATAGATATTCATAAAAAAAACTATATAATAAGTTCTATATTCTTATAATATATACCTATTCTTCGTCGTTTTTTCATTTTCAATATCAGTACGTAGTTTAAAATTATGTTTTATTGGTATGACATCAGTGAATAAATATGCTGATTCTTTTAATTTTATGCTATAATGGTATAAATTAGTTTGAACTATACGCATAAATTAATTATACATGAGTTTTGCAGCAGAACCTTCAAATGGCTGGAAAATTTTAAATTTTTTAGTGGCCTGATTATAAGGAAGTCGAGCTATTTCTTTATCCCAGAAATTATCCTTGATTATTGGTGGACATACTTGGTGCATTTCATCAATCAATATATAAGATATCTAATGTAATGTAATACAATAACCAAAAACATTTTATTTATATTTACGTAAAGATTTCTATCTATTAACCAGTTAATAGGAAAATCATCGTCATCCTCGCCCATAGGATTTAAACATACTTCAGCTGCCTAAGGTTTTATTTATATTAAAAAAATTTATTAATTATTCTATTTAAATATATTTTCATTTTTATAATTAAACAATACATTATAAATTAATAATATACTCAAATTTTTTTAAGATTAATCAATAATCCAATTTTTTTATAATGAAATAAAATCAATTATTTTTTTTTACCCTTTTCTTAAATCTTAAAACACAAATCATCCATCTATCTAACTATATATGGTAATATAATCAAAATTTGATGTATGAGTTTACTATTTCGGCAAGCCTACATTTTCTGTAAATAATGAGGATTCGTCACATACATATTTTAAATCCAAATATATTTTGTAATTTTAGCTTTAATTATATTGGAATTTTAAAAATGATTCAGCGAAATATACCCGTTTTTGCCCAGTTTAAATTTTTTTAATGGTTTTTATAAATTATTGTGTAAAAATAAAACTGCTATATTACATTTTTTTTAAATCTCCAAGTTCTTTAGAAAATTGTTGTCCTCATATAAGAACATCGGTAGTATTATTTTATTTTTCAAATCAATATCAATTTATATTCAAATAATATATAAAATGTATATAAGTATTAGCTTCTAATATGATTTCGGGAGATTAACACTACATTTAATACCTCCATGTATTTTTTTAGCCTATTGAAGATTCGACTGAAGATTTTCCCCCCTTTCATCTAATGCTCCTTTCTATTGAAATAAAATTTACACTGTAAAATTTATGATTAAAAAGAATTAGTATCATGCATGATAAGACAAATTTTTAATCGTTTCTGAAGATTGGGAATATTGTGAAATTAAATCCTTTTTTTGTAATATAATTTATTTTATCAATATAAACTCTTAATTGATGTAATTCAAGCTCCATGTTGTATAAAACTATACCTGCCTAAACTAAGATAATCTATTATACAACCTTCGTCGTCATCTTCCCTATTTTCCTCACTATGATTTTCATCATCAGATGGCTCAAAGAAAGTCATACTGTGTGATAATCTTTTTCTTATTTCAACCAATTCTTCAATGCTTTTATGGTGAAATTAATCTGTTATAAAAATATTTATGATATATTCTTTAACTATTTATGTGATTTTTATTTCATTAATAATATTCAAAAATTTAAAAATTATACAATTGTAAGAAATTTCGAACATAATTATTACTCTTATGAGTTGCGATATTCCAATATCGGAACATGAATAATAAAATAAATTATTTGACACAAATGAATAAGTAAACATAACCTGCTATATTCTATTTATTAAATCCTGTCTAAACACAATACAAAAAGTATAAAATTTGTAAATATTATATAGAAATTATATATTTAAAGCATTTACCTGTTATGATTTTTTTTTAAAATTCTTATAATAAGTTAATATATAAATAAAATAATAATAGCTAATAAACATGTAATAAAGATCAGTCAACAAGATTAATAATCTTTAAATTAAAATATTGAACAGAAAATATTCCAAATCAAAAAAATTAATTAAAAGTTCGATATTTGACACAAAGCAAAAACGGGTTAAATGTTATTAAAGCGTTATTCGTCATCTTCTAATTTCATGCGTAACAATTCCCTAATCCCCACCCCTCCCCCCAACCCCCCCTCACAAGATGAATTACTGGTAGCAAAATATTACATCAAAATAGATAAAGAAATATAAATATTTGAAAGAATTCAATTGGGTTTATTTTAATGTTTATTAATTTATAAGCTTTTTAATGTGATAGATAGAGATGACTATGCAAAATAAAATTGAATATCACAAATATTATAGATGCCAGTAGTGTTGTTAAACGGCTCGTTTTGAGCCAATTTTTAAAAACGGCTAACTCAATATTTTAGCCAGAAAAATATTGCCTAAGCCTTGAGATTTCAATAATTAAGACCTATGTTCCCTCTATGAACAAAATCTTCAGGCTTGCGTAAAATTTTTCTGGATGAAGTATTAAGCTAGCCGTTTTTAAAAATGGGCTCAAATAGTGCAGTTTAACAACATTAGATGGCAGAGCTTATGTAATAAGCTGATCAATACATTGAGACTTAGTTAATGTGTTTTACTCGGGGTAAAAATATTTAGTTCACTATAAACAAATATTTACCTATATCATGGTTTTTAACATTACATCAAATTATGCACCAGGATTTTAAAATTTAGTTCAATATATAAAAGCTGTTTATACTTTTAGCCAGCCGATATAAATCGTATAATGTAATAACGTTCGGAAAGGAGCACTGTAATCATTTATATTCTGGGTTATTACGACTGTATTAATATCGGCAATAGACGATTCAAAAGCATCTGTTATCAAAAAGATTTGCCTCCCAAATAAACACAATATGCAAAAGGAATAAACTCCCATCATCACGACCTATAAATTAGCATTAATATGAATTTAAATTTTGTAAATATCTGCTTGCCATTCATAAATATTAAGGTATTATGTTACATAAAAAATGACCACCTTATAAATTTTATTGAATCATTAATTTTAAAATAAAAGAATAGGCTTTATTTTTTTTAATGAGTTTACCATCTTTTACATAATACTAATATAATATTTTATTCGACTCGTTATAGAAAAAAAAACATTTTAATTTGGACGTGATTTAATATATAAAAAAAGAGCTCCTATTTAACTGCTCAGAATTAAAACTAAATTAAGAAAAAAAAATCCTTATACTCTCAGAATAAATCTTAAAGCTCAGAATTCTCAAATGAAACTTAATGTCTTGGGAAATAATATTTAATGCTCAAGTATAAAACGGAAAAGCTCAGATTAGAAAATGAATCGCTTAGAAACAGTATAATAATTTTTCTTATTGCTATTGATTTTAAGAATTTGTATATGATTATAAATTTTCTAAAAAAATATTTCCCCCCTCCACTTTTGGTTCCCATGCTTCTGCGCCCTCTAATTTCAATGATGATATTATGTCATAATCCCTCCTCCCATCTGTTGTAGTAGTCCTTGCAGGTTTTTCAAAATAAAAATTACTGGTCACGAGGGCTTATTTTAATGTGAATCTCTTGATATTTAATTATGGTTTTGGTTAAATAAAAAGAGTAAATTAAACATTCAGGAATCTTACACATAATACTAATATTTGAATCCCCTAAAGATATAGCGATGAGTAAAATTACAATGTTAGATCTTTTCTAATACCCACCTATACACATAGAGTGATTAGCATCAATAATTATTTGATCTTTGTATAAACTTTCATTTGATATTCATGTTGGCATATTGTGTATATACATATATATAATTAATCCCCAATCCCCTCTCAATAGGTAATCTGGTGACATTGAGTGCTGAATATCCATTTATCATTAGAAAATTAAAATTTTTACTTTAAAAAATCGTTTTTGATTTTAAAAGAAATATCTGTGAACAGTATAAATCCTTAGCTTTAAGTTTTTTTTTATTCTGAGCGATTAAATTTAAAAAAAAAGCGTCGGTTTTTATTAAGTGAGAAGTAATAAATCTTAAAGAATTTCGATATTTATAGCATATCTATTCTTTATTCAAAAAATAATTAATAAATTCTATAGTCTTAAAAATTGAAGAAAGAATGAAAAACCCAATCAATATATGTTTAGAGGCAAGTTTTGGCTCCTATTTAATTAGCAATTAATTCTGAATTGCAAAAAAATCCTTAAACTATCTGTATACATATTCATATCAAAAAATATACTGAATGCTAAGAATTATTTCTTAATACTGATAAATAACTTAATTTTTTAGAAAAAATAATAATTGTTCAAATATAAAAGGAAACGCTCAGTTTAAAAAATGAATTGCTCAAAGAAATATAACTGTCCGAACCGTTATAGGTTTTAAGAAAAATATATATAAAATTCAGTAAATATTCTCAGCTTTCGGTATTTTTTAATTCTGAGCAATGCAAGAACGATTTTTATAAACGACCTAATTAAGATTTTAGCATAAATAATATTATATAAGCCTCAAAAACCCTAGAACACATATTATTTTGATATAATAAAAATAATACAACAAAAAAACTGCTAAATTCAAAGTCAAACTTAAAATTTAAATATGGTCTCGTCTTCAATAACAAATTAATATTGATTTTTTTTTACATTACTCAAACCTGTCTAGATGATTTAATAATTAATTTTGTTACGAAGAACCATTTTCAATAGTTAAGTTTTTTAAAACCAACTATGATCAATTAAAAATTCTGAAACAATCCCATTCAGAGTGTATTAGCCTATATATCTTTAGAAAATTATTTATATCGATATTTATTAGTGCTGTAAACATTTCTAAAATAATTGAACGCGTTTACGTTCAACGTTCACCTTCAAAAAAAAGAACGCTTTTATATTCCTGAACGCGTTCACCTTCGTTCAAAACTTTATGAATAAATATTTTTTTTAAATTTTATTTAATATTTAATTTAATATAAATAAATACCATATATTTTTTTAATACGTTATATTAGATTTGCCATGTTTAAAATTAATAGTTTTAAGTGAATAAAAATAATTTTTTTTTATTGAAAAAGCATTCCTCATTAATTTTTAATATATAAAAATAAATTATTAACAGGATATTTATAGTTGCATTATATAAAATAATAAATATTATAATCAAGTATCTCTTTAAATTAGAACTTGCTGGTTACTTTTTGAACACATTTACATTTGTAAGGATATATATAGATAATATGATGATACTGTTATTTATTATATTTAATGTTAATGTTAAAATCAGAAGATGATGATGAAATAACAACATCTTTGTAAGGATATACATAGATAATATGATGATACTGTTATTTATTATATTTAATGTTATGTTAATGTTAAAATCAGAAATTGATGTTGAAATAACAACATCTCTATAAATAATAATATTCAAGTTATAAAACTATATTATAGGACAGAAATAGTGGCTGCTTAAAAAAATTCAAATGTGATAAAGGAAACATGATTAAATAGTTAAACCTTTTTTCTAATTTTGGATTAATATTAAATTAATATTTTTTATTCTCAACATAAGATTTTAAAATTGAACGAATATAAAAAAAGAATGCATTCGTCAAAAAAAAAGTAAGGCTTTCACGTTCAAAATTTGCCAAAAATAAAAGGAATGTCATTCATCACTTTTTCAAAAAACAAACTTCCTTCAGGAACGCGTTCAATTTAAACGAAATCGTTTACAACATAAATATTTATACATTTAGAAAGTATATTTAAACAACTCCGGATAGTAGATTACATGAAACAAAGAAAATTAAGTCGATATGATAGATTCAGATAATAATTTTTTACAGTGAAATTATGAGACAATTTTTTTATTTAGATATCTTCTAAAATTTTGCATAATCGATAGCACGTGAATAATCTAAATTTTTTAGACTTGATATTTTTATTCAAAAACTTATATTTTTATGTAAAAACTAAAGACTAAAAGACAATATAATTGCATTTAGGGCTGCTAAGTTCAATAAAAATATATATTATATATTAGATCAATAGATGTAAAATAAACAATCATTTTGAACCTATTATTAAACGCACATTTATATAATTCCATATATACTTGAGTGTATACTAATGGAAAACTTATCCAATCTTGCCCCAGCAATCTTCCCATATTTCCTCTCAATTTCATTAACTCCTAAACAATTTATATTTAATGCATATTGTGAATGTAGTAACTTTTATTAGATCTATTGTGCTAAATTGATCTCTTATGTAACCCTCAGAACGCGCTTTATTAATTAATGCTATTGACCATATTAAAGTTACCCACCACACGTCTCCTGGAGCAAATGTTTGCAATATCTTTTTTTCGTTTTCAATTAAGATGCCTGTATTAAGGATTTATTTATTTTTAAATTTATTTTACGACGAAAACAAAATATAATCAGCCAAGGAAACAAAGAGAATAAATTAATCTAATTATACCAATCAGGTCCATCACTATAATAATGAAAACCTGACTGTGTTGTAAAAAAAGCCCTAGTATTGCCTGGGCCTAATTGTAAAAATAAAATTTATTAATTTTTTGTATAATTAAGAAATAATGATTGTAATTGATTCATTAAATAAATAAATGTTATCAATATTTTCTCGAAATTATTCGGTTGATTATAAAATATTAAATATTTGCAAGGATTTGATAGATGAAAATATATTTTAACCCGCTATTTCATAGAAGAAATCTCAAATATAAATAAATAAATTAAACCTAAACAGCTCATGGCAGATTCTCACTGAAAATATAATATAATAAAAATTCCAAGAAGCCAAAAACTTAGATAAGCAGGGCGAAATCTTATTTGACGTAAATTTAATAATAACAGACCTGCAGGTTACTATTGATATGTTCAAAGACAATCAATATATTTTTTTTTCATTATTGGGTTTAAAGGTCATGACGTGCTAACATTTAATTTATCATTATATTTTACGTCAATAATTATAATTCCGACTCCCTGGGCTTTACTGCTTTCTGATTCACAATTTAAAATATGGTTCATTTATAAAAAAAATTTAATCCCACCCTACATGAAACAATATTTAAGCATTTTAAAACCTAGTATCTGATATCTGCTTGCGAAGCTATTTAACCCTTACAATTACTTTTTTTATTATAAATTTGGAATGAATAATAGGATATAAAAATATATGGAAATTTTATGTAAACCGGATACGACTAAATGATCTAATGTAGGAAATCTTTTTCTTGTGGAAATTGCCAAATTTCTGAATACGTTTATAAATGTCAAATTAATATATCTCATTAATGTTCTCCTTATAAGTCTTGCTCTCTCTTCCGTGCCATGGATATGTGTGGATATTAAAAAGGCTTTATTTAATCGAGATATAATATTATATTTATCGAAAATAAAATACCTAATCTATCAGGGTAAGGTATACTGCTAAAATATCTCCACCATCGAAACAAGACAACATCAGTGTAAAATCCTAATATAAACGAAAATGGAACGACATCTAATAATTTTTCAGCTTTTCCAGATACTTCCATAAAAACTCTAATTTTTAACCGAATAAAATTATATTAGGCTATGTCCTAAATATTTTTCATAAAATTCAAAAAGTTTTAAAATTTTAGTTATATGGGTATGTTAAATTTATAAAAATATTCCAGAATTATATTTTGAACATGTTTCTATTTTGATATTAAAAAAAACTTATTCCTTCTTCAAAAAAGTTTCAAAAGTTAGCGAATCAAATTTTTTTGTATTTTGGACACAACCTAATCAACATTTTTCTCGCTTATTTATATTAATCATTTAATTAAATTAAAATATTATTAATATTTTTTTTAGCATATTTTGTTTGGTTGAATAATAGCTAACTCAAGGAATGTTCATCTGATATAAATGTTTTATATTAGATGAAATATATAATAAAATAAATATAGATAAATTAAAACAAGAAGTGGGATTTCAAGGAAGGTATATGAGTTAGGATTAATATTAGAAATTGGTTTCAAATAAAAAAATTTTTTTTAATTACCTAAAAAATCTGACAGGCCATGTGATTATAAAAAGCCTAATAGAAATTTAAATAAATCAGCTTTCCTGAGTTAACCTAAATCTTTAATTTTAAATTTAACAAATTTCATATTGAATTTACCTCTTTTGGTTTTGGGATAATAGATTCACAAAAATAGCATATAAAAGCACATAAAATAATAGAAAAACAAACAAACATTTCCAGATCAGTGAATACACGCTACCTCTCCATCTATTTATATTTTTTTAATGTAAAAAACAAATTGGCATTTCTCTTTTAAATTAAAAAAAAATTGATGTATTTTTTAAATAAAATCTAGGTGGACCCCGAGACCGATTGTAAATTTCGCTTGATATGACCAAGTTTAACCTAGACTATGAGCCTGGACTAAAGAGGCTCTGGTTTTTAATATTTTCAAAGTAAATCAATTTCCGCTCTTAATTCCTAAAAATTTTTAAAGTGGGTTTTGTTATGTAAATTTCAATCCCTGTTAAAGCAATAAGTTAAACTAGTTTATGTTTTAATTATAAATAACCTCCCTTTTACTGGTAATTTTAAAATGTCTGATTCAAGTTTCCCTGTATATTTTTTAGAGAGTGAGTTTCTAGATTCTTTCAGTTATGATTCAATGTTCTAGTTTCGATTCAAAGTTCTTTAGAAAGCAATTTATATAATTTTTAATTTATTATATTCTTAAAATTTACGAACATAATTCTATAAACAATAAACTTTAATTACTAGATATCTAATTTTATAGGCTAAAAAGATATAAATTAATTTTTATTTTTATAACTAGAAAACCGTTTGAAATCATTTTAGGTAATTAATTCTGATATTTAAAACCTATAAAAACACGGGAAATGAGAAAAGGGAAATTGGATAGGTTAGCTTCCTGCCATAATTTATGTAAATCTTAGTCAACGCACTATATGATTTAAATATATCACAAACAGTAATAAAATTTTATAAGTAAAAATTTTTAGTCAGCCTATTGAAGTATTTATTTAGTATCTGTTGCACATAGATTTCGGATGTTTTCATTCTTCTATTATAAGAAATCTCTTTATCAGTTCATTCTAACCGTCGAGAACAGACCATGATTTTATCCACTATCGGCCCTAATCTTTTAAGATGGATATTTTTTGTTTAGCTTGATTAAAAAATTTTTCCAAAGAAGGAATAGGATGGTGAAATAAGGATTATTGATTATAAGACAAATTCTCCTATAGCCTTATGGCATTTAATATAAAGGTTCTCAATAGGGGGAGATAGTGGAAAAAATATCCTACAAATAATAAAATATTTGTTTAATAAAAAATTTTATTATATAAAAGCTAAAAATATATTTGCAATTGAATAAAAAAAAATTTTACTTCCATAGTACTCGAAAAAATATAGAAAAATTGCTAGTTGCAAAATCAGCTGAATAAGAAACAGTCATACAAAATATGCTTTCAGAATTAAAATTATTTATCGAATCAAATATTCTAATATAATTATTTTAATCTTATTAATTTTGATAATTTTTATTTTGATTAAATTTACTTTATGCTAGCTAACTCTTATTAGAGATCTGCAAAGTTAAGCTCGGGCCTAATTTTATTTAAAATAATCGGGTTTGGGCCGGACCGAGCCTAATATTTTTAAAAAAATTTCGAGCCGGGTCGGGCCTTGGAAATTTTATTAAATATATCTAAATTTATCAATTTTATATTGAATTTTTTATGTAAAATTAAAATTTTTGATTTAATTTATTGAAACTAAATATAACATATGTCTTTTATTTTAAGTAATAATAAAAATTAATTTCTATATTTAAATAATCTTATATTTTTATACAAGATAAAAGAATATTTAAAAAAATTAGAAAAAATTTAAGAAAATAAGATTAAACAATTTTAATACAAACTTTATATATTATTCTTAGACTATTTTAAAATATACCATGAAATATATTATATCATCGTAAAAATATGTAAATATATAAAAATACAAAATTATTCTAATCACATCTCTTAGGAATCACTATGATGGTGTTTCAATAATAGCAAAATATTACTTGGGTAGAGGTTCTACAATCGGTTGTTGCTCCTCAATCCAACATCTAGGCTGACTTATTTTAGAAATTTAACATGCCAGGTTAGTAAAAAATATAAGTGCCAGATAGTTAAAAAATATTTTAATTATATCGAGTCTGGCTAAGGCGGGTAAATTTTTCATAAAATTATAAGGAATTGGAGAGTTTTGAAGACCTCTAATATATTGGGAGGAACATAAAATGATATTCAAAAGAACATTCTAATTTGCGAAGAGCCCCCCCCCCCCACCCCTATGTATAAAATATGATTAAATTTAATCTCATTACTTAAAATGGCATGGCGTTGAGAAATTTTATATAAACTTTAATTAAGCCTTAATACAAATGATAAAAATTGGTTGATGATATTACGACCCTATCTATAACCCAAATAAGAGGTCATTCTTTACTAAGTTGAATGAATAGTTACTCAAGGGCAACTTCTAGATAATTAATAATTAATGGCCTAGTCCTATTAAAAATATATCGAAATACATCTCCTATGAAACTGTATCAGTAGAAATGGCGAAAGGAAGAGAATATTGAATTTCAATTTATAGAAATGGTAGACATAGATTGTATGAATAATATAAAATGGAAAGAGATATTGAAGGGGACCGCGAATTACATTATAGAGATGGATGATTAGCTTTTTTAATAAACAATAACGGTTTTAAATGACATTTTTGATGTTGTGTATTATTACACAATCTTATTAAACATGTGTAATAAAAAAATGTTTGAACGTAGGGAGACCGGGGTAAAGCGATTGACGGGGTAACAATGTTAACGCGAATAACTTTTTAACCATTGAGTATAAAGACCTTAAATTTGGTGTGAAGATGTATTTTTATATCTAATTTCTTACCTATGTTCATCTTTTAAAAAACTTACCTGGTTTTATATATTTTGTCAAAAAACTGTTTTTTACCCAAAAAATATAAAAATCAATCTCTAGTATATTTTGCTTTTAGTAAAATTTACATATCCTCAGGATTCAAAATTTGGCACACATGTTCCTTAATGTATTAACTATAAAATAAAAATTATCTGACATCTTTAGCTATATTAGAAGTCACGCAATAACGATATATATAATATATGTCACCTAGGGGTAAAGCTGTTATGGGTAAAACGGTTAAAATATAAAATTATTCACATTAAATTTTTCATTCATTAATTTATTATAATCAAATAAATATTGATATTTAATATTAAAGTTACCAATTGAGCATTATTAAAATTATGAAATTAATTCAATTTATTTAATTAATTATATATCATTTTAACTCTATGGAACTGGTATTGTTAATTATTAAAATGAAATTGTTTTATTTTATAAATAAACAAGATAAGAGGATTTGCATATCAGCTTGCTAAAGAATATGGCAAATCTTTCCCAGAAAGCTGGACAACTAATGGTATGGCTGGAGAGGACTGGTTTATGGGGTTTAGAAAACGACATTCCCAACTTTCGATTCGTACCCCTGAAGCTACTAGTCTAGCAAGAGCATATGGCTTCAATCCCACAAATGTCAATAAATTTTTTGAAAATTTAATTAAGCTATATAATTCTTATAACTTTGAACCACATAATATATGAAATGCAGATAAAAGTGGTTTCACCACCGTTCAAACTCCTGCAAAAATTATAGCACAGAAGGGTGCCAAACAAGTCGGCTCTATAACGTCAGGAGAAAGAGGAACGTTAGTTACAATATGTTTAGCCATCAATGCTATAGGCCATAGCATTCCACCATTTTTTATTTTTCCAAGAAAACGATACAAAGATCACTTTATTCGTGATGGGCCTATTGGATCTAAGGGTGTGGGAAACGCATCGGGTTGGATGCAAGAGGAGGAATTTTTATCTTTTTTGGAACACTTTAAAAAATATTCTAGTGCATCCAATGAGAAAAATGTCTTATTAATCTTAGATAACCATAGCTCTCATTGTTCAATTTCCGTTATAAACTATTGTCGCTCCAATGGGATTGTTATTCTAACACTTCCACCACATTGCTCGCATAAACTCCAACCATTAGACAAAGCAGTTTATGGGCCATTGAAAAAGTTTTATAATGGAGCTATTGACACATGGATGAGAAATCATGTGGGCAACAATTTCAGATTTATGATATTCCAGGAGTGTTAAAAAATGAAATACCAAGGGCAGTGACACCAAATAATATATTAAATGGGTTGTTAGCATGTGGCATATTTCCTTTAAACCCAAATATATTTACAGAACAAGATTATATCTGCTTTAATAATTCAAATGCTAGCTCAAATATTGAATTTGAAAATAATGATGAAAATATTACAGTGACTCAAAATCTTACAGTGACTCAAAATAATGATAGTGATTTATCTATATTATTGAACGAAAATGTTCCAGATGATATTGATGAACCTTATCATGATATGTTACCATCATGCTCAAAAAATTATAATAAAGTATTCAATCCTTCATCTATAATACCTATTCCAAAATTATTCAATATTTCATCGGATAAAATATCTAAAAAAAAGAATGAAATATTAAAAAAAAATTATTAATTCAGAGAAAAAAAAGGATATCAAAAAATAATTGTTTATGTGTTATTTGTAATAAAAACTATAAAAATAGTCGCGAGGGCGATGAATGGCTAAAATGTACAATGTGCCTTGAATGAGCACATTCTAAATGTGCTAATTATGATAATTATTTTACATGTCCTTATTGTATTGATTAGTTTTTAAATAAAAATCATAAATAAATCTTAAATTTGTAATATTTGTTAAATAAAACAATAAATATGTGTCAAATATTATTTTAACCACTTTACCCTAGTACTTATCCATTTTACCCTAATGAGTAGTTTTACATAACTAATTATAGCTCCTAAAATATTATAGATAGAGGGCTACACTTTTTTTTATCTTGTAGAAGAGGGATGGGGCTACACATTGATCTATAATTTATTGTGTTTGACTCTTGTTTAAAATTTTTATGGTAAATATGCAAAATGCCTATCGTTTTACCCCGGTCTCCCCTAGTGAGAACTTTAAAAACGTTGAAAAATTTACCCGAAAAAACCAGATTTTTTAAATTTAAAAAAATTAATCTGCTAAATAAATTTGGAAAATAGCATAATAATCTGTTGAATGCGCTTAAGAATTTTAAAAAATTTGCCTAAATGCATATTATAGTATGTGTAAAATTAACATATCTTATAAATTTCAACTAATGATATATGATGTCATTTAACAATAGTAATTTTATTAAAATACAAGGCTCTTAATTTTATTAAAATGCACCCATTTTGAATAGATTAAACCTATTCAATTCTATTTTTAATCCTAACCCTAAGATTTCCTTGGAGGTAGATTTCAGAAGATCAAACTGTACTCCCTTCCAGAACAATGATTTATATATATCGTTGAAACATATTTAATTATGGAATATTCCTAAATATAAAAAATAATGCGTCATTTTGAAAATATTGTTTTAAACTTGTTATATATTATTATCTGATAAATGCGAAAGTTTTAAAATCCCTTTTATATTAATATCGATCAAATAATATTGATCAAATAATATCGATCAAATAATATCGATCAAATAATATCGATCAAATAATATCGATCAAATAATATCGATCAAATAATATCGATCAAATAATATCGGATACAGTGAATCATATTTGATCAAAACTTCTAAATTATGTTGTGAACTATTCAAGTTTATTAATAATTAAAATTATTACATAAAAAAAGATAAATTTGTAAGTTTTAATTAAATTTAATTTAGTATGAAAATCTTATTTGCTAAATATAATGATGAAAATGCTTTGATATTTTGAAAAATGTTAATGAATATGGCCTATTTTTTTTTATAAAATTATTGACCATCTGTTTTAAAAAACAATTAAAAAATGCGAAATCAAAGAAATATTTATTGAGTCATTAGCAATTAAAGAGATGGATATTTTTTTTCAGGTAATTTTGATTTCATGTTTTATCACACTCTTGTATTGATTAAGTTGTGAAGCGAATTTGGATGACGAGGTAATGTAATTATTAAAGAATAAAATTGGTATAAAAAAACAATTTTTATGAGGACAAAAATAAAGTAGAATTCTTATAAACTAACTTAGCTTATTTATAAAGCTAAGAAAACCATAAATGCAAGTAAATTCGCAAATAATTCCCTAACACTTCGCATTTAAACGGTTTCCACTCAAATTTTTTTTTGAAAAACCTATTTTTAAAAATTATTTACTTATATAATTTCTCATAAATTTCTGACAATTTGTAATTACAGACATTACTGGTTATATGATTTAGCGTTTTCTAATTATGTCACATTATTTTGAAAAAATAAATGTAAAACATTAAAATGGGGATATTTTTTATAAATTTGAGACTTAAAAGAAATGGAATATAATGTAAAATGGTTAAATAGTAAAATAATTGTTGTATCATCCAACAAAACAAATGTATTTACATTTATTATAAAAAGTTTAAAAACGATAATTCTTATAAACTACTTTGCTATAAACTTTATCATTTTTACATTGATTAAATTAACTTTAAAAACATATAATATCAAGGTCGCTTTAAAATAGCATTGTTTTCAAGATTTTTCGCTTCCAGTTTTATCCGTAGGAAATCTAAATAATGAATCCTAGAAAAAAAGATAAATTTTATAAAAAAAATCAAAAGCTTACAATTTTGATATATTGATATATTCAGGATCATAGCTGGAGTCCACCCCTTCCCTCATTTATTATGTCCCTTTCCCTCCCAACAGAAAAGATAAAAAGCATTTATGAAAACATTAAAAAAATATACCCTCCCTATCCTGGATATAGCCAATATTTCGCATAATAATTGTAAAGAGAAAATAAAAATTTCGAATATGATAATTTACATCTTCGGATAATTTTTTAGGAGTCTTTAGATCTTCTTTTTCTTGGCCCGCTAAATTCGATTCCATATTTAATATCCTCTCTAATTTTAATTAACATGTGTTATGTTACAATGCAAAATGTTCAATGAAATGCAAATTTATAAATATCTATGCATTATTAAAGTATCATCAAATGATTCCATTTATTTTATTTGATTTTTTGAAATTAGTTAGAAATTAGCATTTTTATTAAATCAAACCAAGCAGGACTTAAACAAACTTACTAGGATAAGAATAAAATTAGTAAAGTATAAATTTAGAATCTAAAAAAAATGATATATTTAAATATAGAAATTCATATAGGTTAGAGTTGGTTACGGTCCTTAAGGAAATTTTAAAAAGATTTGGTTCGGTTCAGCTTATCTAAAATTAATTTTTTAAAAAACATTTGAAAAAAAGGTTTTTATTTCATCCCTATATATTGTATATAACTATTACCCTTTTCAGAGGCAGCATTTTCAGGAAGTTTCAAGATATCGGGTTTTATAGTTATAGTTTCCCTTAATAAAATTATAAGAATGCAATATTTTATAAAGTATAAATTATATATCTCTTGAAAAATAGCTTTAGATTTTTAAACCAAATCTCAAGATTTGACACATTTAAAACGCATTATACACGTTATTTAATTAAAGTTGACCAATCAATTTGGATCTTAAAGAATATTTAAACGTTCCTTCTTATCTATAAATAAGGTGAATAGCTATCTTTCAAAAGACTTGTAAATATTTCCTATTTTGAGCAATAATTAACTAAAATTTAAAATGATGCTAAAATTAAAAAAGATATCAATTATTGGAAATTTGTTATCATTTTTTTTTAGAAAATGAAGGTTAATTTTATTATTTTAGATAGTTTTATTTCAAAGTTGTTTAAATTTAATTTTTTTAGTTATAATCATTTTTATTTTTCGATTTCGGACTATCCAGTAGAGTGTGTTTGTTTCTCAATAATTTTAGCTTTTTAATTAGTTCCATTTCTTAAAAAGGTTAACAAAATCAAAAGTATAAACTTTATAAATATTATTTTCTAAATTTTTTCAATATGAAAATTGGATAGGTTCTATCGAAGAGTATAAAAGCCATTAGATTAGAATTGATTCATTATATTTTTATAATATTAATATAATAATATATAATAAGAGCCGTGTCACAGAAAAATTGTCACATTAGAAGTGCAATAAGCCAATCGAACTCACAACTAAACAATATATCTAAATATTTGCCACAACTGATTAACCGCTATGTCCTCACGAGTTCTTATGCAATATAGTCTATTTATTTCCAGTTTTTATTATAATTTTAAAAATTTTAGATTATACCCATCATCAAACAGCCCTTATTATTTTTATTTCATATTTTGAAATATTCTAATTTATACTATGGCATTCAGAGAGAATAAATTCGAATTTTATTTTATTTTATTTTGGCAATTGTAAATTATGTCATACTAGAATTAAAATTCTGTCTAAAGCAGCAATAAGAATGTAAAAATTAGGCATAAGTGATTAGTAATAATTTAATTAGAATAATGATATGTGTGACTTTCATTCCTAATAGGTTGGACTTGGCCTGAAGGAAAAGGTGGGGGGGGGGCTAAAAAAAATAAAAATTGGGTATGATTTTCAAATAAAAGGAAACATTTATCATAAAAGTCAAGAGATAATTCGCATTCTCCATCATTTTTGATGGGATTATAAATTTTATTAAATTATTTTCTCACAAGAAAAACCAAAAGTAAAACAAATGTTTTAAATTTTTTGAGTTTTTATGATTATACTGAATCATATAACTTAATATTAATCAAAAAATTTAAATTTGCTACTTCATATTAAAATAGACTTTTCAATTCAAATCGCAAGTAAAAATAACTATGCGCGCACATTTTTACATTGCATAGCCTAAATAATTAATGGGCTTTTAAAGGTTGTTTCCAAACAATGAAATTGATAATGAAGAGTATATAATAATGCATATTATTATATATAAAGCCCAGCTCGGTCCAAAATTCCTGCTGGCTGGGCTTATAAATAGTTTTGACTTATTAAAAATGCTTTTAATTGATAATTTAAGCAAATTTATGTCTTTTTTTTCATAAAAAATAATTAGTTGCCAGGCCTTCAAATTTGTATAAGTTGTATTTTGTGTTTCGGATGGATTTTACCCCGGACCAAGAAACCCCATGGATAATCTTTTTAACCAATTCGGGGAGTGTCAACCCCAAATAAAGATATTAAGAAAAAGAAATAAAGATTATTTTAGGTAAAAATTTAATAAATAAAACAGTTTTGATAGATTCTCTATGTTTTTGAATCATAAGTATTCAAAAAAAAGATATAAGTTCTATATTCTTATAATATTTACCTATTCTTTGTCGTTTTATCACTTTCAATATCAGTATGTACTTTAAAATGATGTTTTATTGGAATGATATCAGTGAATAAAAATGCTGATTCTTTTAATTTAATGCTATTATGGTATAAATTAGTTTGAACTATACGCACAAATTAATTATACATGAGTTTTGCAGCAGAACCTTCAAATGGCTGGAAAATTTTAAATCTTTTAGTGGCCTGATTATAAGGAAGTTGAGGTAGTTCTTTATCCCAGAAATTATCCTTGACTAATGGTGGGCATACTTGGTGCATTTCATCAATCAAAATGTATGATACCTAAAGTAACACAATACGGAAAACATTTTATTTATATTTACGTAAAGATTTCTATCTATTAACCAGTTAATAGGAAAATCATCATCATCCTCGCCCATAGGATTTAAACATACTTCAGCTGCCTAATGTTTTGTTTATATTAAAAAATGATTAATTTTTCAATATCATTTTAAAAATATTTCCATTTTTATAATTAAATTTTACAATATAAATTAATTCTAATCAAAAAAATTTTTTAATTAATCAAAATTTAATCTATTTTTATTAATGTAAATAAGATCAATATTATTATTTTAAGTCCATTTCTGGCTTTTTAAGCACCTTTATATTTAAAATTTTGAAAAAATATTATAATTCTTTTCTTAAATCTTAAAAATCAAATCCAAATATAATCACAAAATTTGATATATTATTTTGGCACGCCTAAATTTTCTGTTAATAATAAGGATTCGTCACATATATAGTATAGAATCCAAATATATATTGTAATTTTTGCTTTAATTATATCGAAACTTTAAAAATTTTAGCAAAATATACCCGTTTTTGCCCAGTTTAAATTTTTTAAAATGGTTTCTATTAATTGTGTAAAAAGAAAACTGTATCACATTTTTTTAAATCTCTAAGTTCTTTAGAAAATTGTTGTCCCTATATCGGAATACCTGTAAAATTATTTTATTTTTAAAATCAATATCAATTTATATTCAAATAATATAAATTATTTAATTTTTAAATATTAGCGTCTAATATGATATATTTTAAAGAATTCTTCGGGGAGATTAACACCACATTTAATGTCTAACTCCATGTATTTTTTTTAGCGTAATGTAGATTCAACTTTTGGATATCTTTATTCCTTAATTCATTTAAATATTTTGGTAACCCCTTTCTAACGGCGTCTTTCGATATTTCAAGAAATAAAATTAAAACTATAAAATTTATGATTAATTTAAATTCATATCATACATGATAAGACAAATTTTTAATCGTTTCTGAAGATTGGGGATATTGTGATCCTTTATTACAGCAGTGAATACTAAGTGGCTTAGTTCTTTTATGGGTAAGATAATCTATTTCATTAATATAAACTCTTAATTAATGTAATTCAAGCTACATGGTTACTTGAAACTATATCTGCCAAAAACTACCCTATTTTCCTCACTATAATTTTGACCACGAGGTGGCTTAAAGATATTTCATGCTCTTTGATAATCTTCCTCAATATTACTACCAATTTTTCAATGTTTTAGTGACTAAATAAATCTGTTATAAAAATAATTATAATATATTCTTTAACTATTTGTGTGATTTCTATTTCATTAATCAAATAATATTCTAAAATTTTAAAATTATACAATATTGTAATAAATCTTAAACATAATTATTACACTTTTGAGTTGCGATATTCCAATATCGGAACATGAATAATAAAATTAATTATTTGACACTAATGAATATCCAAACAAAACCTACTATATTATCAATTAAATAGTGTATATAATACAATATAATTAAATTTGTAAATTATTATATAGAAAAATTATATATTTAAAACTTTACCTGTTCTGAGTTTTTTTAAAACATTCTTATAGCAAAATCGGAAATGTTAATTGTAAAAAAAATATATAAATAAAATATAACAACAAGATTTAAAATATTTAAATTAAAATATTAAATTCCAAATCAAAAAAAAATTAAAAGGTTTGATATTTCACACAAGGCAAAAACAGGTTAAATGCGCGTTATAATCGTCATATTCTAATTTCATGTTCAACAAATTATGCCTTAACCCCCCCCCCCCATACACACACTGAGTTATTGTTAGTAAAATGTTACATCAAAATAGAAACAAAAATTGAAAAATGTGACAGCATTCAAGATTTATTAATAATTATATCTCAGTCAGACTTCCAAATATATATTATATGCTATATTAAAAGATTCGCTCACAATCTCATTATATTAATTGCTGATATGAGTTGTTCTCTGCTTTCAAAAGAAAAAAGGCAAAGACTATAGGTCAAGAAATTTAATATTAGTTTTGATTAGTATTGAGGAAAATATTGTGTATGAAATGCGATGATGATATAATTGGTGTATTTTATTTGAATGATATAATGTATTTATTTCATATATGAATTAGAATAAAATAAAGTCAATTCGAATTATGGTTTGGCATCTTTATTTTTATACAGTTTTAATTAATCAAATAAAAAAAATTACCCCCCCCCCCTTCTCCAAAAATATAATTGGGCACATCATATTGGGTTTTTAGTGTTTATTTATTTATAAGCTTTTTGATATGATAGATAGAGATTACTATGTAAAAATAAACTTATATGCAATGCAGAATGCATTGGAACTTATTTATTTACTCAGGGATTAAAGTTCACTTTAAATGAATATTTAGCTGCATCAGAGTTTTTAACATTACATCAAATTATGCACTAGGATATTAAAATTTGTTCAGTATATATAAAGTTGTTTGTACTTTAATCCAGCCAATATAAATTGCGTAGTGCAATAATGTTCGAAGAGGAGCACTGTAATCCTTTATATTTTGTGTTATCTTGACTGGGGTATCATCATCAATATCCGATTCAGAACCACCTGGTATCAAAAAGGTTTGCCTCCCAAATAAACACAATATACAAAAGGAATAAACGGCCATCATCACAACCTAAAAATTAGCATTATTATGATTATAAATTTTGTAAATAGCTGCCTGCCATTCTTATATATTATATAACATTAATTTTCCCAACCCTGGCTAGATAAGAAAACTTAATATTTTTTTTAAAATATTATTTTGTAAAGGTGTAAAAATACTTATGAGAAATATCTTCATTTCTGCACTTTTACTAAACTGTTTAAATAAAAAATGACCACTTTATTATTTTTCTTAAATCATTATTTTTAAAATAATGAGCTTTTATGACATTATAATATCATCTTTTACGTATATAAATACTTTTAAAAATATTTTGTTCGTAGAAAAAAAAAATTAAAGTTTTGACATGATTTATGCTTAGAAAAATATCCTTAAATTTTCAGAATAAATACTTAATGCTCAAATAAAACTTAATTGCCCAGAAAAAATATTAATTGCTCAGATATAAGACCGAAACACTCAGATTAAAAAGTGAGAGAAATATTTTTTCTTGCTACTATTTATTTTAAGAATTTGTATACAAATATCAATTTTCAAAAAAAAATATTAACCCCTTCCGGTTCCTATGGATTCCTGTACCCTCTAATTTAAATAAATATATTAGGTCACTCCCCCCCCTCATTATATCCTTGCCGATTTCTTAAAATAAAAATGTTACGAGGGCTTATTTTACAAAGCGAAGCTTATGATTTGTAATTATTATGGTTTTCCCTAAATAATTGGAATAAATTAAGCATTCAGGAATCTTATAATAATCTCCATATTTGAAAGTCAGAAGTACCCTAAAGACATAACGATGAGTAAAAATTACAATGTTAACAATAGATCTTTATATTAGCTTTCATAAGATAATAATATTGAAATATTATATTAGAAATTTTTTTAGCTTAATAAACTCATCCTGAATAATAGCTCACTATGAAGAGATGAGTATCAATATAATTAATTAATCTTTTTATTAGCTCTTATTTGGTACCCATTTTAAGAAACTATATTTAAAAAAAAATTAAAAGAAAAAAATTATTAAACTACAGAATTAATACTTATTCAGATAAAAATGCCAAGAATTATTATACTAATAAATAACTAATTTTTTAGAAAAAATACTAATTGTTCAGGTGTAAAACAAAACGCTCAGCTTAAAATATGAATCTCTCATGAAGCGATCCGAAAACCGTTAGGATTTTAGTATAAATATGTGAAATTCAGTAAATATTCTAAGCTTTAAGTGTTTTTTTTAAAAAAAATGAGTTTTTTGGTCACCTTCACGATTATAACAAACAAGAGCATCTATTTTATAAAAAATTAACAGAACATCAGAAAATTTTATTCGATTCCTTGGCCAATTTACAAAATCTATTTTAAAATCATAACCCATAAATAAAAGGGTGAAGATATATATTTCAGTTGATCTGACCGATTTTTGAAAGGACTAGATTGAGATTTAAGCCAAAATAATATTATGTATGTAAACCTAAAATGTTTCTCATAGATTGGTAAAAAGGTTTGAATCTTTATTAACCAAATCTCTAGGCTTACATAATATTATTTTGGCCAAAACATTAATCGGATCGTTTTACCCTAGAACACAGTACTATTTTGATTTGTCGAAAATACAAAACAAAGACACTTGATAATCAAAATTAAACCTAAATTTAACCATGGCCTTCGTCTACAATCATAAAAATCATTGATTTTTTTCCCTTTACTAAAACTTATCTAGATGATTAAATAATTAATTTGGTTACGAAGAACAGTTTTCAATTGCTAAACAACTATGAAAAGTAAAAAAATTGAGATTTAGCAATAGATTTCAATTAAGAATGTATGATTTATATATCTTTTGAACATTATCTATACCGATATTTATACATTTGAAATATATTTTTAACAACTTTAAATACTAGATATATACAAGAAATAATAAAAATTAAACAAATATGGTATCTTAAGATTATAACTTCTACAGTGAAAATCTTTCAATTTGGATGTCTTTGATATATTTTGCGTAATCGATTGCAAGGGAATAATTTAAATCTTTTAAAAGAAACTTGATATATTTTTCAAGAACTATAAAATTATACTAATTATATTATTAAACTTAATAGGCTCCAGATTTTTATGTGAAAGCTGAGATTAAGACAAAAAGTCAATATAATTACGTTTAGGCTGCTAAGTTCAATTTTAGAAAAATATATTAAATTAGATCAATATTATTAAATATAAATATTAGGCAATTGATTTGGTAAGTTATAATTTATAATATTCCTCATATACTTGTGTATAAATTAATGGAATGCTTATCCAATCCTGTCCCAACAATCCTCCCAAATTTCCTCTCAATTTCATTATCTCCTAAATAATTCATATTTAATGAATATCATGAGTGTATTAACTTTTATTAGACCTATTGTGCTAAATTGATTTCTTATGTAACCCTCAGAACGCGCTTTACTAATTAATGCTATTGACCATAATAAGGTTACACACCACACATCTCCTGGAGCGAATGTTTGCAATATCTTTTTTTCGTTTTCAATTAAGATGCCTATATTAGAGATTTATTTATTTTTAAATTAATTTGTGACAAAAACATAATATAATCAGTCAAGGAATCAAAGAATAAATTAAGCTAATTAAACCAAGGTCCATCACTATAATAATAAAAACCTATGTGTGTTGTAAAAATTAGCCCTAATCTTGAGTGGGCCTAGTTTAAAAAAAAATTAAAAAATATTTAATAATTTTTTGTACAGATAAGAATTATCGGAATGGTGTAAATGATGTAAATAATGTGGGTATCAAATTGATTCATTAAATAACTAAATATTATTAATATTTTTTCAAGATTGATTGTAAAACCTGAGGCTACTAAATGATCTAATGTAGGAAATCTTTTTTTTGTGGAAATCGCCAAACTTCTGAATACGTTTATAAATGTCAAATTAATATATCTCATCAACGTTCTCCTTATAATTCTTGGTCTCTCTTCCGTGCCATGGATATGTGTGGATATTAAAAAGGCTTTAAAATTTATATTAATCGTCGAAAATAAAATACCTAATCTATCGGGGTAAGGTATACTGATGTAGAATCTCCACCATCGACGCAAGACTGTATCAGTGTAAAATCCTAAAATAAACGCAAGTGGTACGACACCTAATAATTTTTCTGCATTTTCACCTACTTCCATAAAAACTCTAATTTGTAACCGAATAAACTTATATAAGGAGATGTCCAAAATCTTTTTTAAAAAATTCGAAAAGTTTTAAAATTTTAGATATATCGTTATGTTAAATTTAAAAAATTTCCAGAATTATATTTTGGGCATGTTTTTATTTTTATATTTAAAAAAAACTTATTCTTCTTTATCGAAAAGTTTCAAAAGTTAGCGAATCGAATTTTTTTTATATTTTGGATACAGCCTAATCAGCATTTTTCTCGCTTATTTATATCAATCATTTGATTAATGTAAAATTTTATTATTCTTTTTTATAGCATATTTAGTATAATAGCTAGCTCAAGGAATGTTCATCTGATGTAAATTTTTTGACTTTGATTGAAATATATTTAAAATAAACATAGGTAAATAAAAGCAAGGAGTAGGATTTGAAGGAAAGGATATGGGTTAGGACTCATATATTAAATTAGTTTTTAATAAAATTTATTCTTTTTATTAATTACCTGTCAAATCTGAGAGGCTATGTAATTATAAAAACCTAATAGTTAAATAAATCAGCTTTCTTGAGTTAGCTTAAATATTAAATGTAACACATTTCATATCAAATTTACTTCTTTTGGTTTTGGGATAATAGATTCACAAATATTGCATATAAAAGCACATAAAATAGGATAAAAACAGACAAACTTTTCCAGATCAGTGAATACAAGCTACCTCTCCACCTATTTTTATTTTTTTTTAATTTAAAAAACAAACTGATTTCCTTTTTATATTAAAAACAAACTGACATTAAACTTTTCAATAAAATTTCAATGAGAAATCGCATTGTTAATATAGCTTATTATAACCAGGTTAATAAATCTAAACTATGAACTTAATCTAAAGAGGGTTCTGATTCTAATATTTTTTCCAAAGTAATTTAATTTCCAGTTACAATTCCTAAAAATTTGAAAAGTGGGTTTTGTGTTATGTTTCTTAAATTTCAAACTCTGTTAAAGCAATGAGTTAAAAATAATTAATAAGAATTTTAACAATAAACCCACTTTAAAATTGCATACATTTTTAATTATATAATGCACTTTTGTTAGATCTGGTTCCCGGTAATTTTAAAATACCTGCAGGTTTCCCTAAAGGAGTTTCTAGATTTATTCCTGGTACGAGGGTTCCATGTTCTGGTTTCGATTTAAATTTAGCTTTGGTTATAAAGCGGCTTATATAATTTTTATTATATTTAACTAACATAATTTTAAAAACAATTTATATAAGCTTTAATTACCAGATATCTAATTTTAAAGTCTAAAAAATATTATAAATTAATTTTTATTTTTGTAACTTTATTTCTGATATTAAAATACATGAAAAACATGGAAAATAAGAAAAGGGAAATTGAATAGGTTATCTTCGCCGTTATTTATGTAAATCTTAGTCAACGCACTATATATGATTTAAATATATCACAAACAGGAATAAAATTTTAAAACTAAAAATTTCTCCTCTCTTATAGTAAGTATCTATTTAGTATCTGTAGCAAATAGATTTCGGCGGTTTTCCCCATTATAGAATAACTCTCTTTATCAGTCTTCATTCTATCTGTTGAGAATTGACCACTATTTTATCTACTATCGGCAGTCGCTTTTTATGCTGGATATATATTAGATTTAGGATTGAACATTTTTCATAAAGAGTGAAAGGATGGGCAAAATAAAGATTGCTGATTATAAGATAGATTCTTATATTAGCTTATGGCATTAACATAGAGGTTCTCACTAGGGAAAGATGGTCGAAAAAATATTATACAAATTAATAAATATTCGTTTAATAATCAAATATATATTCAAATATCATAAAGCTAAAAAAAAATATATGCAATGAATATAAAAAAAAATTTACTTCCATAGTACTCGAAAAAATATTAAAAAATTGCTAGATGCAAAATCAGCCGAATAAGAAACAGTCATATGGAATATGTTAACAGAATTAAAATTATTTATCGAATCAAAATTATTTCTCGAATTAAATATTCTATTAAAATTAATCTTGTTAATTTTGCTGATTTTATTTTGGTTAAATTTACTTTATGCTCTCTAACAATTATATAATTCTATTAACTAAATTATGATAAATTTTTTGGGAAGATTTAGAAATTCGATTCAAGGCTTGAAAAAAAATGAGCCTACGTGATAGATTATTGCTTTTAACGTTTTTTTTGACATTTAAGTGACTTCGGTGATAGTCAATTTATTTAAAAGTTTGCTAGAGTTGATGTTAATATTGAATGTGAATAAATAATTGTGTAAATATCAAAACATTAAAATTGGTAGTCTATTTATAAATTTTTAAATATAAGTAAAATAGACTATAAGTGTTGAAGAATTTAAAAAAGAAATACTATGTATAATTAAACTTATAAAAAAATTTATCGACTATTTGTTAATCGATCCGAGCTTATACATTGGAAGATAAAGTTTCATTATAATTTAACAACTAATAGTAGTTTTATAACAAAACATTTAAAATTATTCTAAATTTGATATATAAAAAAGTTTTTACAATAATTGAATATATGATACTGAAAGAGCAATCGTGTAGTGTGGGCAAGGATGCAAACCCGACATTTGCCCGGGTTCGGTGGGCTTAAATTAAGGTTAAAAAAAATAGGTGGGTTCGGTTCGGGCTCGGTTTAGGGAAACTTTTTAAACCTTGGTTTGGTTTCGGGTTCTCGGGTTTAAGAATTTTTGCATTGATAAAAAAAAATATACTTTATTTAAATCATAATTAAAAAACTAGACATAAATTTGGTATAAAAAATAAATTTTTTATTTTATATAGGTAAAATATAATTAAAAATACAAAGCAGTCATGTATTGATTTAAAAAATTTTATTTAGACGTATTTCTTTAAATTAACAATATCCAATATAATAATTTTTACTTTGACTTATTCACTTTCATTTTCCTCTAATTAATATTTGAGAATAAGTAAAAAATTAATAATAAATGGCGTAAATGAATTTAATTGTTTAAAATTTATTAAAAATCCAATAGGAATCTTTGAGAATAAATTTTAAAAATGGAGTAAATGAATTAAGTTGTTTAAAATTTATTAACACTTCACTTAATTGGATATTTGAAAAGATTATAAAATGTCAAGTAAATTATTAATATTTGTATTTACAATTCTCTTATATTAATTTAAATAATACACTGAACCCGGGTTCAAATAAAATTCCCGGGTTCGATATGGGGTTTTGAAAATTTTATAAATGGGGTTCGGTTCGGGTTCAATATTTTTTCCCTAAATCCGGGTTTTCTTCTCCGGATTCGGTTTGAGCCTCTGAGTGTGGGTATATGAGGCGAACTGTAATTTAAAAAAAATGGAACGAATATATATGGGGTATTATAAATAAAATCAAAATTTCAATAAAGCTCTATTCCAGGCCCCTGTATTTTAACAATCAAAAATGTTCTTGAAAATCATAATAGCCATATCATCTGCCACTCGGGCAAAACTTAGAAATGAAGATAATATAAAGAGCGATGCGATAATATCAATATTCTGGTACTGGCATATTTGAATTTTAAAAATTAATTCAAGTTAAAAAGATGAATTTTTAAAAAATAATAATCCAAAAATTTCCATACTGATAAGAAACCATAAATTTTGGTTGCAGAATAATTTTATTATACAAAATAGATTACAACTATAAGTTTCATTAATATTGAGAGGCATTTTTATGACTTAACCTTTTACCACTGTTTGTATTTTTTCTAAAAAAAATTATAAGGACTCCTTATTAGATATTATAGCTAAATGATCAAAAATTTTTTATTATTTTTATCATTGTACATGGGAATAATACCATTTATTATACATTGATATGAAATAAAACAAGCCAATTTTCACTTAAATAAATATCTCTAATCATGTTCGGATATTATTCTATCTTTAAAATATTTTTATGATCAGAATATAGTTCGAAATCATAGGAAAAGCCCCCAAACCCATAAAGAATTTATTATTTGAAGTCCAATTTATGGGGCTTTGCAAGAATATATTGTTTAAAATACATGCACGCTTTATTTGTGTAAAATTTTCTCATGGATTGACAGAATTTTATATTTGACTTTCCCTTATATTTTAGATTATTTGGTGGAATGGGTAAAAAAATTTCTCTCCTTTTTATTTTGCCTCGTTTATTAAGATATAATTCATTGAAAAATAATCTTCCTCACTAAGTCGCAATATTTCAGAAAGTTACCAACCAATGTTAAAACTAACAGATGAGGAAATCATCTTGTAACTTATGAGTTACATGTAAATAAACAAAAATTAAGAAAAAAATAAGTTACTTATTTTTGATTAGAAAAATGAAAATGAAGAATAAAATAAATGTAATTAAAAATTACCCAAAAATAACGATTTTAAAAATTAAGGAAGAGGTAACTTTGATTCTAAAATAATATTATATTTTAAAAAAATCAGTATGTGACTCATTGTTATGGAGGTCTGCATGAAAAGATAGAATATAATCATATTCAATCAAACCAGGGTTGATCAGATTTGGATAGACATTTTCTTGAATATTATTTCGTTTTCCTAATATTTTTATAACTGTTATTATCAAGAATAGGCCCCAAATTTTTTATAATACTTTAATAATTAAAAAATTATGGTGCAACTCTAATATAATAAATCAAATGAAATATTTTATTTACATAAATGGCTTTATTTACATAAATGTTGTTTAAAATTTATATTCAAAATAATTATATAATATAAATAAATAAATATGAATAAATTTAAAAAATTCTAAATAAATAATCATTGTAAATATTGTTTAAATGTATTGATTGGAGCTTCCATTATTGTAACAGTAAGCTTGTTAGAAGTAACATCGGTGATAGTTATCTTATTTAAGAGACAAGAGTCATTAAGGATTTTTTCAGTATTGATCATTTCATTTTGCTCATTATTGTTTTTATGATTACAAGAAATCCCACTATAATTATCTCTGCCATCCTTATCTGCATAATCATTTAAGATTATATTGTCATTATATATAGCATCAATTTTTTTATTTGACTTCACATTATTATTGTTATCTTCATTTTTTGTATCATATTTATCTTCTGAAATATTTTGGTCCAAATGCCTTTCTTCATATTCATATAATCTCTTAGTCTTGGGCACAATACTCTAAAATAACACAAAGAAAGATATAACATAACATCAAATAATAAAACTTTCATTGTATCCCCATTCTTGTTTCTGTTTAAAGCTTCCTTCTTTATCCTTTTGAGCCTAATATATGAATTAAATATTTATTTTAAACCTTCATTAAATTATTTTGGTCTTCGGCCCAGCTTAGGTTTTATATTTTCATGCCCAACCTAGCCCGGATTTTTTTTTAAATTTTATAGCTAATAATGGCAATTTAAAATATTTGATTTTAAAATATACTATCCCTGCTGTACATTTTTTTAGAAAAAATAAATTTTAAGTCTGGCCCAGGTATATTTAAAAAAATTAAAATATGACCCGGGCAATGTTTAGGGCCAGCCTGCACTATGATAAATATCAAGATAGTGTGAATTCAAATATTTTTTTAAGTCTATTTGATTATTTTTATTTTATTAAAATATTAGGAGCATTTACATTAGGTACATTATTGCAAACACAGACTAACTCAGCCCATCTTTAATTTTTATTTGTGTTTGCAGACCTGCCCATAAAACATCTTTGCTTAGCCTGACTCATTCAAAATTACAGCCCCTATTAAGCTGTTAGTCTTTTGTATAGGGAAAAAAAATCCATTTTTAATATAAATTTTAAACATCAGTTAAAAGTTTTAAATAAAATTTTGATTGTTATAAAAATATTAAATTCTTCTAAATTAAAAAAATTTTTGATCAGTCTTTTAGGTGACATATTATAAAAATGATTATATCGGTTAATGTTTGGGATTAACTATAATGTTCATAAAAAAATATATATTTAACTCTTTTCATTTTCTATAAAAATGAGTGGCCTTTAATAAAGTTCTCATCAGAGACCTAGTCCAGCCAAGAGTACTAAGATTTTAAAATCTAGGCCAGGCTTAAAAATAAAATAGCAATTACATATTTTTTCTATTAATCTATAGATAAAAAATATTAAATATTTAGTACATATAGTCAGTACCAGAGTTGGGCAGCACAATAAATACTAGTATCTTAGATACAATATTGCATTTATAACATTATTTTTCTTGTGGATTCTTACATTAATTTTGTTGCCTTTCTATTCATATTTAAAAATTAATATATTATTTTATATTCGAAATACCAACTTCATTTTTGTAAACAAATTGAATAGATACTCTCATCCATATTTATGATTGTTAAGATAATTATCATATTTATTTATTTTTCATTGTCCAGCATCTTAGAGTACTGGCAAATATACTAGGTGTATAGCAATATTTGGATGATTGATTATTGTATTTCTTCAAAAAAGAGAATAACAATCTTTTTATAATGTTGTCTGTTTTGTTTAGATAAATTATAATATTTTATTGGTCATTGAAATAGCATATTTTAGTTAGTTCAAAAAAAAATTGTAAACAATTTGAAAAATTTTGAGATATCTTGAGGTAAGAATTACAGAATTTGATGTTATTTATTTGATTTTATCAGCTTATTGAAACAATCAACAATAACATTACTCATATTCTTATTGATGGTTGAGTTGACCTGACATAAGTCCTAATTTATGTTGTGTAATCCTACTTGAATTTCTATCCCATGAAAAATAATGCTGCAAAATATTTCATGAAATTTAAAAAAATTAAATCCACCTAAATATCACTATTTCAAATATCTCTAATTTATTTAAGAAGTATTTAATATTTTCCTGTAAAATTTTTAAATGAATTGTAAATATATGGAGATTATACATTGAGATGACATGACTCTTCGAGTCCAAGTATTTAAAAAAAACTATATAAATAAGCTAGCAAGCCAAATTTGATTTAATAATGAAATTCTTAGATAAAAGGCTAATATATATTTAATATTCAAGTCAATATATTTTTAATATAACTTATTTAATCTATTCTAATATAAATTTTACTCTATTTCAGAAATAATGTTCACATTGATAATATTAGCAGAATTTGTTATACTCTCTAAATTCATCAATTTAATCTTATCAAAAATAGAAATTTTTAGCTCTAATCAAGCAATAAACATTGAAGAAATTTATAATGATATATTTTCAATCAATTCCATATTCAAATAATGCCTATAGAGAATTTCTAATTTAATGAAGTCTTGGCAAAAAAATCATTGTTCACATTCATTCATTCATTAGAAACTGAAATGATATTAAAGTAGAATAACATAAATTATGAAGTGTTAAGAAACTTTTAAATAAATAAATTCCTCTGATAAATATTTAGTTTATATTAAATTTTTATTATTATTTGGACTTTATAAATATGCAAAATATTCAAATAAAAATTGATGAATTCTCAATTTGAAAAAAAATATTTAATTTATATAAAATTTATTGCATTTGTTCTGCCTATATCAATTAACACTTTAATCACTAAAAATTGAAGCAAACTTTAGAATATGATAGGTCTAGTTGGGCAAATAATGATCACATTTTTTTCTAAATCAAGGGTTTAATAATTTATATTGACCTTTTTATCCATTTTATACCCAATTGAGTGGATGAATAAATAAATATTTAATAAAAAATATTTATAATATCTAAGACACTCTTTACCAATAGATACAAGTATCTTATAACTTCCATCATTTACTCAGTCACTTGTATCTGTATCTAAGATATAGTTTTTTTAGAAGGAATATGTCTTTGCCCCTTTTCCCCAACTCTGATTTATGAATATAGGGTACTTATAAAATAATGTAAACTTGTTTTTAAAATTTTTCAACAATCGCATATCTAAGATGTTGTTCTCAGGTTCCCATGTGTTAAATCTTTTCGCAATTATTAATAATTTAAGTAATTATTTATACTTATAATTCCACCCTTTCCATTTTACCAAGTATTCAGCTTTACCCTAAAAAACTATAAGATATATTATATTCAATGTTACTTTATTAATTCTTGATTTTAATATAGATTCAGCAGCATAAACTTTTTCAGAAATTTCATCATTTTGCATATTGGTTCATCAAAATGAATCTAATTTATTTTTACTTTCAAATTTCACACAATAGTATTTTGAAATAGATTGAATTGACTTAATAGAACATTTAAACATCTGACATTGATGGATGCAAAACCCAAATTTGGATATTTTATAGGAAAAGGTGAATATTGTAGTGCTATAAACGTTATCAAAAAAGAAACAAATTGGTCGTTAAAAAAAGAACGTATTACCGAATAGTACTCAATACAGCTTTTACTATGCAAAACACATATTCAAAGAGCGCATAATATGGAAAGATAGTATTATATTTAATAAATAAAATTATTATAGGAAGATTTATTAAAAATATATATTAGTATTTATTTTTTAAAAAAAATATTAGACTATCTTTACAAAAATACAGAACATCCTTAAATTTTTTTTACCTCTATCAAAATTAAATTAGGTATGTGTATTTTATTTAAATATCTTTTTTATGATTGTAAAGATCTTTTCTCAAACTAGCAGGGACGTCGCTAGCCTTTGCAAATTCAGGAGGCTCAGCTTAAAAAATTTTTATGAGGGGCTTCGACCCCCATACCCTCTAATTTGCGGGCCTTTGGCCCGCTTTTGCCCGGCCTTCGGCCGGTATATTAATATCTTATACATATTTAAAATATGCTAACTCTAGACAATTATTCTGAATTTCATATTTTGTCATTTATAATATTTTGCATACAAAATAAACTAGCATATAAATAATTAAAACAATACAAGACATTTCTAAGAATAATATTCTTTAATACAAAATCTATTTATTACAGTATAGAATATTTTCGATTGCTGATATAAAAAAATTTTACGCTAAAAATTACAAGTGATAAAAAAGGTTAATTAATTCATACATTTGCCAAGGCTATATAATTCTATCAAGTTACATTGACAAAAGGTCATGAAACTAATATAACTCTCTGTTACCATTTTAGACAATGTTTATAGAATGGATTAATAAGGAAAAATTTATAGGTCTAACCAAATCAACAATTCTTGAAGAAGAAAATATAAACGACCAATCCAAATCATAAAACTATATGGTGGCTAGAGCTTCCTCTTAGATGACATGATGGAAACAGGGTTTCCAGGTCAATATTTTCAAATTACGGGAGAAATTTAAATTTTGCGGGAGAAATATGAAAAATACGGTAAAAATAAAAAATTTGCTAAAAAAGGCCCGCAAAATCCCGGCCTGGCAGAGATTTTGAATTGATTTAATTATCCGCCTATTCTTTTTTATAATTAGTTTAAAATACAAATTCAGTAGCTATTTTTCAAAATTAAATAACATCTTGATTTATTAAAATATATTAATTTATAAAAAATAACCAACGATCCTTTTTAAATATAAAAGAATGTAAACAAGATAAAATTTTATAAAAAAAACAAACGATTTTAATATTACAATATAAAAAATATATTTTATGCGAATGTCCTGCAAAACATCCGAAATTAAATTTACCTTATATATGTATAAAATTATAGGATAAGCGCTTAATTATCACGTATCACGTTACATAATAAGTTAATATTGTACACAATGATAATTATTTTATTTATTATTGTTCAATCACATTATAATAATCAGTGCAGGAGAGTGAATCTATATACATTGCAAAGCAAAAATATTCTCCAAAAATATAATATAGATGCAAAAACGGTTGCAGCAATTGTAATCACTTATCTTGTAGTACAACATTCACAGAGCTACTTATCATACAATGTAGGTAGAATCTTTCCCCATAATATTTAACGACTCCATGATAAATGAAAACTTTACTTGTAGAACAAAAATGAGTAAGGATATCATCAATGTTTTAGAACCTGAATTCAGTAAGTCAATTCTTGACGATTTGAAAGATGGGCACACATATGCAATATTCTAACAGATGCATCTAATAAGAAAAATATGAAAATATTTCTTTTGATCCATCGTTATTTCAACAAAATTAAGGACGTTTCGAGAAAACTATTAAATTTTTTCCCTTCAAATAGTGAAAAATTCAAAGACTTAGCTAACCATATAATGGTAAATATAGCAAATTCGGGATTATTAATAAATTACATGTCAACTTTCTGATTTGATAATGCCTCAGTGAATTTGGAAAAAAACAGAGTGTATTTACAAAATTGTCAGCACAATATTGGTTGGGTTGCGATATGTTTCTAGTACCCGCCATCTATAGAATTTTAAAATTTTAGAAACCTTTAAATATTTCTTAAATAATGATTATAAAAGCTGTCCTAACATTTTGAAAAATTTTTTCAGTAATATATGGCAGAGATATATTTATGAATGATTTCACATGTAGGAAATCTACTACATACTGTTAATGTGCAGTCGCAATCAGAAGAATCTTAACAAAGATTCACAAAATTATGCTGCAGATGTGTAAATCTTTACAGTTAAAAATTGACAATAAATTTTATGGCGCTATTGCTAAAACTATTTTAAAATGTTCAAATATTTTAAAAATACCGATAGACATTTTGTCTTGTTTGAGGATATTGTAATGCTCTCTATTTTTGATTTACAATGTAAAAAATATATTTATTTTATGCGAATGTATAAATTAAAAATATGGAAATTTAAATATAATGTTAATTATATTTTATTTGAGATTTAAATAATGGAACTAAACATTTACCATCGTTATTGAGATATTTATAAAATTCCTGGCATGACATATTATAAATTTGTTTAACCATTAGCTCAGCCTCTAATGTTGTTAAAGCAATCCGTTTTCCACGCACTCCTCATCAGGCTCATATTCGTAATTTTTTTCCAAGCATGAGGATTTATTGCAGGGTTGTGCATTTGACCGGTCAAATACATTTCGGTCAATTGACCGATATTTGACCGGTCAAATATGGTCAAATTCAAATAAATGTTTTTTACACCAATATTAACTTTATTTTGCATTTATATAATATTATAATAAATCTATGTATAATAATAAATATCATAATATTTTTTAATTCATTCTATAGTCAATGTTTCACCCTCCATGGCAGAGTCTTGTTCCGATTCAATATCATTATTTTCTTTAATATTTTTAATCAATCTTAAATTATGATACACTCTTACTAATTTTCCTGCTGTAGAAGTTTTTAATCTATTTCTGTTTTTCGTGTTAATATTGCCCCAAACCGACCAATTTCTTTCAGAAGAAGAAGTCGAACTAGGAAATGTTAGTAAAATATTAGCGACTTCTTTTAATGGGCAAGGTGGGCAAAATGCATTCCACCAACTTGAGGCCGAAATTTGATTGTTTCTTATGGAAGTTACAACTTTCCACATATTATGGCTATTAAATATACCGCTTTTGCTTCTGAAATTTACTATATCAAAATATTTTGATTATCACCACCTTGTAAAATACCCAATTCTTGTATTATATTACATGCTTCATCAAATTCAGTATTAGTAAGATGCTCCCCTTGATATTGGGGGTCCAATAAATAAGCAGCATTGTGAGCACATGTATTTAGATCAGTTTTTCTCTTTTCAAACATAACCTTAATTTTTTTTTCTTGAGATGGAGAAAATATAGAATCATGGCATGATTGTATTATGTGTTTTTCCAAATTAAGCATCTCGTTTTTTACTTGGGCCAAAGTACATTTATCCCTTTGCACTTTCAACAATGAGGTAGCTAAAGGTTGGAGTATAGCTAAAAAATTTAAATTTTTCGTCCAAAATTCTTCGTTTAATATATTATTGGTTATTTCTATGGGACAAATATCACAAACAGCTTCTTCAACAACTGATGCTTTTAGAGCTTTCTTGCATATTTGAATTTGCTCCATATATTTTATTGACGATGCCCATCTTGTTTGGCTAATTGTACTTAATGTAGATGCTATGCCATGAAGATTCTTATTACGGGAAAATACTGCAGCTGGTATGTGTTTATTCGTGAAAAATTTAACAATTTTTTTAATTATTGAAATATGGTCACTGAAGGCGTTCAATCGTTTAAAATCGTGAAAGAATAACTGCAATGTATGCGCTGCACAACCATAACATTGTATATGATTATAAATAGATTCAGATTTTAGAATTTTCCAGGCTGCTTTCATGTTAGCGGCATTATCAGTAACTAAAGAATATACTTTTACCGGATTCAATTTATGAATTACATTTTTAAATTCCTGGGCAATATAATCAGCCGTATGGCGATTTTCCTCAGTATTTAGAAATTTGTAGAACACTGGTAAAGGCGTCATCACCATAAAATTAATAATACTCTCGTTTCTAATGTTGCTCCAGCCATCTGATACAATTGATAAGTGAGCTTTATCTATTATATCTGCAACTCTCACCTCCATATCACCTGACGCTTTGTCTAGAAGATATCCAGCCAGCTGCCTTCTCCGGGGTAATGTGTAAATAGGACGTATTTTTTAAAAAAATTCTTGGATGTAGGGATTTTCAGTGATGTAGAAAGGTAAATTGCTCGCATATACAGCCTTTGCAAACAATTGATCCAGCTCATTTTTTTCTTTGGGATTAATTCTATCTATGAAACCGGTTATACAAGATTGAGATTTATATTTAATCGCCTTGCTTGTAGATTGATTAGAAATAATGGAATCAAATTCTCCTGAGTCACAAGACAAAATATTGTTCATTTGATAATCATTCTCACTAATTTCACCCAATTCTTCATTAGAGTTAGACTTAGAAGTATTACAAATTACATTTGTGATTTTTTTGTAGAGGTTGATATTTTGGAATAAAATTTTTCCTTGATTATAACAGGGCACATAGTACAGCTGCTTAATAAATGTTTGACCATTCTATCAACGTGGGTGATATAGGACATCTTGCAAAACTTGCACACCGCTTTAACTGATTTACCATCGCGTACTTCTTAATGTTTCCAAACATGATGCTTTGGTTTGACCATAATCCCTAATATATTAAAATTTAACAAAAAATGATTTTGATTATTGTAAAGTTAAACAATCTTAACTATTTTATAATTATCGACCAATTATTCCAATAATTTCTTAATATTATAAATATAATATAATATATATAACTTTTTACCAGAATTGAATAATATTCCGTAAATCTGACCAGAACAATTAAAATTAAAATTAATTTTAAAAACCAAATATAACAAGTGTAAGTAAAACAAATGAGAATTAATATAATTTATACTCGGCTAAATATTAAATAAAATTTAAATTTATTAAAAATAAGAATGAAAAAATTATATTATGATTTTAATAAATCGGGTATTTTTATTTTTTTTAAGAAAAATGAATTGAAAAAAAGAAGCCGAGAAACGGCAATGATTAGGCAAAAAAATAACTAAAAATATTACTATATTTAGAAAAATTACATGTTTATATTTTAACAATAAAAAAATTCTTTTGTTTTTAACAATTCATGATACAAATAATTTTTTAAATAATTGTAACCTAATAAGATTGATAAACATGCTTTTAATGCACACTAGTTAATTATATCAAAATATTTATTCGCCATTAATATTTTAGAGTATATGACCGTATTTGACCGGTCAATGACCGACATGCCAACCCTGATTTATTGTTATTACGAAAAAATTCTACCCATTTCTCTTCTGCTTTTAGACAATCTAACTTTATGTATTCTGGCGAATCGTAAAAAATAGAGAGAATTACAATCTCCTCAAACAAGACATCAATGTCTTTCGGTATTTTTAAATATATTTATTAAATTACAAAAACCATCAATTGACGGTTTCTGTTCCAAGGTCATAATATTTATACATTTGTAAATAGAGTTATTAAAATCAAATTTTGATTGTAAATATTATTGTCTTAATAAAAGTATCTGCTTTATTTAAAAATGTATTAATTAGAGTATTATTTGAACATTTAATATTTTTAGCAGTAGCGCCATAAAATTTATTATCAATTTTAACTGTATGAACAGAGCTGTAGCATGATTTTGTGAATCTTTATTAATAAAGAATATTCTGATTGCAACTGAATATTAACTGCATGAAGTAGATTTTCTATATGTGAAACTAATTTCAAATATGCTTCTGCCATTTATATGTGAAACTAATCCCAAATATGCTTCTGCCATTTCATACTTGAAAAAAATTTCCCAAATTTTAGGACAGCTTTTAAAATCTTTATTTAAAAAGTATTTTTTAAGGGTTTGTAAAATTTTAAAATTCTATCGATGGCAGGTATTAATGATAACCACCTGTACATATCGCAACAACTCACACCATTCCAAGTCAGACCACTCCACCAACTCTTTTAATTCATTAACTCTTTTCGTTGATAAAATAAATTCGTTAAAACACCTCATCATAATTATTTCGACATCCACAGATAACTGCCTTCTTGCAAAAATCATGTGGTATATGGCATATACAGTCAATTGGTATTAGTTCATTATTTTGCTGCCTCAATTCGGTAAATACACTTTGGTTTTTTCCAAAATTTACAGAGGCATTATCAGCGCATAAAGCTAACATGCAATTCATTGATAACCCTGAATCAGCTATATTTACATTATGTGGTTAGCTACATCGTTGGATTTTTCACTATTCGAGGAAAAAAATTTAATAGTTTTATTGAAATGTTGTTGGAATAGCGAAAGATCAAGGAAAATGTTTTAATATTTCCCATATTAAATGCATTTGTCAGAATTGCATATGGATGCCCATCTTTCAAATCGTCTAGAATTGACCTCTAGGATTCATGTTCTAAAACACTTGTGATAGCCTTGCTCATTTTTGTTCTACCCCGAGTAAGGTTTGCACTTATATTGGAGTCGTTAAATATCATGGGAAAAAGATTCGACCCACATTGTGATGATATAGCTCTGTGAATGTTAAACTACATGATAGGTATATACGATTTCCGCAACTGTAGTTGTTGTATTATTTATTATTTTTGGAGAATATTTTTGTATTGCAATCGATGTTGATATACTCCCCTATATTGACTTATTAATGAAATGATGTTGATTTATTATTAGATAAAAATATAACAGGATAGAAAGAAATTTACAAACTAGACATGTTTTTCGAATAAATATTTAAAATTTATTTTAAAAATATAAAAATAATCAATTAATGTCTCTCAAAATTAATTATTATTTATATATTAAAAACGTTAATATACTTTTAAATAAAATTGCGGGAGAAATTAAAAATGCGGTAGATTTTTGCGGGAGATTTCCAATTGTGGTAGTTATGCGGGAGAGAGATGTCTGCATGTAAATTAAAAAATTGCGGGAGTCTCCCGCTGATGGGGAAAGACACAACCCTGGATGGAAGCTAGATAAGTAATCGAGAAAATTTTTGTGAGATATTAAATTTCTAAAAGATTATCTTCCATTTTAATGATATATAAACGACTACACAGTTGACCATTATTACTTATCTAAAATATGCAATCATATGCTCTCAGCAGCTATAGTAATAATCTTAAATTACATAGTCACACAAATAATAGATGCTGGTAAATTTGCAGTCATAGCCATGCCATGACACTCACGATGGTATCCCATATCAGAATTTATTATGTTAGATAAATTTATAAAACAAAAACAGTAAAATCTTTAGAAGAAATTATGCAAATATATTGAAGTTTTGAGTTATTTACACGGCAAGGATGCCATATTAGAAATGAAACATTTTGTAACTATAAAATAAGAACCAGAGTGATATGATGAAAGTAATTAAGATTTTATATATTATTGTCGCACCGCCTCTATTTGGTATATTATATCTTAAAATAATAATAGATTGTAATAATATCTAAAATATACTTGTTATTTTTAGGGAAGGCAGGTAAAGAAAAAGTAAAAAATATTATTTTATTTAATTTATCTTTATTTTTATTACTATTACTACTACTATTGAAGAAAGGAGCTATTTAAAAAAAAAATTTTGCTTCAGGGGGCTATTCAAAATAAATTTTTCAGGGGGCGAGCCCCTGCGCGCCCCCTCCTAGCGACGCCACTACAAACTGGAAATAAAAACTCAAGCATTTTTCCCTTCACCTACCTCTAATTATATCCAGAGCCAATCTAATTTATATAAAGTGTATATGATTGCTGATAATTATATTCAAACAATATTTCAACTGTGTGCTATCAATGTAAGATTGCATTAATAATCGACTTACAAAACTTTATCTAACACCATTTTTAAGTTTTAATAAATATAATGTAACCTGGAGATTTCGCTCATAGATGGCAGATTTGGAACTTTATTTACCAAATTTCGAGTCTTACATAATATTATTTTGGTTAAGATTGTCGGGTCTTTTTTAAATATCGCCCCAAATCGGGTCGTTTAATAACTATAGCTAAAACTAAATACCGGTAGCATTACTAAAAGGTGTGGGGCTCAAGCCCTATGAAAAATTTGAAAAGCCCTCTCAATATTTTTGTTGTGTTTCAACACTCTTTATAATTTATATTATCCATTGTTTTTACGATAATTTGTTTATCATTTATATTTTTCTCTTTGTTTGTATAATATACGTATATTACCATTTTTTTTTTCTTTGTTCACTTATACCGAGCTTGTTTTGATTTCGTCCTCAAAACTGGTTCTAACGAGTTTTCGAGATGAACTTTGAAATTAATATTTGTTTATACTCGTTTAATTAAAAAAAATGGGTGGGGGGGGGGGGCTATATATAAACCTTGGAATGATAAATTTTATTATAAAATATTTGATGGTATTTTTTTTGCTGTTTATAACATAATATGAAATTTTACTGTTTGATTAACAAATAAAATAAATTCGTGTTACATTAATTTCTCGAAGTAGACCCAGGGATGACCCAGGGATACCATGACAAAAACGATACCCAACCCCGGTCCCCATGATCCCATCATCTACCATCCCGGACCCCCGAACACTGACAATATCATCCTCTCCGTGGGACCCGTCTGTCCAAAATTAACACTGGCGCCCAACGTGCTTTCGATACCCTACGATCAAGAGGAGGCCACAGACCAATACCTCGAACGGTTTATGCTCATCAACCGTAACCAGACAGATGAAAATCTTTTAGCAGTATTCTTATCTTCTTGTGGTAACTGGTTGTATACAAAGATAAAATTGGCATATGCTCCAAAATCCATGGCAGAGCTATCAATGCAAGATATCAAGGTTATTTTAGGCAACAATAATAGTATCCAAGGACTAGCAATTGATAAACTTCGCCATCGTATACAACAGGATGTGAAAACCATTACCGAATATGCAAATGCTTTGATTACGTTAGCCACGTAATGCAACCTAGGCCACAGCTGAAATATATTCCTGTCATCCCAATTCGGAGCCGAAATTCGATCATTTGGAATTCGAGGTCGAGTAATTACGTGTGATGATTTAACGTTTAAGGGAAAGCTAAAAATAGCCCAAACTTGGGAGATAGCGGAATCTCTGAACCAAAACAATTCATGGAACCCATAATAGCCTTAACCATATAGCCACAAGATATAACAATCACAATACTCACAACACCAGAATATGCAACGTAATAAGAATCCCACTTGTTAAAAGTGTTGTAACCGTGGCCATTACCAATCGCCTGCCACTTAGACAAACATACAACAGTTTCCCTGCAACATCCTATCAATCTACTCCCCCGACCCAAGGGGCAAACCGTAGCTACTGCGAACGAGCAGGCTCAATCTACGAAAGGAAACTCACAAGACCATCAGAAACCCCTCCCCTGAATAGCAGTATTTAAGTGTGGAGGAGAATAGAAGTCCAAACACCGTTTTTTTATCGTATTATAACCCTTTTTTTCCTTTTTGTTTTTTTTTATATACTTTACCTTTTTTTTATATATACCTTCTCCCCCCCCCCCCCCGAGTTTTTTTTATCTTAGTAGGATTAAATCCGCCCTGACACCGCAGTGCGGCAATGCCGTTATTTTTGTTAGATGTTTTTATGTGTCTAAGTAAATGAACTTAGGATAAACACCGCTCTAATTCAGCGGTACGGCGTATGCCGTTATTATTATTTTTTTGGTTTTTAATTATGTGCTTAATTAAATTAACTTAGGATTAAAATCCGCCCTGACACCGCGGTGCAACTATGCCGTTTATTTTGTTAGATGTTTTTATGTGCCTAACTGAACACCGCTCTAATTCAGCGGTACGGCGTATGCCATTCTTTCTTCTTTTGGGGGGGGGGGGTTGTAAAATGAATTTTTGGCCTGCAATCTGCCCTGATCTGGCTGTGCGGCGGTAGTAAAAGTTAAGCGGGGAGGAGTGTTGTGTTTCAACACTGTTTATAATTTATATTATTCATTGTTTTTACGATAACTTGTTTATTATCTATATTTTTTCTTTGTTCACTTATACCGAGCCTGTTTTGATTTCTTCCTCAAAACTGGTTCTAGCGAGTTTTCGAGATGGACAAGAATGAAATTAATATTTGTTTATACTCGTTTAATTAAAAAAAAAGGAGGGGGCTATATATCTAGGAAAAATAAATTGTGATCATTAAATATTTGATGGTTTTTTTTTGCTGTTTATAACATAATATGAAATTTTACTGTTTGATTAACAAATAAAATAAATTCGTGTTACATTAATTTCTCGAGGTAGTCCCAGGGATACCATGACAAAAACGATACCCAAACCCGGTCTTTAGGATCCCATCATTGACCATCCCGGACCCCAGAACACTGACAATATCATCCTCTCAGTGGGACCCGTTTGTCCAAACTCAACAATTTTGAATTTTTTTTTTATATTAAAAATAAATTTAATAATTTTAGATAATAAAAAAGGTAATTTAGAAATTAATTAAAAAAATATTTTTTGATCTCCTTGAGATTATAAATGCTAGTGATGGCCCTGCTAAATAACCTTTAAAATGGAGCTAAATTTTGAAGTATTTTATTTGAAAAAAATTCCTAATGGAACCATAATAATTAAGGATTTCTAACCCAGATAATTTAAAACTTCCAACTCAATGTTATATCATAAACTGAAAAATATTTGCTTTAGTAAAAAAAAAAATTATCATCATTACCTTGGTTATTCAATGTTAAATTTAATGACTTCGCAGTATTATTATGTATTACTACTAGAGCTTATCTTATTAATATATTTGGAATCTATTTTACAAACACCTAACTCAATCCATAAGTTCATAAAATATGGGCGTGATCTTCATGCCTAAATGACTTATTATATTCATCATAAAATATGGGCGTGATCTTCATGCCTAAATGACTTATTATATTCATCATCAGAGGAAAGATTTCCTCAAATTTCGCTCATACCGGACAGCTTTTAATAAAGGTAAGTAGTATTGTAAACTTCCCTTAATAATTAAGTCCTGCTATCGTATAATCTATTCTAATGAAACTTTCTACCGATTATCTACCACCTATCTTTTTCAAAGATTTGGACCTTCCACATGCATTTAATAGTTTTGTAAATTTTCCAATCACACCATAATGAACTGTTTCAACAAGTTTGATATTGCAGGAAGACTATTCTTGTAGCACTAAGAATAAAGTGTGGCAGGCATACCTGATGTACCTAGGTATATGTAATATAAATGTAATTGTAAATTGAATTTAAATTGTATATAATATTAACTTTTCGTTTGTAAATTACATAACCTGAAGGATTGAATTCATTATATATATATACGTGATCTTTTGTATTAAATATACTTTTACTTACTTTACCTATTTTACTTATTTAATAAAACACTTCATTGGCGACGATTTTTAGAGAGATTTATTTGATTTATTAAATTTAAAGTAAAAGACTCAATGGAAGTAGCTCCTATTAAAGTTGAAGATTCAATGGAAGTAGTTCCTATTAAAGTTAAAGACTCAATGGAAGTAGTTCCTATTAAATTCCATATTCAAGAATTCGTCAAAGAAAAAGTAAATATTCAGGACTACTTATTTAACTTGGAGTTAATTTATAAAGTAAGAAATATTATAGATTTAAATACAAAAAAAGACCTGCTTTTAGCCTATATCGGAACAGACAATCTTATCAAAATTAAGAACTTTCACTTTCCAATAAATTTAGAGATGATAAATTATGATACTTTAATAAAAAGCTTAAATTTGGTGTTCAAGGATAGTTCGAGCATTTTCGTAAATAGGAAAAAAATTTTTACGTTAAAAAGATGCAGTGAGACGATTATTGACTTTTCAATTAGGGTTAAAACTGTCTGTTCTCTTTGTAATTTTAAACCGCCTTTTGATGAACTTTTAAGAGATATATTTATCCTAGGAGTAGGCTTACCTGAGTTGGACAAAGAACTTCGGTCAAAGTATATCGAAGGCAATATTACTTTTGAAGAGACCGTGCGTTTAGCGATCGCGCTGTCTTCGTTGGAAAATGAAACCCAGATTGAAGTTAATAAAATAATTAAAAATAAGCCAACACAGGGTTCGAAAAATAATTATTTTAGAAATAATAATTATACAAACGTCAATAGATTCAATAATAATAAACACTTTAGTAACAATTATATTCCTAATAATAATTTTAGACCTAGTATTAAACCTAACTCTATTCAAAAGAAAGTGATATACTTTCGTTGCGGTAAGGCAAACCACATAGCTAAAGATTGTAGAACCCAGGCCATACAAATGATTCTGCCACGGACACCTCGCCTGTCATTTTCAAATAAAGCAACCATCGATGCGAAGATAAATGGGTTGCAGCTAGCTATGGAGTTTGATACCGGCGCCGCGTGTAGTGTGATTGATGAGGTCACCTGGAATCGTATTGGCAGACCACAACTATCACCGGCTTATAAATTAGTGGGTTATAATCATATCCAAATCGAAGTACTAGGTAAATGTACCGTAGAAGTCAAAGTAAAAAATATTTCGAAATTTTTACTTATTTGGGTAGTCAAAGGGGAGAATTCCCTTATTTTTGGGATACCTTTCATCAGAGAATTTGATATAAAACTACCGGAAGAAGTTCGTATTAATAAAATAAATATGAATGTTCCCTCTTTAAATACGATTGCTTCAAAATTCCCTCAAGTTTTTAAAAAAAAATTAGATGAAATCAAACTGCAAAAGGCAGTCATCCGAATAGAACCGAACACGTTACCGATTGCATTACCAGCAAGAAGAGTTTCTTTTCCGTTGCGTCGAACCATTGAAGCTGAGTTGGACAGACTTTTAGACGAAGGCGTTATCGAGAAGGTGGATCCAACAATAACTCCAATCACTTGGGCTACGCCAACGGTTAATATCTTAAAGAAATCCGGTGCCGTACGGATATGCGGAGATTTTCGTTTAACAATCAACAAATATCTAGCGATCGATAACGATTTAATACCAACTTTCGTCGACCTAACAAATAAGATCGCGGGTGGTAAAATATTTTCGACAATAGATTTAAGAGATGCATTTTTACAATTCGGAGTTAGTCCAGAATGTAGGGACCTTTTAGTAATTTCGACACATGTCGGTTATTACCGATACCAAAGAATTCCATTTGGTTTGACTAGCGCTCCGATAATATTCCAACGCTTTATGAAAAACCTATTAAAGGGAATTCCTATGGTTAGTGTATTTTTAGACGACATAATTATTGCAGGTGAGAATAATTCCGATCACATAGTTAATTTGGAAGAAGTATTAAGAAGATTTGAGAAGGCTGGACTGACCACGACGATTGATAAAATTAAAATCGGAGAAAAGTCAGTCACTTATTTAGGTCATGTTATTGACAGTTTCGGAATTCACCCTACAGAAGATAAGATTAGCGCTATAAAAAATTTTAAAACACCTTCCAATGTTTCTTGGAATAGTGAATTATCATGAGGCATTTATTAAAAATTTGCATTCTATTTGTGCGCCTTTACACCGACTAACGAGTAAAAATGTTGGTTGGTTTTGGTCAGCTAAAGAAAATGAAATATTTACTAAAGTTAAAAACATATTGTCAAAAGAAGATAGAATAATTCCTTATTCAGCCGATATCCCTGTCGTGATTTCTTATGACGCTTCCGAAGATGGTCTAGGAGCTGTTATTGCACACCGATTTCTTACTGGCCAGGAGAAACCGATTGCTTACGCATCGAGGACACTTTCGGCAGCTGAAAAGAATTATGCCACAATTGATCGGGAGGCTTCGGCAATCATATTCGCTATCGAGAAATTTCATCAATATATTTTTGGAAGACATTTTATCTTGGTTACTGATCATAAACCATTACAATATATTTTAGGTGATAAAAGAGATCTTAACAAAATAACAAATAACCGTTTAATACGGTGGGCGACGAAACTATTAAATTATGATTATGAGATAATTTATAGACCAGGTAATCAAAATAAATGTGCCGATGCTCTGTCCCGTTTGGGGGTAGAGAAAGCAAAAACCAATGATGTTACAAAAAAAATCGAAGAAGAAATCAGAGGATTAAAAATTAATTTAATAGAAGATTTATCTTTCACTCGCAGTAAAGAAGTGAAACGAGCAATGATATAAACCTAAAAGAGATTATTAAATTAATAAAAAATCATTGGTATATTGATAATATAAATAATTATTCGGAGATTGTAAAAAAATATATTTCGATTTAAAGATAATATTTCGTTCGAAGAAGGATTATTATTTTATAATGATAGAATTATTATTCCATATATTTTAAAAAAGGAGGTTTTATATGTGATTCATCGAGGACATCCTGGGATAGTAGGGATAAAATCATTGTGTAGATATTACGTTTTTTGGACAAATCTCGATACTGATGTTGAAGACTTTGTTAAATGTTGTAAGAGTTGTCAAGAAGGAAGGCCGGGAGCTAAAGAAGTGCCATTATACAATTGGAACATTCCTACCCGACCTTGGGAACGATTACACATTGATTTGACAGGCCCCGTATCTGGAAAGTTTTGGTTAATTTGCGTAGACGCTTTTACCAAATGGGTTGAAGTTGCAATTTTAACACATATTAATTCGGCGAGTGTAATAAATAATCTGCGTAATTATTTCGCTAGATTTGGGTTACCTCGCTACATTGTCTCAGATAACGGTACTCAGTTTACTGGATCTGAATTCAAAACGTTTCTTTTTAAAAACAATATAAAACATTTTAGATCGGCCCCTTATAGCCCCAAATCGAATGGTTTGGCTGAACGATATATACGGACGATAAAGACGCGTTTCTATGCTGGAAGGAGATGTGGAACTCCGGACCAGTTAAATTTAGCGAATATTTAAATTACTCACCGTAATACTCCCAATGCAACTACTGGTAAATCCCCTGCCGAGATGATGTTTGGAAGGTCGCTTAGGACGACATTAGATTAGTGGAAATTATCAACGAGAGAAAGGACGGAAAACGCTCTATGGAAACAAAAGTACTACAAAGATAGAAGTGTTGAACCTCGGGAGTTTGAAGAGCAGCAAAAAGTTTGGATAGCAAACGAAAGGACAGCAGGGTGGCATGAAGGAAAAGTGTTACAACGAAAAGGCGCAATATTGTACGATGTGGAATCAGAGGGGATCGTTAAAAACAAGCATACAGATCAATTGAGGGATGCACATACACAAGAGAAGGAAATACCCGTTACGTTGACCGAAGAAGTGGAAAAGGCAGAACATGAGAATACAACTCTTGAAAAAAGAGTTTCGAAACCCCCACTACGTTATCACGATGAATTCAATTTATAGTGGGGAGAACTGTAATATAAATGTAATTGTAAATTGAATTTAAATTGAATATAATATTAACTTTTCGTTTGTAAATTACATAACATGAAGGATTGAATTCATTATATATATATACGTGATATTTTGTATTAAATATACTTTTACTTACTTTACTTATTTTACTTATTTAATAAAACACTTCAGTATACTAAAATATTCTTTATTTCATTTAAAAATAATCAACAAAAAATTGAAAAAAAATACTACTAACCATCATTTATTTAACTAAATCCTATTAAGTCATTCTCATAAAAATTGTCAAAATCATTAGGTTTCCATATTCATTAAAAGAATGTATCATAGATATAAATATTTGAAGTACAGCCCAACTCTGGTAGCAGGTCACTTAATTATTAAAATTATACGCAAAATAAAATATATTGATTTAACAATTGTAGTCTTTAAAATAATTTTTTTTCTATTCTTTAAAGCGCGTCGAATATTTCTACTTTTTGCACCTCCGGCCAGGCCGGATAATTATTTCGTCTGTCCTGGCCTAAAAAAAATAATTTCCAGCATTACCCGGCCCAGGCCAACCGTGTCGGGGCGGTAATTGCAGATCTCTAATATGAATAGGAATGTGCTACAATAAACTTGGTAGTATTGTCGAATTTATAATTAGTCTTTTAAAAAACGATTAAATATAGAATTTTGCCAAAATAAATATTATTTTTCTCAAAGCAAGATTAGATCAAGGCCAAAAATTTTTGTCATTTATATGCGAAATCTCGAGAATTTGATAATGCTAAATCGAGGTTATCTACAACACACTACATGGATATATATTTATCAGCATCATAGCTTCTAATATACATAGCCTACTCACTCGTTATTGATTCTGGAAAAATTTTGAAGACATGGAGCCTTCTATCTTATTTTTGAATGATCAAGAACAAGCTTGTTTTATAAATTGCCTGTAAAAACTTTGAAAATTATAGTAGCTTTATTGAAATAATATTTTATTTAAAAAATGACTAAAGTGATTTTTAAATATTTTTAGAAAGATTAATAATGTTTTTTTTAATCATTTATAACAACGTATCTGCAAAACTTTTGGGTGACATAAATAGTGCCAATTTTCATTACTAGTAAGTTTTAAATTTAACAAAGTAAAAAGAGTTATCAGGTTTATAAGACTATTTTTGAAAATGTAAATTTTTTCCCATGTGGAACTATTAAGATTGGCAATCTTTATGTCAAACTAATTCCAAAAGTTTTATAATACTTCAATTATCAAATTTTTATCAGTTTTAAAATCATTTGTTTAAAAATTTTAATTTTCTCTCAAGGAGCAAATAAAATTGTTACTTCGACGTAAACTTTTCCAAATGTTTGTTATACTATTCAACTACCCAAACCTTTTATTTAGTTCAAAAAAATTTTTTTTTTATTATAATGACAATCGTTTTATTTAAATTCGACTAATTTTTAATACTTATTTCTGTTTTGCCTAGAGGCTTTTTTAAATAAAAGTTTTAAAAGGGAAAATCGGTATTGGAATATTATCAATATCTAGAAATGATTAGTATTTACACGGACTTCTATTCTCTAGATGCCAAGAGCAGGGTTTCCAAGCATAACACCTATAGCTCCTCGTCCTTTTAGTCTATTAAATTTAGTAAGCCTATCTCCCATACAGTTGCTACTTTCACACCACTAACACAACAAGCACCTCACCTACAATCATACACCAATTTTATAACTACCCAACATCAAACTCCCAAGGACCACGTAATTCTTTCACGGAATTCTTCAATAAAATAATCCATTTAATTGCAAACAATCAGGAAAACCTTACAAATTGGAAAAAATTACTAAGCTCTACCAATCCCATTAAATACAAAAATTAATATATCATATTATCCAAATGCATTAAATATCCTATATCAAACCGTGTATACCAGTCTTACACCTCACACTCACCAAACTATATCCACGTAGGGCCAAAATCGTTTCAAAATAAATAAATAGCCTTAAAATAAACTCAGCCCTTCGTTTTATGACTTCTGAAAACTATTTAGCTAACAACTATGAGTTCATTGTAGCATGCTATTCATAGCATCCATCATTCCTATTTTTTTTGTGCGTCTAATAGTTTTAAATAAAGGATGGAGAAATTCGACTAATCCCAGTAGGCTCTTTCTTCAGAAAAGCTGCTTCAAAAATTGCTTCACATATTAAGGAATCTCTTTCCTCATTTATGTTGTAACATCAATTAGGATTTTGCGTTCCTGGAGCAGAAATTTTTGCTATATCTCGCTCGTACAACTTTTGCAGATAGCATTCCCTATTACGTAGTTTTAAAACTTGATTTCAATAATGCTTTCAATACTGGCCGATATAAACATTGCCTCTAAAATATATATATATGTATATGTGTTTCATATAAAATTAACTAAAGATTAACGCGACCCTCTTCGATAAATTTGTATGATGGTATGGTAGTATGCACAAAGTAAAAATGTGAAATTTTAATTCCCAATTCAGCTTAATTCACGAGATATATAGAAACTCAAAAATTCCAAAATACATATATTAAAATATATAGTCAATTTTTCAAATTTTTAAATAAAAATGAAACTTAAAAAATTTAGACAAATAAAAAAATAAGTGGACAACATGGATGATCTTTGGGTCAGGCCTAATATTTTTATCAGGCTTAAATTTTAAATAAAAAAATTTATTTTAACATTTTTGCAAGAAATAAGTAGCTAATATTTTTTTATTTGTTTGTAGAATAATCATAAACTTAATTTTGTTCAGTGGAATGTAAAACTCTATTGAAAAAAATAATAATTTCTATATAATAAATTAGGTCCGAGGACAAATAATTTTTATTTCGGGTCTTGCTTTTCTGGACAAATAAAAAAAATTGTTTGGGATCGGTCCGGATATATTTTTTTATAAATCCTTCAGGTCGGGTTTGAAAAATTAGGCCCTATGCAGATCATTAATAGACATTGTATCAAATTTGACGCCTAACTTTACCTATTTTATTTTAGAAAGAAAATAATTGTAAAAATATTTATAACTTATTTAGCTAATTATTTATATTACATGAATAGCAATGGATTAATATTATAATAAACATATTAATAATATCATATACTAAATAATCGAATAAATTAGAATAAAATATGATTTTCATTTTTCCTTCGATTGCAATAAATGCATAATATTTTTGTTTTCCGGGAATTTGTTTGCCCGTTAAAAATCTATTTATTGGTTTCCATTCTTTAATATCCAACGTTGCTGACAAATATATAGATTCCCGGCATATTAATTCTCGGATAATTATATAAATTCATAGGTGTTAGTATAGATTTTCATAAGGACGTTGTAGACTTGTCCAGCCGCTAACATCATAGTAATTCCCCCTAAAATATCACAAGGAGTTTTGCCAAGTGTAGTTACAAAAAAATGAAATTCTGCATTGATCTGAAATTATTATAAAGGTTGTAAAGGTTTATAAAGTTTTTTTGTTTTATGTGGGGAGAAGAGATTATTAAGCTCACATTTTTTAAGTGATTCAAATATGTGCTTTTTTAAAATATATTCTTATTTTTTTTTTAATATATTTCATTTTGTATCCTTTATGTAGTATTTTTATAAAACAAGATGTTTAAATTTTTCCTTTTACCATTATGAAGAATTGACACCATCCAGCACTTCGTTTACTAATAAATAGGAATGAGGATGAAGGAAGGGGATGTCACAAAATATGATATGCCCCCTTTTGAAAAATTTAAAAACTATTTAAAATTAGATTGCAAATCTTATGTTGCTGATAAGATACAACATATAGTTTTAATTTAGTTTGAGTTAGCTAAAAGGCATTAATTTTTTGGGGAAGTATTGATTTTTGGAAGGTAGTTTTTGACTTGAATTATATTCTTAAATCCAATAATTGATACGATTATTATTTTTATCGTTAATCTGACAAATGTCAATTAAAGAAAAGAGATCTGTCAATTAACAAATGATAAAAAACTATAAATTATTTCTTTTTGAATTTTTTAAGCTTTTTATTCATTATTTTACCATTTAAATTAATATTTTATAATTTCACAAGAAAAGTATTAATATTTTTCTTATTTGATAATTTTAAAAGATTGGAGGTTAACTGAATTTCAATAATAAATTTTAGTCCCATCCTATATATCAGATAAGAATATATTAAACCATTTAAAATTTTAGCAAAATATTTTAAATATTATTATTAAAAATATGATTTTTAGGTAAACACATTTTTTTAACTATACTCTTTATTTAAAATTTCATATGGTCTATTTATTTTGAAAGAAATATTGAAATGCCTGCATGAAGCTTGCATTGAAATACTGGAAATTGATAATTATTTGGCTACGGTATAACCAAATTAATCCTAGACAAATATGGCAGATAGAAATCCTGAAATCCCTATTTCCCAACCTCATAGGATTTTTCATCCTATGCTTATCATTCTTTTACCATAAAAATAATGGAATAATATTAATTATCTTATAGGAGACTTAATAGAATCAATGAATCTAGAACTGGGTTTGGGGTTTGTTTGGCGCTTACTTTTACTAAAATCAATATAAAAAGAAATATAAACTAATTTTAAAAACTTAGCAATGTATAAGGTTAGGCATGTGTTTAGGCTATCTTATGGTTTTGTAAGTTACTTTCTGAAGCCTATGATGATTTTGACAAAAAATGCGCCTAGCCCTGGTCTCTTCTACACCAAACATATAGCCATCAATCGATAAGTTTTCTAAAGGTAAGCCTAGGGATATCTTTTTATCAATATATTATTTTATAACCAAATAGTGAACTCCCGTTCTAAAAAAATGATTCAGGTTTGGTGAAAAATTACTAAGCAAGGGGTCTAGAAAAGACGTCAATGGAATAAGTGATTAACGGGTCTGTGGGTGAGGAGATATTATTTATATATATATAATTTCTCGATGGAATTCGTTACATTTGCCTTATAATTTAAGTTTCTCTAATTAATCTTTTAATTTGAAAAATTTCGATAACTTTTAAATATTTTACACTTCGTAACTAATTATAAAAAAAATATTTCTAATAGTTGGTTAACAAGCATTTTATAATTGAAAATTTTTTTATTCTATTTTTTCAAATTTCAAATTATTTTTTTCGTCGAAATTATTACATTTTTTATTTTCAAAATTACTTTTGTAATATATTTTTAAAATGAATAAAAATAGTTTATACAATAAATAATGACCTCGTTTAATTCGATTCGAATTAATTTCGCAAAAAACAATCATCTATAATTTATATAAATCCATTTCATAATTGTAGTAAATTATGGTATCTATATTAAATTTAATAACAGAAAAACCTTCAAAGGTATTATACTTCACATAATCCTTATCTTAATAAAATCAATGTTCAATTTATACCTTTTTAACCATATAAATTAAATATAATCTTGTTCTATGATGATTACAGCTCTAATAAGATTACCAATAAGTGAATTAACTCCGCAATCACAGAATATGCAAGTTTTTCTGGATATACTTTATGGCATTTGTGTCAAATTTGTGATTAATAACATTTTTATATATTAAGAGAAATCATTGAATATTATATAACTATATGCATATAAATAATTTATTTATAATATTTATAAAGTACTCATATATAGCTTATCATGGAATCCCCTTGACCACTTATTGACTTTATATTATTTCTTCTCTAAAAATATATTTAAAAAATTTATATATTGTATATTATTATGATGTATTTAACGAAAGAACTATACATAATACTAATAAATTTTCTAATAGTCTTTCCCTTTATATTCCATATTAGTAATTCAAGATTGATATTAGAATTGAAAGGCATGACGGCCTATTTGGTCGAAAAATATGCCAAAGCATGTAAAATTGAGAATAAGCAAACAACAAATGATGTTGCTTTAATTTACGACATTCGTATATTAATATTAGATGAAAATCGGATATATAATAGAAGATCTCCATTTTTTTGGAATGATTTAAACCAGGTTGAATATTTTCAAGACTCCAATCTTTTTTTCAACTGCTACCCTAAATTAAAATCGAATAACAACAATACCGACCTTTTCAATTATTCTATTACGAATATAAATTTATCGTCGCCGATGTCACGAAAACTAAAATATATTCACAACACCATTCAAGAAATTTATTATGTTTCAACAGTTAACGTTTTAAACTTTAGATGGATATTAAGATTTTATTCATACTTGAAGATAATAAATAATAACAATTTGGTAGACGAAAAATGGAAGATTTTTTTTATTTTTATCATTAAGCCTCAGAATAATTCTTTCCAAGAATTTTATCAAGGTAATCTATTAAAATAGCAATTGTGAATAAATGACATTTCTTTAGAAGTATATTGCCTTTTTACTATTCCATTTTCAGAGTAAGATAGGGGGGAGGGTGAGTGAACTCTTTGGATTTGTTCTATTCCATTAAACATTTTTGAAATCCTAAATTATGCATTCTCTTGTATTAATAACTTTATAAAGATTTAGCAAAAAAAAATTATTCTATTTATTTATTCGGAAAAGGATTATTATACAGCATTCAAAATTTTAACCCTCTTTTAGCCTATGCTATGGTGATTCACACGTTTCTGTATGTGTGATATATCGATGTTCATTAATTAATATAATTATGTATAGGTATGAATCCAGAGTTGCTAATAGTGATCAAAGGATCGAAGATCCTGAATTATATTATTATTTATGCAAATTGCCTAGATCGATGTCCTTTTAAAATGAGAATCGCGATGGAAACCATTTGGTTAAGGAACTATTTATATCCATCGATACTTTTAAAAATCACAAATAAATAAAAATTAACATTTCTTAAAATAGATTTATTGTACAAGGGATAAAATATCAATGCAGCAGTAATCTATTCCAAACTGCCTTATATTAATCTGACACAGAATCAGCTTTTAAAAGACAGGCTTATTTTCCATTTGGAAAACAAACTTGATTAACCAATAAAGATTTGAATTCAATGATAATCATAATATCAGCTTGAAAACTTTTTAATGCTAATTCACTCAATAATTTTTTTAATTCAAATGATAAATCAACTTTGCCCAAGCGCTCTTATAGAGTGTCATTTTAGTATGGCACACGTTCCCAATGAAAGTGGTGTTTAAATAATATTCATTTAGAAATAATTTATTTATTTAAAGGTTTAATTTAGAAAATTATAGATAAATATATTATTATTTCAAGTATTTTTATAAAATTATAAAATTGGAATTATATTACAATTGCAATGATGTAGACAAGGGAGATTCTCCAAAATAGTGACTCCAAGAACGGTTAATATGATGTTGAAATATTAAGTCTTTGTTAATAAATTAAATAATACATGCATTTTTTAAATGTAGTAAAAGTTTGAATAAACGTGAACGCTTTCACTAATTTAAACGCTCTCCTTTTTTTTATAAATTATGGTGGAACATAAAGGCATTCAATTTTTACCAATGAGAGACAAAATGAGCCGCTTTTAAAAAAAAATGTACTAATTTCTTCCAGATTAAAGGCTTTGATCCGTTATGGCTATCAAAAAAATAAATAATATTATTTATTATGTTTATACTTTGATATATCGTAACATCAATAGCCCCAAAAATATATTAGATTTTTTTTCTTTTGTTTCTTCTTTGTTCTGAATTTTCATAAAGGTGTATTCTTTTTTTCTGTTATCGCCTGTGCCCATCAGTTTGCATATTTTCCTTATTTTATCTCAAAATTTTTCAATATAAATTAATAGTTTCTTCACATTACTAACATTAGAATCGTTGCAATGCAATAAAGTGGATATTGATCAGAGTCTTATCAATTTTTCGTCGCAGGAGGATGTTATCTGGAACGCCTTTCAATTTAAAAATTTCGCTAAAAATAATCCCCCAGTGACCTACTCGTATTCAAAGGTGTCGATTGGATTGTTACTAATTGGAGCAATCTTAATTATAATTATCCTATATAGATATTTGATTAAAAAGTATATATTAAATTGTATTATTACCAACCCCACTCCTCCCCGGGACCTTCACCAAAAATATTGTTTCAGCAAAATTCCTATTATATAAAATTTATTGTAAACACACTGGGAGGTCCTCTATGCATAGGACTGGATGAATAATTATTCCCACAAATAAATTTAGTTGGAGATCAGTGAATAAAACATGTTATATTATTGTGAGTTCGTAAGATTCGATTTTAATGTTAAAAAAAGATATGGAAGCTATTTCCTTTATTGTTAAGCAATAATTATTAGGTTAATAATAGATACTGCAAAACTACATATATTTCACAACCTAATGCTAATTACTGGCAAAATTTTTTCCAAATGCAAGACCAACTTATTATTTAATATATATCAGGGGCCTGCAAAGGTACCATTTTTGCACTCGACACCACCTGGATTTTTTTTTTCAAAAATTTTTTTCGGTCCGACCTGGGTTTTAAATTTTCAGGCCATGTTTAAATTATATGTATTTGTAATTTTTATACCTAATGGCCATTTAAAATATTTGGTTTTAATATATTCGGCCCGGGTATTTTTTCAAAAGAAAATTTTGGGCCCGGCCCGGTATCTAAGAAAATTAAAATACGGCCCGGCCCGTAAATTCAGCCAAGTTTAGGGCCGGGCCTGCAGGTCTCAGCTAATAATTAATGGATTGTCAAGTCAAGATTTTTCGGTAATTGTTTTATGATCAGAGTTTGTAATCAGAAAACCTGGAATCCTCTTTTTAAGATTTATAATAAACAGAACCCGTTTTAAAATTTTCAGGAATCGGTTCTAACAGAAAAGGATTTATTGACTTTTTAACATTTTTAATTGTTTTACCAGAGTAAAATTTAAAAGTATTTATAAAACCAATTTACACAAGTTTAGTTTTGTTATGGAATATTTTTTTATAATATTATAAGATATAAAATAAATTTAAATAAAGTTATAATTATTTATTTATTTAATCATTCATCATAATTATACACATAGCCCGGCCCGCCCAAAAGCTCTGCCCGCGGGCCAGAATTTTTTTTAAATAAATTAAAACGGGCCAGGATCGGATAAAAATGTCGCTAAAAAATTATTGGCCGGGTATTTAGATAGAAAAATATCGAGCCGTGCTTTATAATGGATGAAATGATAATTATGAATAAAAATATAATAATTATAAATAAAAAAAAATAGAATAATATATCTTTTATATATAAAAAATAATTTCAAATAATTTTATTCTATATAAAATTCTAGGCTGACCATTTAGAAAAATATTTAAGAAAAGCCCTGACATTTTTTGATATATTTTTTTGAATTTCAGGCTAATATTTTGATTAATATTATTTTAAAAAAATTTTTAACTAATAATATAGTTTTTTTTTAAAATTAATCAAAGTTAACACAATGATATATAAAAGATTGTTATAGAAATCGATCGATATTAGGGAGAAGTCTTAATTTACATTGAGAAAAAATTAGGATTATAGTTTAGAATAGATATTAAGTAAATTTTTAACAATAGAGATGGGTCTAATTTTTCCTAAATTTTTGGCCAGGTCTCGGGAAAATTTTTTAGAAAATATTGAGCCAAAATTTGGGCAATATTTTTAATTGGACCGAGCCGAACCGGACAAAATATTTAGCGGATCGGGCCGGTCACCTTATGCAAAAAATTTTAACTATATATTTTTTCTTTAAAAAAAAATACAGAAATTCAAAAGTGTTCAATAAAAACTTACAAAATTGTTTAATAAATTTTAATGAAATAATTATATCAACGCAAGACATAGCCCGATCTTCATTTCAAGTTTATAATAATAATCAGCCATAAATATTTATGCAAAATATTTTTAGAGCGAAAATGACAAACATGGGATGTATAACGTGGGAACATATAATAATAACAAAATATTTCTACGAAAGATAAATTATTACCTCTCTAAAATGAGTTCCAACATGAAGGATGAGTTAAATGACATCTTGGCAATTAATCAAGAAAACCTAATTAAAATTATTGGATTGTCCGTCAACAAGGATATTAATTATATCATGTACGAATATTGTTCTCGAGGAAATCTGCAAAGATTTTTAAATAGTGATCTTAACATAGATATGAATCTGAAATATTCTTTTGTAATGGATTTAGTTAATGTAAGTATTATGATTTGATCCTCCTAAAAAAATATTTTAATCAGGGAATGTTGTATTTGCATAACTCACCTATTAAATCGCATGGAAGATTACGATCAGATAATTGTCTTTTGAATTCCAAATTTATAATTAAAATAACTGATTTTGGATTAGATTCTCTGCAGAATTTTTTCCACTCAAATCAAAAGGAAATGACTAAATTATGGCACCCTCCAGAATTTTTGAGGAATGTACATCCAATCAATGGTAAGAATATGATCTTACAGTGCAAATACGCATGAAAGTTGGAGTTTTTAATGGACAGATTAAAGGATTAGCTTTTACATCTTATTCTACCCAGAGCTGTGAACCCTCCTTCTAAAAAAGGGTTCTGGTTCGGGTTTGGGTTCAGAGAAAAATCTCTGAAACTGGTAAGGGTTTAGGTAGGTTTAGGGTTCGGTGTTCAAAATTTTTAACTTATACAAAATGGATAAACTAAAACTATTCCACGAAAAATATTTTCATAAAAAACTTTTTTAATATTGAAAATAAAAAAAAACAATGATGTTTTAAATATTTAATATGTTTTTTTATAAATACTTTACATATTATTTTATTTAATGCTATTCAAATTTTTTTAAATAAAATTAAATTAAATCAAATTAAATCAAATCAAATCAAATTAAAATTAAAATAATTTAAAATAAAAATAAAATAAAATAAAATAAAATAAAATAAAATAAAATAAAATAAAATAAAATAAAATAAAATAAAATAAAATAAAATAAAATAAAATAAAATAAAATAAAATAAAATAAAATAAAATAAAATAAAATAAAATAAAATAAAATAAAATAAAATAAAATAAAACAAAACAAAATAAAATAAAATAAAATAAAATAAATTAAAATGAAATGAAATGAAATGAAATGTATTGAAATGAAATGAAATGAAATGAAATGAAATGAAATGAAATGAAATGAAATGAAATGAAATGAAATGAAATGAAATGAAATGAAATGAAATGAAATGAAATGAAATGAAATGAAATGAAATGAAATGAAATGAAATGAAATGAAATGAAATGAAATGAAATGAAATGAAATGAAATGAAATGAAATGAAATGAAATGAAATGAAATGAAATGAAATGAAATGAAATGAAATGAAATGAAATGAAATGAAATGAAATGAAATGAAATGAAATGAAATGAAATGAAATGAAATGAAATGAAATGAAATGAAATAAAATGAAATAAAATAAAATGAAATGAAAATAATCAAAAAAATTTAAAGATTTTTTAAAAACTCTTGAACCCTGAACCCTACATTTTAAAAGAGATACGTGTTCAGAGTTCTGGTTTAATAAAATATGAGTGTTCGAAGGGTTCTGGTTCACAGCCCTGATTCTAACTAAGCTATATATACACTTCATTTTTTTTATTAACTTGTAATATTTCTTTTATATGTTGTCATTTTTATGTAATTCCCACTCCATTTCTCACATTTTCAAATCATCTTTGTTTATTTAAAACACCAGTTTATGAGACGCCCACTTCATATATTTTTTTCACTTATTTACATCTGATATTCATCTAAAAGTCCCTAGAGCGATTTTAAAATAATTCATATCCAATTTTTCTATTCATCACAAAATGTATTTCAGCATCTGTAGAGTACCTATATCCAATAAATTTTTAGATAATTTTCGCCCTAAACTTTTGTGGATCTTTTTAATTTATATGTAAAATTCATACAAAATAACTAAAAGTTCGAAGTTTGATAGCAAATTGAAATTTACAGGTATCTATGAATAATGAAATATATTTCTGGTCAAATTTGAAAATTGATCTCAGTGATTGATTTAAAATCAACCGAATCCCAAATGGATTCCATATCCCAATATGCCATATACAGTGTTGTGATGATTTAATGAAACATATTGACGATTTAATTTAAACACATGCATATATAATTATATTATTTCTTTTGTTGTATTTGTAAAGATTATAATCATATATGCATATGTTTAAATTAAATCGTCAATATTTTCATTAAATCATCACATCACTGTATATAATTATTTCATATTTTTTTTTTTCAATTTAAATAAATATATTGTAAATTATTTTCAGTATACAATTATTTCTTTATTTAAATTGTGATTTCATTTAATTTCCTGTGGTTAAAATTTGTAAAACTTTTATATAATAAAAAAAAAATTATTAAAAATGACGGGTTATATCATTTCCACAAAGTAACTTTTAACGTAATTTTTTTTTAATTAAACTTTAACTAGCTATTTTTGAAATGATATAACTAATAGCTGTGAATAGTTGCCTTTTTAAGGGTGTAACCAGTAACTGTAAATAGTTATTTTTTAAACGCTTAACAATATTATAATATATACATATCTCTATCTGATCTGATACCTCTTTTTCAATGCCAGATTTTATGTAATCTCTTTGCTCTCCTTATCCTGCTCTCTTTTTATTCCAAATATGTTCAGGCTAACTCCGAACGTAACTTTTATATAGCATTCGCAAAGAAATTTATCTCCTGTTCTAGTTATGAATAAAATTTGGCTCCCCTACCACAACAAATATGTGTCGATACTTCTTAATTACCCCCCATTCCATTTTTAGATCACTTACTTCTTATCTGCGCTATGTCGCTTTAGCCAAACCTATTAAAATTTACTTCTTATTTCTTGAGATCATATATAAAATCTAATTGAATAAATATTTTAGCATTTTTTATTTTTTAAACAAAGGAACACAAATGGGTGACGTTTATAGCTTTGGAATTGTATTACAAGAGATTATATTAAGGACACTACCATATAATAAAAATTTTGTTGATTTTAACCTTTCAAAAATTGACCTGGTTAATATGATAAAAAATATTAAGTCCCCAAGAAAGGGTAAACTTTATCGTCCTCGTATCCCGCAGGATAGTTGTTCCAAAGAGATGAAAGAGATTATGGAAAAATGCTGGGTAGAAGATCCAAATTTGAGACCAACGTTTAAAGAGATATCTATTGAATTTAACAATCTATTAAATTTGGAGAATATTAATGTTAATTATGTGAAAAATATGGTCGAACGATTGACATTATATAACAAAAATCTAGAAAAGGTTATTAAAGAAAAAACGGAGAAAATTGTAGGTGAACAAGAGAAGGTGGAAAATCTTTTGTCCGCTATGTTACCAAAGTATGATCATGTTTAAATTATGCGTGTAGTAAATAATAATAATAATAAATTTGTCTCTTTATTACCATTCCTTAGTGCCCTCTATCCCTATATATTAACCCCTCTACTTCAAAAAAAATGAATAAGTTGTTTTGGGAAAAATTTACATAAACTTTAATTAGGTGGCATTTTAATCGTTTTTAAAATGGATCAATATAATTATTATTTTTTATATTATATTTTAAAAAGTTTCTCACATAACAATGTACAATTTTTATTGAACGAGTGATATTATTTGAAATTTAAAGCTTTAATTTTTAACCTATTATTATTTGAAATTTTTCACATCAGCTTTATTATAACATATCTTTTTAAAATTGGTTTTCTATTATTAGCTAATAGCTAATAATTTTAGTATATTATTACTCATTTCTTCAAAAATTTCCATTTTTATCCTGATTTTAGTGTTATAGTTGTCATCGTATTAAACATGAATTTGAATCTAAAATAAAACTATTTTTAAATATTTAAACAATTCTTATATATTTCTAAATATTTATAAAATAATAATATTCTAAGTTACAAATTCTTGTTTAGGTTTGTCATACATCCTTTTAAGGAGAATAGAGTTGTTTTTATTCGAACTAAAAGTTTTGAATATTTATAAATTTACCACAAATTCTCATACCCATGCTATACCCTCCCCTTTCCAGCACCCTTAAGATAAATAAAAAAAACATGTTAATAAATATCAAAGAATTAATATATATTCTATATCGGTTGTTGTTGGAGACTATTACATAATCTTTATCTTGGCATTGAAACTCATTTAAAATATATTATTTATTTTTTAAAAAACTCATATTTAGAGCAATCATTGAATCATTAAAAATAGGGCAATCATACATTTGCCAATCTTATGAATCGGTAACCATATATTTCAGCGAAATTCACAAATTTTCAGAAATTTCTTCAATAAATTCTCCTGAATATGTTTCATTTTTTTTTATAATTAAGATTTTATTTATTTTTAGATTGTTAAACTTTTAAACGATATATACTCATTTTTGGATGAAATATCTTCGCACTTTGACGTATATAAAGTATTATGATTTTAAATTAATTTATAATATATATTCGTAAAATTAGTTTATTAGTCAACGAAATAAAACAAAAAATAATACATTTGTCTATTCTTTGATAATAAAATAATTGAAATGAAGAATCTTAAAATGGCTTACAAGATATGATTATAAAGCGAACTTTTTAAATTCCCACCTGCATTCAATTAAATGTCCTTTAAATCAAAATAATAAACTGTAGTAATAACGTTATTGAGATAAAATTATTTGCCTACTTTGCCTTTCAATTTAGTTTTATATGATGAGGAAACCATTCCATCATAATTTACAATAATCTATACTTGGCATTATATAAAATCATTTTTAAAAATAAATTTTATATAAATAAGTCTTTTGTAATTTTCTAGCATAAGAAATGATATGAAAAATATTTTTAAAAATAAAATATTATTGGAAATTCCATAAATGTTTAAAAATTATATACGTTGTGAAGATATAAATGATTTACCACATAATTTTACAGCTAAAACCCTGTTATTGTTTAAGTAAATCAAAATCAATAAATAATTTTTTATGCTCCCCTCCCCCTCCTTTTAAATAATATTAATGCTCGTTAATTTTTGTAGGTTGAAACTATACGTGATTCTTATATGGTGGCATCGGGAGTTCCTGTAAAAAATGGAAATGATCATTCAAATGAAATAGCTCTCATGTCATTGCAGATTATAAATTCGATCAAAAATAAAAAAATTGATTATCTACGAAATTGTGATCTACAATTCAAGATCGGAATCCATTCAGGTTGAAAATTATATAAATTTAAAATGATCAAATATTTTACAAATGAAGATATAAAAATAAGGTTTGAAAGTGATTTTTTTTGTTTTTTATTTAAATTCATAAGAATAAAAAAGTAATGAAATAATTGGGAACTAAATTGAAAATATTCTACCAAAAGAAAAATAGGGATTATGCTCGGAAAATAATATGGAAAATTTTTTTTTCATAATGAATATCAAAGTATAAATTCTACATTCAACGCTGAGAAAAATTTTTTTTAAGAGTTTTGTACAATTTTCTTTTTAAACTAATTTTTCCCCTTGTCAAATAATTCTTTTCTACTCCTCGAATAAATATAAATTTTAATTTATTTGGTTTAATTTTACATCCCCTCCCCCCAGGGTTTTCTTTTGAATACAGTCTCTCCATAAAATTATTCTATGCAGTGCAACTAATGTGTGGATTATATCCCTTTGAGAATCCCCCCCCCCATTTTGAAATATCTAAAATAATAAATTATTACCTTCTCTAAAACTTTTAAACATGTCATATCATGGTGATCCAGGATATCAACACAACTGTACTACCGCTGTCACAAGTACGAGCTAAAACCAGCAGGCAAATAGAAACTTTCCTCTGTATGATGGCAAAAGAACAATCAAACTCTTGGGGAGGGCATAGAGCCATTCATGGGCATGTTTGCAGGTCTGATAAGTTATTAATAGTTGAAGATCAGGTGCATCAATGAGAAAAGTCTTACAATTTTTTATGATAAGGCAGAGCAAAATAGTTTATGGGGGCAAAGAATAACGGCCTGTTGAGGGGGGGGGGGGGTGCTCATGATTTTATGGCGAATTCTATAATGAAATAAGAAGATATTATTTACGATATTTAAGATAAATATAATAATCGAGAAGGGAGGAGATCTGAAAAATGTGAAAGCTCAAAACCTTCCATCTTAGAGGTTAGCGAGATCAATTATTAATTTCTTTCGGAAAAATGATAACTTTTTGATAATTTTGCCTCAATGGCTAATATCAACGAGATCCTAAAAATGTTCAAATTTTTTGGAAAATAAAAAAAAATTTAAGAGGTAAAATATTTGATGATGAGAAATGTCCTCGATACCTGGTATTAGTAGAATTGTCGATAAAAAGCTTAATGATATCCTGAGACACGGCAATTTCATGATTAAGATCTTGTAAAGATGGTGGAATAAGGAGAGAATATCTCAAATTTGCTAAAGACCAAAGTATGGGAGATTATTTGATAAGGGTAATGGAGCTTAACGTATGTTAAAGAATGGCAAAGGAATTCATTATCGAAAGAAGTCATTATCGAACCAAAAATTAAGGATTATATTAAAACGACCCTTTAAAGGAGCAATAAAGTTATCAATACCCAGAAAGTCTGCCTTTTGGATATGCTCTTGGGACTATGAGGAGGAGCCCATGCCTTTGGCGCTACAATTTTATTTTGATTTAAAATATAATTCTAAAGTATTTTGTCTTATTTTTCTTCTCTCTCTCATGTTTTCTTCTGATATATATTTTTATAACGTAAGATTCTATTTTTTACTTTAAACCCTTTTTAATTAAAATAACTTAACCCTTGTTTTAAATTTGAGGTTTGAATAACATTAATTAATTCATTTTTTCAACTATCATAGTTAAATAATCTTTCTTTATTGTTGAATTTATTTATTTTAGGTCCATGCGCCGCTGGAGTTATAGGAACAGCAATACCTCGTTATTGTTTATTTGGTGATACAATCAATATTGCATCAAGGATGGAATCATTTGGACTACGTATATATCTAATTGCATTTTATTCAGTATGATTTTTTTTTAAAAATTTTTAGCAATGAAAATTCAAATTAGCGAATTTACAAAATGTTTGCTTGATACCTATCATGGTTATGAATATGAAGAACGTGGATTTATAAATATCAAGGTGTAAATATAAATCATTAAAAAGCTTTCATATCATTTTCCTTTGATAATATGTACAAATCATAATGTGTGCCCCCTTACTCCTTAGCCACAATAAGTCGTCTCTACCACTAATTACTAAGATTTAACATCTCCACTTAAATTTAACTTTCGCGATAATATTTATATAAATATCTTGACTTTCAGCCAATAGATGGGAGGGGGTCTTCGGCTGGGGCGAAATGATGGATTCCAAGAGGAAGAGAAAAATGCAGCATTTGATCCAATAAATTTGTGTTTATAAAAGTTTTCTGATAGATGTAGCAAACAGATATAAAAATATAGGGTTAATTTAAGAAATAAATTACCCTTTAATGATTTCCTCTCAGCCAAACTATTTTAGTCTATTATCTATTATTCAATCATTCTTATATGTTTCTCACTCTTAAATATGAAATATAATATTTTAAGACCGGATGCTCTTCCTGGCTCCAACTAATTGTGAATAAAAAAATTCACACGATAATTTAGGCTAGTATTGCAAGGAAGATGATTAAGATTATTATTCACACTTGTGACATATCCTATGAGATATGATATCCATGAGGATCCGGAATTTCTCAATACTGTAGTTGATTTAAAAATTATTTGATCGGAAATCTATTCCGGAATGTATTAGAGTACTTATCCAACGAATTTCTTGTCACGACACTGTATATTTTTTCCCCATTTAAATACCTTAATAATTGATATAAAATAAAATTGATTGATTCAAAAGTTGAAGGCAAAATTGTTTGAAATTCCCAGTGGGTGTTATTCTACACATGCTAAAATACTTTTCTGGTCAAATAATCATTTTCAAATTTAAAGGTCGCCCTTAGTAATTTTAAAAAATTATATTCCAAATCGCGTGAATTATACTTATCCCAACCAAATACAGATATTATTTTGGAAATGTTGTAATTTGTAAATAAATACTTAATCTATTTATATTTATTATTACAGGGAAAAGGGATGATTAGAACCTACTGGCTACTCGGGAAAAAAGATTTAAAACCACTTTGTTAAATGACTCTATAATTATTATATTACCTTAATGTTTTTATATAAAGCCTTAATTATAAAACATAGATCATTGTCATTATATATATCGAAAGCTTTTTCTTCATAAATATAATTTAGATACCTTTTAACTTTGTTTGTAAATTGTAACTAATAAAAAAAAAATTAGAATACTAAATTGGATTTGTTGTAAATATGCATCATTTTAGGTTATATAAGTTTAATATTCAATTTTACAAGAATAGTGGAGGAGACCAGGAATGTTATGAGTCCAGGTTTGGAGGGCATTCGCCTCCTGTACTTTATTATAAGCTAACACCTAAAATGCTTAATTATTTTTCAGTCATGTAAATGCGACTATAAATAAAAAGCTCGAAGTTCATTTAATCTTTTTATAAAATAAAATACATATTATCCTGTAAATTAAATTTTAAATATTTTATCTTTAACAAAAACTTATATTGCTTAACTAGTTGCATTAACAGTATTGCTAAGCATCCTGTTTAGAACGTGTTGACAAACACCTATCAAGATCACCCAATAATCTCTTATTTAATAGGTTGTTATCTACCAACTTAAGATTTTAAACTATTTAATTATATTCTTGCACTTGAGTCTTTTATCAATATTTTAAGGGAAAAATTTAACATTTCGAAGATTCCGCCCTTGCTGACGTAATGTCTAAAAATAATATGATTTTTTTAAACATTGTGCCCCAATTAAATTAATACCAATTATACTTTGGCATAAATCTTTCAATTCTAAAAATAATTTAAATAAACTTTATAGATTGAGAGATTATATAATGTTTTCTACAAATTTGGTTATTCCAGGGGCGTCACTAGTAGAGGTCTGCTGGGCGGGGTTTCGGCCCGCCGCGCCCACCCATCTATTTGGGCGGGCAGATGGGCGGGTAAAAAAATTTTCGAAAATTGGCAGGCGGGCGGGTTAAAAAAATTTGAAACTATGGGCGGTCTGGGCGGGCGGGTTAAGAAATTTAAAGAATGGGCGGGCGGGTTAAGGAAATTTAAAATTTTTGTTCAAAAACAAACTAAAAAAAATAATTGTTTAAATGATCTATAACAATATTTCTTTTTTTATTGTACCAATCGTTTTTTTTAATCATGTAATAAACACAACAATAAAACTTTTTTCTTGGAATAAATAAACATTTTTGTCTATTAAAAATTTCCTTTTATGAGAATGTAATAAAACTTTTCTCTTAAAATTTCATTTTTTTGGGTTTGCTTTGCACTGCATTGTATTATTTTATTTTAGTAATAATTGTTTATCTTTATAATTGCCCTTTTCATTTTTATTTTATTATATAATATACAAATTTTATTTATTATAGCATAATTTTTAATAAATAAATATATTTTAATTTAATTTTTATTTAAATTTTATTATGAAAAAAAGAAAATATATCTAAAAAATAAAAAATAATTTATATAAATTAAAAGAAAATTCAAATAATATAAAACCAAATCTTCAATGTGGAAACAATTTAAAATCATTTTCGATGAAAATGACAAAAAGCTAGATTGGATTGGCTGCAATGATTGCGAATCTATCTTTAAATATAATAATGTTCATCTGCAAATTTTGAAGATTTGATAGATAATAAAAAAATATCCGGATATTTTCAAAAAGACAATTCTCAATTAAACAAAACGATAAAATCGGGTCTAATCGCCAATTTTGTAGAATATTGCGTTAGATATTAGGTTTTAATTTTTAATAAATAATTCTTTTATTTTTTTTTGGCCATTTCAAGCCATTCAAGGACCAGAATTTGTAAATATTTTACAAAGATTTTTAGATTTAGGGGCCACATATGGAAAATTGGAAGCCGAAAAAATTATTCCTTGCCCCACAACCGTTAGCAGGCACATATCCAAAGTTACTGAGGATCTTAAGGAAATATTATTTCCTAAAATTGGGGAAATATTAAATTTTATAAGCAGGCTTGGGTTTAAAAATTTTTATAAATAATGGGCGGGCGGGTAAAAATTTTAGATTAATGGGCGGCGGTTAAAGAATTTTAGACAAATTATATTTTTTTTTGAAAACTATTGGCGGGCGAGTTAAATTTTACCCTCCTAATGCAGACCTCTAGTCACTAGCCTTTACAATTTCAGGGTTTTTATAATTATTTTTAAAATTACCTATTTTAGCTAACATTACCTAAAATTACCTTTTTTTTAGCAGTATAAAAAATTAATTTTTTAAATTTTGAGGGGACACTTCAAATTTTTCAGGGCTCCCTCTAATTCTATCAACAGGATCCAAAATTATGTATGTTCAAATTTGGACAAATAAAAGATCTTTCTACCATTTTATCACTTGCTAGAATGTATGTTGTAGTTCCAATGATAAAAAACAAGTTGTAGCCAATCGATTCCTTTGTTCCCGTTCACTCTAAATCCATCATAGTTTTAAGTCTAAGTATAGCATCTTTATCGATCCATGGGACAAAAATAAGGTTGCGTAACTATCGTTTCGTTTTACTCCGTGAGAACTTATTGCTTGCTATTAAAGAATTTTTAGGTAGGGAATTTTTCATATTCCCGCACGACAATGCTTAAGCTTACCGTGATAGAGAACTTGTGGATCTGCTTCAAGAGAAACTCCAAATTTTATTTTACCTACTCTTTAGCCCCTAAAAGAGATGGAGCATCTTTCAGGAATGGTTTATTAAACCCACATACGCGAGTTGGTCATCTCAAACATCGACTTGTGGAAGAATGGAATCGTTTTGATCAAGGAATTGATCGTGCAATCAATAAATGGCATTATCGCTTTAGAGTTGTATTCGAGCTAATGGCTGTCATTTTGAACATCATCAGCTTTAAAGAACAACACTTGACTAAACTTAATTCTAATTGTTAATGTTTTCATGTTTTTGTCAAATTGTAAAATTTAATAAAAAATATAAGAAAATAAATTTTGGAGTTGTTAAAGAAGTGCGCTTTAGTAGCATAGCTAATCGCTAGCTACTTTAAAGAAAATTGCGATCGCGGTAGATCGCTCTATTTTAGAGAATAACTAAGCAGCGCGTTGCTTCCCTATTTTAGAATTTCATAATCATTATAAACTGAAATATTAAAATTAATTTTAATTTATTAAAAATTTATATTTCAAAAAATTAACAAACCGCTAATAGAAATATGCATGTAAGATAATTTAGAGGCAGAAGATAATAACAAAATTTCATTAAAAATGATATTATGGAATTCCTTTCCTCAAATTTGCAAAATATTTTGAAATAAAAAAAATTAATATAGGATTTAATATTAGATGCATAAAATATGGTTCAATAAATCAAGCAGCTTGAATTTAAAATAATATGTATTGATATTATTCATAATTTTAATAAATTATTATCTACTGTTAATTTAGAATGTCCACACCTAAAATTTCAGAGATTAAGAGATGCCTTGATAATATTGATAGAAGAAGATATATTCAATAAATCAAATTTAATAATTTAATTGATTAAGCCTATAATATAAAAATCAAATGTTAAAAATTGATAAAGCCGTAATAATTTTAAAATTGAAACAGTTCTGTCAATTTATTGGGCGATAATTCTTTATTTATCAATCTGATTACAATCATTTGGTACTAAGATATCCTGCTCAAAAAAGTAAATGGCAAGAATTTTTGATAAGAAACAAAATATTTTTTAATATTATATCTATCAGAAGATTGTTGGGACTAATGAAGGTAAAATCTAGTATTTATATTCTGATCTTTTATAAATTTAATTGAAAATAGCCTCTAAATAGGTATTTGTAATATTGAATAACTTAATACCAAGAAATGACTAAACTACTAATTGCTAAAAACAACGAATTTCCAGTTAAATTGCGAATTACCTTGACTAAATTACGAATTGCGCAAATAATTAAGACAAAATGATGTAATTCCCAGTTTAGTCATTTTTATCCAACATTAATTACGGCAATTCTTAGTTTAGACATTTTAATTTAATATTAATGACGATAATTTGTAGTTTAGTCATTTTAATTTAACAATAAATTCAGTAATTTAGTTTTGTCATTTTAACATATTATAAAATAGGGCAATTCGTAGTTGAGCCATTAACATTATATATAGCAATTCGTAGTTTAGTCGTTTTAATTTAAATTAATTATAACAATTAACACGTTCGTCATTTTCATTAAAAATTAATTCGGCTATTGTAGTTTAGTCATTTAAATTTGTTAAGATAATCGGATTGGGTTTTTTTTTTCACTGTCTATTAACTTAATATTTATATTTACCTTACGGACTGTTTTCTATTATTTTACAGTGGCGTCGCTAGGGGGGGGCGCGCAGGGGCTCGAGCCTCCTAAAAAATTTGAATAGCCCCCCTGAAGCAAATTTTTTTTTAATGACTCTTTAATATCCCTTTGAACTAAAAATAAATTTTTTTAATTGCCCCCTGAACTATTTCTTTTATAATTCTATTGAGTAATATATAGATTTAATTTTATTATTTAAAAATTAATAAAACTATCTAAATTTTTATTAAATGAATACTATTTTAATTATTAGATTAGATTATACATATAAATTATATGTTCACTCTGTCAGCTTGCAATCAAATTCTGTGTTAAAAATATATCAATATCAATAACTAAATATTAATTTAGCATTAACAGTTGAAGCTTAATTGACTTTTATTATTTAAATTATTATATAACCTTAAATAAATATAATCATTTATTAATTGAAAATTAACAAATTTAATATTGTAATTAGCGGAGTTCAAAACACTAATCAACTATATTTAGATTTTTAATTATAATTATCATGTCTCTTCCTAAAATTATTTTCAAGGTCTAAATCCAAATGAGTATAAGATATTTATTTATAAAAAGTAAGTAGATAAATAGTTTATAATCCTTTATAATATATAATTATTTATAAAATATTAGGTAAAATGCCAATTTTTACAGACATTTTTAAAGTTATATAATATATTATAGTTAATAATTTTAAAATTTTGATAATAAATATAAGTAACAATTCGCATTTAATTGTTTAACGCCATCTATTTATTAAATATATTAGTAAAAATTAAATTTCTTATTATTCATCCCACAATGGATGTAATAAATTAGATATCTTTTCTTTTTTTTACGTGTTTTTAGGAAAGCTATTTTCTTCTTCTTTGAAAAACATTTTTGAGTTAAATTTTTAATACGAATATATTTTTGATATTATTACAATCTCATTTCTAATATGGCATCCTTGCCGTGTAAATAACTCAAAACTTCAATATTTGCATAATTTCTTCTAAAGATTTTTACTGTTTTTGTTTTATCAATTTATCTAACATAATAAATTCTGATATGGGTTACCATCGTGAGTGTCATGACCTTTTGTCAATGTAAATTGTTAGAATTATATAGCCTTATGTGGTTTTTAAAAACCATTATCAATTGAGGCATATGTATGAATTAATTAACCTTTTTTATCAATTGTAATAATTTACGCAAAATTTTTTTATATCAGCAATCGAAAATATTTTATACTGTAATAAATAGATTTTGTATTAAAAAATATTATTTTTAGAAATTTATTGTATTGTTTTAATTATTTATATGCTAGTTTATTTTGTATGCAAAATATTATAAATGACAAAATAATTCAGAATAATTGTCTAGAGTTAGCATATTTTAAAAATGTATAATATATTAATATAAAACCCGGCCGAAGGCCGGCAAAAGCGGGCCAAAGGCCCGCAAACTAAAGGGGTAGGGGGCGAAGCCCCCATAAAAAATTTTTTAGCTGAGCCCCCTGAGATTGTAAAGGCTAGCGACGCCCCTGTTATTTTACATTATATTAACTTAATATTTACCCAACGAACTGATTTTAATATTTCTTTCACCTTATATAATATTAATTTAATAGTTTCTTCGATTGTTATTACTAAATTGAATTTTGTAAAGTATATATAGACATAAAATTTATTAGATTTAGTTAGTTATATTTTTAAATTAATAAAATTAAAATAAATTTAGTCTTGTTTTTGTTATTTTATTTTACTCTCTACAACTTCAGCAAAATTTAACAATATATAAGGCAAATCGCAGTAACTATTATATATATTTAAAGGTATATTTTTTTATCATCGCCAAGTCTAAATCGGCAATTACTAAGTATAAGCGTTGATCGCTCAACATTTGCACATGAGTCAATGGGGTATTTAATTTTTTTAAATATGAAAAATTATCAAAGGTACTCATTTGCATATTTAATGAATTAAAATGATATTTAATGGGTTTACATTATCTATCTCACATGGACTTATTACCTTGATATCCATTTGCTTAGACAATTTTAACATTTTAAATAGATGATTTAATTTCAAAATTGAATAATATAATATAATTATAATCCATAAAGAAAATTATATTTTAATTTTCTTGTTGTTTTAGAAAGAGTAGCACACTCTGCTTATTATTAAAAAAGTATCGTGCTATAGCTGCAAAAAAGATAGCGCGCTACTTGTAGTGGGTTAATTTAACAACTCTAGTTGAGAGTGATAAAATTCATCAGACACATTCTGGCTTTCTGATAAGGTGAAAATGAATAAATTGATTTTAATTAGTAGGTTTATATATATATTGTACATCTTTTTAAATAAAAAAAGTGACGAAATTCTAAAATATATAATTATTTATATTTTCTTTTTTATATAGTGACATAATTTGGAGATCAATTAAATCTCCAAGGTGGTGCTGTTGGCTCGATTTGAGACGTTAAAAACATTCAACTCAATATTTAATCCAGAAAGTTATTAAGCAAGCCTGAAGATTTTGTTCATAGATGGCACAAAGGCTTGGATATTTATTAGCAAAATTTCGAGATTTAGGAAATATTTCCTGGCTAAAATATTGAGCTAGCCTGTTTTAAATTCAAAACGAGTCGTTTATAATAAATGTCATATATAAATAAAATAGCACCATTTAAAATGAAACCTTTAAAAACTATGCTTGCTCTTTTTATTAGATGAAAAAAATTTTAACCCATATCCTTGATGCAAATAATGGTGATTTTCCAAATTAATTAAATCCTCCATAATTACGAATTATAAATTAGAACAATTAATATAAAGAAAAAACCTATAATAAAGAATGATTGTTAATAAACAATATAAGGTAAAACAAAACAGATATAACCTACTATCTTATGTATTTAAGATTTTATTTTATGACCCTTTTAAAAACAAATATTAATAATACCATATGTTAAGTGACACCAGTCTTAAAAACAATGCAAAAATACATAAACCCGCTATTTGTAATTTGAATGTATAAACATGTTATCTGTGAAAATCATAGATTGTGACTACTACATGGCACCACCATTAACAAATTTGGATATCAATTTTAGTGAATTTCGGAATTCATCTATAAAATTTGTTCCTATTCTTAGGATCTTTGGAAATAATATTAAAGGTATTAGTTAACCCTCTATCATTATTATTGTAGACTTAGGTCAGACATGTTGTTTACATCTTCATGGTTATTTCCCATATTTATCTATTCAATGGGAATTGTCTACTGAAACTCTAACTTTACAAAAGATGGCAGATGATATTGATTCTAAATTGAACCAAAAACAAATGATCCCTCATGTACATAACATTGTCCATTTTGAAGCAAAGTTTTTAAATTATTTTATATTATTAAATTTAATTTAAAGGTCAATGTATGGTTACACAAACAAAAGTCAAAATTTTTTAAGAATATTTTTTTACAACCCAACTGACATTAAAAAAATCGCAGATTTATTAATTAAAGGTGAATTACTTGATGGTTGTCATCAGCCATTTGAGGCACACATTCCATTTCACCTAAAAGTATTAATAATTTCTTAAAACAGCTATTAATAATTATTTAGTTCTTTTTAGATTTTAATCTTTTTGGTATGAATTATATTAATATTAAAAAATTTGTAACTCGTAACAATGTGTCAATACATTCAGATGAATTCAATTATGGCAATCATATTATAGATCAGAAGTATATAATATATTTATAATATATTCTATTTTTTATAAGAAAAATGAGCTTTTGCCCATTAGAGATAGATGCAAAAGTTGTTGATATCTTGAATTCAATAAATGACAAAATGTTCCCAGGTCTTCAAGAGATTATAGATGATGACAAGATAATTAGAACATATTTTGAGATCAATAGTATAAGTTCATCTGTAGGTATAATATATTTTAAATTAATTTTTTTATTTGTACTTATAAGAAAGATTGAATGTCAAGCCATTAGTGTCAGAATCTACAGTTCTCAATATAATTCAATCAAAAAAAATAAATTCTGAATTGCCAATTTGTGATAAAAAATCTCAAAATACATCTAACAATTTAAGTAAATTATATCATAATTTATAGTATTACATTATCGTATTATTTCAAATAAAGTGTAGTCTATCATGTTTTTGTGAGGGATACAGTTTTCCTAAGAATATTAAAGTAATTTTGCATGTTCTATTTGAAATACATTAGAGCTTTGACCAAAAAATAGATTTTTATTTATATAATATCATAATATAGGTTAATATCCTTGTTTTTTTCTTTTTTTCTAATTAGCAGGGAAATAAAGTATTGAATAATCAGTCACACCTAGGCCAATTAATTAAGCCTTGATCTAGCTGGGCTTCTATTTGATACTAAAATAATGATTATTCTTTAGTGTTTGACTAACTGTGCCATAATATGATAAAAAATATGCCAAAAAGATTCCCATTTCTCCATCAATTCAAGAACATAATATTTATTTCAAATTCACAATATATTTTACATTTTGCTAGGACAAAATTAAGTATAAAAAGGAGTATTGAACATCCTGAAATGTAGAGTAGAGACCTATAGAATCTATTTTTAGGCCCATATTTACACATAGCCTGGTATCAATTTTTTTTTCTCAATTTTTTTTAGAAAAGCTTGAAGAAATCTTAACTCAAACTATTTTATTCTATAATTTAATGTTATGCATTAAATTTAAATATTTCGCAATAACTTTGATAATTTATCTATTTATTAAAAAATATATGAAATCAAATATTAAACTATCTCCTGATTTTTTCATAATTTTTTCAAAAAAGGATAAGAAGGAAATATAGGATCTATATTTTATTGATGAAGTTACCTTGGGTTAGTCTGCTCTGCAGGACTCTAGCTTAGAGCCCTACAAATAGACCTCAACCCAGTAGGGCACAAAAATTGTATATGCATGAATTTACTGGGTGAGGTGAAATATATGAGCTCTACAATAAAATTTATATTTAAGAGCTTAAAGATAAAAAAAAATGGAATATCCAGATCAATCATCATAGTGAAGATCAACTAAACTGGATCAGGTTGCCCCACAATCCAATTCTTTTTTAAAGTGATTGAATTTAGATTGTATTGAAACCAAATATTTTTTACATTTGGTATCTAAACTCGATATGAATTCAGCTAATTACTACTTGATCTTCCTTAACTTATTTTACTATATACCCTTTTCCATTTTCTTGGAATGATATTATGCTCCCCAGGCCCTAATTAAAAATAGCACTGATTATAGTAAACCAGTCCTTACAATTAAATTATATAATAATGCAATATCCTCATTAATTCTTTATTAAATTAATATTGGACTAACCAGTTTGAAAAAAAAAATGAACAAAAATCTCTTTTTTAAAAAATTTTTGATATTATGTTCATGAAAATTTTGAAAGATTTATTTATAAAAGATTTTGGTATTTTTAGGTAAATTTGATCAAATATTTCTCTTCTCGAAAAAAAAATTAAAAGATTTTTGCTCAAAAATTTTTTGGGGATTTTTTTCAAACTCTACAATAAAATGATATCTACTTTTCAACTTTTTGGCTAAAATTGAATTTAAATAAAGGAAAACATTTGATGGTTTATATATATTTTTTAATAAGGTCATATGTTGCAACTGTATTCTGAAGACATTGATCATAATGTATCATTATATGGGTTAGAAAAACTTGACGACATTTTGTCAAAGTATGATACCGATGATGAAGATGAAATATCCGAACAAATAAGCCTAAGCTGTGATACATATTTACCACAAATTGATGGTAAATATGATATGAATAAAAAGACAATAGAAGGTTTAATAAAAATATTTTAAATAAGGCTATAACCTAAATACATTTTTGAAAAAAATCTCAAAATTTCAAAACTTTTGTAATTTTATAAAATTATAAAACATGCCCAAAATCTTCCATTAAATTTTTTTTAAAGTTTTATAAATTTTGTAATTTATAATTCCTACCAAATTAATTTTATACTTCCCATTTTTATTTATATAGTATCTGCCCATTTTTTATTATAATTAATTAGTATTGCTTACTTTTTTTTATATTAAAATTTTACAAATTTATAGACTTTAAGCTAAATTTTATTAATTTCTCTAACTTTAAAAAATTCTAAATTCGAAAAAATAATTCAGGATACTATTTTATTTTTATATTAAAAATAGCTTATTTCTCTTTTTCGTTAAAATTACGAAAGTTATTAATTATATTTTTGATATTTAGATCGCAGCCTAAATAATATTTTAAAATTCATGAAATATTTTTTAAAAAATTCACTAATAGAAAATGATTCAGATGATAACAAGAAATTGGACTCACATGTTACTTTTTACCCCAAAATTATAAAGAAAACTGGGCATACTCTCTGCGTAAGTTGGATAAATTTACTTTTTTGTTACTTTTAAAATATTCAATCTTCAAGGATAAATCAAAACATGATTTACCGAACAAAGATCCCACCAAGGAAAATAATACTTCCAATCATAACAAAATTTCCCTTAATATTAAAAATACAGTAAAGAAAAAGAATATTTCCCTACAAATTTTGTCCTCTCAAACTGGCTCCTTAATTGAAGAAAAGTTCCCTGTCGTTAAAAAGGCTAAACTTCAACGAAAACTTAGTAAAAGGACGAGAATATTATTAATTAAACCCAAAAAATTATTGGATAGTAATTTGTATAAAGAGAAATTACGGTACATCTGTGACACGACAGACGAAATAGCCTTTACTGAGAAGGGGTATGAAATTTTATTAAAATATGCCATAATTATTATTAATTTTCTTTCATTTACTATAGATCTAAACGCTCCAGTATATTCCAGAATATCTATGTAATTAAGATTTATTTATATATTTAATATGTATATACGTATAACTTTACCTTTCAAGAAACTTTATGTAATTTGGCCTGTTTACATTTAAATTTTATTTTAGATAAAGTTTAGATTATTTCTGAAAATAGTTGTTAATTTTTTTTTTAAATTAAAGTTTAAAATAATTTCTTGTTTTTTTTAAAAAGGTATTTTCCCCCATTTATATTGATAATCAAAATTAATTTTATGAACAAGTTTTTAGTGTAAATATCAGAGTTGTTAAAGGATCTAGATACAAGTATCTAGATCCTGTATCTAGATATAAAAATGTGGTATCTGTATCTAGATAGATTTTTGGTTAAAATATCTGTATCTAGATATTATTTTAGATGATGTATCTGTATCTAGATCCATTTAAAAAGTATCTTTTAACAACTCTGGTAAATATAAATAATATGAAATTATATATTCATTATAAATAACCTCTGTATATTCCTCTATGAAAGTATGCACCTCAGCTCTGGTTACGATTTATTTCCAATCTTTTATCATCCCAAAATAATGCTATCGATATTATAGGAATTGTAAGCAGAATTCATCTTGTATTGTTTAGAGTCAATATATATGTCTACAATCTTTTTTTGAATACATCTGACTTTAAAATATTTTTCCAAAAATTTGTCATTTAGAAAATGTTGATTTTTATATTCTTCATTCTTTAGAGCTCCTTCAGCATCCCCTATAGCAATAGCTATTAAATTTGAATTATGACAAGAACAACATTGTTGACAGGCAATATTGATTTAGTCATGTTTGAGATATATGGAGGATTGATTTGTATATTAAATTTTATCAAAGTATAAAATATTATATAATCCATATAATAAAAGATATTAATCTAGGCGAAGAAGTTTTTTTAAAAATATGAAGAAATTTAAACCAAAACTTGTTATTCTAAACTTTTCCTTTAATAAGAAAACTGTTAAAAATTATATGGAAAAAACATTTTTGCTCGATCTATTGGAGGATATTCACCTTCTAACGCACCTAAAATTAAATCACGTGTTAATTTATTTTTATTAAAAGTATTTTGCAAATTGGGAAAAGGAAATTACATTTAATTCACCCTAACTTAGCTTCGACCAAAAGCAGAGTCTGATATCTATTATATTTAATCCACGAAATATTGTTTCGATCATTATTTATCAGAGATTTTATGGCTCAAATACCCAATAGGGAAAGGGGCCATAATATCGTAGGCTTTTTAATAACCCCACCAGTATAGGAAAAATGTATTTACTAACCAGGAGTCTGTCATAAATGGCTTAAATTAAATCACCTATGACTTGTTTATAAAATAATATGCCATATTTAAATTTATCATCTTTTAAAAAAAAGAATAAACTGGAAATATTAGATAATTTTTCCAGTAAAAAACCTGGATTACAAGCTTATCTAAACTCCGTCGATGATACCAGAAAACACGATTCTGATACGTTGTGGTTAACCCCAGCTCTTTCTGGCCCAGTAAATATTGTAAAAGATGAAGTTCTCAAAAATGTCTCCCTAAATTTTAAAAGTAATTCAATGCCCTTTGCGGAGTCTTTCGGGAAAACTGTAATATTTTAATTTGCAATAAAAAAAAATTTTATGATATTTTTTATAAATTATTAGCCAAGTTGATAATTCATGAGAAAAGGGGGGGGGGGATAGATTTTTTTAATAATTGGATACTTTTCGAGTTTATGCCGTTATTCAAAGTGTGATTAAAGTCTGAGAACCCTTTCAGGCGATAATATGAGTTAAAACCCACTTATAAAATATAAATTTAAACTTGCTGCTTAGATCATCTTTATTGAAACCTACCAAAATATTAAATAATATTTATATTTGAAACAGGAGTTAATCGAATATCATAATGGGTTAAATTCCAGAATTGCACTGAAACCACTCTTTTCTACGGATATCGATACGATCTTATCGGTTCCAATTGCCCTATTTTATTGAATTAATATTATTTTAAAAAAATTTATTTATTTAAAAATTAAATTTACAATGATTTTTAATTTCGAAAAAATGTTGCAAACAAGACGAAAAATTAATAAATAACAATTTTAAATAAAAATTAATATCATTCTGATAAAAGAAGGGAAGTACGAGAGAAAAAAATAGCTTTTTAAATTTATTAAATGAAAAATAAAAGATGGTTGCAATTTTTATTGTAAGAAAGTATAATTTCTTTTAGATTGAAACACGTTACCCCTGAAAGTAGCTCGCTTTTGCTACGCTTATAACTAAAACGATAACGGGGTTTTACTATATTTCTTTCTTTTTTTAAAAAAACATAATTTTATTATCATAGATTAATATGAGCATCATTCGGGAAACGTCCTTACTTAATATTAAAGGATTAACTGTTCCATCTTTAGCGGTATCCGACATTCCAATCAAAGTATTTGATTTACAAAAAGTATGATTACATCATAATTATGATAATGCCTAAAATTGTTTTTACTTTTAACCCATTTTTGAAATAACCTTCATAATTTTCTTCAAGAAACCTTGTATGTTTGTATTAAAAGTTAAATTCATTGCATCCTCCCTAGCAATGCCAAGGTTTAATCCTTATATAATTTTATATCTAATATAATTATAATGTAAGCAAAATTATCTGAAATGGCTTAGTTGTGAAGTTCATACAGAAGTTCGAGGGGATATGACCCCAAACTCTCAACATGATGCGATTCATCTCATTATCTATAGTTATTTTGAGGATTCCGATGAATATCGAAAACAGGTTCAAGGAACAACATCCTTCAAGCCCGCATCTGATGACTATATTGGTTTTGGTGACATGCGGGAAAAGATTTGCCAGTTAAATCTCAAAAATGGGTGTTGTGTTGTGAGCGACAAAAAATCAAAAATTTTGAACTTACCTATGGACAATGTTTATATCTCCAGCTCAGAAATAGAGTTATTGAAAAAATTTTACGATCTTGTAACTAGGACACACGATCCAGACATATTGATTGCTTACGAAAATGAGAAATCATCTTGGGGTTATATATGTGCAAGAGCTAAGAAATTGGGGTTAGTCAGGAAACCCTTCGATTACCTATCACGAGTTTGTATTAACCATAATAACGAAAATTGTTTGAGCGAAAAGGACATAGATAATGATGCTACGAATCAGAAACATGATTATGAGGTGAACCAAAAAAATTTGGATAATTATCAAGAATACAATGTAAAAATCGTCGGTAGAATATATATAAATGTATGGCGTTCGATTCGAAAGCTCATTATCCTAAATAATTACACGTTTGAAAATGTAATGTTTCATTTATTACACCTTCGCACATCCAAATACTCTCACAAGTAACGTTTTATTTAACTAAAGATTTATGATTTAAAAATTAAAAAATCCCCCATGATCACAAAAAAAAATAACAAAAAGAACGCTTTCGAATTGGTACAATGAGCCATGCCAGAGGTGGCGTGTTTACCACTATCATTTGATTAGGTCGGTTTATGTGCATGCCATGTTGCACGAGTTGGATATTGTTGAACAAACAAGCGAATTCGCTAAGTTATACGGCATAGAATTTGACGATGTTTTGCACCGTGGTTCCCAGTACAGAGTAGAGAGTATGATGTTAAGATTGGCCAAATCTCAGGGGTACATACCTATTTCACCGTCTCCTCTGCAACGAACTCGGTAAATCGGCACATTATAAAGCCACTAACTATTCTCCAGAGAAAATAAACATTAGATCATAGATTAAAACTAGTATAAATTATTTAGTTTTAAAATATTACTTGTATTTAAGTTTAAAAGTCACTAACTTTATTAACATTTTGATAATATAGCGAGAAATAAGGACACATGTTCAAATTTTTGATAATTTTTTTTAAAATAAAGAATGCAGATGTCTCAAATGATTCCATTGATTTTGGAACCCGAAGCTGGTTTTTACAGTGATCCTATCCTCGTTTTCGACTTTCAATCTTTGTATCCTTCTATTATTATAGCATACAATTATTGTTACACCACTTGTTTGGGTTATCTTGATAAATGGACCAGATCTGATCAGCCATTTAAGTTTGGTTGCGTTGATTTAAAATTAGATATGGCAGCTCTAGAGGTTATTTGTTTGTGTTCTGTATTTTTTTTATAAAAAAAATATTAATTATTTTATACACATAGAAAATACAATCTTCGACACACGTTTCACCTGTGGGAGTGGGTTTTGTCGGAAAAGATATATTAATCGGTGTATTACCTAACATGTTGGAACAGATTTTAGGAACGAGAATAAAAGTTAAAAAAACGCTGAAGCTCTTGAAAGCAAAGAATTCTATGAAAAATAGTGGTCTCGAAAAATTGTTGCACACACGGCAAATGGCGCTGAAAATGATTTCAAATGTTACGTTTGGTTATACGTCCGCCTATTTTAGCGGAAGAATGCCTTGTGTCGAAATAGCGGACAGTATTCTTGGCAAAGTATCTATCATTTTTTATGCCTTAAATTGTGATAATTAATCATTTTTTTAAATTATGAATTTTATATTAAAAAAAATTTTTTAAATCAGGCTCGAGAAATCTTGCAAACTTCGATAGATTACATAAACTCGAAACAAAATTTGAACGCGCGGGTCATTTATGGTGACACGGACAGTATATTTGTATTACTAAAGGATACCACCAAGGCCAAAGCGTTTTCTATTGGTGAAGACCTCGCGCATGAAATTACTCAAATTTTCAGGGACCCAATAGAACTCAAATTTGAAAAAGTATGTTATTAAAAATATATATTCTTTGTTTCAAATTAGTGCTACTAAACGGTTCCATTTATAAAAATGGCTAACCCAATAAGCCAAAAATATAATGCAAGACTGGAGATTTTGCTCATGGATGTCAGGAAGGTTTGCGAGGACTTGCATTGTCATATTTTGTCTAAAATCTTAATTTAAAAATAGCGGAAGTTTAACATTAACTAAATCATTGAACCTATTAATCCATTCATTTCTATTTATTGTTATCAAAATTTGGTATGATAAACAAAGTTTTTTAAAATATGAATAATAATTGGGAACATATAATATTCCGATCTAAATAAAATATTGAAAAGGAACAAATAAACTAAAAAAAGAATATTTCATCAGTACAAAAATTATACATTTCTATTCCTTCAGATAAAAATATTATAAATATCATTAAATATATAACTGAAACTTTTGTAATTATAGGAAAGATTTACATGACTAGACTACGATCATGGGTTGGATCATTAAAAAATTTAACTTCTAAATATTTTTGAAATTTCTAGTATTTTTTTTATATTAGTAAAATAAATGTTAACAATTATATTTAATAAAAAAGTAAATTTAATGGAAAAATTTATTTCATGATATAATTTAATATTTTTGCAGTTATTAAAATTTTTATTTATCAAATTGAATAAAAACATTGGAAAAATAATTGTAAAATTTATAAAGAAGAATTGAATAATTTCTTATTTATATTCATACGAATAATGATTTGAGTTAAATTCTTAGAAATATTTTAAAAAATGCAGAAATCTTAAAAAAAATTTGAATGAACCTTTGAATATTTAAAATTTATGATTTCGTCTAGAAATTTTATAGTCCACGAAAATTATAAAAGATTTTTTAGCAAACATATTTGGAATTTTAGGTTGATCAAAAATGTTTCTTCTTTAGAATAAATTGCACAAAATATTTTTTTCAAAATCTAGAAAAAATTAGATAATTCGAATTTAAAAGATGATTTATATATCTAGAAATAAGTAAAAAAATAAAATGTATTTAAGGAATATGATAAATACTAATAAATAATTTTAAATATTTGTGAATAAGTTTTAATTTTTACTAGTTTCAAATGTTTAATAATAATGTCGAAATACTATAAATTTTAAATAATATGAATAAAACAAATTATGTAATCGCAATATTCATGTTATATTTAATTTTTAATTAATCGCTCAGGTGTATCATCCTTGCATACTTCAAACTAAAAAACGCTATGTAGGGTTATCTTACGAAAACATTAACCAAAAAGAGCCAAATTTCGACGCAAAAGGAATCGAAACTGTTCGAAGAGACTATTGTGCCGCAGTACCTAAGGTTTTTCTTTCATTTTTTAAAAATAAACCGGCTTTATATTTCAAATCTTTCTAAAAATTTTATTAAGAATATTTTTTTTGTAAATTCTAACCTGCAGGACTGGGGAAGTCTCCTTTAAATTATAAATAAATACATGTTTGAGATTTAATTTTTTTAAAAAAACATTTCTGTTTCTTAGAATAAAGATTTACTCGCTATTATAAACCAACGATACCTCTATTCATTATTCTAATCTTTATTTTACACTTTCGACTCTGTTAACTTTCACTCATTTATTTTTAATATTTATGAACTAATAACCTTTAAAAAAAGGTATTAGAAAAGGTCATCACGGATTTATTTAAAACTGGTAATATATCGCAAATAAGAGACTATTTACAAATGGAATTCTGCAAAATTATGGAAGGCAAAATTAGTCTTCAGGATTATATTATAGCGAGAGAATACCGTGGAAGAAAAGGTTATAAGCCTAAAGCGTGTGTACCTTCCTTAGAGATAGCGAAACGTTTATCTAAATTTGATCCCATGGCGGAGCCATTGTTGAAGGAAAGGGTTTGCAAATGCATTTGAAAAATATAAATTAACTTTGTTATAACAGGTAGCATATGTGGTTGTAAATCCTGATCAAACCATACTAAATCAAAGACAAAATAATAGGTTTAACAACACTTTACCCTTGATCTCTTTGATCCGTACCCCACAAGAGTTTTTACAAATGCCAGCATCTACCCTAAACGCGAATTACTACATAACCAAACAACTTATACCCCCGATTAATCGAATTATGAGTTTGATTGGCATCGACGTTTTAAAATGGTATTAATATTTATTAGTCTACTCCCTATCATATTTTTATGTCAATAATTTTAGGTACGAAGATATACCACGTGTAATACAATTTAATCATTATAAATCAACTAATAGTATAAACATTGGAAAGAAAATTGGGGTAAATTATTTTTTTTCATAATGAGTTGTTTTTATATTATATTACACTTATTTATTCCAACTCATCTTTTCTATTGAACTCCTAAATCTTAGTCAGACTACCTAATTGTATATGATAAGAAATTTAATTTCAAAAGCCTGCTACTTTTTTATTTAATTAATAATGCCACTTTTTAAAATATTTACTGTTAAAATTTAGAAGGATTCTATAACACATTTCCTTCACTGCAATCATTGTTTTATATGTCGTAAATTGTCTTCAGGCCTAATCTGTTTAAAATGTAAACAGAAACCTCAATATTCGACATATATTATCATGAATCTATTACGAAAATGGTCTAAAAGATATGATTATCTTTCACAGGTATAACCATTTATATTATATTTATCAATATTATTAATTTTACTTTTAGGTATGTAAAACGTGTGTCTCCTCCCCGGATAATAATTTAAGATGTATATCATTAGATTGTCCAGTTTTTTATCACATAATCGAGGCCAACAAAAGAATCTCTCAATTTTCGTCTTTGCAAAATATGGAAAATGAAATCGATTTATTATAAATATTTATGTTTAATATATTTAATTATTTAAGATGAATATTGACATTATATAATGACTATAAATTAAAGTTACATCTCAGGGCCATATTATAATTTATTTAAATAAATCTCTTCGTTTATTTTTTGGGTTGAATATAGAAATTTCAATATTATAATTTATTTGGGTATACAAAATAATTTGCACAATTTCGAAATGAAATATTTTTTTAATTATTCTAAAATTTACTTCAAAAGAGCTAAGTAGAAAATTCATCAGCCCATAATTTCTTGTGTTCTAAATAACTTATTCTATTTAATAACATCCTATTATCCTGGTTATTGTTACTACAAAAAAATTTCTTAATAAACCTACATTGTAATTTGTATCAAAAATTAGTCATGTTGAATTGGTTAAAGGTATGGTAAATTAACTTAATTTGCTATACCCTATCATATTTTTATGACAATAATTAGGTACGAAGATATACCACGTGTAATAAAATTTAATCATTATTAATCAACTATTAGTATTAACATTGGAAAGAAAATTGGGGTAGATTTTTTTTTCATAGTAAGTTGTTTTATATTATATTGCACTTATTTATTCCACCTCATTTTTTCCATTGAACTCCTAAATTCTTAGTCAGATTACCTAATTGTATACGGTAAGAAATATCATTTAAAAAACCTGCTACTCATTGCTTTAAAATTCTTTAATAATGCCACTTTTTTTAAATACTTAATATATGCATTTTAAAAGGATTCTTTTTATTCAGACTTATAACGTATTTTTTTTTCATTTATACCTCATTCTATATGTCGATCCAATCAGCATAAAAAAAGCCATTGCGCTGCTAGGCGGTTTAAATGTAACTCTTATACTTCTATTATTTTTTTTTCCAACGTAGTAACTATACTTCATATCTAACTATAATATTTCGCATAAGGATCAATGGAAAACTAATGTATATATTAAAAATAATGTTTATGAGTAGGTATTAGGTATGTGATCACTGATTAAGTGATACCTATAATATTTACGAAACTATTTTCCCTTCTGAACGTTTTATTATCCTGGTTATCGTTATGATTGTATCAAAAAAATTTCTACACATAAATTTAAATTCGTTTCAAAAAATAAAGAGCAGGTAATGGAAACCATGTTGGATGATTAAAGGTAAAGTATTACCGCGGGTGATAATTTTTCCAGAATTTACTTAATTTCATTTTAAAAAAATTTATGAGAACTTTGCAATAATCTTAAATATTTGTTTTACAGTTTTATGGAAATAAAAAGTACTAGCAAATTCAGAACTAGGCCTACAAAAAAACGAATCGAATAATACTATTTGCGTTATTCGTACGAATCGAATAATTTATTATTCATATTCATACAATAAAATCATGGTTCGATTCGAAAATTTTTCTAAAACTTATAAAAATATATAATTTTTTGCAAAAAAAATTAACAGATGTAATGTTTTATGATGACACTTTTTAGGATCTCTAAACTAATTGTCATTAGCATATAAAAATTTACAGAAAATAAATAAAGCCCAATGATTTCTTATAACGTTATCCAAACAAATTGGCCAAAAATGTCCAATTTTTAGAATTAGAATTGCTTATAAAAAATATTTAAATTATTTCTTCAATCTAATAAATTTTTTAAAATTTCTAAAAATGTACAATAATCTTATTTTATAAACATCAAAATATAATACACAAAAAAATATAATTATGCTAAATCCGTTGATAATAACCAGTTTTTAAACATGAAGTCTTTCTAATAGTTTCCTCCGTCAAAGACATTCTATTTTTCATTATCATAATGTTCCTACTGAGAACAACCGCTCACAGAAGCCGAAGATCCCTAAATTGACAATATATCAGTTGCCATTTTCGATAACACAGTAAAATGATCCCCGTTCAATCTCCACCATTCTAGCGGAATTTTATTAGAATTGATTCTTAATTCATCAAGATATGCTTTCACCTCATCATTTAATACTATATTTCGTGTATAAATTTTAATACATTTAATTGCGTCATTTAATATTTCGATTTAACCCTGCACTCCAAACTTTAAAAAATTATATTAAACTTCAAAGGTGGGGTCTATTTTAGCCTTAATACAAAATTTTAGATTATTATTTATTTCCAGAAAAAAGTTATGCCAATTTTCCTAAAATTGGTCAAATTTTATTTATTTATGAGATCTTCCTTTAATTATAGTATCACCAATATTTAAAATGCTAAGTTTCATCCCAAAAATTTACCTTATCCCTACGCCCCCTTTAAAAACTTTGTAGGCATTAACAACAAAATATAGTAATTTTCCTATAAATATTTTTCTATTATGTGATCTTCCTTTAATTATAGTATTAACACCAAAAAAAATTTAAAATGCAAAGTTTCATCCACCAAAAAATTTTTTAAAATAACATAATAAAAAATAATAATATACCCCCAGGAACTTTTTTAATAACCTTTAATAAAACAGAATAGTCTAGTTTTTTAACTAAATGTAAACATTTGTTGAAATAGGAATAAATCAATGATTATTTTTCTAGACAGTTTTTTGCAAAATAATTTAAAAATTATTTTTGAAATATATAAAATCATATACTTAAACTGTATAATTATTATTTATAAATTTAAAACATAAAAATAGTTGTTTTTTAAATTTTAAGCATTTATTTTATTAATTTAGGATTAAAATTTTAAAAAAATTCTTATTTTTTATGGGGGATGTTGATCCCCCAAACCCCCCTCCCCAATGCTTACGTCATTGCTCCTATATAATAAGCAAACTTGATACTTGTGGAACCCGGACATGTATAGAACTGTAAAGATCTTGCATTTGTAAATCCCTTAGTTACACCTAAAGAAAGGTTTTGGTACCTGTGGAACCCTAATTATGGACATGTTTTTAGAACTGTAATGATATTGCATCTATAAATCCTTTTTAAGGAAGTAGCATTTATTAACTATAATGTAGATAAATACATCTTTTTTTTTTACACATATACCTTTAAACTGGAATGGTTACATTTGATCTACTTTAAATTTGTTGTATATATCAGATACAGTGGCGTAGCTACGGGGGTGGTTTTCGGGTTTGGACCTCTCCCAGAGCAAAATTTTTTTTTAGATTATACGTTCAAAAGACTTAAAAGTGACTTTATATCAAATAAATACCACTAATATTTATATTTTTCTGGATTTGATGTTTGTGGAAGGATATTATATTACTATTGAAATTATTCTGGGTAGTATTATTATAAAGAATAACATATTATTCATGCATTTAAAAAATATATTTATTATATATTGTCGATGATGTGGTTATGATTTTTAAGATAAACCCGGCCGAAGGCCGGGCAAAAGGGTCGAAGGCCCGTTAAAAGGGGTCTGGGGGCGAAGCCCCCAGGATTTTATATGTATGGACCCTCTCTAAGAAAAATTCCTAGCTACGCCACTGATCAGATAGATCTAAAGACCACACAATTTGTCTATTGAACATTTCATTCCACTCTTGATTATATATAGAATATCTTATATTGAATATTTTTATTCCACTCAGTTAATAAAAATAACCATAAAATTAGATTTATTATAATATTCTACACTTGACACTTCCTTTTGCAATTATAAGTTTACTTACGCATATACCTTCTAAACTGGAATGGTTACATTTGATCTAATTTAATTTGTTGAGTAAATATCAGATCCAAAGTTAAGTGAAGGATCACACAATTAGTTATATTGAATTCCTTATTCTTGTTAATATAAGAACCAAAAGATCACACAATTAGGTTATTGAACATTTCATTCCACTCTTGATTGTATATATCTGCATCCTTTTGCAATTTATAAGAGCAAAGGATCATCCAATTTTATTATAAATATTTTTATCCCACTCAATTCTCTTTGGTAATGGTTACATTAAATTGAACATAAACTATGATTACTGTATTGTATGGGTTGAATCATTAATAAAAAAAATAACACTATATATATACTGTTTAGGCGAATTTTTTTATTTTAATCATATTTATTTACAGATTCTATGAACATTAAATCTCATTAGTGATAGTAATCATCAAAACTTACACTAAAGTATTTAAACTTAAAATCAGCCATCACCCACCTTTAAAGTAATTAAATTATACTGTAGTTCTCGGGAATAGGCTCTTTTTTTTACCCCACTCCTTTTTACTAAGCCTATAGAGGTTTAAGCAACTTTTTTCAAAATGTTGCGCCTACAAGTACGTGCGGCTTGCCCACAAACGTGTGAAGGGCTCCTCATTTTTCTTCCCCTAATTAACTATCCAGTTTGATGGATTTTGAGGAAAACCTAGTGTAGCTCTGTTACCCACGCCAGAGGGCGAAAACGCTTTTATCACGTATATTTTTTAAATTTTCTGCGCCTATATGGCTTATATAGATGATTTGCCTCAATAATTATTGGTTGCTTCTTATTGGCGCATTTTGGAAGAACCAATAGGATTTTAGGATTGAATGCGAAAAGCGAATTCGTAAAATATACAAATTTTATATAAAAGGTTTATAAATATATTTATATAAATGAACAAAACCCTCACATCTCTTTCTGCTAAATTACTATATGAAACTTACTCAAATACTCATTTAATCTATTATCATATACTATACTCATTTAATTTAGATGCCATATATATATTAATTGAATTTTTTTAAAACAATTCTTAATAATTCTTATATATAATCTATCTATCATCGTGTGTGATTGCTATTCTTACAAGACGGACTCTCTGTAAGATATAGATAATAACCTGATCAGATGGCCCTACCCTCCCCTTTTACAATATTTGAAACCAAGGATATCATCCGGAATATTTCTTATGAGTAGCACAAAAAAATGAAAATGAATATAAAGTTTTGTCTCTTTATCTCCGATAAGGACTATCACTCGAAATCACACAAATAAGTAATGGAATCTTATAAACTATATTTACATCAGAATGACATAATTGAAATGAATATATATATATATTACTTTTTTCTCTTTCCCTTTCTCTCTGTTACAGAATCGGCACGGTAATCATAATAAATTTTAAAAAAAATTTTTCAATGAAGGACCACAGTATTAAAATGATCTCTTTAAATATAAGATCCCTGAATGACAAATTAACTATACTTAGGCAAGTCATGAATGAACAACATTACGATATCCTCCTTTTACAAGAAACCCACCTTAAAGTAACTGAAGTAAGGAACCTCTTAGATTATACCTTATATTGCAGCTCGAACGCTGAACACGTATGAGCTGGGGTGACGATTCTGATACATAAGAAATTAATAAAATTCGTAAGCTTCAATCCAATCTCCGAATATGCTGCCTTACCTTAAGCTTAGGATACAAAAAAGTTCATTTATTTAACGTATACGCACGGTTAATGATGCTTACTACCAAGTGAATGTATGGAAATATTTTAAATACCAATCTAATTTGCTAAATACCGACCAAAATTTATTAAAATGTAATAAGACCATTTATTTAATATATTAATACGGAATCACGTGGTCGAGTCCGGCCTTCTATATATCATCCCCCCAAGGATGGAACCACCAAGTTAGAATAAGAAAAAAACATGATCATTCCTGGGATTCGAACCCGGGAGAATAGGATAAGTTTGCCAAGCTCTTGCCTACTAGGCCATAGAGGCTTTCCAAAAATCACGATTTTTCAAATATATATTATAAATATATTTGGTAGTGCCTATCCAAATGAAAAATGAACAAAATTCAAATTTGATAGATGGTACCTTAAGGTACCAAGCATCATTAACCTATACGCACCTCACAATGATAGTATCTTTTATATGGAATTGAAAAATATCTTAAAGGAACTACCGTGTCGGGATGGTATCCTTTTAGCAGGCGATTTCAATGCTTCGGTAGGCAAACCTAATAATTCTTTCTGCCTTAGAAACGCCGCATTAGTACAAAGTACGAACCCCAACGGTAAAAGGTTAATAGAAATCTGTGAACTCTTCAACATGAAAATTGGAAATACGTTCTTCTAGCATCCTATTCATCACATCATGACTTACAGGGACCACCTCACAGATAGATTACTTTGTAATTTCCACAAAGATCTTCAAGTGGGTAAGAGACATCAGAGTAATCTGTAAACAAAACCTTACACTTTTTACAGACCATTACCCACTGGGCTGTGAACTCAGAAACAACAATAGCATTTTCCCAAATCACATTAAACAGAACTGTCTCACCAGTGTCATAGCCAGAAAAGACTTGGCACAGCTCAATGACTTAGAGGTGAAGGAAGAGTTCGTCACTAAATTAGCAACATGGAGGAATACATTAAATGGCATGATTAACCCAAATCTGACCTGGAAGGACATTAAGCTGAATTTATTAGTTAGTATTACATCATGTTTAAGACCACGCATTAAACGCAGAGAGTGGCTCACCCCAAATAATCTAACAATAAATATATCCCATTAAGGATACATTACTCACTGCATAAGGGCCGACAAAAGGTTGTTTATTGCTAATTTATCTAAATCTATCCAATTCAATTTTGATAACAATAACATTTATAAGGCTTTCCAATCTCTTAAACTACTCACCACCTTCAAGACCAATCCTTTACCAATACTACACTTAAATAACAATAAGATTATAACTTACCCAAAGGAACAATTAGACTGGATAGACCATTACATGAACCTCTACAGAACGAGGTGGCCCAGACCTATATGTGACTACCCTTTTCAATCCCAGTCAGAACCTGAACAAGTTGGATATAATCGGTACCATTAAACGAATAAAAATGCATAAAGCTGCTGGAGTCGATAGGATCTTTGCAGAACTCTGGAAGATAGATGTAGACCTAAGTGCTAGTTTACTACTTCCCCTCTTTAGGGAGATATGGAATACGGGTAATTTTCCTGACGAATGGATGACATCAATAATATTAAACTTTCCTTAAAACAAGACTCCAAACAGCCTTAAGGATTACAGAGGTATTGAACTGATTCCAGTTACCCTAAAAATGTTCACATACATCATATCTGTCAGGATTAAACCAATCATTAACAAGTTCCTCTCTAACACTATCACATCATACAGGAAGGGTAGAAATACTACGGAGTTGACTATGGCACTTAAAGTTATTCTGGAAAAGTCTAGAATGCATAAATCCCCCATCTTTGCCTTAATGATTGATTTAAGTAAAGCCTTCGATTCCATTATACACCAAAGATATGGCCCTTGCTGGAAAACATAGGAATAGATAAGCATCTGTTATCGCTAATTAAGATCATTTATGACAATCATAGCGTAGTACCTCAAAATATAAAATCACAACCTTTTAAAGCAAATAGGGGCCATAAACAAGGATGCATTCTCTCGCCTATTATTTTTAATGTAATAATGAATGATATCCTAAATAAATCCTTTAAACAAGAATATGCACTCTACCCACATTACAAGGATCAACAGCACCACAATGACATGCATAACTCTCTGAATTTTCTATGTTATGCGACGACGTGTGTATATTAGCTAACTCGGAATACAAAATAAGAAATATTTTATCATTATTTGTCAACAACTGTTATGAATATGGATTAAGAGTTAACTACACAAAAACCAAGCTTATCACCTCAAATACATATGCGAGTAACTTAAACCCCTTTAACTTTGAGGGCAGTGGCCCCTACACTTTTTGAGCGAATGAAGCAAAATACCCCCATGAAAAGTACCCCCTTGAAAAGTATCCCCCCCCCTCTTCGAAAAAATGAAAATTATGACACCCATAAATTTCAAAAATAATTTTTAATATATAATATAAATAAAATGCAAAAAATATAACTTTATAAATATTATTTTTAAATTAATAATTTAGATAAATTAGGGGAAGAGAAAGCGAAAGAATTTATAATTTCATCAGTATTTAATTGTTTAAATAAAAATTTTCCATTGATAATATGGTTAAATTATTGAGACAAGAATCTTTCATGGTACTGCGCAGTCTTGTTTTAATTAATTTAATTTTACTCATGACTCTTTCAGCAGTACATGAGGTTGTGGGAATGGTTAATAGATATTTATATAAAATTCTTAAATTAGGGAAAGCAGAAAAATTTAAAAGTAAACGATAAGGTAAAATAAATGAATAGTTTTTCCAATCTGAATCGTAAGTCCCTGAATTATCATCATCATCAGAAGAAGCTAAATATGTATTGGTAAAAATATTTTAATTTAATAAATTTACAATTCTCAGAATCTGACAAATCTTTAGATTCTTGAACCTCTAGGTCATGAGTATTAATTACATTCCCCATTTTGGCCATCTTATAAATATTTCTAAACTTCAACATTTCTTCGAAAATTTGACTTGAATTTAAATTGTAAAATTCACAGATATCCTCGATATCTTCTTTAATAATTGATTTTTCTGCCATTCCCTTTGGCGTAAAAAATGATGTTTGATGTAAATATTTCATGGAATCATCATTAAATCTTTCGTTAAACTGCATAATGATTAAATCGAGTGCAGCATAAAACACACCTATTTTAAAGCTAAAAAAAATTCCTATATTTAATGATGAAAGTATATATATACCTCTCCTTTTTGGATTGTAATGTTTGAAGTCTAGAACTTTCAAAATCAAAATGTAGATTTCTCTCCTTCATAAAATCTTGCGCCTTTGAAAAAACATCCAAAAATTCAGTGTTATTATCTATTAGATTAAAAAATAATTAACAATAATTTATATTATACTTCTCAAATTAATCAAGCAATCTTTTGTCAATTGAATTTGATTTATTGCATACCCTATATCCTTCGAAATGGTTTGCAATTTTGTACAAGCCAAACTTGTTATCAACAATATTTTATCCAAAACACAAAGTGATAAGATAAAATCAAATTTTTATATTCTAAAGACTATAGCACTAGCCATAGTGGAAGTGGCAGGATCTTCAGAATCCTTTAAATTTGTTAAAGCTGCCCTCAAGGCATCATAAAGTTGAAAAAAATTTACAATAGCTTTATATGACGATAGCCAGCTTCTAAATAAAAAAACATTTAAAATTTAAATAAATAAGGAACTATTACCGAGTTGTATTCTTGACGCGTAGAAATCGTTGCGATTTTTTCAGATCATTACACTGAAATTTTTTGAGTAATATCTTTTTGCACCATTAAAATAGACATAAATCTCATCTAGTATTCCTAGAACATTTCGAAGTTCTTTAATTGATTGACATATTTGAACAACGATTAAATTTAATCGATGACAATAACACCAAATAAAAGCTGCCTTTGGCGCCTCTGCTCTAATCAAGGCTTGCACACCATTGATTCTTCCACTCATGTTTGAGGCGCCATCATAACTTTGCCCAACTAGATATTCAAGGGGTAAATTCATCGAGCCAAGTTTGGATATTATCTTATGCTTTATATCGAGACCTGTGGTATTTCCGTACAATATATGGCAATCAGTCTTTCAACAGGCTTCGGCGTCTCACTATTTTCAACATATCTTACTATCAAAGCTATTGCTTCTGATTTCGAAACATCGTATGTGCCATCAACTATGATTGAAAAGCACCTGTTAAATGTAATCTCATTTTGAATTTTTTTTATAACCATATTTTTCATGGTTTCAATGAGAATGTTTATGTTATTATATGATAATAGGTTTAAATATAATTTCGTTTTTAATCCCTTATTTTTTTTTTATCCTTTTTTCTTTCTTCATTTTGCTGTATATACATTTTTAGTAAAGGTTCAGAATCGCAATAAGCTTAATAAGGGCCATCATATTGCCTTCTTGTTGCCTGTTCCCCCAGTAGGCTTGGTTTCGAGATATTAAATAATCTAAACATCTTATTATAATTCTTATAATAGAACGGTTATTATCTACACATTCATTCTGAGGTGTTATAAATTTTAATATCGAATTTTTATTATGAGAAAGCCTTCCATAATAGGCCATCATATGTGCCTGTGAAGATTCATGCAGAATAATATCACGATTAATATTTTGTCATTTATCTAGACCTTCACATGTCCATTTTGAATTTGCGTGTGGACCACCAAATAAGAGACATGTTAAAACTTTATACATTTTAATACTATAAGTAATCCAATTTCTTGGAATTTTGCTATTGTCAATATTGGTTAATATTTTTAGGCATATTTTAAAATTGGAAAAATAATTTATAACAAGAAATTTCGGATAAAAAATTTACTAAACATCGACCAAAATTTCAGTCAATATATTAAATTAAATATGGGGGGGGGGGGTCTTATTGTTACATTTATAAACCAGAAATCACATGATCATGATGGATGTAAAAAAAGTACCCCCATTCAAATTTACTGAAGCAGTTGCTTCGGACCCCCCCCCCCCGTTGTAGGGGCCCCTGTTTGAGGGTAATACGATAGAATTAGTTTCAGATTTCAAATACCTAGGAACCAAGATATCATCATTAGGCTTCACAATATTAGATACGAAATCAAGAATAATGCTAGACTCCGGTATCATCAACTGTCGAAATTATGGTCATCCAACCAAATATATTAATTTAAAAATAAGACTCTTTAAGTCCCTAATTGTATCCATTCTTACCTACGGACTGGAGACTTGGCAGGACACTAAAAGCAACATCAACGCAACTCAAACATTTATAAACAAATGCCTAAGAAGAATCACCAAAACATATTACCCATACCTCAAATTCAACGCTCTGGAATAGATGCGACATCCTACCAATCAATCGACTCAAGGAGATTAGAATTAATAGACCATAGCTTAAGAAACTCGCAGGAAAATATGATATACTCGTCCATGAAATGGTCCCCTGACGGTAGGAAGAAAAGTACCCCTAAATACTATTGGTTGGCGAAATGTTTGAAGAATATGGACCTGATCAACCTCTCGTTTGCAGATTTCATGGCACTCAGCAAGAACAAGAAACACCTAAAAGAACATCTAAAATACATGCTAAAATATGGCCTAAATTAAAATAGGAACCTTTCCCTTCTTTTTCTTTTCTTGCAATGGCTAGAACAAAGCAAGTTTGATGATGATAATAATCTGGACAATGCAACTTTCCTCATATGAACCCACGACTTTTTCTTCTGGACACACGATATCGGCGACAATAACGACAACAGCTACAACAACAAATAGAATAATGGATAATGATAATGAACATTGGTTATGATAATAACGCAATAACACCGACGAACCCAAATATCATTTGCACAGCTGGTACAAGGTCTACAGGACACGCCATATCGACACACCGAACAACAAACAAAGAAGGGACTCATCATGCAAACTTAACTTAAACTCTCAATACTCACCAAGCAGTGGCGTAGCTAGGAATTTTCCTTAGAGGGGGTCCATACATATATAAGACTGGGAGGCTTCGCCCCCCAGACCCCCCTTAACGGGCCTTCGGCCGGGTTTATCTTAAAAATCATAACAATATCTTCGATATTATATAATATATATAGTTAATGCATCAATAATATATTATTATAATTTAGTAGATTATCTCAATATATTATTATAATTTAGTAGATTATCTCAATATATTATCCTTCCACGAACATCAAATATATAAATATTCATGGTATTTATTTGATATAAAGTAACTTTTAAGTCTTTTGAACGTATAATCTAAAAAAAAAAATTTGCTTTGGGAGGGGTCCAAACCCGAAAAACCACCCCCGTAGCTACGCCATTGTCACCAAGATATAAGAGTTATTATTATTTTTTTTGTTGCCTCACTGAATAACCAGGTACATTATTACATGACATTATATTTCTTAACACTATTCTGCTAGTAACGTAACTAATACATCACCATTTTCGTACTTCTCCCTTCTTCACTTTGCTAGCTGGCTACATAGTGGTACCGTCCACTATAATAAAACGGATATACATCATGTATAGGATCTATATACTAGTGATAGTGAATATACTTGATGCACGCTAAACTCCTGGTGGGTGATGAAATTGCACGGCGTGGTAATGAATGAATGAATGAATATTTATATAAATTCTTCTACACATCATTACATCATTAAAAAAATTAGGGCAGATTCAATTCAGCAAGTATAACTGTATTCTTATTTATAATTTAAAAAAATCATTTTATTTTTGCTATTTAAATTTGTTTTTCTTATTATTTTGATATAAAAAGTAATTATATTGTAATAATCAATGTAGAATGAGCCTTTTATATATATTTTTAAACAAAACAATATATTTTTTCGCATTTAATATCTATTTTGACTATTAGATATATGAATATTTTTTAATTTATTAATGTGTCAAGAGTGAAAAGATTAGTTATAATGCCTGAAAATACAGAATCAAAAAATCTTATGCTATATAACAGCCTATCTAGAAAGAAAGTAGAGTACATATAATATTTAATTTATTCATTAATCTTTTGAAATTATTTCTAATATGAAAAATAACTTTATTATATGAGGTTATATCTAATTCAACTTTAGAAGACCTACATTTATACATATTGTTGTTGCTACTAATATAAATTAATTAATTGCTAATGAAATTTTATGCTGCATCTCTTTGTAGAGTTGTGTTTTACCAAAATCTAGCTCAGACATATAAAATAATAATAAGGCCAAACAGGTCTAAAAAATAATTTAAAAAGAACTCCAGCTCAGGCTTGAAGTATATTAAGATGATAAAATATATATATACTTTTACGTGATACGTGATATATAGCGCTTTTGCCCTCTAACGTTGAAGATTCAACAGAGCTACGCTAGGTTTTCCTCATTTCCATCTAATTGGAACAATTTACTTTGGGTATAAAAATAAAAATATGAGGAGCCCTCCACATGTTTGTGGGCAAGCCGCACGTACTTGTAGGCACAACATCTAGAAAAATGTTGCTTAAACCTCTATAGGCTTTAATTTAGAAGGAGTGGGACAAAGAAAAAGCCTATACCCGAGAACTATAGTATAATTTAATTACTTTAAAGGTGGGTGATGGCTGATTTTAAGCTTAATTTCTTTAATGTAAGTTATATCTGTAGATAAATATGATTAAAATAAAATAATATTTACCACCGGATGAACCGAACCCCAAAAAAAAAATCAATATACTTTTAGATTTATGAATTTTTTACACTTACATGGAATCATAATGATTACTTTATTAACTTGTTGAACTTTTCAATATAATTCTTCTAAGATTAGGAATGTAATAATTATGGATTAATTTATTTAACTTTCTAAAAGTGTTACATTTGTATTTTACTATTATCCAGGTTTGGGCTTAATAACAAATAATGTTTAGTTATACAGGATGGGAAATTATCAATCTAAAAAACATATACAATTATTTAAATTTGAGAATAACTGGATAGTTCATAAAATGAGAAATATAAAAATCTAGGCTGGTCCAAAAAATTTCAAAAAGAGGCTGGATTTGAAATTTTTAAAAAAAATCTGGGCCAGGCCTAAAATTTAAGCTTAAACAAGCCTCTGATAATAAATAAATGAAAAAATTAGGCTTGGAACAAAGAAAACTAAATTTGTAAAGTTTTATCTATTGTACAAAATGTTATAGATGGTGAGCCAGGCTAAGAAAAGTTAATTATATCTAATTTATTAGAACTATAATAAAGATTGGATACAAATATTGTGAATACAATAATAACACTAACTTATTCACATTTTTATAAATAAGGAATTTCTATATTTGTTTTTTGTCCAAAACTAAGCTGGCAAACTTTTTATATATAATAGTAACCTACATTACTCCCAGTGGTATATTTCTTAAAAATTTGGTAAGGAGAGGTTGGGGTATATCAAATAATTTGATATATATATTATACCACCTATATCTATATAAATAAAATATAGATAAATATGAATTAAAAATTATAAATTTATTATTCCTCTGTTTTCTTTGGCCTATATTATTTTAAATAGATTTTGTTTCCAGTCGATGATTCTTTTTCCATATTTTGATACATGGATCTGTAATCCAATCTGATATTTATGGTCTATTAATAATAAACATTAAATTTGACAAATTATTCACTCTTAAACTCTCTTGTCTTGATCATCTACCATTATTTAAATTCATAAGATGAAAACCCCTTTCACACTTCGCAATACTGCGGAATAAAGTATCAATACAATCAAGAAATTTTTTTAAATTTTTTTTAGGAGTATATCCATATTCGAAGCCCAGCAATCGTTTCATATTCATATTTGAATCTTTGGCTGATTTTTGTTATTTCTCTCAAAATTGTGCATCTCAGGTTTTAGGCATTCTTTTTGATATGAAGAATATATCTGAAAGAATTTTAGGGACTGCATCATGCTTTCTAGTGAAATTATAAATTGATTTTTTATTTTTATATAAAATTAATTTCAGAATTGACCAGCATCTGTAAATATTCACCTGTATAATATGTAAATGTTATTGTCAACATGTTCTTAATGATTTAATTAAGTATAATAAGAATCACCATTTAAAATATTTTATTAAAATTGGGCTATTTTGTTTGTAATGTTGTTAAATCTGCTCAATCCTAACAGTTGAGAAAATTCGCTAAATTTCAGGCGAGAGTATGTTTTTTCAAGAGCTATCCTTTAAGTTCAAACCTCAATCGAGGCTAAGATGATTAATTTCGCTTGAAAATTCGGTAAGTCTTATTAGAATTGGCTCAAAACTTACGAAAAATGCTGCCATTTATCGCCATTACTTGCTGGTCTTCACGATATTGAAGTGGATTCCGGATCCAAATAGCAAAATATAGAAAAGGAATCATCGTGGGGCTGATGAAATCTTTTCAAAAAAAATCAGCCCATAGAAATGAAAGATTTGTGGAATTTTTTTTAATTTGTATAGATATAGGGTGCTATTTTATTTATGACATTATTTTTAAAATATTATATAAATTGAGGAAATATATATTCTATTTTACATATATATGTGTGTGTATATCAAATTTTTGATATACATTTTAAAAAATTATCCCTTCTCCCCTCTTATCCGGAATCTCTAACCAGTGCACCACTGTTGGAGAATAAATTCTATAACCATCTTAGAATAAAATTTATAACACTTTCAATGCCAAATTCCTAAAACCCTTAAATATAAAGCGGTTGATACCTTATTATTTTTTAGCTAGAATAGTGCAACTTTACAGTGGGTCTATAAATATTTTTTTGCCCAAAAGCTCATATTTTTGTTTTTAGTTTTCAAATGGTGTTTAATATATATATTTTTTCGATTTGGGTTTTGTAAATCAGAATTTTATCAAAATAAGAATAAAAGCTTTCTATTATATTTAAAAAAAAATTAATAACTTAATTCCATCTAAAAGCTTTTATATCCTTTAGATTTTTTATCTTTGATTAATAATTAATTCGGAAGTTTAATTGTAAATAGTCGATATATTAAATAAATTCATTGGAAAACAAACTCTTCTTTTTAGGTGTTCAAAAATTGATAGAAATTGAATATAGCTAGCACTGAGCAAAAACACAATTTTTTTGTTTTTTAACCAATACCACTCTGTGCTAATGATCAATAGCTGATGAATCAATCCAGTAATAATGATTGTGTTAAAAGCTATAATAACTAATATTATTCAAAAATTAGTTAATACTGACATCTTATATTATAGATTTATTTAAGGAATTTTTTGGCTTTATTTTTTGGGTAAAGCTAAAAATGTTTTCTTAGTGATATCTGAGATATTTATGTTTTTAATTTGTCGCAAAATATATGGGTGCAATAATTAATCATTTGAAGGATTATATAATATCTCGACATCTTATCTACATTTGTTATATAAGTTTGGCATATTATGTCCAATGTTCAAAATTTTATTGAACATATGATAATATAAAAATTGATAAAAATCAAATCTTATTATAAACGAATAAAATATCAAGGCCAACTTAGCAATATTTTATATATTCAAATTATTTATTTAAGATATCGCCCATTGAAGTCAAAGATATTAAGAATGCTAACTCACAATCATCAGTGTTTATATTAAAAAATAATGATTTTTATTCCTCTCAGTGTTGTATATATGGATTATAGTTAAAACCTTATACTAATTAAGAACCAATAGTAATAAAATACAATATAGAGATGTTTAAACCAATGCAAATAGTTTGAACTAATTACAAGTAAAGCAGCCCCTATAACTGAAAATTAAATGTAAACAGCTTTAACGTTCATCTAGAAAATGAATATTTTTTAATTAAAATATTATTAACTTTGCCTCATATGGCTAAAAATATTAAAATAGTTTAATTTGCTAATTATTAATAGTGTATTTTTTTTTAAAAATATATATAATTTTTTTTTAAAATTAGAATATGATTTTCTTTGTATATTGTTTATTTATTTTATTGGTATATATTTTCTTGTATTCTATAATCAGGGACCCGAACCGTTATTTATAACGGTTCAGTTTGGTTACGGTTCAGTATGTAAAATATTATAATGGTTACGTTTTGGTTACGGTTCTTAAGAAAAAATTTACAAAGGTTTGGTACGGTTCAGCTAATTTTAAAGGTTCATTACGGTTAGAAAATTTTTTTTTGAAGCATCACCATCGTTTAATTTATTTTTATTATAAGATCTTTGAATTATATATAAAAAAAATATATAAGATTTAAAATAACTCATTTTTAAATATATTATAAGTAATATATTTTCTAATATAAATGGATTCATATTTGTTTGTTGTGAAGATAACACAAATTTTAGCCCCGAAAAGGCCCTTTCTACAAAAACTTGTGTTGCGGGAACCGCCAGTACTATAAGAGCAAGTTTATATAATTCTGGATATTCAAATTTTTTTGATTCCTAAAATATAAAAACTGAACCGGTTTAATCTTTTTTTATAAAGGTTCTTTTTACTCCTTCAATAAATAATTATATAGGTTCGATTACGTTACGGTTCTGATATTTATATTAAAAATTAAATCGCCCCAAATAACGGTAACGATAGAAAAAAGTGTACACCTATAATTAATTGTAACTAACGTAACCATGAATGTAGCTTAACAGTCTACACCCGATAACTATACACTTAAAACTTATAGGGATATACTAGACAAAATGATTTGCCGCTCACATCATTGCCCCTTACACGTGTGAATTTGGCGATGGGTTTATCGTATTTAAAAAAAACACACATCAAGGACTTGTTTCCATATTACTTTTGAAATGAGATTTATTAGGGCAACACTCAAAGCGAAACTATTTTCTGATCTTTTTGATGATGCAAACCTGTTAATTTTTATCCATCATTTCTTTATTTCCGAGGAACAAAATATATTCCATATTAATCAAAAAGTGTTGTTGGTTTTTAAATTAGCATATTTAATTTGAGATTTCTCAACTATTCCTTTATTTTTCCGGGTAGTGTTGTTAAACGGCTCGATTTAAATTAAGATTGCAGCTCAAATAATATTTTTCAAGCCTCTAGATTTCGTTAGTAGATCTATAACCCTTTCTGCCATCTATGAACTAAATTTTTAGGCTTGCGTAATTATTTTTTGGCTAAAATATTGGGTTAGCCCGTTTTGAAAAATTGAGCCATTTTACAACCCTACTTCCTGGTGAATTTCAGTGGTTATCTTTGGAAGTTGGAACAAAGTTATATTACAATTATTTGCAATATATTTTGATTATAAAATAAATTACCGATTAGCGTATACTTAATGTTCCTCAAAATTTCTTCAATATAATTTTTTTTCCCCATTTTCTTTTAAACTAACCCCCCCCCCCCTACCCAAAAATAAAATATCTTGAATTTTTTTTTAAATTATTTGTCATA